>NC_056682.1:32593456-33207518 GCF_018350215.1 Panthera leo
CCTTCTCTCCTTCTTTGTTTGTATTATATATTCACTTGCTTCCCATTTCTTTGAATGAAAACGATCCGGAAAACCTCCCTCTCTATTGAAACCGCTTTCTCCTCTATTTATGTAACGAGACCACACCGCAGACCCAGCTTGGTGCGTTGAATCCCGTGCCAGCCGCGGGTGGAGGTCGGAAAAGGAATCAGACGTTCTCTGACCAGGAGGGCTGGGGCTTAAAGATAAATGAGCAAAACGTACGGATCCTCGTAGAAGGTCCGCTCTGCTCAACTGCCGATCACATGGAAACCTTGTAAAATAACACAAATAAATAAACACGTAGGAGGTCAACTCCGCGAGGGCCGGCTACTCGCTTCTCTCGTTCACTGCTACACGCTTACTTACATCCATCACAGTGCCCGGAGCACGGGAGCTGTTTAAGACGTGCCTGTGACCTGAATCACAACTGCAGGGCTTTACACAAGATGTAAGGAGGGCATGAAGGGATGTAGCGGAGTGGGGGACTCTGGGCAGGGCTGCCCTGGGAAAACCGCATGGGGTGTTACTACAGCTGGACTTTGAAGCATATGGACAGTTTGCAGATCTAGCTTCGGGACAAGAGGAATCCTGGATGACTAAAAAAAAAAAGGCAGAGGAATACATGTCAGTAATTAGAGCCTGGAATTAACTGAGGAGATGAGAAGGTGTGGGAAGACAGATACAGTTAGTTTGTACACGTTTGTACATTTACATACAAAGGTGTATAAACGATGGTGGGCGATAAAACCATATCATCGTCACCAAAAAAAAACAAAAGATTGAATTTACTACTTTAGCAGAGCTCTAAGATCAATAATTGTGAACACTTTTCCTCATTACAGGGAACCTTATCAGGAAGACCAAAAAAAAAAAAAACAAAATTTTTTTTCAAGTCAATTAAATCAGCACAAGATGTTAATATATTCAAGTCATTTCCAAAGAGTCCTTCTACATGATAAGAAGGTAGGTAAAGATACTGTATTAAAAAAACAAAACAAGGGGGACCTGGGTCGCTCACTTGGTTAAGCAACCGACTCTTGATTTCAGCTCAGTTCATGATCTGAAGGGGATTGAGCCCCGCACACAGAGTGTGGAGGCTGCTTGAGATTCTCTCTCTCCCTCTCCTTCTGCCCCTCTCCCGCTTGCTCTCTCTCTCAAAGTAAATAAATAAACTCTAAAAAACAAACAAACAAAAAAACCCCAAAAAACCCCAAAACAACAAAAACAAACAAACAAAAAAACTGGGTTAGAAGTGGAAGAGATCAAGAGGTCTAAGAGGTCATCTGGAACCATCCCGACATGTTATGGAACAGAAAACTGACGTGCCTGCAGATTTGCCTAAAGATAAAGAGTTACACGTGTGGGGCACCTGGGTGGTTCAGTTGGTTAAGTGTCAGCCAGACTTCAGCTCAGGTCATGATCTCACAGTTCATGAGTTCAAGCCCCGCATTGGGTTCTGTGCTGACAGCTCAGAACTTGGAGCCTGCTTCGGATTCTGTCTCCCCCTCTTTCTCTGCTCCTCCCCGGCTCATACTCTGTCTCTCTCTCTCTCTCACACACAAATAAACATTAAAAAAAAAAAAGAAAGGGGCGCCTGGGTGGCTTGGTCGGTTAAGCATCCAACTTCGGCTCAGGTCATGATCTCACGGTCCGTGAGTTCGAGCCCCGCGTCGGGCTCTGTGCTGACAGCTCAGAGCCTGGAGCCTGTTTCAGATTCTGTGTCTCCCTCTCTCTGACCCTCCCCTGTTCATGCTGTCTCTCTCTGTCTCAAAAATAAATAAAGGTTAAAAAAAAAAAAAAAAAAAAAAAAAGAAAGAAAGAAAGAAAGAAAGAAAGAAAGAAAGAAAGAAAAGAACTACATGTGCTGACGCTGAAACCAGAAAAGAAGCCAGAAAAGAAGCAGCCTGATTCCCATGTTTCCAATCAACTCTGGATCATATAGATACACTTCTAGAACACCGGAGCTCTGCCTAAACCAAAGCCCCCAGTACACTCACTGTCGCCAACTACAGCTTTGAGCTTCATTTTAGTATTTTGATGACTGAGTCATAAAAGTTACTTTTTGAACATATTATTATCACGATACGGTTGGTCACATTATTTATGTGTTGTAAAATACCTGGTTAGGAATCCAATCACAAAATTCCTTGGGGAAACCTATTGTGTTTTATGTGGTTTCTAGAAACCCATTTAAGAACAAAGGAGCAGGGGCGTGACCTATAATTAGTATCAGATAAATAGTACAAACAGTGAGGTGGGTTGAGGGTGGGGTTAGGTAGAGAAGGCAAGGGCGTCGTCCGGGACCTCTGTGGCTGAGGCGTGAATTAGCAGAAATGCAGGCGTGCCCGTGGCCATCCTGGGGTTGACTTTGAAAGGCGAGCTAAGAATTCTGCTACGGGAAAAGGGACAGAGTGTTCTTCAATTCCTTTAGCAGAACCTAACCTAAAGATATTGGTAAGAGGACGGGCTTCGGCAAAGCCAAGAGCGTTTTCCCTGCTCTATAGGAACACTGGCGCCACGTAGCCATCGCGGGGGGTGGGGAGTAAGGTTTGTGCTCAACCGAACACACTCTGCTAACTTCTGCGGCCTCTTTAGAGGAGGCCATGGCTGGGCTAAGGGCTGTGCTATCTCTAGAACATGGTAAATCCAGGCAGATGCAGCCCCAGGGTTTCGGGGAGTAGGGATGCCTAGGTCACAGAGGAGATGCAAGAGAAGAAAGTGCACTGTGGCCACTAGGCCCCAAAAAGGAAGGATCAGTGTGAGGACATTAAACTGAGAATGGCTCAGAAGCTCAGGAATGTCTACAATACGCCTGGAGGGCCGAGGTTTCTGCTGAAAACATCTAAACAGGGCTCCGGTTCTTCGAAGTCCCCTCAGGGATCTCCACCGGCGACAAGCCTGGAGAAGCAGTGGCAGCTGGCGCGAGCAGTAAGCGGACTCTCCTGGACCTCGATGTGCGGAGAAGGCTCTAGCGAGCAGCAGCCTCTCCGATCACCCCCAAACCAGCCGCAGCCTGCCCCAGTAGCCAGGCTTCTAAGCCCCCTGGGTGGGGCCCTCAGATAGGGAAGGCCGTGAAGTCCTTCTTGCCCTAGGCGAAGGGACCAGCCTGTGCTGTGGTGTGCATCGGGTGACAGCGACGATTCAACTCACCACATCCTTCCGGTCCAGCACTTCCAGGATGTTGCTCAGAAGCTGAGAGCTGGCCTCATGGTCGGGCTTGCTGGAGTTGTCATCTAACTGGCCGCTGAGCTGGTCGATCAGCAGTGGCAGCAGGACATCTCTGCACTCTGGGAGGGAAGATGCACGCGGCTCACGGGCTGCGGCGGCACCCCCTGAACTGCCCAGCTTCTTGCCTACAACTCCCTGACCCCGCCCCCTCCCCCCACTGCAGCCGCAGCTGACCTCTTGGCTCCACCCAGTGGGGCTTGATTCCCTGCAGGCAGCAGCCTGAAACTTCAGTCCCGTAACTTGATTTTTATTTGTTGATGTTTTTATTTTTTATTTGCTCTGAGGAGGGGGAGGGGCAGGGAGAGAGGGAGAGAGAGAGAGAATCCCAGGCAGGCTCCGCGTTCGGCACAGAGCCTGGCGCAGGACTCCATCCCACAACCGTGAGATCATGACCTGGGCCGAAATCAAGAGCCGGGACGCCTAAGCGACTGAGCCACTCAGGCTCCGCAAGTCCCGTGACTTGATTTTAAAAGCCAAGAAAATTACACCTGTCACGGGTACCTGTGCGAAAACGTTTGAAGTATTCAACAATTTCTTTAGCTTTAATAAAAAAAATGCCAACTTGTTCGTTGAATGCTGAGTCGTATGAAATGAAAAACTTAAGCAAGTTATACTTAATGTTCGAAAGCTTCCACCTAATGGAGAGAATCTGCTCTAAGATTCATATAAATACTGAGTGAGCTTGACTAGTACCTCTCAATGTGTTTTGAGGACATTCGGATCATGTTTTTGCAGGCGCATGCACTTCACAAAATAAGGGCTTATCTTTCTATGATGTCTTTCTTCTGGGATCTTCACTACTATAAAACATTTTTATGGTGAGGCCAGAGATCCTGGCCACAAACGGAAATAACTGTTAACAGTGAGATTACTTCCTCTAACTAGAACCACGCGGTGCATGCTTGCAAAACACCCCATCCTTCTCACATCTCATTTATCCGTTCTGCACGCTTAGCGGCACGGGCGGCGCGGCATGTTAAGATGTTTCACGACATCACATTTTCTACTTAAGAGCATTCACCAGCTTTGCGCACACTTCCAACGGTGTCCTTGCGACAGCTGGAACCGCTAAGCAGAAATCCACAGGGTTGGGAAGTGTCACAGCCGAAAGGGGCTGCTGATATGATATAGCATGGTATGCTATATGATATAGCTGATATATCATAGGTATATGATATAGCTGATATGATATAGCATCTTCCTTCCATGGAGATGGATGCTGACTCACAGGAGGCTCCTCGTGTGGCCAAAGTTACATAACTAGCCCCGGGGCGAGGCCAGGAGGCCTTCCACCGATAACCCACTCCACTTTCCCTGTTTCTGAGGAGTTCTGCGGGTCCTCAGACCCTCCAGGCAACACATGCAACATGGGCTCACCCTCTGGGAGCCCCTGACCTGGGAGTAGTTCCCACAGCTGTCCCTGTTTTGCAAGTCTTGGGTTTTGGGAAAGACCAGCTACTGGACCTCTTCCTCCTCTCAGCTTTGGGACAGGAGCACAGTGATTTAAACTCGGTGGCTGCACTGCCTTCCCTCTACTCACCAAATGAAGAGTATTTCATCCATGTGAGAGTTTTCTCTCCTCCGTGCCCTCTGCCTTTCCAGTCGTATGCTGGTGATCTGGCTCCCCAACTAACAGCCCTCCCCACCGCACCCCACCCCACCCCCAAACCTGTAACTCACAGTGCTTGCCAATTTCTGTGGTATAAATACTTCTACCGTGGTCCATTTTCAGCTCCTCACGTGACATGACAGCACGGAGTTGAGAGAGACCACCTAATATGCTCTCCTGAGCTGGGACAGATGGCCCCAGCACACCCCTGCACTACCGACCCGTGGCTTTCCAGAATACACAGTAAGTACAGGTCGAAGAAGACATATTTGTTTAAAAAGACTGTCTTTCTACTTGCCTGCTACTTTCTGGGGGGTCCATTTTTAGGACAAAGCGCTCTAATTAACAAAATACTGGATTGTTCTCATTAAAAAATGCATGATTCTGGGGGGCGCCTGGGTGCCTCAGTGGGTGAAGCATTAGGTCACAGTCTCGTGGCTTGAGTTCGAGCCCTGCTTCGGGAGAGCTCCAGCCCCACCTTGGGGGAGATTGAACCCTGCTTCTCTCTCTCCCTCTGCCTCTCACTCACGTGCGTGCACCCTCTCTGTCTCAAAAAAAAAAAAAAAAATTAAATTAAATTAAAAATGCATGATTCTGTTCTTTAAGATACTCTTGGAAATACTGAACTGACTTCGTCTTCTTAAAACCGGTTTCTACAGAGGTCCCTAAGTCTTAAAATTCTACTGGCAAGGACATCACTGACATTGAAAAAAAAAAAAAAAATTTGGCTGAAGCAGCAGCAAGCCTGGAGTTTCGGTAAGCAGTAGTTGTTGGTGAACACGTACCCGACTGCCGAAAAAGATTGCTCTCCACTATCTTGGTCATGCAGTTAAGTTTCTGGCGAACTAACTGGTTGTCAGGAATGCTCTGAATGAACTTGCAGAAGAGCATGCTGCAAAAGAAACCCCAGAGGTTGGTATTTGCCCTCCGTCACGCTCAAGGTATCATTACACGATTCCCCTCTACTCTGAGATTTGGGCATGGAGAGTTTGACCTGGAAATCTCTCCCAGACACCCTGAGAGTCTGTCCCTTGGAAGTAAAGGCGAGACTGCATTCCGTGAGTGCTACAGCGCTCAGCCTCGGGGCTGCCTCCGTGTAAACTGTCAGAGGGCGGTCACATCTATCCTGGCTTTGCGGACGTGCCTTAACACTCCTGCACAATCCTTTTCTGGCTGACTTCGCTCCGGTGTCGCTCACCATCTGACTTAGCTGGGATACTTAGGTATGGGGCTGGAAGCATATCATTATGTGCTTTCTTCTGTAGTTAATTTCATGTCTGCGCGTCTTGATTCCCCCAGAGAAAGTGCAAATCTCTCTCAGGGGCAGGCTTTGTGTCTCCTTTTAGATCTTCCACAGCAACGGAGCGCAAAAAGGGGTCAGAAGAATACGAGAACGCGTAAGCAGCCCAGGCCCCAGCCAAGCGGGGAGCTGCTTCTCTGGTAAAGTCCACAAACAAATGTGTTTTGCTATTTACCTGAGCTCAACAGGATCGAACACAAGTTTGACGTCGTTAATTATGCTGGGAAGGTACTTCAGAGCTGCTCCCTGTAAGAAAAAGATACAAAAAGGCAAATTCAGTTGCCAAGCAGAATGAATACAGGATGTACTAGTTAACCCCAGGAAGAAAAGGCTTGGCTCAACATAGGGAACTGGAAACGGATGATCTTGCACTGGAGAAGAGAGCTCAATGTTGCTAGATGTGATCTCCTAAAATCTTTTTCCTTAAAAGTCAGGGGGCGTGGCTTTTTTTTTTTTTTCCTTCTTCATTACCAACAGGCACTATTTGGAATTCATTTTTCTATCTAAGGAGGTAGTTAAAATCTTGACGTCTCCCTCACAAAGTGGCCATAGACAACAAAGAAGAAATAATAAAGCTCAGATCTGGCTCGAACCCACGAAACCATGAGATCATGACCTGAGCCGAAACTGAGAGTCAGACGCTTAACCGACCGAGCCACCCAGGAACTCCTCAAAGGATGGTCTGTCTTTGGCAAACTGCCATTTGAGAATATATTTGAGAACACAAATGTACATAAAAGTTAACACACAGGCTTTTCCCTTAACAGCTTTCTTTAGTCATACTAAAATTCACCAGCTTTCCACGAATTATGATTCACTTTGTTTCTCTCCCACCATGGCCCAGTCTGTGTTGTCACCGAGCATCCTCAGCAACAGCACTGAAAGGGGCACCCGTGCTACACCACGCTGACCTTGATCTTGACAGCTTCCTCCAAAGGCCTGTCCATTAGCGTATTGAAAGCGAAAAACAACTGGCGGATTGAATTATTGAATTCGTCTCCATCTTCGCTTTGGCCGTAAAATCTTAACAAGGGAAAGAGAAAAGCAGTCAGGTTTCCGTCTTTAAAAAGACATGTTCAAAAAGATCTGTTGTCTCAGCAACGCTGGCGGTCCATGCGTCTTCCCCCTTGATAATCCACTTTCCACCTAGGAGATGAGAGGATCCCTGGAAACGTAAGCCAGATTTTACTGCTTCTCCGACTGAAACCCTTCGAGGGTTTCCCATTCCACTTGGGAGGAAATCCAAGCTCCTGACCACGGCTTACCTGGCCCTTCCTCGTTTGTCCTTAGCCTGCCACTCCCCGTTTTCATTCCCATTTTAGTTCCCCTTGCCCCAGCAACACTGGCCTCTCCTGACTCCTCACGCAGGCCCCACAGGACCCTGGCCTTAGCAGTTCCCGCTCCTGCACGCCTCTTCCTGCCCAGGCCGCCTCTCCCGGTTCAGTCTCAACCCAAACACCAACCCCTGGAGAGATCTCCCTCCCTCGCTCCCAGGTTATCATCTCACCAGCCCCTCCCCTGTCAGCCCTTACCTATCCGAATTTATCTTACGCTTTCTTCACTCTGCCTCCTTGGCTTCCGCACAACCCACAAGCACTGTCAGAGCCGGAGCCTTGTTTCATCCCCTGCTAGATCTCCAACACCCAGAGCAACATTTGGCACCCTATGTGCCAGCACTTAAAAAAAGGGGGGCTAATACAAGACCGAGGGATGTAGATGGAGTTCTCAGTGCCCTACGGTGGGCAATTTACCATTTTAATTCTACCCCCATGGAGGTAAACTTCAGCCCGGAAGTGAGCTCAGAAGAGGAACGTAAGCTCTGATGAGGGCAAACAGGGTGGGAGGTGGGGGTGTGGTGACATTTCTTTTGCAGCTCCTGGACAGGGCCAGTAAACTGATGTGTCTATCAGATCTAAGCAGCCAGAGAATGTAGATTTCTAGGCTCTCTTTCTCAGATCAAGTTCTTCCTTAATGAGAAAAAGTCAGGGGGGTGGAGGGGAACAACTATAAACAGGTGCTCAGGGACTAAGTTCAACACAGCAACTCCCTTAGTTAATTTCATGGGTTACTTAACCACACTAATCTTGGCTTTTCCACTGTTCTCTTCCTACATGATGTTGAAAAGGATGGTTTAGATGTGCTGCAACACTGTCAGTCAGGGGTGGCACCCTAGTGAATCATCAGTGGAAAAAATTTCTCAATTTCATAAATTACGGTTTTCTTTCTGTGGTTTTATGATGATTTTCGTTGCTGGACATCAGAGTTCACTGTACAAACTTTCCGATAAGGGAATGCTCCCTCAGTGGGACACTCCAGGCCCTAACTGAATTTGTGGAAATTTAACATAATTGCAAAACACAAGGAACTAGCTATAAAGGAAGCCTGTCTGATGAGAGAGAGAGAGACTAAAGAGATTGTGTATAATCCTGGGTTTGGGTAAACCCTGCTCTCTTCTGCTAGGGAAGGAGGAACTGTCTCTCACCCAGCTGAACTTTTAAGTCATTAAACGTTTTTAAAAAGTATAAGAATGTACAAAACCAATGTAGAAACTTTAAAAAGGCAGAGAGAATAAAAACAGCCTGCTTAAAACCCTCTTACCTACAATTTTATTCCTACTAAAATTTTAGTTTCCGAACCTATTATATTTTTGAAATGGGATCATATTGTACTTATGTCTTATGCCTTAGTTTTATTATTTAAGAACACCGTTATCTTTCCTCATTAACATTTTTTTAAAGGGCTGAATATACATATTTTATCATTCATCTTTGTTCACTAGCTGATGGATTTCTTTCCATCAGATAAATTCTTAGATGGGCTACTAGTAACCAACGTAGTATTTTCTTTTGCTTTTTGTGGTTTTTGTTTTGTTTTTGCTTTTCATTCATGGTGCCACATTTCTGCCCTTAATAAATTTACATTCCTATCAGCATTAAAATGCAGGACCGATTTTTGTCCAACTTCATCAAAGGATAAAGATTTTTAATCTTTATCAATTGTATAGATAAGAATAGTGTGTGTGTATAGACAGCATTTTGATATTGTGACTATTTTTTAAGAAATTTAATTTACCATTTGAATTTGCCTCTTGTAAATTATCTGCTTTTGTTTTCTATTATTCAAGGGCATTGATCATTCTTTTGTTGACTGGTAAGAGCCTTTCATTAGTAAAGCTAATTAAATGTTTTGATCTATACACTATGTCACAAGCTTTTTAAATGGTAATTGTCTTTAGTTTTATGATTTTTTAAACATACCATGTTAAAAACAACAAAAATGCTCAAATCTAAACTTGAAACCCTCTCACCTACAGTGTTATTCCAAATAACATTTTAGCATGCTATCTGTCCAGTTTCCAAACCTGTCTTAACAATATATTTTAACAGTTTGGAAATCCTGCAATTACTGAAAGGCAGCAATGGCACAGAGCTGTGGGCATTCCCCGAGAAGTTACTTTCTCATTCTTCGTCTTGGCTATTTTTGACAGAGCTGTTATTCTAGAAATTCAAGGTGTGAATTATCCTATCTCTGTGGCTTAGTTTCATCACCTAGCTAAGCATGACGTCAGTAAAGAAACACACACCTGAGGAAACATCTCCCCCAGACAACTGCCGTCGTTCACCATCCACCACCAACAAGAGCTCACGATCCTAGATTTGTACACCCGGTATCATCACGAAGTCCTTTACTGTGCTAAAGGTAGTCTTGCCACAGCAACCTTGTTTCCTAGAGCTGTCATCGCCAACCAAGGTTTTCACCAAGGCGCACACTGTAGTCACCCGCATCCCCAAGTCCTGTTGTCATTACTGCCCTAGAAATTCTGACTCGGAAGGACTTTGCGCAGGCCTTCTCTAGGGGTTTAAGGGTCTATACCTCCATCTTCAGCCTTGAAGTTCTGAAATGTGGCAATTCCATGAGCCAACCATGACTCGCAGAGCTGAACATGAGCGTGAGAATTAAGGACAAGTCCATGAAGAGACAATAGACAGCATAGACATCTTATTACAGCTACCATTACCTCAAGTAGAGTACTCTCGATTGGATGATGAACCTAAACAAGTACTTTAGGGCTTTCAGAGCAGCAAAAAGCAATTCTGTCTTGCTGGAGTCATCTGCATTAGCCACATAGAAGTTCAGTACCTTGGAGAGTTTCCTTAAAAAGGTGAGAAAGAAAAAAATGTCAATGGGGCCAAGTGGTACTCAGGTTTGGGGGATGCTATCTAGGAAGGGAACCTGGCATACTGAGGAAGCAGAGGTCACAGCTACTATTATCTCTTCTAGAAAAGGCCCTGAGCAGGGAAATAAAATTCACCTGTGGCTTTGTTTCCTCACTGCTGCTGGGTTTGGAGCTTCCCTTATGCATAGAAATAGGGGATGGTTTCTTTCGCTTTGTAGGATTTTTTAACAGGATCAAGAAATGAAAGTGAAGGCATTTGAAATCATGAAGGTATTTTAATCTCCAGGGTGTCCTACAGACATCTTCAGTCATTCCTGTAAGGAAAGGACTATCTGCCTAACGTAGTCACCCTGCAAAAAGTCTGATTCTCTCCAGTGTGCCTCAACTCTTTGGGATCCCCAAAATGGGGTGAGAGCGACATTCCAGTGACTGCGGGAGAAGCTCAATCGGACTCGGGCTCAGTTTGACGAGAATACCCATGGTTTCTGAGCATCCCAACAGACAGAAGCATGCCCAGATGTCAGACTGCTCTTTGTCCGAGGCGAGGCATTTTCTTACATCTTTTTCTAACTCCCACGTTTGAGGACACAGGTATTTTGGCCCCTCTGTAAATCTCTGGGTTTTTGTAGTACCAGGAAAAATCCACAGCACACATGTAGAGCTGATGAAGCCTTGTAAAAATCAAACCCAGATTTCTACATCCAGGAGTGCTGCATTTGGCTCTGGGTAATGAAGATCCAGCGGTAGGATTTCCTCCCTTGCAGGTACTACCCGCTTGGAAAGGGAGGCTACCGGATGGAAAGAAACCGATCACGAGCCCATCTGCGGCTTTTCCCCATCCAGTGGGCATGATGTCCGTTGTGTTGGTTGGTGAATCTGCCACATAACGCCTCTTTTCTGTCATTTATGTTTTATAACATTTCTGGACCTCCGTGCCAATAAAACCAAGAACCTTCTTGTTTAGCTCAGAAAGGACATAAGGGATCTATGATCAGACTTGGCAAATCAGGTCAGCAGTCAGACCGATAGATCGACAACAGTAGTTGGCATGACCTGGTATAAGGCACTGTCAAAGAGATCTCTGACGATCTTAGTGACATGCTTGTCACTCTTTATCACATCTCCTGGTACGATAACTGGAATGTGAGGGGGTGGGGGTGAAGGCCACATACAATGCCATGGTGAGCTGAATGGCAGTTGCTTTCCTTAGTCAAGAGGCCATAAACCAAAGACAGAAAGGAGACAAACACCATTTTCCTTTGTATAAAAGAAAAATGCTATCTTCTCATATCCTGTAAGTAATGAATTCTACAAAGCACTTGTGATGCAGGGGTGAGGGCATCATCCTCAGTTCTCCCAGACTTAGTCTTGCTTAATCCACTCTTTGATCCCCTTGGGGTTTCATGCTAAACCCAATGCCACCCAACTCTCCTAAGATCCTGAGTATGATCTCTGTTCTTGACTGTGTTCCCAGTGGCTTCAACTCCTCATCTACGTATGTTCTGGATTCTTCAAGAAACATAGCCTTATCTCTTCTGGAACTTGCCAGAAGGCAGGGACTGAATTTAATACCTTTACCAGGGTTGGAATACTTAGATGGTTTCCTCTTTCCACCTGCAAGTTTGTTTGTTTATTTATTTATTTATTTATTTATTTATAACGTTTATTTTTGAGACAGAGAGAGACAGAGCATGAATGGGGGAGGGTCAGAGAGAGGGAGACACAGAATCTGAAACAGGCTCCGGGCTCTGAGCTGTCAGCACAGGGGCCCGATGCAGGGCTCGAACTCACGGACTGCGAGATCGTGACCTGAGCCGAAGTCGGCGCTCAACCGACTGAGCCACCTAGGCGCCCCACCACCTGCAAGTTTAGAACAAGGTTCTGCACTTAGGGGCACATTTACTTAGCTTATATCCCTCTCATTTCTTAACAACCCAGCCCTAAGAGTGCAAACCCAATAATCCAGGTGGTTCCAACTGAATAGTCAGGTATTTCCCCTGAATACTTACACGTATGCCAAAGTGGCACTGAAGTGCTTGTAAATGTAGGTTTCAAGGACAGGATTAAAATGCTGGAACTTGATGTCTCCAATCAGTGAAATAATAAATACCTGCCAAAGGCAAAAAATATGAATAGCAGCGTTGTACGGCCCCAGGCATTCTGTCAATAAGCTGGTTGTTAACATCCTGGTGCCTTCTTTTCTTTCTTGACCATTTTTGTAGTGTTCCCACTCTACTCTTCCAAAGCTGAAGTGAAGTCTTGGAGTTTCTTTTGATTTAACGTCAATAGAGGAACGATCACGTGTCAGGCACTGAGCTAAATGCTCTGAGGAACCTAATAAGAGCCAGCGTCCCTGGCCTCAGAAAGCTCACTGTCTTAAAGAAAGGCCAGTGCACAAGCAACATGAGTCGGGGGAAAAAAAATGGGAGAGTCAGAAGATGCAGAAAGGGGAATCCTGTGGAAAAAATAAACTCTAACCCAAGGATACAGCTACTGAAATATTCCATGACCTAGTTGTCCTGAGTGCAGCACAAGTGCCCTCAATAACTGAACTTCATCAGAGGTGCCTCTCAATTTCCCCTTCTTCTGTCACCGTTATCACTATCAGGCATGTAATCTACAAATAACCACATTGCACCTACCGAACACAGAAGAATGCAAACCACAGGGGATGCCTGCATATAACCACTGCCAGCTGCTCTGTCCCAGGAGAACCTTAGACCTCGTCCCCTAGAACCCACAACCATTCTTTCCCATAAATCTGGCCAGGTATGAACTTCGCTGTAGCTTTTATTCTCTTTAAGATCTTACATCTTTAACACCCTGATCATTTCGTGAATATATCAATTTCTCCAAGCTGGTGCAATACCTATTATTCCTTTGCTGCAACATCCAGGTAAATCTACATAGAATTTTCACCTCAACAATGAGAAAACAATGCTTGGTTTGGATGTGTCTGCTTCCTCCACTCCAGTACGATTTGCGCCCTTCCAAGATTTTAACATCAACTCTCATTGTCTAGATCTCAGGGTTTGGAATGCGCTGTATGTTTAAGTACTTGGTGTGGCCTATTTAATTGTCTGCTGTGCTATGTGTTGTGCATAATGAGACTGATATTCATTTCTGATGTAAGAATTCAGTCTCCCTTGTGCGAACACACAACACGGCCACGATCATCCTGGTATCTCCTGGCTTATAAATAGGTAATTAAAAAAAATTTTTTTTTAATGTTTATTCATTTCTTGAGAGACAGATAGAGAGAGAGTGAGACGGAGGGAGGGAGGGGTAGAGAGAGGGAGACACAGAATCCGAAGCAGGCTCCAGGTTCTGAGCTGTCAGCACAGAGCGCGATGCAGGGCTCCAACCCATGAACCACAAGACTATGACCTGAGTCAAAAATCAGGGCTTAACTCACTGAGCCACCCAGGCGCCCCAAAGGTGCCTTTGGTTTTGAGAGAGAGATCGAGCAGGGGAGGAGAAGAGAGAGAGGGGATAGAGGATCTAAAGCAGGCTCCACACTGACAGCAGAGAGCCCAATACGGGGCTCAAACTCATGAACTGTGAGAACATGACCTGAGCTGGAGTCAGACAGTCAACCAACCGAGCCATCCTGGCACCTCTATAATTAGGCAATTAAAAAAAAATTTTTTTTTAACTTTACTCAGTTTTGAGAGACAGAGACAGACACAGCATGAGCAGGGAAGGGGCAGAGAGAGAGGGAGACACAGAATCTGAAGCAGGCTCCAGGCTCTGAGCTGTCAGCACAGAGCCCGATGCGGGGCTCGAACTCACGGACCGCGAGATCATGACCTGAGCCGAAGTCAGACGCTCAACCGACTGAGCCACCCAGGCGCCCTGGCAATTTTAAAGTAAGCTGTTTCTAATTTAAATTCTAGGAATTTAGGCTAAAGAAACAATCAGAGAGATGTATACAAGTATTTATGCAGGAGAATATTCGTTGCAGTCATTTATAATAGTGAGATACTGGAAACCACCCAGTTGCAAGAATAAAACTGCTTACCAGTGCATCAAACACAAGGAAGTCATAGGTTTCATTGTCCGACATTTCCATCATTATGTTAAAAAGTGCATCTAGCGTATCTTGCAAAAACTGAAGATAAAAAAAAAAAGGCTATGTCATACTTTACGTTCAGTTCTATACTGCAGAAATTCAGGGAAAATTGGGTTTCAATAGGAAAGGTTTAAAAATAGCATTTCTTTTTTTTTATTTAATTTTTTTAACGTTTTTTTAATTTTTTTTATTTTTGAGACAGAGAGAGACAGAGCATGAACGAGGGAGGGTCAGAGAGAGGGAGACACAGAATCTGAAACAGGCTCCAGGCTCTGAGCTGTCAGCACAGAGCCCGACGCGGGGCTCGAACTCACGGACCGCGAGATCGTGACCTGAGCCGAAGTCGGATGCTTAACCGACCGAGCCACCCAGGCACCCCTAAAAATAGCATTTCTTAAAAATCAGCACTTCTACTTCCTGATGTAGATAACAAGTTTACATATACATATGATATGTATAAATATATATATCAGTACATAAAATACTATATTATTATATATAACAGTATTATTATATATTACCAACACATTAATAACAACGTTAATATTATATTATATTTATATATATTTTTTTTTCTTTTTTTTTTTTTTTTTCTGGAGAGAGTGCCTGCATACATGTGAGAGAGGAGAGCAGAGGGAGGGAGAGAAAGAGAGAGAGAGAGTCCCAAGCAGGCTTAGAGCTGTCAGCTCAGAGCCCGATGTAGAACTTGATCCCACAACCCTAGAATCATGACGTAAGACAAAATCAAGAGTCACCCAGGTGCCCCACAAGTCGTATACTTCTAATCACTGATTTAATGTGAAATGTTGAACTAGGGATACAGTGACTGTGTTTCTAAGCATGAACATACCTTAACAATCTCACTGCCATCCACCTCCATTAACTTCTTCAAGTTGTGTTTAATGTTCTGGGAGTTCGAACGCCAATTTAACAAGCCCAACAGGTCAACTGGGAAGAACGAACACCAACCATAAAATCAGACACTGATTACAAGAAGCAACCCACACCATTTCAGGATACAACTCCAGAACTCTCTAGAAAAGATAACTGCTCTTGATAGTGACTAATTCCTTATGTATTCTTCAAAAATTTTATTGTCTCCTATCTAGATCAGAAAAACCTTATAGTCTTTCGTTCATCAGAGAAAAAAATTAACCAATAATATAGAAAGAACATAAAACTGAATTCCTGAATGGCATTCACATTTCTGAAATAATGACATCATAGTCATACAGATGAAAAATTGAAAAACAATCTTAAGTAAACTCCCTACCTTTGATTCGGGAAATGCTATAAATGCAATTTAATTATAGATTTATCTGATTCCAAAAAACCATGACCTTGCTGCTCTACCATGCTGCCTTCCCAGAGTTCTTCAAAGGAACAGACAAGCAAATGAGATAGGTTGGCATTTCAAAGGAAGGCAGAACAGACTCACATGGTCCTTCGGGTAAGACTGGGACAGAAATCTTGAAGTGTATTTGGACTTAAAGTGCGGAATTATGGATCTTTAAGCCATTTATAGCTTGAATTAACGTTGAGTTAACAAAAGTGTGACAGAAATAGAACAGGCATCTGGGCTGTTACTATTTTATCATTTTGTTTAGTTTATCAAGTTACTTTTCTAATTTACAGAGCATTACCTAAGTAGCAATACATTCTGTTTAATCAATGGACTTGTATAATTATATAGAAGTTGTTGAAAACACATACTCTTCATTAGAATAGCCAATCTCCTTCATGAGTGTTTTTTTTTTTTTTTTCATTTTATTTATTACAGAGAGAGAGTGAGCGAGCTGGGGAGAGGGGCACAGGGAGAGAGAATCTCAAGCAGCCTCCCTGCTCAGCATGGAGCCCGACTCAGGGCTCGATCCCATGACCATGAGATCAGGACCTGACGGGAAATCAAGAGTAGGATGCTCAACCGACTGAGCCACCCAGGTGCCTCCATGAGTGTTTGTTTTCTTAGCTTGTGTATTGTTTAGTCCCTGGGAAACCTCCAAAAGCCAGTGCCTAAAGACTCACCAATGTCAACAGAATAAAGTCCCAAAACCACTCACAGCAGGTGGTAAGGCCCCACCTGTGCCTTCCTGTCACTCCACCGCCCCCACCATTTAAGATCCACCTCAAACTTTATTCCCTCTGGGAAGACTTAGCCAATCATTCTGTGCTATTTGCGCTCCTTTCTGCATATGCACACACACACACACACACACACACACACACACACACACACACACACTTATAACCAATAATAAAGACACACTTGGTACTTCTTTGGCTCTTCCCATAGATGTGAGCCACTTGAGGGCAGGAACCATAGTGCATTCATTGTCACACACCCTCATATCGCTAGGCGCCTAGTAGGTATTCAACACATGTTGGAGGAAAGAATAAATGGGTGGATGGAAAGGGAACTGGTAGCCCTGAGGAAGCTGCTAGTGTGCTCAACACAATTCTTAAATGTATTCATTTGTTCAGTTAGCATTCAGTAATAGACGCTGTGCTGGGCTTATCCACTAGGCACTATTTCCATCGTCCCATCTCCTATTTCCACCAGAGGTCAGTCAATGGTACCGCTCCATTTGTTACTTCATCCCACCAGATGCCGCCTGAGGGCAAGGATTTTAGGTATTTCATTGGCGTGAAGAGTCACCCAGCAGCTTTAAGCATCTGCAGACAACCCTTCGATCAGCCCTCAGGTTTACACCCTAGAAATATTTCCGTGCCACATCACTGCCCATGTTAGGAATATAGTTAGCGACTGGTGAATCATAAGGTCCTTGGGCTAGAAGACGGGCAGCACTTTTAGAGTGAAACTCCCTAGACTTCCTGCACTCCTGAGATTCACGTGGGTCGAGGCATATGCCTGTAGTTAATTCATGTCAATTGCTGCACAGTATCTCTCCTATTGTGCAGACGTACCACAATGTGTTTGTCCATTCCACTGTTGATAAACATTGGAGCTGTCTGCAGTTTTGTGTTTTTTTTAACATGTTTTAAAGTTTTATTTTGGGAGAGGGAGAGGGAGAGGGGGAGGGGGAGGGGGAGGGGGAGGGGGGAGGGGGAGGGGGAGGGGAGGGGGGGGAGGGGGAGGGGAGGGGGGGAGGGGGAGGGGAGGGGGAGGGGGAGGGGGGGGAGGGGGAGGGGGAGGGGAGGGGGAGGGGGGAGGGGGGAGGGGGGAGGGGGAGGGGGAGGGGGAGGGGGAGGGGGAGGGGGGGAGGGGGGAGGGGGGGAGGGGGAGGGGGGAGGGGGAGGGGGAGGGGGAGGGGGGAGAGAGGAATCCCAAGCAGGTTCTACGCTGTCAGCAAGGAGCCCAATGTGGGGCTCAAACTCACGAACTGCGAGATCATGACCTAAGCCGAAATCAAGAGTTGGATGCTAAACCACCCGAGCCACCCAGGCGCCCCTGTTTGCAGTTTTTCTATTTATCACAAACAATTCTCTGCTGTGAACATTCTCATGCATCTTCTGGTATCCAGGTACAGCAGCTTCTCTGGGGAATAAAACTAGAATGGAATTTCAGGATCATCAGGAATGACCATCCAAATGTTATCCAAAGTCTTCTCAATCTATGTCCCTCCCCAAAGTATTTGAGAATTCAGGATACTCTGAATGACAATCCCCAAATTAAGGCTAGTGACCATTTTAGGGAAAGGATTAGAGGCCTTAACACTTAAAAAAGGAAAGAAAAATAAAGAAAAACCGTAAGTTTTGGAGTTACAAATATCTATTTTCAGACATGAACTTAGGCAAAATATTTTAGCACTTTTAATTCAATTTTCTGAGCAGTAAACAGGATAATAATAGCAACACTGATGTCTTCATGTGCTAGTGTGTTGGAGGGTAAAAGAAATAACCAGGAATCGCCCAGCCCAGGGCCCCACCTGCAGGGACTTGAACTCCCCTCTCCCTTTTTTGGAGACACAAATCTACTGTCACCCTCCATAAGGAGCCAGCAACAAATGATCCCATATAAATAGAGCCTGATCTGGTTTTGAAAAAAACTAATACATGAAGAGTTTACAAGCTCTGTTTGTAACAAAGGCCAGTGGCTTTTAACCTTTTGAGTCTGAACAGTCCTCATAAGGCTAAGGAGAAATGCCCTTGGTCATGGTCTCTGTGTGAAAGAACGCTACCCTCTTTATCAGTAAATGCCCTCTTAGAGTTGATGGTTTTGTACTGTTTTACAGCTTTTTCTTTCTCAGAATTCATTGAATTGGTTCCTTATGATTTCCATCAAATTAGAAGAAGGCAAATACATGAGCAGCCCACGATCCTTATTATTATTTGTCCCTTGGAATACCCTGTTTCCTCTGACGCTCAGGATGTCCTGCTGTCCCCTTAACTTCTCCCACATCTGTCCTCTCCCTCCATGGTCACGGTGACAGCACATCACTCCTCCCTGGTTCTGATGAATTTGCCTCTTTAAACCTTCTTTGGGATGGGATTTTATATAAGACTTTAGGTTTTGGGGTTTGTTTTTTTTTTTTTTTCAGTATGTTAAGATGGGTTTTTTTTTTTGAGACCTAAACTCTAAGAATGGGGAAGACAACAAAACAGAGGGCAATTCCATTTGATGGAACTTTCTTGGCTGACGGAGAATCTGTGTATCTGCCGCCCCACACAAAAGCCCCCAGCAGCACGAATCCAACAGGACATCAGAAAGGGGACTGGCGGACACCGAGGTACTGAATTCATACCTTCCTCTGATACTAACAATTTCACAAGCTCCGCATGTCTTGTGGCCGCCACAGTGGGACAGCACGGGTTTAGAACATCTACAAGATAAGTAGTGTAGGTATCAGCAGATCAAGTGTTTGAGTACGGCTGTCAGTAAGCTTCTATATTTTTTGACTGGAGATAATGAGCAATTGAACAATCCGGTTATCTCTGATGGAAATTCCCTTTGCTATTTGTTCAAAGTTAATTTTACCTACATTTATCCCTTGCTTTATTTGAAGTCTAATCTCTGGAGGGCATCATCTACCAGGTAAATGCTATCTCTCTTGATTATCCATGAATAGTCCTCAAAGTGCATTAATGCCTTGTGTCTGCTGCCATACTTTCAACAAGTAACATTTTAACATGTTATAGTTAAAAGTTTGGAAAGTTACAGAAAGAATACAGAAAATAAGAACCGTCCCAAGTGTCTAGTGGGTTAGACACTTATCTTGCTTTTACTGACCTTAATTTACTTCATTCTTTGAAATATATACTAGTCTCACTCCCATGTTTTTAAATATAATTTATTGTCAAATTGGCTAACAGTGTGTAAAGTATGGTTTTGGGGGTAGATTCCTGTGGTTCATCGCTTACCCCATTTAAGTGTATTTATTTATTTGAGAGAGAGAGAGAGAGAGAGAGAGAGAGAGACACACACAGAGAGACAGAGAGAGTGAGCAGGGGAGGGGTAGAGAGGGAGACAGAGAATCTCCAGCAGGCTCTGTGCTGTCAGAGCAGACCCCGACACGGAGCTTGGACCCATGAATTGTTAGATCATGACCTGAGCCGAGATCGAGAGTCAGGCGCTTGACCGACTGAGCCGACCCGGGCACCCCAGTCTTGCTCCCATTGTAAAGATGAGGAAACCAAGTCACAAAGAGATCACGTGACTTGCCTGAGATGAAACAGCTGGTGTCAGAGCTGGGACTTGCATCCAGGCAACTGGCCCCAAATAGTCAACGTGGATCTGAACAAAACTAGGATTATTCCCCTCGTGCTGTTAAAATTTTCCTACGCCTTTGATTACATTTGGAAATACACGTGGCGGCTGCCCATATTTTATTTAATTACGTGATAATGCCCCCATTTACTAGACACGTGGATTGTTTCCACCATTCCCCTCTTAGGAATATCAGGAAGACATCTTCACTCGTGAATCTTTGTGCGTATTTTTCATTGTTTCTTTAGGCTTAACTTCTAGGGGTGAGACGGTTGGGTCAAAGGGTCTGAACACATTTCTGATCTTTTTTTTTTTTTTAATTTTTTTTTTTTTTACCGTTTATTTTTAAGACAGACAGAGACAGAGCATGAACAGGGGAGGGGCAGAGAGAGAGGGAGACACAGAATCTGAAACAGGCTCCAGGCTCTGAGCTGTCAGCACAGAGCCCGCGGGGCTCGAACTCACGGACTGTGAGATCATGACCTGAGCCGAAGTCGGACGCTTAACCGACCAAGCCACCCAGGCGCCCCCACATTTCCGATCTTTGATCCACCTTCTAAATCATCTTCCCTAACTGCTGTACCATTTTAACCTTGTTCCAGCCGTTGATTGCATTTACTTTTTCCCTAAGAAGGATCGTGCCACTGATGTAATACTGTCCTATCGTCTCTGAAGCTAGGAATGTTTTCTGGCTTGCTTGCTGTTTCTTTTTCTCAATAAAAAGACTTTGCTTTCCCGAGCAGCTTTAGGGTCACTGAAAAATTAAGTACAAACTACAGACAGTTCCCCCATCCCCTTTCAGTGCTCCCCGACTTCCCCTACTAGCATCCTGTATTTTTTTTTTTAATTTTTTTTAACGTTTATTTATTTTTGAGACAGAGAGAGACAGAGCATGAACGGGGGAGGGTCAGAGAGAGAGAGGGAGACACAGAATCTGAAACAGGCTCCAGGCTCTGAGCTGTCAGCACAGAGCCCGACGCGGGGCTCGAACTCACACACCGCGAGATCATGACCTGAGCTGAAGTCGGACGCCCAACCGACTGAGCCACCCAGGCGCCCCTAGCATTCTGTATTATTGTGGTATGCTCGGTATAATTAATGACCCCATATGAATACAGTATATTAACTAAAGCCCACAGTTAACATTTAGGGTTTACTCTGTGTAGTACCTTCTGTGGGTTTTGACACGCATCTACGTAGCCATCACGGTATCATATAGCCTGGTTTCACCGCCCCCAAAACCCCCTGTGCTCTGCCTGTTCCTCCCTCCTTCTCTCCTCGGGGCCTTTGCCACCGTGAAGCTTTTCACTGTCTCTGCAGTTCTGCCTTTTTTTTCTGGCTTAATTCTTGGTGAGTGTGTTTTCACTTTCCCATATGTCCCGGCTCTGCACTTCACTCTGTTGAGTCTGGCCACTCGTCCAAGTTGAAATCCTATCTATATTCTCTAGCCAACCACGCTTCATCAAAACAAACACTACTGACCCTCTCTTTCTAAGGACCGGCCAACATCTGATCCCTGAGTGTACCTTATGTCTAAACTGTTTTGTCTACCCCTGAGCACTTCTGTAAGGCAGAGCCCTGGCCGTGTTCCTCTCCCAAATCTTCTAAGAGGCCAAAGGGACTAATCCTCTATACGTCACAGGGGCTATAGGATTTCTACGGCACGTTTCCGGAGTTCCTAATTCTCGCCTAACTCTGCTCAGCAGAACTCCTTACACATAACCTAAGTTAAGCGAATGAGAAATGCCATCATATACAGAGACGTTAAAACTGATACCAGAGGTTTCAAAAAGGAATAAAGTGAATTTGAACCATCCGGCCTACTTAATGATAAGTCCCTCACTGCTTGGGAAAAAAAGTGGGAAAGAGGAGGCTCTATGGGGGGAGGCGGGGTGGGGGGGGGGGCGGATGGAATTCTGACAGGAAACCCTCCCTGCCCTTGGCCATACCTGTTTGGGTAGGAGACTGGTTCTTCTTCTCTGCCAGTATCCTCCTCCCCTTATTACCAACATTTGTTGTTTCATCTATTATACAGAGTACCTTAGTAGAGTTCTTTGCTGCCCTGAAGGAAGGAAAAGTAAGACTTCTACAATTTTTCAGCCTCTGTCGATGAACACACTTAGGGGTTTTATGATATTAAAAACTACCAAGGGGCGCCTGGGGGGCTCGGTCGGTTGAGCGCCCGAATTTGGCTCAAGTCATGAATGATCTCACGGTCTGCGGGTTCGAGCGCCGCATCGGGCTCTGTGCTGACAGCTCAGAGCCTGGAGCCTGCTTCCGATCCTGTGTCGCCCTCGCTCTCTGCCCCTCCCCCACTCTCACTTTGTCTCACTCTGTCTCTCAAAAATAAATAAATGTAAAAAAAAAAACAAAACAAAAAACCCTACCAAGATGCTTTTCATCCTATTTGAATGATAGGCAAGATAACCTCAGAAAGAGCATTAGCTATGTGACCAGTAGTACCCACAACGCCAAGTGAAGAACAAAGAGAGGAATCCAAAGCACCTCCCACTCCACCTCAGAAGACGCAGCCCCATGTGGTTTAGCCCCCTGGGTCTAACAAAGAGCCCAGGGCGGCCAAACAGACAACTCACTGTGGTGTCCCTATGGTAACCGCACCTACCGTTCTGGGTGAGCTTTGTGGAGCAAATGAGGGTGGCAATCTGAAAGCTGTCTTTCGTGCTATCCTTGGTTGGGGCCAAGTTGGCCAGGGTTTTGGATGCTTGGAGCTCTTTTTCTTCCATCTCTACCTTGGTTCCAGGCAGGGTCAGGTAGAGTTTAGCATCTTCCATTTTCTTGTTGTCACCCTGAAAAGGAAGCATGATAGGAACACCAAATGTTGGGCAAAATCTCGTAGATGCGAATAAAAAATAGTTTCCACCATGAGCATGATGCATCTCCAGGGTGCGGAACAAGGCTTTATCGAATTATACGTACATTCCCTCCAACTCTAAGACAACTGTGATATTCTTCCAGGGTTTGAGCCCAGAAATAATTTCAACACTGAATAAAAATGGAGTGAGTTGTGAAATACAAACTGAGAACATCCTAGGTCTCTGCTATAAATAAATATTAAAGAATGAGGTTGGATTTCATTTTCTTGAACCTGTAACTGGTCACAATTCTACCTCACTGGGTTGATGGGTTGACTGGATTCACTGGGAAGAAATAGTTTGCCATGCCTTCCAAAACCATCTGTGAACTAAGGAGCTCTTTAAAAGAAAAAAACAAAACAAAACAAAACGAAACAAAACAAAACAAAAAACAAAACAACCAGGCAGGGGCGCCTGGGTGGCTTAGTCAGTTAAGCATCCCACTCTTGATTTCTGCTCAGGTCATGATCTCACGGTTTGTGAGTTCAAGTCCCACTGGCAGTGCAGAGCCTGCTTGGGATTTTCTCCTCCTCCCTCTCTCTCTGCCCCTCCCCTACTCTCTCTCTCTCTCTCTCTCTCTCTCTCAAAAATAAATAAATAAACTTAAAAAAACAAACAACCCAGGCAGATGCATCTCAAAGAAGGTACCAACTCTGTGATATTGTTAGATAAATGAGACCTTCCCACATCTGCTTCCGAGTGTAAAATCTCAGTAGAAGGGATAATTCTGTAGCAGTTAAAGAATGAGGACCACGCTGCTGGGGAAGGAAGCAAGGTCCCCTCGCAGAGAAATGGTGCTTGGCTCTCGGTGATATGGAAACCACATCCTCCCATGCCCACCATACTCTAACCAAAGCCCAACAGTGCAACTGTTCCACACGGGACGATGCAGGGGAGAGGCGGGAGGCAGCCCTCAACTGTTCACGGCCACAGAACACCATTTGCAGGACAGGGAGAGGTGTCCTCTAGAGGACTTACAATAATACGATACACTCCTTCCAGAAAGGGGATGGGAGAGACCACGCAGCTGGAGTGACCAGAGTCCTCTGGTTTTTCTAGACTTGAAGGGACACACACTTCTCCCTCTAGAGAAGTTTCCGATGTTTATATGCATAATTCTGAACCAACTTCAGAGGGGGTGAATACTTCCTAAGTAGTTTTCTGAGCCTTGTTCTATTAGCCCCACCTTATAAACCACCAGATCGTGCCTCCCATCCTGCAGCGTGGTGCCATCCGGGTTCATCAGTTTCACGAAGGCCACCCCAAAGGCTCGCTCTGATTTATCTCTGGCTGAAAAGACAAAAATAAACATGTCTGAGCAGTCCAGCAAGATACCAGGAAGTGATGTCTATGATGGATGGTTTCACATTTTGCTCCAGGGGGGTGATATCCAATCATGCTATAATCGACACTGCTCAGCAAGCTACAATAAGTCACAGGTACTCTGCGTGGCACAGGCTCCTCAAAGGAAATATTCCCCAAAGTGAAAGCTGCTGGTACCTCCACGGAAGTTTTTTTTTTTTTTTCCTACATTTGCAAATGAATGAGACCAGCAACTAGCCAATCGTCTAAATCAGAAACGTGGATGTCGACATTGAGTCCACCCCAGTGTCAACTCCCAGTTCTGAATACCTCTGAAACCTGCACCTTTTCTCTCCATCCCTTCTGTTCCCACCCTGGTTCTGTTCAACTCTTCCCTAGATTTCTTTTTTTTTTAAATGTTTATTTATTTTTGAGAGTGTGAGAGAGAGAGAGAGAGGGGGAGAGAGAGAGAGCATGAGTTGGGGAGGGGCAGAGAAAGAGGGAGACACAGAATCTGAAGCAGGCTCCGGGCTCCGAGCCATCAGCACAGAGCCCGATGCGGGGCCCGAACCCACAAACCGTGAGATCATGACCTGAGCTGAAGTCAGACGCTCAACTGACTGAGCCACCCAGGCACTCCAACTCTTCCCTATATATTTCTAGAGGATCTTTCCAAGCAGTCCTTTTCCACTCAACACCTTATCTACCCTGCCGTCAGAGAGACTCCCTGCTCCAAAACACCTTCATGAGATATCTCACTTCTGTTGCTTTAAGACAGACTCAGTGAAGTATTAATCACACTCCAAGGTTTTATGATGCCACCTCTTACTTCTAAGATACTAATCCAGGTGCCAGGAGGGTCCAGTCTCCCCAAGAAAGCAGAGCACCTCCCTCCAGATCTTTAGGTGCTGGCCTCTGAGCTCACGGTGCCCCCTAGTTAGGTGCCAATGGCTGGGGCAACCTTTGGCCTGTTCTCATCAAGGGCACAACTCTGAGGTGTGCTGGGGCTATGTGCCCCTAGATTGAGTGAGCCGTAATCCACTATATGACTACATTTGCAAATTTGTTTATCCATTCTCCTGGTGGGAGCCATGAGGCAAATTTACAACATGCCCAATTTGGGGAGATTATGAATAAAGTTGTTATAAACATGTATCAAACCACAAAAACCTTTTAATGGCACCTCCATAATATGGGTCAACATAACCTTCAACCCGCACGATGTGGCTCCAGCCGGCTTGAATTCGGGTTGCTGAGGTTGTCTGTTAAGCTGGGCTCTCTCACTTCCTAGCCCTGTGATCCTGGGCAAGTATCTAATTTCTCTGTACTCACCTTCTTTTCTGTATACATGTGGATAAAAGCAGTATGTATCTTATCAGTTTACTGGGGACACTAAACAGTATGCAAATAGATTCATTTAGTGTCTTGTAGAAACTAAGGGCTTGATAAATCCTAGCTCAGTATTATGTAGAACTGTATGAAATTGCTGATACTTGACTATTTGACACTGACCTACAAAAAAATAGCAACTTCATGGGGTTCGACCCAATTTTATGACCGCTCCCCCTGTTCTGACTTCAGCCTGCTGCGTTCACTTTGTGGGTTTCAAACACATTTCTCCATCGTCACTCTTGAGTGGGCTGACTTCGATTCAAGCCTCGGCGAGGAGGTAGAAATCTTACGCGCAAATCCCAGACGGCGTTGGATACTATGCTACGTGCTCCCTCACAACTCTTTGCTAGGGGAGCATTTACCACAATGTTCTGACCTTAATCGTCTGTTTGATTGTTCATCGTCCTACCCGGGCCAACAGAGACTTCAGAGCACTACCCATGACCTATCATGGATGCAGGGCCTGGCCTGCAGCCTGGTTTGTGGAGGGTGTTCAGGAATTTCAGTCTGGAATGAAGAATTGCATGTTTATGTGGTGCTGGATGAGAATAAGACATTTCCAGAAATTTTATGATCAGTCTGAAAATAATCAATTTTGTTCTCTGTTTACACTTTCGAGCAGTCATTTCATGAGCTATGATCTAAAGCTTGAAACAGTTTTTCCATGAAAAGAGTTTATCTGGGGGGACAACAGATCAACAGGTTTCCTTGCTGCGGGACTTCTCAGCAATATGGCAACATACACTGTGAACGTCTAAGGCAGAGATAGAATATACAGCATTTCCTGTTCCCATTTGACTGGGAAACCCTTTTTGCCATAGAGCATCTATTAGCATGATACAGAACCTCAGTATTCACAGAACACATTTCGGGGACCTTCTTATATAGAACGATAAACACACATCTTGGAAGCCCAGAAAAGTCCATTTTTCTGATTTCCTTAGCACAAGTGAATCCTGACTGAAGTAATGATGCTAAGTATCTAGTTTCCAAGGACTTCGCTCACCAGAACCACAAAAGTGTTGTCAAGCAATAGTAAATATACGTATACGTATACATATATATGTAAATATACGTATACGTATACGTATATCTACTATTGTAAATTGTATATTGTAAATAGTAGATATACGTATACGTATATATATGTAAATATACGTATGCGTATACGTATATCTACTATTGTAAATTGTATATTGTAAATAGTAAATATACGTGTACGTATACGTATATATATGTAAATATACGTATGCGTACACGTATATTTACTATTGTAAATTGTATATTGTAAATAGTAAATGTACGTATATGTATATATATGTAAATATACGTATACGTATACGTATATTTACTATTGTAAATTGTATATTGTAAATAGTAAATATACGTATACGTATACATATATATGTGTAAATATATATATACGTATACGTATATTTCAACAGAAATACATTTCTTACACACACACACACACACACACACACACACACACACGTATACTATATGTATATTTCAACAGAAACACATTTTAGAGCTTCTGATACTTACATTCCTGAGATGATCTGTGTCGGAAGGTAAATCTTATATGGCAGCGAGTAACCTCTTCTATAGCAATGGATACCTGCATAATAATAAAAAAAACTACCAGTTTACATGTACATAATGTGTTGCACTCATGCCTCGTTTTTAAAAATCAGGCTCATTTTTAGTGTCTGATTGCAGCACTAATTCCTATAGAGTAAGATTTGGAGAAAGCCTCCGTTCAACGCAGATTTAGTTATATTCAAAACTTAGAAAAATTTCAAGAGAAACCATCTTCGCTGCCTATTGTGGGTTCTGAGAATGGGGATATTACAAGTTTCTTGAACTTTCTCAAGTATGAAAGAGGAAATACTTCAGAGGAAAAAGATCAGTACTTGGGGTCTATACAGGAACTTCCAGCCTGCAAGGTGTATACTGATATGGTAAAAATTAGGGCCTGTAACAGAAGGAAAAGGTAAAATGCTGGGGACAAGGAGTCTTTTGCTGTTTACATATATAGAGGGGACAGGGGGAAAGAGAAGTACACGGCCATAAAAAGAGCAGAGAATTTATGGCAAATAGTTAAATAAATTATGGCATGATTATATAATGGAACATTACGTAAGTATCTAGAAATCCATTTCTAAAGAACTTTCAATGCCTCGAGATAAGTAGTTTTTTTTTTTTTAAGTTTATTTATTTTGAGAGAGAGGGCAAGCACGCAAGTGGGGGAGGGGTGGAGAGAGGAGAGAATCTCAATCTCAGTGTGGAGCCCAAGGCAGGGCTCGAACCCACGAACCATGAGATCATGACCTGAGCCGAAACCAAGAGTCAGACGTTTAACCTACTCAGTCACCCGGGTGCCCCTTGAGATAAGTAGTTTTAAAAAGCACAGTATAGGAGCGCCTGGGTGGCTCAGTCAGTTGAGTGTCCGACTTCAGCTCAGGTCATGATCTCGCGGCTCGTGGGTTTGAGCCCCACGCCGGGCTCTGTGCTGACAGCTCAGAGCCTGGAGCCTGCTTCTGATTCTGTGTCTCCCTCTCTCTCTGCCCCTTCCCCATTCATGCTCTGTCCCTCCCTCCCTCTTAAATAAATAAACATTAAAAAAATTTTTTTAAATAAAAAGCACACTATAAACCTGTTATAAACACCACAACCCAAAACAAATGAATTATATAAAACTGTGGAAAATGGTTACTTCTGAATTGAGATGTTAGTGCAGTTTTTTTTCCTTTTGAGTTTTCTATGGAGACCTCATAAGACTTTGACAATCCGAAAGACCTGATGGAGCCTGGGATTCAAAAGAAGTGGGCTCCAATTTAGGTTTGGACACTAAGCAGTTACAGGATCTTGGAAAGTCACCTGGCATTTTTGAGTCTAATCAGAAAGGGTGTTGCAACACTGCTTGTTTCAGCCAGAGGGCTATTAGGCGACTCACAGGAGATGACTTATCTGAAAAGCACTTGGGAATTTGTAATACACATATTTAAATTGAGAAGAGGCCCAGAAAACTTGGTCAGAGGCCAAGAAGAAAAAAGATGTTAGGCAACGGCTTACAGAGTGAAAATTTCCATTTGGTGTTGGACCATCTTGGCAGCCTGTTACATCATTACAACTACAAGCTTCCCCAGTCAAATTCCTACCCATTTATCAGTAAGAATGTTATTTAAGAATCCAGGGTTACAGATACTCTCGTACAGAATCGCATCGATTCATTTCTCATAGGACACCGCAGGCAACCTATCTAAAACTTTAGGATACAGAAGACCTGATTTATGGGTAAAAAGAAGAAAGGGACCTAAAGAAGGTCTCATGTATGCTAGAGATTGCAAATGGCGCGTCTCACCTTGACGGTCTCATACCAAGAGGGCTGCTTGACTTGGTAATAGACCACTGATTTGTACTCTGAAATGCCTTCATATCCAGCACCAGGATGAATGGCTTTCTTTGGATGGAACGAAAAAAATGAAAAGGGGAGAATGTTTTCATTTTAATTCCGGCAGAGTTAACATGGTGTTCTATTAGTTTCAGGTGCACAGCACAGTGATTCAACACTTCTACACAATAATGCGCATGATACGTCTACTCTTAATCCCCATCACCTACGTCATCCATCCCCCACCCATATCCCTGCCGGTTTGTTCTCTATGGTTAAGAAGGTGTTTCCTGGTTTGTCACTCTCCTTTTTTCCCCCTTGGCTCATTTGTTTTGTTTCCTAAATTCCACACATGAGTGAAATCATATGGTATTTGTCTTTCTCTCACTGACTTATTTTCCTTCGCCTTATACTCTCTAGCTCCATCCATGTGCTTGCAAATGGCCAAGATCTCATTCTTTTTAACGGCTGAATGATACTCCGTCGTATATATATGCCGTATCTTCTTCACCCATTCGTCAGTCAGCGGACACTTGGGCCGTTTCCTTAATTTGGCTATTGTAAATAATGCTGCCATAAACACAGGGGTGCATACATCCCTTTGGATCCATGTTTTTGTATTTTGGGGGGAAATACTAAAGGGGGATAATTTTATCTAGGAAACGAACCATGCGTGAGCCCTCTATCCTCCATGTGGCCAGCACACGCCTTATGTAGGCACATATCAGCCGATGACATCTGGGGGCTGAAGGCTAGGGCAAGAATGAGTTTCTATCACTTTCTTTGAGGGTCTAGGTATATAACTGTGGTTGTCACTAAGGGACCCAACACCACCCTAACACTGCTCTTTGCTGCAACGTTTATTGCCTTCTCCTCTGCAGCCATACCTTCTCCTTCCCTCCGCTCCCCTCCCAGAGAGCAGAGGCACAGCGAGAGTGACCAAGAGCTACGGCACGGGTGCAGACACGCCGGTGTGTGAGGTCCTGTCTACGCTCTGCTTTAAGGACCTGCTGTGCAGGTACAGCGTGTTCACTAAAACTCAGGGCTCTCTGTCTCCTAGTAATGAGCCACTCGGTTCAGTAGAGCCAGGCCTCAAAGGGGGCACTTTCTGAGCTGGTTAGCAAAGCTGTGAAGTGAGCAGTCAGGAGAAGCTGTGCACCTGAAGTCATGGGGCTCAAGGGCCCCATCAACAGCACACATAAGTCATCCCTGTACCAGGGCCCCACCGCACTGTTAGCCCCTCTAACACAGTACTCTCTACTCCATAGAGGAATGTGTCCTTCAGGGCCTTCTGGGCCTTCGCTCAAGCCCCACAGGAACCTACCGGGCTTGAAAGTGGCCGTATACCTTGGAAACGATATAGAACTTCTGGAGCAAAGGCATACACCTGAAACCATTAGCGGCTTGAGGCACTTCTTAGAACAGGAGAAACAACGAAAAGCAGAGTCTACGTGGGTTTATCAGTAAAGTCGGCCATTGCTAATCACAAATTTAACAGGTTTCCTATTTTTTCCTTATGAAAAGCCAAATGCACGTTCCTGTGGAGAACAAGCCACGTCAGGTCGAAGCCCGCCGTTGTTGTAAAGACGTGTGTGATGGGAGCAGGATTTCGGCGCAGTCCCCCATACCTCTAAGAGTTTGCCCTCCTCGTCGTACACAGACATGGTCACCTCCACGTTCTTCGGCGTCTTCTTTTTCCCTTTGTCAAACTCGCCGTGGATCAGGGTGACATAAATATCATTCCGTACATCGCCTGCAACAGCACAACCCATCCTATGAGCGGTGCTGACAGAAGTCACTTGTAACTTTCAGGATGTAAGGAGATATAAAATACAAATAAACTATGAAGCTTTCTGACTTTATAGAGAGCCATTCATATCGCAGAAGTTTTTACGTGTATTGCCCTATTCAGCTTCCCTCATCCCACCTTTCCATACCTACCAAAGTGGCTTTGAAATGCTGTGTTTGAAAATGAACTCTTTTTGGGGGGCTAAATGGGTGAGGGGCATTAAAGAGGGCACGGGTTGGGATGAGCACTGGGTGTTGTATGTAAGGGATGAATCACTAAATTCTACTCCTGAAACCATTATTACACTATGTTAACTGATTTGGATTTAAATTTTTTTTAATTAATTAATTAAAAATTCTTTTTTTTTAATTCATTTTCTTTTAATGAACTCTTTTTAATGGCCATCCTTTGTTCTCTTTCTTAACCACTGCTGTCTAATAATAAGCACACAATGTATTTTGAGGTTACAGCGGGGTACTTTTTTCAATAATGCCTTGAAGTTTGTTATTTTAACACATCTGATCATCAGGAAGGCTAGTATTTATTGGCTGCTCACTATGTCCCTGGGCACTGTTCAGAGTGTCTTCTAGGCAATCATTTATTTAATCCATATAATACTCTTGATGAGATAGACACTATTCCTAAAAGCCTGTAGAATACACTTATTTAAATCATTAGTTAATAAGTGTCATTATTTTTAAGTGTCATTATTCAATAAGTGTCACTATTTTTACACTATCAGAAAAATTCCTGCTTGGCGTCTTCTTGGTTACCCAGCACAACATTTTTAAAAAATTAGTTAATTAGCAAGTGAAGAGCCCCCACAGCGAAAACAAATTAAATATTCTTGAGATGCTTGAACAAAACCTAGAATGAATGAAAGGTGTATCAAGTTTCTGACCGGGAAGACTAGGTGTTGCTCAATCAGTCTAAAATCTATACTAATATTAAACTGCCTTCCAGTATAAAAAAATGAAACCTTCCAGCCCTAGAAGAAAATGGGGGGGTGCACACTTGGAGCACTTTTCATTTTCATCTCTTATCTGCTTAGAAGAAAGGAAGGTATTGCCCACAGTTGGTTAAGGTGAAGGAATGGGGGCTAATTCATCCTTCACACTTTGAAATCTTCATGGTGCACACCGTGTCGGTAGAGAAAGTGACAATTTGTGTTAAAAGCCTGAACTGACAAAGCAAGCTCACCGGTAATGTTTATCCCAAAGTATTGAGAATGTGAGCAAACAAATCTTAGAAGTCTGTAAGGATCTTCACTGTGGTGTTGTTTCCAAAAGTGAAAACCTGGAAAACCCTCAATTTCCAACAATCGACAGCTGGCTGAATAAATTACGGTATCATCGGACGAGATGCTATTCATTTATTCATTTGAAAAACCGACCGGGCACCTGCTCCGTGGCAAGCGCTGTGCTAAGCGTTTGGGAGACGGTGGTGAGCCATGCGCCAGCCTCGCTCTCACACAGCCTCCAGTCTAGTGGGGGAGAGAAGCATGATCAGATAACCACATGATGAAATGCATCACTACAAAGGAAAGAAAAGGCCAGGCTCTATGAAGGTATAACACTAAGTCCCAACTGTGTCTGGAAGGTGTGGAAATCGTTCCTCTGAACGGATGTTGGAGGGAGGAGAGTAAAAGGGAAGAGCAAGTAACATGTGCAAAGGTCCGGAGGCAGTGGACATAGGATTGTTATCCAAACATATGGTGGCCCAGGGAACTGATGGCAGTAGCTACAACTGAGGAAGTGGCAATGGAGACAGGGAGAAGGGGGTGGATTTGAGAGGCCTTTCAAAGGTAAGACTGGAAAGTCTTGGCCACTAATTTTGCGTGAGCTATAAAGGAAAAGGGAGGTTCAAGAGAGAGTCTCAGGCTTCTCGTTGGCGCAACTGGGTGGATGAGGGTGCCATTCTCTTGGATAAAACACAACAGAAGAGCCAGTCTACATGCAAACGATTGCAAGGCCCAAGTGGGGACTGTGAGGAAGAACTAGCCAGTTAAAGAGCGGAGAGTGATCCAGCCGGGTAGGAGCAGTGTCTACGGAAGTCCTGAGGCAGGAAGTAGTTGGGTCTATGGGGCCGGAGTTCAAAGAAGCAGTCTTGAGGCCAGAGGTACGAATTCGGAGGCAACGAATCCACAGAGGCAAAACGAGTGGATGAGATCACATGGGAAGAAAATGGAGGTATGAGAAGGAAAAGATACCTGTCACGGACTGAACTGCTCCCCCCCAACTCATATGCCGAAGCCCTCGCCTCTAGCACTTCCGAATGTGACTGTATTTGGAGTCAGCCCCTTAAAGAGGTGATTAAGGTAAAAGGAGGTCACATGGTGGGCACTAATCCAACAGGACTTGTGTCCTTATGAGATCAGTACACAACACAGAGCCCCCAGGGGTGACCATGTGGGGACACAGTGAGAAGACGGTCATCTCCAAGCCAAGCAGGGAGGCCTCAGGGTTGAAACCCACCCTGCTGACCCCTTGATCTCGGACGTGCAGCCTCCAGAGCTGTGAGACAGTACACGTCTGAGGCTTTCGCCACCCAGCCTGTGGTACTTCATTATGGCGGCCCAAGCAAACTAATCCGGGACATAAGGACCAAATACTGAGGAGCTCTTGACATTGAAAGGCAAAACAGAACATGACAAGGCAGCAAAGGGGAATGGAGAAAAAGAGGAGAGTGCGGGTCTCTGACGAGAAGGGTGGAACATCTCAACAGGGAGCGGCAGACAATGTCACATACTGCTAAGAACACCAGAGACAATCAGTAGGCTAAAAACATATCCACGGGGTTTAGTGACACTGCAATCTTTGGTGACTCTAATGACAGCCACTCTGGACAGGACGGGGGGTGCCGGGGAAGGGTGACCGGCAGACGCAGAACCAGAGATAGAGAGTACGTAACCGCTTCCAAGAACCTGGCTGGGAAGATGAGGGCAGAGAGGGGCGCCATAGCTGGAGGGGAGAGTCGGGTTGTCCAAACGGAGATGAGGAGACGCAAGGTGGGGGACTTGGGTCTAGACCTCTGTTTCTCAACCCTGGCCGGTCACCAGGCTCACCTGGGGAGCCCGGGCCTTACAAACTGAATCAGAGTCTGGAAAATGCTGGGAACCTATAGCAGGTGATCCTGACGAGCTTGATCCAAAGACCAGCGTCTGGTGGCCATTATCCTGGATGTTTTTTTGAAGTCTATTATAGCCCTGGCAGTCAGGAACCAATCCCACTGGTTAGAAAGAGGAGACAAGTGGGGCGCCTGGGTGGCTCAGTCGGTTGAGCGGCCGGCTTCGGCTCAGGTCACGATCTCACGGTCTGTGAGTTCGAGCCCCGCATCAGGCTCCATGCTGACAGTTCAGAGCCTGGATCCTGTTTCGGATTCTGTGTCTCCCTCTCCCTCTGACCCTCCCCCGTTCATGCTCTGTCTCTCTCTGTCTCAAAAATAAATAAACGTTAAAAAAAAAACTAAAAAAAAAAAAAGAAAGAGGAGACAAGAATCTTCCCAGCCAGATTTCAAAGACAAATTCATCTTGTCCCCCAAATAAACTCCATTGCATTGTTTCAGACTTTGCTCTTGCTGTAGGAGTAACAGGGCGTTCAGTGAGAGGAGTATTACCAAAACTGCTTTTTTTTTTTTAAAACAAGAAGACAAAACACTTTTGCAGAATGGAGATGAGCATGCAGAGAATACCTATACGGATATATATATAAAGATCTTATATTAAGGTCCTTGCGCTGATTTCCCCTTATGACTGTAAAGATTCAGAAATAAATGGCTTCAGTCAGTGAATTCAAGAGAACACATATGTAGATCTCACCCATATGTGGTGTCAAAAAAGACGAAACTCAAGTAAGAAAACCGCAGAATGTTTACATTCTTGTCACCACAAGTACGGGGAGAGCCAAGCACACAGTTGGAGCTTAAGCAAATGGGGCAAAGGGCCTCGCGGAGTCGGGGCTGAGCAGGTACCTTGCTGCTGTTCCCTGGCAAGCAGCCCACAAGGCTGAACGTCATCCTGAGAAAGGTCCACGCGATGAAGCCGATCACGCTGGGGGCGCAGGACCTATGCTTTCATTAGCTCTCCTTAACGGGGAAGTCAGGGAGAATTTCAGAGGGGCTTATGTGGAACATAAAGGATGAGAGGGAACAGAAAATTCCGAGTTACGTTTCGAAGCATTATCTCGGGCTTGTGCACTGGGTAGGTTGGTACAAGGCACTGCAACCCTACATGTATTTCCCACTGTCTCGACGCCGTTGGATGCAGTAACGAAATGTCACGTGGGATCTTATGTTGCCTTCGCCGTCCTGTTAGAAGTAACAGAGGAGGCAGCACAGGTGAATCAAGCCAAAGCTTTTTACCTGGAAGTATTATTTCGGGAAAGCCCATTTTTCGGGCGATTGCAGTTGATCTATCCACCAGATGTGAAAAATTCTTCTGAACCTGTGTGAGGTCACCCGGCAACAGCTTCAAAGATATCCAAAGCCCTTGAAAGAAATAAAGCATAAACTTTGGTGCCCTTTATGATCTGTACCATAAACCCACATAGAAAAGCTGAGAAAAATACACGTGTCGTAGGAATGTACAGATACTTTCTTAGAAAAATGTAAATTCTCCCCCAGTTAACTTATAATTTTAACGACACTCCCATCAAAATCACATGACTTCCTCGAGAATTGGACAGAGGTGTGAACAGATGTTTACTCTGGGGGAAGGAGCACGGGTAAAGATATCCCCAATCAGATACCAAAATACAGATAGAGCTGTAGTAAAGTGTGGTATTAATGGCAGAAAAGGTATTTAAATCACTGGAAACAATTAGATTAAGTACTAAAATATACAGTATATATATAGTGTATATATATACATAGTAGATAGTAGTTGTATATATAGTAGATGCATATATAGTAAAGATGCATGAAAATCCTGGGGCGCCTGGGTGGCTCAGTCAGTTAAGCGTCCGACTTCGGCTCAGGTCACGATCTCACTGTCCGTGAGTTCGAGCCCCGCTTCGGGCTCTGTGCTGACTGCTCAGAGCCTGGAGCCTGTTTCAGATTCTGTGCCTCCCTCTCTCTCTGACCCTCCCCCGTTCATGCTCTGTCTCTCTCTGTCTCAAAAATAAATAAACGTTAAAAAAAAATTAAAAAAAAAAAAAGATGCATAAAAATCCTGAAAAAAAGAAGCAACGATTTTATAAATATGCTGGAATAATTCACTTCCACTTAAAAGAGAATCAAACAAATCTGTCACCTCCCATTTTCATTAAACTAAATTCCTAATATAATAAGGAAGTAAAATGAACCTCTTTTCTAAGAATAGAGACAAATGAAGAAATCATACAGAACAAAACAATCTATATAGAAATGGAAAGTTTTGGTATTTATAAAGAAGCGAGGGGTGCCTGGGTGGCTCAGGCAGTTAAGCCCCCAACTCTTTTTTTTTTTTTTAAATTTTTTAAGGTTTATTTATTTATTTCAAGAGAGGGGGAAGTGAAGGGGCAGAGAGAGAAAGAGAGACAGACAGAGAAAATCCCAAGCTGACTCTGCATTGTCAGCGCAGAGCCTGATGCAGGGCCTGAACCCGTGAACCATGGGATCATGACCTAAACCAAAATCAAGAGTTGGATGCTTAACTGACTAAGCCACCCAGGTGCCCCAAGCGCCCACCTCTTGATTTCGGCTCAGGTCATGATCTCACGGTTTGTGGGTTCGAGCCCCGCGTTGGGGTCTGGGCTGACAGCTCAGAGCCTGGAGCCTACTTGGGATTCTATGTCTCCCTCTCTCTCTGCCCCTCCCCTGCTCACACTCTGTCTCTCTCTCTGTCCCTCAAAAATAAATAAAATGTTAAAAAAAAATAAAAGAGAGACATTGTTATCTTCATAAAAACAAAGAAGGAAAACTCAAAAAAACGTAGAGAAGCCTATGTAATTCACTTTTAATTTTTTTTTTTTTTTTTTTAATTTTAGAGAAAGAGAGTATGACTGGGGGAGAGGGGCAGAGGGAGAGAGAAAGTATCCCAGGCACGTTCTGTGCTGTTAGCGCAGAGTCCGACCCAGGGCTCGATCTCACAACTGCAAGATCATGACCTGAGTCGAAATCCAGAGTTGGATGCCTAACCAACTAAGCCGTCCAGGTGCCCCAAGTAATTTTTTGTTTAAATGCAAGGGAACTACGGAAGTTTACTTTTCACCTTTCAAACAGGTACCGATTTTTAAATATCGGGTCACACAGCAGGCACTGTGCTAATTAACAGCCACTGATGAGTTCCAAAACAACAGAAATATATTTTATTACTTGTTTTCAGATTCCTTAATGATTCCTCACATGTCTTTCCCACCCAGAACAACTGTGAATACATGGAAAACTAAATATGCTGAAAATAATGATTAGTGTGTTTCCTGACTGCCTCCGTTTCGGAAGACAGTCACAGGGTGGTTAAAAAAAAAAAAAAAAAGGACCCCATCTTCAAAATTATCCCCAAATCGTCTCCATCTCGGTATTTGAAATTTGAAATTTTAACTAGTTTTTCTCATTATTTGAATTTAAAATGCAGTTTCCAGGAGAATTTCTTAGCTAAAACTGTGTCAACAAGAATGATAAATGGAAGCTCTAAAAACAATCAAATGTTTGGCTAGCTGGCGCGTTATTCCATATTATTATCTGTTCATTTGTATTACTTTGGTCTCTTCCCTCTTACTTTTTAGGTCACGTAACGGGATGAACATACACAGGGTGGAACATAACTTTCCCCAAACCTCCTTCACTTTGTGCATTTACCTTAGAGTCAGCACTGGGATTGTGGGCCAGACAAAACTGAGCAAAGACTCACGGGATAAAAATCTGTTTCACACAATTTACAAAATATAGCTGTGATCCGATTCGGCGCTGGATGCATCCTCTGTGCTCTTCAGCGTTAAAAGCCTTTACCAGGAAGCTGAGGTGAGCGATCCCCACCCAGCAGGGGCTGTTTTGTATCAGAGAAAGATATCGCAAAAGGGCAGGAGTCCAAGGGCTCAACTCGAATGCCCACTCCCAGCTTAGTACGTAGGGCTGCTGTACCTTGTCCTTTGTGATTCACTTCCTTCGCTGCTATCACTTTATTCAAGACTGAAGTGAGTGGCTCATTCTCCCCAATCACATGGGATGTTATCAGGGGCGACATGATTAGCTGCCTCTGCCGGATATAGGTTTCCATCGCAATTCTGGGAAAGTCAGAAATGAGAGGGTAGGTAAAAAGCGGAAGTTTCTGTAGCAACAGCTTCAGATACGGTGGGTCCTATGGGAACAATCTGCAACTATAAACACTGGACATACCTAACTTGAAGACTCTTTCCTGTATTTTTCCTTTGGGTGCCCAGCCTGGTCATTTCCAAGATGACGTTGGTGCCTAAGACAGGCCCCCAGTGGAAAAAGGAAAAACAAATCCCCCAAGAACAACAAAAACAACAAAACCAAACTGATGGGCAAATGTTAACAAAATCAGAGGCAATGCCTAATGCTCTTTCTGAGCTGGGAGAGGCTGATGTAATGGAATCAAAGAAGAAACGGGGACGAGGCAGGAGACCTGGCCTCCAGGTCTGGTTCCATCTAACTGGGCCTCAGTCTCCTCATCTGTGAGGAGATGGGCCAAGATCATATGCCTCCCGAGGCCTCCCTCTGGTGCCAACACTTAACATACAGGAGCAGTATGCACGCAGCAGCTTTTGGAGAATGTTCTCAGATTCTCATGTGATGACAAACTATATTTGGAGTTACAGTGGCACAGCCAGCAGTAAACAAGTTTCAGTTTAATGATCCCATCGGGCTGCGGCTCGTACAGGGTGATCCAAGAGCCAAATCCAGGCCCTCCTGACAGCCCGGGCACTCTCAGGAACTACAGGTCAGCCCGGTACAGTACAAGAGTCTCTCTCTCTCTGCTGTGGTTTTCTTCTCTTGCCCACACGCAGGCCAGCGTTCTCTGCGGGGCTCTGTTCTGGACCCTGATAGCTGCAGGGAAACATACAGCAGTATCTCACTGAAAAGCGAGGTGGCTATGATCTGCGTGGGTGCTTTCAAAGGGCTTTCTCTTTGATGAACTGGCAGGAGACATATAGGAGACTCCCCTAATATAACATGCTATAAAGCTTTTGAGATAAGTTATGAAAGCATTTGCCATAAATCTTAGGAGTTCAAGCACCGGAGACTGTGATTTGCATCACGGAATGCTTTACAGTGGCTGCTGACTGCACAATGAGTGGTAATCAAATTAGGTCTGGGTTCCTCAGAAACTCAAAGCGCATATTATTATACAGTGAAGGCCATTTCAGGGCTCGCTGTTTCAACGTGGCTCCCGGATGGGAGCTGGCTCAGAAATGAGGCAGGGAGGCACATAACCAGAGGAAGAAACCCACCTCAGAAGTGAAACAAACATACAGAATAACTTTCACGTGCATACATGCTGCCATTATGTAATGTATATACTCATATATAACACGCACATAAGACATAATGCAAATATAATAGTGATTCGCGGTAACCTTGGTAAATACGTCATATCTACATATGGGTGGATATAACAGGAACATCTGTGGACATGCGAGCTGTTTATATTTATCACACGTAAAATACATGTTTTAATATATTCAAATATATATTCATATTTTTTCTATATATCATTTAACATTTACTCATTAATGTTTAAGGTATATTCATATATTTGATTATACATACATATATACATACATATATACATACATATATACATACATATATACATACATATATATACATACATATATATTAATACACTTAATGTATTAATAAAAATTATATTTGATATATTTATTACATTTAATGTATTATTTAATATACTCGAACACGTATGTATATAATTATCGTGGGATCAGCATTCATGAATTTGAAAGTTAGCTCATAATTCATATTAGCATGAAGCTACATAAAGTATTCACCTCACCACATTCTTGGAGCGTCAGTATATATGTGGTAAGGTACTAGATAAGTGCATGTTTTAAAAAGTATTAATAGCAGCCTCTGGATGAAGGAAGTGCTACTTAGCATGAGCTATTGGTACTGTTATATTTAGAAACTGGTCCAAAGTGGTGGGCCTTAAACTGAAAGATAAAGATTTTTATACTTTAAATAAAATTACATACAATACGTAATTTTTGTGGGAAAAAATAGAAGCACAGAGTTAAACACAAATGGGACAAAATCACCTTTGGTTAACTCAACAGAAATAACCACTGTTAATTATGGAGTATATTCTTTGCAATACCTAAATTTTGAGGCTTTGGCTTTTAATGCACTGTAACAATTTCTATTCTTTTTTTTTTTTTATTTTTTTTTAACGTTTATTTATTTTTGAGACAGGGAGAGACAGAGCATGAACAGGGGAGGGTCAGAGAGAGGGAGACACAGAATATGAAGCAGGCTCCAGGCTCTGAGCTGTCAGCACAGAGCCCGACGCGGGGCTAGAACTCACGGACCGCGAGATCATGACCTGAGCCGAAGTCGGCTGCCTAACCGACTGAGCCACCCAGGCGCCCCTGTAACAATTTATATTCTTATAAGTACTGCATATCTCCTTACACCCAAACTCTGGATATTATATATATTGTTAAAACTCAATCAAACCCAGTACCAAACTTCCTTGTTTATTTTGCATTTCATTGATTCTCCAGGAATTTATAAGTCGTTTCTTTCTGTGTATGTATGTGTACATATTTGTGTGTCTATATATACACACTTACATTCTTTTCTGTTGATATCCTTATGAATTACTACTAATAATTCTTTATATATTAACAATACTCATTCTTTTTCATACACATTGCAAAGATTTTACTAAATGTTATACTGTATATAAGTTATTTAAAATTTGGGGGTGGTTTAACCTATAAAAAAAATTTTTTTTGGTCAAATCTCTGGAGTCTGATTCATAAAAGGCACTAGTACATAAAACTTCTATTTCTCTGTAGTATTTTGAGATTTTTTTTTTTTTATTTTTTTTTTTTTTTAAATTTTTTTTTTTTTCAACGTTTTTTATTTATTTTTGGGACAGAGAGAGACAGAGCATGAACGGGGGAGGGGCAGACAGAGAGGGAGACACAGAATCGGAAACAGGCTCCAGGCTCCGAGCCATCAGCCCAGAGCCTGACGCGGGGCTCGAACTCACAGACCGCGAGATCGTGACCTGGCTGAAGTCGGACGCTTAACCGACTGCGCCACCCAGGCGCCCCTGTAGTATTTTGAGATTTGAGTTCTTACACTTATAAGTTTAATCATCCGGCACAAGATGTGAGACAAGGTTCTGACTTCAGCTTAATAAATGGTGAGCTAATTTTGTCAAACAATTCCTTTCTGCGTAGTTCATACTTCTCCACGGATCTGCACTGTTATTTTTTTTTTTTAAATCATATATTAACTCAAACGCCTTTGGGCCGGTTTCCAGAATTCTCAGTTGTTCCGCTGACCTGCTCTGGCAGCTGTAGGCTGGCTGAGACAGTCACCTTCCCTCACTGACACGACTGCCCTGTTAGGGGTCAGTGCCAGCATCGTCCGTGGCCTCATTCAGGCCACCACTGCCCGCACCTGGGGCAAGGCAGCCATGACTGCTAGAGCCAGGAATGGTGTCCGCACGTATACTTCTTCGGAGTCATGGATGGGGGTTGACCTTTGCTGACCCACAGCTCCCCAGTGGCCCACCCAGGGCTCCAGCTCCTGAAGCTCGCTCTGGAGGCCTCAGTGGAGCTCTCCAGGGAATCCTTCCATGTACTCCCAGGCTGGCTCTCCCTCGCCAGCAGGAGCCCAGGCGTTGGTCAGCCTTTCACCCTCCTGGTCTCCAGCCTGGTAGAAGCATCCGGAAGCTTGTCAGATGCAGCCTCCACACCTACCAGACCATGCTCTGCACTCTGACAAGACCTCAAGAGAAGCCCTGTGCTGTCCTACACGATGCCTTGTATTCCATGACACTCGTCCCACACGACAAAGTACAAATATACTTCGGCCTTCCTGACGCTTAAATGGCACCATTCTCGGGTTTCTAGTGCAGATAGAGATTTGCCCCTTATATTCCAAAGGTCTTGTCTGCAGAATCGGGAAAGTTAGGTTTACCCTCTTACGTGTGACCCCAACATAAAGGACCTTGAATAAAGTCTTCTGTCAGCTTCTATCTCGCAACCTCCCAGCTTGAGACTTTTGCTTTTGTAACTGAGCAATGGTTCCTAGCACCTGCTTGTGTGTTAACAGATCATTCAAAGAACTATTCCAGGTCTCAAGTCACCCGGGATAAATGCCACAGTACTTACTGCTGAAAGGGGATAAAATGCTGCTTTTCTTCATCATCCACCTTCCCATGTATAATATCAGTAATATCCATCACTAGGAAAAAGATAAAACTTAATTAAAGAACTTAATTGCTTCAGGCTTCAGTACGTTACAATGGAAAATTACAGTATCTGCAAACATAGGCCGAGAGAGAGAGAGAGAGAGAGAGAGAGAGAGAGATACAGAGCAGGGACACTTCTGTCTTTGCCAACGATCATTCCCAGCACCCACCCTGCAGAACAATTCATTCATCAGGAGCTCGTGCAGGCGTTTAGATTTGCTCCGCTCAATCCTGCAGATTACCCGCTTTTGAAATTTCTATGAGACCCAGCGCTCAGTTCTGGAGAAATTTAAACCGGTGGATTACTTGTTGGTAAGCCTGCATTCCCAGGCACGGGGAACACAGATTGTCGTCGGGAGTGTCAACAGAATGAAGACCTGAGAAACTCATGACTTGAAGTGGTCACCTGTCTCTTGGCCTTGACGTGGTCGCACCTGGTTTCCATGTAAACAAAGGGAAGCCGAGGGCACCAGCAGCATAGAACAGAAGATCATATGGTGATTTGCTTCTTTGTGCACAAGAAGAGTAACTGATAAAGCACTGTTCTAAGCCTATTGTATATATTTTCTTATTTATGCAGATACTTTATGCCCCTCCTTTAAGAGATGAGGAAACCGAGCACAGGAAAGGTACGTAACTTGCCCTAGGTCGGAAGTCGTAAGTGGTAAAGCCAGGGTATGAACCCAACTGCGATTACTACCTGGCCAAATCACTTAAGCTAACAAAGCCTTGCTGCCCGGAGAACTGATGAGCGGACCACTCTACAGCTGCTCAAACCAGGCAGGACCCGCAGCCAAGAGGTGATCCCTTGGTTAATGGATTACAATCTGGCCATAAAGCGCACGCTCACAATCCACTCCCCAGATAACCTGTTTGGAGATTAAAAGAAGTACTGAGACACGAGACCTTTCTCATTTGAAAAATGAGGGATAAGGAAGGAAACGCCTTCTCAAAGCAACCTGGATGACAATGTGTTAGGCTTGGGAAGTAACAGTATTGGTGAAAGGCTGCGGTAAAAGCGGGCCATGCCATCAACTTGCTGTCAGTCCTTAACAGACCCCTGCAAACACTGTACAGAAAAACAAAATACTGAAAAATCTGTGTCTGGCACACCCCCTTCCAGAGGCAGTTCTTTGTCAAGGCCATCACATAGTTATCCCAAACCTCTTGGCATCGAGTCTCAGAGTAAATTACTACTGTTCTCGCCTTACATTTACGCGCATGCGTGCATACACACACACACACACACACGCACACGCACATGCACACGCACACACCCTGAAACAGAAAAGCAAGCACAAGCCTCAAGCTTGATTTTCAAATCTCTGTGGCCCATTTGGAACGACAATGACCTCGAACATGCCTTAAATCCTTAGTTCGGTAGATTGTCATCTAGATGGCTAAATAGTGCTAGGCCAGGGCTCCTTGCCTTTTCTCAGATTTCACTTTAACTCTCTATCAGGAGTAATGCTGTGCCCTCTTCACAGACCAGCAGACCCTGACAGCAGGTGCAGCGCAAGGCTGGTCAAGAGATGACGACATCCAGTCTCATGGGATACAGAGGCCGCCTCGTTATCCATAAACCCACCAGGTCAATCCTGGTGGCATTTTCTGGACATCTGTTCCAGGAGAATTACGGCATTTCATCGACAGCTTTCAAAACGTCTCAGGGAGCAAAACGTCCGCGTACGACCAGGAATGTATTTCCTTCATTTAACAAACTACAGAAGAAAACGCAGGGCCTCTTGGAAGGTTGCAGGGTTTGATTTAAGCCAAGGACCCTCTTTGAAAGCAGTCAGCAACACAATGTTGCCTTTGATGAGTGAGTCTCCCACACAGGCAAACCACTTTCCAGGGAGAGTTTTACTGGACCAAAATCAATACGTAGCCCACAGGCAGGGCAACACCGGGGGTCACAACTGAGGCTTTCCTAAGGTCCTACTGTGTGCAAGGCATGGTGCTGGGCACTGAAGAAGAAACAAAGGAGGCGGGGTCTAGGTCTAGGTCTAGGTGACCACACAGGACCCAAGAAAAGATAATTAGTAGCCGAGGGAGTGAATGCTATGTGTCCGATACTAACATTGACAACCAAATTCATCTTGCACGGTCCCTGGGGTTCCCCATCCTCCTATCTTTAACTGTGCGTGTGTGGTGGGGGTAAAATATGCATAACGTCATATCTGCTGTTTTAACTACTCTTCAAAGCCCAGTTTAGCGGCGGGAAGCACATTCACACTCGTGTGGTGATGACAACGCCGTCCATCTCCAGAGTTTTTTCATGTTCCCCACCTGAAACTCGGTCCCCAGTACACACCAACTCCCCCCCCATCTCCCCTCCCTCCCCCACAGCCCCTGGTAACCCCCATTCTATTTTATGTTTCTACGATTCTGACCTACTTCACATGAGTAGGATCATACAGTATTTCTCTTTTTGTGTGATGGGCTTATTTCACTTTATACGACATCCCTATGGTTCATCCATGTTGTAGCCTGGGTCAGAATTTCCTTCCTTTGCAAGGCTGAGCGCTATTCCACTCTATGTACGTACCACATTTTGTTTACCCATTTATCCATCCATGAGCGCTGGGGTTGCTTCCACCTTTTGGCTTATTGTGAATAATGTTGCTCTAAACCCATGTGTACAAATGTCTTGAGACCCTCCGCTTCCAATTCCTTCGGGTAGACACCCAGAAGCGGGATTCTTGGATCATAAGTGCTATGCTTAATTGTTGGAGGCCCTGCCGTGCCGTTTTTTCACAGTGGCTGCACCCTTTACAGGTCTCTGGGACTTTCTGTACCTGCTACTCCAAAAGGTCTTCGGAGCCCACAGGTATGCTTTTTGCCCTCCTTCAGCTCCATGTGGCCCACCCGGACAATCTGGCACACGAGGCTGATGCGGGGCCGGATGAGGTCTGTGCTACTGAGGTCCTAAAGGGGCAGAGACCAAGCAAGAGGAGATCAGGCGGCATCACCCGTCGTCACCTTTGTTTCTCTTTTCACTCTACAACAGAACACCATTCAGAGCCTATTTCCTAATCCTGGAAAAGGAGAACGAGCCTTCCCTTCTCCATACCCACTCAAGAACTACCAGGGCATCGGAGCCCGTATTCCAAAAAGGAAGGGATTTTTTTTTTTTTTTGATTTCTCAGTTCCTACTTCATATCGAGAAAAAAAAGATCACATTCAGTCTAAAGTCTCTAGTTTATCAATTTAAGCAGGGTGCTTAAAAATCAGGACACCTGTCATTGCTACTTTATATTCTGCCAGGACAGAGCTGAGCACAGGCTGCACTTCAGTGTCAGATGAAATGAAAGCTTGCGTGATGCTGACATTTACTGGGTATCTACACATGCCGGTGTTATTTCATTTCATCTTCCAAATAATCCTGCGAGGCAGCTATAACACAGAAATTTACATGTGCTGGTTTCTGTAATCATTCATCTGCTTTTTGAGAGGTATTCACGGAGAGCTTCTTGGTGTATGTTGATCAATGGAAGATGTGTGGATGTCTCTGTTTTTTTGCGGCTCGTGTTCTATACTTGTTTGTATTCTCAAGGATGGGTGAGTAAATCCGTGAATGAGCCCACATAGCTCATTCTCTTTAACATCAGAGATATTTTAATTGCAGCTCAAATTCTTTTCATGAAACAGCTGTCCAAGGCCTCTTTACTGAATCAAGAATTACTTTCTAAATAATCATTCCGAATCCATCCTCTGTAATTGAGTTAACTGAGGTCTCCAAAATAGGGATATATACCAATGATGGCATCAACCCTGAATTTCTATTCTAAGTTTTGTGAGGCTTCTGTTAATAGAAAGATAAAGACTCCAGGTGACTAGTTACATAAATTGGGGCACACTGCAATTATTTAATGATGTGCAATCCTTTGTAAAAGAAGTTTTGGAAGACGGTTTAATGATCAAGGACGTGGTCACCACATTTTATTTCACTGAAAAAGCTGGACATGAAATTTACATCCAAGAAGATCGTAATCGGGAGGGGTGTGGGAGAAACAGGATAAAATGCAGCTTTTCTAAAATGTCATTGATTAGAAGATGGACCAAAAGCTCAATAATTCCTTTTTTTTTCCTCGATGTTTTTTCAATGTACCCATTGACCGATAAATGCTTTTTGATTTTAGGGGAAAATCCACATATCTTAGAATTGAGGAAGGGAGGTTTCGGGAAGAGTTTAAGCTCTTCTTCCGTCTTTGATTACAAGACGGTAAAGATATAGGTGAGTCAGCTCACGAGCGGTCATCGCACCGTGCTCGTCGTGACAATGAGATGTTAACAGAAGGAATAAATACTAATAAGAAGGAATGAATGAATGAATGACTAGACTGTACTGGGTCCACTGCTCCTTCCTATTGCTTCCTTTGGCACTTTACCTTAGACTCTTATTTTCCCTGCCATAGAGTGGTAAGAGAACAGGGAGAAAACATATATGTGCATGGGCTTAAGGAAAGAAGGCAGGAAAGGAGAGCGTATCCCCTTTAGGCCTAATGGGAGCTGGAGAAGCCTGCCCACCAACACCTCTCAGAGCAGGTGGCAGCGGCTCCGGGGCATTTCAAGCACTGATGTCATAAAAAAGTGAGAGAACCCCAAGAAAGTTCTAACCCAGGAGAAAGAGTCACCATGTCTCAGCTCTATGACCCGATAAATTTTCTTGCTCTTGACCCAGAGAGAGCACCGCTCCTCCTACCTTGGAGAAGAGGAGAAATACAGGGGAAAGGCCATTGAAAGAGGAACAAACCAAAAAATAGAGATTGCGCCTTTGCTGGAGCTGTAACCCCGGTCTGCAAAGCTCTTCATCAGTATTGCTCACTCTCGTCGACTTCATGTTCTTGCTCAAATGGCCCCTTTTCAGGAAGGTCTGCCCTGGCCCGCCTATTTAAAAAGGATCACTTCCCCAGGCCCAAAGCTCCCAACAACCCCCCCCCCCCCGAAAAATACTTATGACCCCTAACATTCTATACAACTTACTCATGTGCTTGCTCACTGTTTCTTACTGTCTTCCCCTTTTGGACAAAAGCTCCTTGAGGCCAGAGATGCTTTTTCTTTTTTTTCTTTTTCTAAAGTGTATTTATTTTTGAGAGAGAGAGAGAGAGAGAGAGAGAGCAAGCGAGCACAGGCAGGGAGGGACAGAGGGGAGAGGGAGAGAGACGGGGGGGGGGGAGAGGGAGGGAGAGAGAGAGAGAGAGAGAGATAGAGAGAGAGAGAATCTCAAGAAGGCTCTACTCCACGCAGAGCCTGACACAGAGTTGGATCTCACAACCGCAAGATCACAACCTGAGATGAAATCAAGAGTCGGAAGCTTAATTGACTGAGCCACCCAGGCGCCCCAGGGATGTTTTTTCTGATGTGTTTACTGCTATATGTCCAGTGGCCAGATCAGTGCCTGGCATCTAATAGGTGCTCGATAAATATCTCCGAAATAAATGAGCGGTTATTCCTGCTAGGGGGATCATGATGATTTTTCTTGCCTTCTTTTCATTTCTGATGTTTTCCATATACTTACCATGTGCATCTGCTAACATCGTAAGCACAGAAAATTATTAAACTTAAGGTCGCACTTACAGTAAAAACTGCTTGAAGGTTATTAAGCTTCTCTATTTCCTTGGGCATCCCATTACTGCCCCAACGAATTAGGTAATTCTCACTGGGGAAGGAAAAAAAAATATCCTTAACGAAGAGCTAACTGGGGATGGGGCTACCCTCGGTATAGACTTAACAGGGTGAAAGGAAGGCCCAAACAAGCTCTGTTGAATTTATCGGGCAAGTGTGAAAATAGCGCACAGGTGGCCACTCCCTGGTCCCCTGGCTTTGGACAAGGGCGGGTGCCACAGCCCAGCGCTCAGAGGCACACCCAGGGTGGACCCGAGACAGACGCTGCTCAGGACGGGCACAGACAGACAGCACGTTCTCCCAGACGCTGTCTGGGGTCTTTCTTCCAACTCAAATTCTTCGTATGACGGTTTCCGCTTTGCGGAATCAGGAATATAATTTCAAAATAATCATTCCCGATCCATCCCCTGGAACTCACGCCACCCCACTCAGATAAAATTTCTACTGCAGAAATGAACGACTTGTCAGTAACTACTTTTAACCATCTAGTCAAAAACTAAATCGGTTTTCTTAGCCGCTCAGCCAAGTAGCGGTGTGACTGTAGGGTCAAACAAAGCCTATTATTCTCTACAGTCTTTTTAAAAAGCGCTTTTTTTTTTCTTTAAACAGACTTCATTTTTTAGAGGAGCTTTAGGTTGACAACGAAGTTGAATGGAAGGCACAGAGTTCCCATATAGCCCTGCCCCCACCCATGCACAGCCTCGCCCACTATCAGCATCCCCCAGCACAGTGGCACATCGGTCACAATTGATGGACCGATACCGATAGGTCATTACCACGCAGAGTCCCTAGTTTACCTTAGGGTTCACTCTTGGTGCTGTGCGTTCTACGGATTTGGACACATGTATGATAACACGCATTCACCATTACAGTGTCATGTGAAATAGTTTCACTGCCCTAAAATCCTCTGTGCTCTGCCGATGCATTCCTCCCTTATCCTGTCCCTGTCTCCATGTTCTGATGAGTTTCCTGTGATTCTCAGGAACACACACACTCGGCACACACACTGTGCCAGCAGCCATACGGAAAGGCTCAGGAGCCCAAAGGATGTTACTTTCTATCACCTAGAGACCCTCCCTTCTTCTCTATCTCCCCCTCCCAAACCTAGCAAAGAGCTCCTTCCTTAGGTGGGTGGCACGTAAGAGTGGGTCTTTTTGCAAGGTCAACCGCAGATGACCTGGGACTCGGCTACCTGATGAAGGTGGACTGGTCCGGGTCATAGAGGGCCATGAACAACTCGGCGTCCTCCCCAATGTTGCAGACGAAGTTCTTGAAGTTCACGTAGAGGCCGTAGGTATGGACAGCACTGAAGACAGACTGGCCCCGCAAGTCTAGGTTCTGAAGAACCGACTGGACACGGAGGGAAAGAGAGAAAAGCATCTTGGTTTCAGCAAATGACAAACAATGGCAAAGACACGGGCTGACAAATGCAGGACGAATACAATTACCCCCCGGGGGAGAAGCACTGACGGAGAAGAAAGCGTGTGCACGTGGCTAAACGGTCGAGTGAGCAAAGCACCATCACTATTCTTTGAATGATCAAGACTGTCCTGTCGGGGGCCTTAAGCCCACCCCATTCATTAAGTGCCGTCTAAAGACGATTTGTGGCTTGGAAGCTTCAAGAACTTCTCATCTCTCAAATGGCGGCTGAACGAACCTCACAGGCACAAAAATCATGATTCATTATCCCTCTTTTTGGGAAGAGCTCTCATTGCAAACAAGAGATTCCTCTGGAAAGGCTTCACCCTCAGGCTTGGTGAGCCACTGGAGCCAGGAACACAATTAAATATTATGACAACTGTGCTAAGTCAGGAGACAAAACTACCAACCAAGTAAAGAGAAGCCTTCCCTCCACAGAACAGAAAGACTGGAAGAATATATATCAAAATATCAATATGGTTGGGTCTGTGCCGTCATACTATGAGGGATTTTTTTTTTTTCTTGTTCTCTTTCTCTGTACCTTTCCAATTTGTGTTTAAGGTCCAATTGTTACTTTCAAACGCTTTCTTTTTGAACATGATTTTATTTAGTTTGGGAATTGTATTATATACACCAAGTACGAAAGGTTACGTGGTACAAAGGCTCCCTCCCACCCAGTTCTCCTTCCTAGAGGCAACCATTAATTATCAACTTCTTGTCTATCGTTTCAGAGTCAGTCAATGCATGTGCAAACGCTGTGGTATGTGTATCCCTTTTTGAAACACAAAGATTAGTATATTATACACCTTGTTCTCCATCTTGCTCTTTGTCTGTTAATGTAGATCTTTGTGATCTTTCCATATCAGAAGGTATACCCCGGACTCATTCTTTTTGTCCTCTTTTGCTTTTCAAACGCGGCAATGGATGAGTTTCTAAACGTTTCTACCTCTTGTTGTCAATGACTCCCTTTCATCAAAAACAAAAGCAAAAATGAAACCTCATCTGCACGTTGGAGGAAGTGTACCTTTTCTTCTTGGATCTTTTCCTCGATCCTTTTTGAGGCCACTTCATGGGCCCTGAAGAGGGCAATGGTGCTGGTTTCATCTGGGTCCAAGATGTTCCCGTTGTCATCTCTCACCACCAGATCTAATCCCAGCATTCTAGAAAGAAAGGAGTGATCAGTGGGTTCTCCTCATTTAGAACAGACTCGTTCCTGAAGAGCCCAGGAAAGAACCCAGAGGATTGATAGTTAGAAAGTTTGGGTGGTACCAAGTCAAGAACTGCTCCCTTGGCTTTTCGCCCTTCAATTTCTGCCTCCTCTCCACATAACAAGAGATAGAACGCTTATGGTAATGTCGACCAAACTCATAGAATGATATGCAAAGTAATCTGTTCCACGGAACCTCAAAAGGAAAAGCAACAGTGGCACTGATTTTGACCAGATCCCTCTGACCAATGTCTCTTTCCCTAATCTCCTATTGTTTGGCACAGGAACAATGATGGACCGATGCACAAATATCTGGGGGCTTTGCCGGATTTCCCTAAAAGTTTAGTGTTGAGGGGCGCCTGGGGGGGCTCCGTCGGTTAAGCATCCGACTTCAGCTCAGGCCATGATCTCCCAGTTCGTGGGTTTGAGCCCTGCATAGGGCTTTGTGCTGGCTGTTCAGAGCCTGGAGTCTGCTTCCAATTGTGTCTCCTCCTCCCTCTCTGCCCCTCCCCCGCTCAAGCTCTGTCGCTCTCTCTCTCTTAAAAATAAAACATTAAAAAAAAAAAAAAGTTCAGTGTTGAGGACAATCCTTAATTCAAGACTTGTCTTGGGGTGCCTGGGTGGCTCAGTCGGGTTAAATGTCCGACTTTGGCTCAGGTCATCATCTCACAGTTCACGAGTTCAAGCCTCACTCACATCGGGCTCTGTGCTGACAGCTCAGAGCCTGGATCCTGCTTCACATAACCTATCTCTGAGCACGGGCTCCGACGTCACTTAGATCAGGATTGGAGTCTCAGCTTTAACAGATGACTCCAGGTAACTTACTTTTGTGAAGCCCTGCCTTCCTCATCTGTAAATACTGCCCACCCTTCAGTATCGTTGGGGAGAATTTAATGAGATAACATGGAAAGCACATAACACGGTATGTCTAGTTACATACCAGATACACTTCTGGCAAACTCTGGCGCACTTCTGGCAAACAGCAACGCTTCTACAGCAATTGCCACAAAAACACGCCTGGCTATGTTAAGTTGTAGCTCTGCGTGTTATACAGGCAACGTTAAGAGCTGTGCGGTCTGCGCACGGCACAATCCCTACCAAGGCTCTTATGCCCGATGGGCACACAGGAGTAGGAAACATTTTGCTCAGCTCCAAGACGCTGGGGACTGTGGTGGAAACAAGATCCTGCTTTCCGAATGCCCGGCGAACATTCCAGGCACCAGCAATTTGGGAGAAGGGATGTTCAAAGAGCAAGAGAGCTGAGGGATCACTGTGAGATGTGCCAAGTGTTTGGGAAGAAAGCAAACATGTCTAATTACCCTCCTCCCTGTTTTACAGCATCTCCATCAACTGATTGAATCTGGCAGGTTCCTTTCCACGGCAGCCAGACCCACAGGCCACCCAGATGCATGAGCCATGGGTCTTGGTAGCTGCTCAGAGACTGAGCACTGAGGCACTGACGAAACGGCTTGATCTCTTGAACTGCTACTCAAGGCTGGAATGGGAAGGCAGGCGTGTTCAACTGTTTGTGGGACATTAACATTCTACGCTGATGATCAGAGTCCTCTAGGCCCAAGTCACACAAGACTCAAAAATACAGAGGCAGCAGAGGCGCAAGGAGGGACCCGACTTATCCCACCATAGCTGTTTTTGAAAAAATGCCCCCAGCACATGACTAGCAATACAACCCCTGTGGTTACAGTCCTGCGAATGGACAAGTGACGAGACAGCAGTGCGTTCTTAACCCTAAGAAGGGAGCTTTAGGGGCGCCTGGGTGGCTTGGTCGGTTAAGCATCCGACTTCGGCTCAGGTCATGATCTCACGGTCCGTGAGTTCGAGCCCCGCGTCGGGCTCTGTGCTGACAGCTCAGAGCCTGGAGCCTGTTTCGGATTCTGTGTCTCCCTCTCTCTCTCTGCCCCTCCCCTGTTCATGCTCTGTCTCTCTCTGTCTCAAAAATAAATAAACGTTAAAAAAAAAAATTAAAAAAAAAAAAAAAAGAAGAAGGGAGCTTTAAACATGGAATTGTGGGGCGCCTGGGTGGCTCAGTCGGCTAAGTGTCCGACTTCAGCTCAGGTCATGATCTCGCCGTCCGTGAGTTCGAGCCCCGTGTCGGGCTCTGTGCTGACCGCTCAGAGCCTGGAGCCTGTTTCGGATTCTGTGTCTCCCTCTCTCTCTGACCCTCCCCCGTTCATGCTCTGTCTCTCTCTGTCTCAAAAATAAATAAACATTAAAAAAAAATTTTTAAAACATGGAATCGTGTGTTTGGGGCTCAAATTTAGCCTTTCCCACTTATGACCCATGTAACTTGGAAGTAAATCACTTAAGCTCACTTGGTCTATTTTTTTTTTTTTTTTTAACCATAAAATGGGCTAGAATCAAGTAATACATGTGAAGAGTACACAGGAGATTTCAAATAATGATTGAACCTGAATCCTGTATGCTTTGTTGACCCCAGCTATTTCTGAATACAGTTGTCTGAGCCTATAACAGTTAAGTAAATAGGATAATGAGCTGTATTTTAACAGGTCTCAGAAGTAGATCCAAGAGTCCTGAGGTTGGAGAAGTAGGGTAATAGGGGAGGGGAGAAAAATCATGTATGCACAAACTGAAGAAATGTAGAAAATGAAAAGAGATCATCAACGAAACTAATGAAGGAACCACCCCTGTCTTGTAAAAGGAGCTGGTCAGGAGAACGAACCCCAGACCACATAAACTCATGAATTGGCGGCTTTCTCACTTTCTTAAGGTCAGTAATGTCTGGAAACTATGTATCTGCCTGAGCTAATCGGAAGATTAATGAAGTGATAAACTCTTTGGAGGTTACTGGAGACCTAATCAACAGGCTAAAAATATGGTTTACTCTTCTTGTAAATTTGGTTTTCATACACTGCAAACAACAGTCCCAGTTAGGGAGCATGGGGAGAAAGAAAATGAGTCTGATGCGGATTTAAAATCCACTGTTCGAATAAAAATTGATACGGTCCCAGGCCTCAGAAAATGTGACTTCCGATGTGCTGTCTCTTTCCGTCTGTTTGGCAGGGAAGTCTCCTCTTCCCTGATCATCTGTCATCTCCCTGACACACATCCAAGCGCAGGGTCTGGCCTAAGAAGGGACTGCCAAATTTTTCCAACAAAATTAAATGCCTTCCAACGCGAAAAAGAGGGCAGGAAGCATTATTCTTCGACAACTCCAAGATCAAAAGCTGATGGCAAGGTATGGCCTTAGCATGAATGTGCCCATCTCTTTCCAAGTCCTCAGCGAACTCATCCCTCGTTTACCTGTTCCCGTGATCAATTTTGGCTGTGACCTTCTTCTTGAGCTCTGCCAGTTCATCCTTGGGGAGCGTTCCAGACAGGATCTGGGACCGCCACTCAATCAGGCTATAGGTCATCTGCTGCAGCTGGCGGAAAAGTGTGACCTTGTTGTTCTAGGATGGGAAAGTGAGGTGGAGGAAAGAACAAAAATACGAAGGTGTGATGGAGGATGGAAATATCTCTTGACTCGGCTCTGACTTTATAAGGTGTTACTGAAGCCATTCGTTTTGCCATGAAGTTGTGAACTTCAAAGGGATCTTTTAAAAATAGGGATGGCTTTGCTCTAGGCCACGCCCACTCCCTACCCTATTTCAACTTTCGAATCAGAGAAGCCAGTGTAGAATGGATGACTATTCTTAACGCATAAGTATATCAAATCATCCATGTACCCTAAGTTCAGCCATGTCCCACCTCTGTTTTCAACCCTCCAGGGATTTCTTCTGTCTTCCAGACACAGCAATCACACTGTAAACTCCTTCCTATCTTGGGTCCTGCCCACATTCCCAGCTACATTTCGCACCAATCTCTACCTCAAAAATCTACACTCCTCCCATTAAAAGCTATGCCCATTTCTCTGGAGTGCTCCAGACCCTCTCAATATGGTACTTCCCCTACCTGGAACCCCTTTTCCCTCTTCCCCCTCAAACTTCCCCCCGCATTTCACACCTCCTCACAAGCTATGAGCTCCGTCAATTGCTAATTCTTACTTCTTTGGCCTCAACTTAGAAGTCTCTTGCTTGAAACCCTAACTGTGGGCTGGCTATCCCTACCATTGCTCCTGGGATTGACTCTCATCACGTCACTCAGAACCTGGACCATCCTGGCCCATTTGACTCTCTTCGTAAGACAGTCAGCTTCTACAGGACGAGGAGCTTGTTCATTTTTTATCCCTAGGAGCTGGTGTAGGGTGGGCGTTCTATAAAATGTGCCACATAAGTAAATTATGGATGGAGAAAGAACTGTTATATCAGAGATAAAGGATAATGGAAAGTAAAATGGAAAATATTATTTAAAGTTCCCATAAAACTGTTAGACCATCCCCAAAATTGTTAGACCTACAATAATTAAACCGTTATTCTGGGCTTTGGTAAGAACTTCTATACCCGAACCAAACGAACTTATGACTAACTAATTATATGTACCTCTATCATTTTAAGAGGCAAGTATCTGATGTCCAAGCCATTAAGACCTTGATTTTATCTAAATGATTAATATATGATTATATATGTAAATAATATATATCAATTATTTATACAATATTATTTACATGAATAATGAACATATAATATTTATATACACACGAGATAATTTTAAATTATGAAAAGTGCCAGAAGAAAAATGGTTGAAATATGATAGGGTGTACATGGGAGAAGGAAGACATTTGAGATACAGTCATCAAACAAAACCGTTCTGTGGATCGCTTTTCAAATGTTTATTTAAAATAAAAACTTGCACAATTTCAATCACCCCATAAATACTACGAAATCACTTCTTTTTTATTTACAGGTGAAAAGTCATGATATATTTATGTAACTATACATTTTTAAATTATAGGAACTATTTTTATCTGTTGTAAAGACAACGCAACTCCCCCCCCCCGCCCCCCCCCCCACACACACACACATACACAAAGAAAATTGTCAATGGCTATACGGCATGTTCTTTTGTGATGTTCTTCTACAACAATCCCTGGGGCAGATTCCTGGGCAAGTTATCAAGTACAATCAAGATACTTAAAACACCCAAGGTACTCCCGAACAAAGAGCAAACGCAGAGCGAAGAGCCCTCGGTGCAGAAGTTGGGCCAGGACAGGAGGAGACAGCAGTGAGATTAGCAGAGTGTGATAAAAGCCCTAAAAGAAGTTCAATGTCCTGTGAGAACACCAAGGAGAGACTCGAAGAACTGGCTTATATGCTCCATTAACACTATGGATCCAAAAAATACACAACACGAAACCTACTTAACATTTTGCAATTAGCTACATCTCATGCTTTTGGCATTTTCTGAATTGCCTTTCTCATCAGTCAGTCTTTGGAAAAGCATAAAGATGAGACTTTAAAAAGCTTCATTTTTAATAAGCAAAGGTAAAAACCCTGGTTTTATTCCCCACGTAATTCTATATAAAATATTGCCATCCCGTTGTCTTTCAACTTCACAAAAGGAGAAATTGAGGCTGTAAAATTTTGCCTTTCAAAGCTGCTGGGCAAGAAAGGGATCCTTTTATTCTTTTTTTCTTTCTTGCAACCTATTTGTCTACTCTTACTTAGCTGTTTTGGTGGGTTTTTAAAAATTCTAACGAAGATATTATTTCTCGTATTATGATAAAAAATAAAGGGCTCAGACTCAGGGGATCCCTTCTGAGAGACAGTGCTTTATGGCACATGCTCACAAGTTCTTGGTCTCAATGATATCAGACACTATCCGGGGCGATTTAATTATTGCCTGTCCATATCAGCCTTCTTTGCCAAGTCCCCCCCCCCCCCCAAAAAAAAAAGAAGGATGAAGACAGCCATTCTTCTGTGATTCACTGTACCCAATTAATTCTGAATAGACAAGCTGGAACACACCAAAGGAAGCCACTTCCCCATTTACTTTACGGACGTGAATTTCCTCGCCACATTTCTGAAATTGTTCGAAGTTGGATGCTCTGGGCAACAGCTGGACCCTGACACTTTACGGGTTCCTGGGGAAGCCCATGAGGCCAAGTGAGGAGAAAACCGAACCCTCAGCACAGAGCCGGACGTGGGGCTCGAATTCGTGAGGCGTGAGATCATGACCTGAGCTGAAGTCGGACGATTAAGTGAGCCACCCAGGCACCCCAGCCTTTTTTTGCACTAGCCGCCGCTGTCACATAATTTAAGAGAGCAGGGAATTTATTTAACAATCTCTCTGATCCTCTCTGCAAAAATCAGCACAATCCTGGGACAGGGGTGACTCAAGAAGGAATTTTGACAGCTCAGATGTAAAATAACACTCTGATTCCAATTTCAGGTACAGCTGCGTGAAATAGAGAACTCGAAATAGTCTCCGACCAGACAATATAGGCATTCCTGCCCTTGCTTAGAAGTTCTCCCTCTTTTTCGCGTGGAGATCTCGAAGGTCTCACTTTTTACATTTCTATTATGAATGGTTTTCTCGCGCATGCTCTTTCTCTCTCTCTCTCTCTAAGAATTTCTAGAGATAAAAACAAAGTCGCAAGAAAAAACAGCTTTGCCTTCAATAGTGGCAGGGATAGAGAAGCCCCCCATTGACTATTTTAGAAATCCTAGGGGCCACTGAGACAATGACGCCACCTCCCTGGGTATCAGAAAACCTGGCTTCTAGTCACTTTCCCAAAGAATGCAGAAGACAAAGACTTTTCTCTGGTCCTCCACCTCTCCATCGGCAAAGGAATAGTTCCTCTGTCCACCAACCTTTCCCCCCTTCTGTGCCGATTTTGATTCCGAGGCCGAAGCGCTGGACAGAAAGTATGGGGACTTGGTCACGACTTCTAATTCTGTCACTGGCTCGCGAAATGACTTTGGGCAAATCACTCCCTCTGAGATACACGCCCATCTGTAAAACAAAGGGACTGGGTCTGGGATCCATTCCCGGGGATGAGCGTCTGTGAGTCTGTGAGTCTACGCCGAGATGTTAAACTTAATTACTCTTCTAAGCAACTTCCTGATTGACGGTATCCGACTCTGACCATCTCACTCCTGATGGGCTCACAGGCTCTATCGAATTCCACCCGGGTAGATCTCTCTGCCGTGACTCTCCTGGCTTTGCCCAGTGTCTATAACTCCTGGGGTCTGGAGTGGCGTCTTGGCTCCTGGGCGTCCTCATGCTGCACGGACTCTGCTCTCTGGGCGAATGGGAACCCACAGGGCCCCGGATACTCTTTCTCTCCATGCTAGTGAGGCCTCTTCTCTTTCCCAGAAAAAGGCTCTGCCTGACTAGCAAAGGCTTCATTTTTCAAGACCAGGTTCCGGCAAGGCAATTTTGTGCCGCAGGACGTAGCGCGAGAAATCCTGAAAGGCAGGCGACCCAGACAGAGTAAAACAAACCCAGGAAAACACCCAAAGCTCACCCCCTGCCCGGCCCCAGTCACTGCCACGTCCCATCTTGTCTCCCACGAGAGCCACGCCCCCGCAGGGCTTGCAGATGAAATGTCCTGAAAACGAGACACAGTTTTCTATGGGAATTTTCTGTCCTTGGTAATAAGCAATCAGACGCTGGCTTCCAACCATGGGACCAAGCTTAATTACACTTCAGAGCATGTGCCCCGGCAGCCAGTAATAACCACCAGTTCAGAAAGATTAGACTTGAGTAGCTTTAATCTTCGTGGATATGCAACGATGGGAAGAAAGGCGATCCATTGTGTCTGGCAAGTTCCCCGCGCCCACCTCAGCTCTGGGCACTTGCTCCGCTCCAGATTTTTACAGAACTACATACAGACCAGCTCAAGGTTTTATCGTACTGGCGAATTTTAAATGAGAGATCAGTCCCTTCTACGAACTACATTTTAGCAATTATGTTCACGTGATTCTACATCACGCACTAACCACCTTCTACCCACCACCAGGCTTGTCTCCTATTTCTTTTCTGAAGGGTTAGGTTCAGCCTCCCAAAATTATATGGGCCAATCAGGCCGGCTGACCAACACTCACTGAACCATTTCTCCAACCGGAAGCTGGGGAGCAGCACATAGCTAAATCTCGGGAGGGGAGAAGTTCTAGAGTATGTTCACCATCACTAAATATCTCAGCATTTCCAGGACAGTACCTCTTTCAAAAATTTCCATCCATCTGTCCCCACAAATACATCCTAAGCTGTCAGTTTTCAAGTCCTGATTATTGGTTGAGAAAATGGATTAGAACGTGGGGTGTAGATCCACACGGATTCAAGAAGTGTTGCTGGGTTGTTACTGAAAAAGGGACACCTGGGTATTACCATAGTCCCGTGATGTTTAAATCAATGCACAGGCGTCCGCCCTTGCGGCTGGAGGAACTCGAGTGGAAGATGTGTTGCTAGAAAGGAAAGAAGTTCAGCTCACTGGATGTACTTTCCCAGGCTGGGGAGAACGAATGATCCTGAGATGCAGCAGAGAAGAATGGACAGAATACGTGTGAAACCACTGGCCGAGGGTGTTTAAATTCTCACCCTCGGTGAGGTCAGCCGGCCTGATTGGCCCATATAATTTTGGGAGGCTGAACCTAACCCTTCAGAAAAGAAACAGGAGACAAGGGAGCTAGAAGGGCGCCCACTCATCAGCCCCAAGTTGGAGAGCACCCTGAAACGACTTGGGGGCAGAAGTCCACAGAAGCAGTGCTGTAAGGGGATAGTTGGGGGCCGCCACATTTTGATGACAAAGTGCCAGGCAGTGTCCTGGGAGTTTTATACAGATTATCCTACGGAATCCTTACAGCAAGCGTGCAAGGGGTATGTAATATGCAATTACCATTTTAGGTAAGAGAAATAAAACCTAGGGGTCAAAGGACTTGTCTCAGCCTGCAGAATCAGCTTACTGGCATACCCTGGACCCAAATCCCTGCCTTCAGGATCTGAGTTCTTTCTGTTTCAGTTTGTTTGTTTGCGGTAACAATTACTGGGTTTGCTGTTTTTTGTTTTTGTTTTTGTTTTTTTTCCTGAATATAAAAGTACATACCAAGTAAGGGTGCAAACCAGAACGTAAGAACTGGTCACCTATGTGACCCCAGCGTCCACCATCTTGCCATTTCACGAGGCGACCACCTCCTCATTCACAATGTTTCCCCCTCTCCTGACTCACCATTGAAAACACACCCACTAGACAGGCTCCAGGGGAGAAACAGCGGCGTAGACAAAGCCAGAAACTGTGGGGAATTGGCACTCTGCATTTGGCACGCTTCCCTTTTCATTTCTGGAGTGATCCATGCCTCCCAGACTTGAGTCTACACGAAAGAGGCTCACTATCTGCCGTGAGGAACAGCCTGGTTACTGAGTGCTCAAGGCCGCTCGGCCTAAGATGATAACACAAGGCAAAGGAAGTGGCCTTGGATGGAGAGGGGGCTCAGGGGGCACACACAAGGGAGCTTCAGAGACTCTCAGTTGGGTCAGAGGGATGCCAAGTCAAGGCTGCCCAGAGGGAGGACGTCCAGAGAGGCTACTATTTCAAGCTAGGACAGCAGCAAGAATGATAATCTGCAAAGTCCCGGATGTTCAGTCTGCCCCATGATTTCACAGCTGCCATGTCTTTTCCTGCCCTCACAACTCCATGGAGTCAGCAAGGCAGATTTTACGTCACTTTCACAGAGGGGCAGAATCCAGATGACGCTTGGAGACATCAAGTGACTCGCCTAAGAGCCAGGCAGGGCAGGGCCAAGCTTCCCGATTTCTAGCCCAGGGTTTGTCTCCCACAGCCTGCTTTCTCCCCAAAGCATAAAACCGCCGTCACCAGGAAAGACAATTAAATGGGAAAGACTGGTGCTAATATTAACAAAGAGAAAAAGAAGGCACATGTGGGTTGTCATCGTTTTTTTCTCTGTGCTTTGGACGAGTGGGTTCCCCTCTCTTCAATGAAACCTTTAAAACATATTTATGGTTATATTTCACAAGGGTACAGTGTGACTGCTAAAAATAAATCACAGCTATCCAAATGTCTTCCCTGTCTGGAATAATTACCTGTGTCTACACGGCTGGGCTTATACTGGTTACTGGATGGCACCTTCCCCTCATACAAGACTCTGGATCTACTCCATAAATTTCTCATGAGCACAGACTGAGAAGGAGAGAACCAGTAAATGTGCTGTAGAGAAATATGGATGTTGTAAGACTCCCCAAGTATCTTTACAGATATCAAACAGAACACCCGGTCTCAAAGTCTGAAGGAGGAAATGCACAAGAAAAGTATAAGTATTGATGCGGATTAGTAAAATCCATATTTATCTTTACACAAATTGAAAGACTTTACAGAATCGGAAAAATCAAAAACACTCATAAAACTATGGGTGGGGTGGGGTGGGGAGGGGTGAAAACTACGGATTTGGGGTCCTTTTACTGTTTTCCCAGTAAAGCGTAATATTTGAGGTTTGGTACTTTGACGCACAAATTTTTAAGAAAGGAATTCAGAAATTCTGCCTGAAGCGAACTGTCAATATTTTAGGAAGGAACAGGAAGAAAAGAAAGTCATGATTAATAATGAACCCATTTTAAGTGGCTTATTTTCTTTTAACTTTTTTTTTTTTAAGTTTATTTATCTTGAGAGAGAGAGAGAGAGAGAGAGAAAGAGAAAAGGAGAGAGAATTCCAAGCAGGCCCCACACTGTCAATGCAGAGCCCGATGTAGGGCTCGAACTCACTGACCGTGAGATCATAACCTGAGCTGAAAGCAAGGGTCAGATGCTTAGCCGACTGAGCTACCCAGGCACCCCTAAGTGGATTATATTTTAATGAACAAGCAAATATCAAAAGCAGAAGCAGATTGCTGAACCCTATCAATTGATTAAGATTCCCACAATGAATGTGTTTTAGTCACCTATAGCAGCTATAAGACATTTTTAAATATTCACAATTAGCAAAATGATTACCTTATTAGCTGTCAACATTAAGAGAGGAAAAGTTAATATTGTCCTCTGAGAGAAGACAGAAGTTATTTTCTTTGCCTGCCTTCCTTCCTTCCCTCCCTCCTTCCTTCTCTTTTCTTTCTCTCGTTCTTTCTCCTCTCTCTCTCTCTTTCTTTCTGCTATTAAATAGTGAAACGCCCTCATAGGAAATCTTCGCCCTGGGCTTACCACCATTCAAGCAGTACGGGTTTCTGGAAGCCCAAGTACACGAATCAGACTTCTTCCTCCCTAGTTCCCTTATTTCTCATTTCTACCAACAATCAACATGGTAAATTCACCCGTAAACATGTGGAAGACACAGATAATGAAGTGAGCACAAGCGTTGTGTCTCAACAAGAAAGTCGACCTCGTCCATGTTCTCCACTCTCTGACATTACGACGTTAAAGCTCTCATTTCCCAGTACTAATTATCCGATACGTGTCACCACTCACCAATTTCCAGAAAGAATGCATTAAGGAAGTAACCCGTGTATATGCAATCCTCATCTATCAAACTTGTTGCGCATCCAACACTAACTGATCAATTAACCAGAACCAGAGAGTGCTTTCAACAGACGTATCGAATGATTGATGTCGGCCAATGGGCTTAAAAAAGGGCAGGTCTGTCCTCCCGGAGTTCCTGATTTAAGAACCTACAGGTAGCTCACCCCTCAATTACACATAAAGAGATCAAAAGATCACTGGCATTACAATGCCGTATGCCCTAAGGGCCGGATGATGGCCTCAGTAAGTGCTCCAGCGGTCCAAAAGGAAACATTATGGATTGGTGTGGTTAGAAGCCACACGATAAGGAAGAACGAACTTGAACTAGGCCTTGAAAGATGGGCAGGCAGAGAAAAATCCTGTGCTTGTCCACAGAAGGGGTTGGTGATTTCTGCTGCTGTGATCCATCATGGGTAACACCAGCCCAGGATGGAAATGGAATCATACATTAACTCTTAGAAGTTACGCTAGAATGAGCTTCTGATTACTGTTTTTAATATTAAGGGTCTAGAGGGAGGTGTTCTCCATCAGTTATTAAGATTGGCTTTTGAGAGTTCAAATGAAGAGTCAACACATGACTGAACAAAACCCTAAATAAACAAAGTCACATAAAGGAAAGAGAATGGCTTCCAGGACATCAGGTCCAGTCTCCTTCCTCACTGCACTCATTCATGCATCGAATGAGAGAATAAGCTTTCACCATGAGAATGCCCGGTCAGCCGGGAAAGATACTAATGGAGGCAGGACCTAGTGATGCTCACTTACCTCCGGGTCTCCAAGAAAGAGGGAACGTCAGAAAAGGATATTTGTGCATTCCAATGTCAAGGAAAGAGCATCCTGGTGTGGGACACAGATGCAAACTTGCTGCCCGGGGACTTTGAGCATTCCTGGCCTCTTGCAAGACAGCTGCCCCCGGGTGTTCTCAGCCCGATAATATTAAAGGTCACATCTACCTCGTCCTGATTGCAAACCTACACACAACTTGTGATTATGGTTTATCGTGGAGACGATGGGCTGGTTCCTGTGTAATTTCCCATTGAACTAGTGTATCTTACTAGCACTATGAGGTCAAACCACTGTCGAGAGAAATAGTCCTTCGAGTTGGCCTCAAAGAGAAGACTTAAGACCGTGACTTAATACCACTTAACTTGCGGGGTCGGTAAGGTACGCTGGCTGCCGTGTGCCACCCTTACGGGAGTCCTCACGCGGCTGGGCGGTGAAACACTGACAAATTCCTATCCACTGGGTTACACATCAAAAGGCTAAGAAAGAGCGTTTCTACTGTTCCTTCCACCATCTCGTGTCATCAATGACCCTACCCCAGGACAATGAGAATATGATGGTTATCAACCACTGTATGGTCCATTATACGGATCTTTTTTTTTTTCTCTCACCAATTTTATTCAGCATTGTAGGAGAGGTTCCAGCCAGTGCAAAAGACCAAGAAAAAGAAATAAAAGGCATAAATTTTGGGAAAAGAAGCAAACAAGATCCTGTATTTATAACACCCTATGGTTCTTAGGATACCAAAAGCACAAACAACAGAACCAAAAAATAGGAAAATCAGACTTCTTCAAAATTAACAAGTTTCGTGCGTCGAAGAGTACCATCAAGAAAGGGAAAAAACCCACAGAGTGAGTTTTCAAATCATATCTCTGATAAGAGACAAAATGTCCTTACAAGTCAATCATAAAAAGGCAAACATCACAATTTTAAGATGGGCAAAATATGTGAACGAACATTCCTACAAAGAAGATATCCAAATGACCAAAAGGCACATGAAAAGATGCTCACTGTCATCAGCCACCAAATCAAAACCAAAGTTAGATACACTTTACACACACTAGCATATAATAAAAAAGGGCACTTGGGGGGCTTGGTCGGTTGAGCCTAAGTCTTGATTTGGCTCAGGTCATGATTCCAGGGTCATGGGATAGAGCCCTCCACTCTCAGTGCGGAGCCTGCTTGAGATTTTCTCTCTCCCTCTCTCTGTCTATCTTTCTCCTCCTCTCTGCCCTTCTCCCCCGCTCATGCTCTCACTCTCTCGCTCTCTTTTTATGGACTCCATCAGTGTGTTCCCCATCCTCTGGCTTCTGGCTGAGGTACGGGGGGTTCCATACAAAGGAACACACAATGGTTGCACCCTACTCCATGCAGCTGACACCTTGCAGCAGAACAGACAGGACCAGAAAATAACGCCACCAGCTTCAAGACCCGGGGAAAGCTCACCACATAGAGCTTGCGCCAGATGACAGCCCATTCTCGCAGGGTCGACGTGAGCTCCTGCACCAGTGGGAGCTCACCAGGGATCACGGTCTCGTGCTGCCTAAAGAGAACCAGACAGAGGCTCGTGTTACACTGGGTCGATCATCCCTGCTTTTCTTGACAGAGGTCATATTCCCCACAGTTCAAAGACGGGAGTGGGGCTGGTTAGGCTGGAGACAAGACAAAACTCACCCGTTGTGGGGAAATTTGTTTGGAAGACTTTATTACCCCTAGGCATCTGAGGGAAAGAGAAGGACCTTACCACTACAGCTCTCAAAAGGAATCATTTCTGCAATGAGATGGACCCGTGGCCCAGCCTGGACTGCCCCATTTCGGATCATTACAGGAGCAATGGTTATCAGCCACTGCTGGCTTCGGTGATTCCTAGGGATGGAAGCCCCAAAGCCAGTATTTTAGCTCGTTCTGCCAAGCAACCGTTTCATTAGGGAGAGAGGGTGAAGTGTTCATGGCACAGGGGTCGTGGGGCTTGTAACCTCAACCAGGACCTGCTGCTAGGGACCGAGGCAGTGCTCTCTTATGAAGTGATGCTCAGTATTCTTATCTGCTGCCTCGCTGCACTGAAAACGCATACAAACCAAACTCCTCACTCTCTCACAGGAGACTTACAACAAAGCGAGCCCCGTATCTATTCACATCAATCCTCTGCTATTTTTATGATGAGCAAAAGGAGAAAAGGAGAGTAAGGGCAAGTGAACAAATGGCAAATAGTGGTAGGATTGTCGGACTTAATTAAGACTACAAGACACCCGGTTAAGTTTGGATTTCAGACAGATTAAAATAACCTATAATCTATAATCTGTATTATATTATATATGTAATATATATAAGACATATAATATATATAACATATAATTATATAATTATAATATTTACTATATATAAGTTATATGATATATATCATCTATGTAAGTTATATAAGTTATATGATATATATCATCTATGTAAGTTATATAAGTTATATGATATATGTTATATGATGTTATATATATGTTAAATGATATATATTAGTTATATATATATGTTATATGATATATTATATATAATTATAATATTCATATATAGTATATATAATTATGTTTTATATATTATATATTATTATATATTGATATTTATTAATATTAATATATTATTATATATCATGTTATATAATATATATTATAGACCATATATTATATATGTTGTATATACAATATATAATATATATAATATATATAATATACTCTAATTTTTTTAATATAAGTGTGATCATATTTACTGTAAACAAGTACTTGGTGTTATCTGATTTTCACCTGGGCACCCTGCATTTTTACCTGTCAGCCCTAGTTAACGGGATCATGCCTCCCTGTGTGCCCTTTCGCCAGCGTGACAATGGAGGCCTCCCCAGGGATGGCCCACTGGAAGGAAGCTTCTCCGGAAGGGCAGGACACCTGGTTTTCAGCCTTGGTTCTGCTACTGAAAAGTAGCCGTGTGAACTGGGGCATGTCTCCACCTCTCGTCTATAAAACACGGATGCGGAACTTACGACCGAGACTGTCCTTTGATGCCTTGAGCCTGCGTGACTCTGATCCGTTCCACTCTCTATGAGCCCTGGGATGCCAGGCTCTCCTTCCCTCCTTAACTCTCCAGCCCCTGGGCTCACCAACCACACCGTGTCTCTCTCTTCCACTTCAGGGCAAGCGTCTTACTCCTCTTAGTGGCCACAGAAGAAGTACTTTCCAGGACACACGGCAGGTGGATGAAAAATAAGAACATCCAAAACTTGATGGATATTATCTGCAGGCCACGTTCAGACACGTTGTTTCATAATTTTACATTAAGCTCAACCAACGTAGGGCCAGATTTATCGCCCCCAATTTGCCCTGGAAAAGTCCAAGGTGCAGTGAGGCTACCTGACTTGTCTAAGCTTTAGTGCTGGTTACTGTAGGGATGCAGCTTGCCCATCTCTGTCCCAAGGGTGACAAATTGGGGGCTCTCAGATCTTACCAGCAAAAGAGTGCCAAAGCTTCACGTATGTGCACACATGAGCACACAAACACTCAGTGAGCAGACAGCACAAAAGGAAGGTAAGGGCCCTTCATTCATTCATTGTCCGTCTTTAGGATTCTAGGGAAGGATGCCAGGAAGGAACAATTGTAACAGAAAGAACCACGTCAGGAAAAGGTTTTTATTCACTTCCCTCTTATATGAGAAGAGAGAAATCCTGCGCAAAAGAAACTCTTTAGTGATAATTTGAAATCTTCACCAACTTCTAGGAGTTTTCCTGGAATTGGAACTTACCCTCGGTCTTCCACAGTTGCCTCCTTCAAATGGATATACGTTTCAGGGAAAATCCCCTACAGAGAGAAGAACTTTGGTTACACGGTTATACGAATCTCAGCGTAAAGAGCACAGAGGGCATCAGGAATGGATGAGGAAGAAACAGGATGCCTGGACAGTGGCTAGAGTTTGCGGCCAGGCTTGTGGGGGCCGACCATCCTGACTGACACCTAAACGAAAGCATGGCTGAAAAGACAGAAATTAAGAGCTGGGTTCCCAGAGCCTAGGAGAGATGCTTCCCAAGTGGACAGGCAAACATGTCCGGGTCAGCTCAGGGCCGCAGTAATGTCAAGGACTTTCACAGTGAGATCCTAAAACCCTCCAGATCGTACCATGAAATGCTTCCCTTCAAATGGTTTCACATAATTAGTGACATGGAGGGCTATGTACTTAGTGGCCCATCAAATTACAGTGATTTTCTAAAACAATCCCTGTCAGCACTTTTACTTAAACCAAATGTGCCCCAAATCAATTAGTTCTAATTATCCAGTCTCAAATGGCTCTCCATTCTATATTCCTAAGAAGCGATTCTCCATCGCTATTGTGACATTGCTCATGGGAGAACCAAGGCCCAGAAGGACCCAAGAGAAAGACTGGAAACCAATCAGTAGAAACTGAAGAAGCGAAGATCAGATCTCACCACCAGAAAGCAGGTCATGGATCTGAGTTTTCCTAAATGCCAACGGCTTCTATTGTTTAACTGGGTGATACATTCATCAAGAAATGGCGAAAGTGCCATCTGGAAAAGGCATTGCTGCTCTTTGTTTTAAGGGCAGTGTGCATGCCAGACCAGTAGAAGTAGGAAAAGAGCACATTTAATGGGCACCACTGGCCCAACTGCTCCCAGCCCAGCACCTGCAAAGGTCAGTGCGACCCTGTAGACATTCTGTGTCGGGAGTGGCTGACCGCAAAGGTGGGAGAGGAATATCCTCCTACCTGGGGGACCGGGTCAAAGATGTGTATGTACCCAGCGATCCTTAATGCACTCAGTGACCGACCACTGGGGTCAGTGTGGTGTCCGGTTTCGTGTGCTATGTTTGCCTGAATAATGCTCTTCTTTCTCCATTTTAGCCCTTTGTCAACAAAACAGGAAACAGCAAGAAAATCTGAGATGGAGCTGTTCCCACAAGTGGTGATGGCAGGAGAGATCCTGCCACTGCTTGAGTCAAAGGCAAAATGGCCATCCTTTCCTGCCAGGCAGGAAGAACCCAAAAACAAGTACATTACCTTCCCCTCCTCACTGTGAGGAAGGGATAGGCATAGGGTGTCTAAGTAAGAAAGTACCATGCCAGTCTGTTATTGAGCAGCCCCAGAACACACACAGGAGCAAGGGGACACTGACCTCTTTCATTACAGAGGAAGGACTCAAAGTCATGTTGGGAAACCGATCAAATGGTTAAAAACAAACAAAAACGGGGAGTGGGAAGTTAGCAAGTGATGAATCACTTAAAGCAATAGTTACGTGGAGCCATATTTGTAGGTTAAAATGCGATGTAACACTGCTAATCCCAAGGAATATCCTCACAGCAGATTTTTCTCATCAAGAAGGGTAACGGACCAGCTAAAATTTTTGGGCATTCGTAATCTGATGACTGGTCTCCTCCCAATAACTGGGAGAAGTCCAAATCAAAGACAGAAGCATGTGAAATAAAAACAGTGACTTATTTTGTAACATCTAAGCAGACTACCAGCAGATGATTTATGCTAAATTTACAGACCTGACGGTTTTCCTGTTAACAGAATATTTATTTCGTTGCATTGCCACTCTGTTCTCTGTAGGCATCCTCCCTCCATGAGAGCATACGCCCACCTACAGCCATTTAATTGCTCTGGTAAATCTGAGCCTTGTAGAACTTTTCCTATGCCCATCTGATACACAGAAAGGCAGGATGGGGCCCTTATGCGGCTCAGTCAGCTAAGCGTCCGACTCTTAATTTCAGCTCAAGTTATGACCTCACGGTTCATGAGTTTGAGCCCCACATTGGGCTCCTCGCTGACAGCTCGGAGCCTTCTTGGGATTCCTTCTCTTTCTTTCCCTCCCCGCTTTCTCTCTCTCTCTCTCTCTCTCTCAAAATAAATAAACTTAAAAAAAAAAAAAAGGCAGGATAAACTTGGGGGATAGGTTACTGATTTAAAGCCTGTCTCATTTTTGACTTTCCTTTCTCAATGCAACTTAACTCACTTCAGTAAAAAAATAAACTAATGACGTTCTAGATATTGCCCTTATCCACACTTCCACAATCATGCGGGGATCAATAATCAGTTTCTGCAAAGCTCTTGGTTTCTTCAATATAAAACCACAAGCTCATTTTATCTCTGCTCTAAATGGCTAGGTTGGCTGATAAATGACACCCAAAATTTCCATTAAAATAATAGGCCTTTCAAAGAGTTCCTCCCCTAAAGACCGTCAAAGGCAGGAAAACAGCATTAGAAGGGCGTTTCAAATAGGCTGGATCTCTTAATGAAAGGGAGTCAAAAGCTCAACATAATTCATGATGACTATCTGAATTCCCTAGATTCTTCCTGGAGTTCTCCACCAAGAAGATACTTCAACTTAAAAATCAACAAGTAAATGCCAGGTCCTTGTTTGTCCTCCCATTTCATTGAAATGCAACGTTGAATTATCACCGACTTAGAAGAAGCTCTTCCTGAAATCATTCTTCATAAGGCTGAGATTTAAAGTTTAAGGATTTTAAGAAAATGAAGACAAAAAAAAAAAATTGAAAAACACACCCGGAACTTGTCATTTAGATCCTAGCAAAGCACTCCATTCACTCTTCAAAGACGACAACAAGGGCACTAGTTAAGATGGATTTTGATCTATTAGGACATCACAGGATGCCTTAGAAACCGCGGTCGTCTATGCGCAAAAAGGATCCTCACATTCTGTAACTCTCTGAAAGGCGAGAGTGTGGTCTGGGAGCTTGTTTCAACATGATTCACAATCACCAGTTAAAAATCAAGAATTGTGTTTGTTCTTTAAGTTCATATGACCTTACCTGAGAATGGGTTTTGGTTCATTTTTTTTTTAAGTTAGCATTTTTTTTTTAAAGATTGGGGGTTAAGTGGCATAAATATTCTTGCTCTTTAATAAACTCAGAACTTTAAAACTGTTAACTCCAATCATGTTTTGAAATAACTATCGTTTCTCTAATTGTGAATAAAATAAACACTGATAGGGCTGACCCCATACCAAGCGGCAGGAGTGTCTATAAACTGAGTACAAAGATCCTAAAAGGACGGAAGGTCTTGGATTTAGTCTTATGATGCTTTCATTCACACAAGAACATCCCTGTCGTACATCCCTATTTGAAGGTCTGGAGAAATTAAAGTCAGCAAGAGATTAAATGAAAATAGTTAAGCTGGAAATGAAAACATGTGGCACAAGAATCAAACTATGGGCAGAAAAATTCAGCATCAGGATTTGGGGCGGGATAAAAAGAACCAAAATTGTGGGAGTTGATACTCGTGTTATGAGCAAATACTCCTTTATTTTGGAAGATTATGAAACTGTCAAAGTTAACAAAATGCGCGTGTGTGTGTGTGTGTGTGTGTGTGTGTGTGAAAATACTGCGTATGACATAAAAGCCAAATATACAAAAAGCCTGACCAAAACAGTGGTTTCTAATGCCCTACACTTCATAGAAAGGGGCTTTTCTACCCGCTGAGCTCTCTTGAGAGTTATGTGCCCTGATTACTTGTATCTCATGCTGTGTTTGAAAAATAAGAACTGTGGGTTTTGGGTTGTTGTTGTTTTGTTTTGTTTTGTTCACTTCCATGATAAAATCTGAAAAGGCTGAATCTAAAAGGCTGAATCTAAAAAGGCTGAAATGTTTCTCTTACCCCTTTCCTAATGAGCTATTTTGCATGTGAACTAACTGGGAAATACTATGGCCCAATCAACTCTGCTCTTTCAAAACAAAGTGCTGACTCCATATTTTCCAGAGGGTGCTGCGTCAAAGGAAAAGCACTGACCAGACCTAAAATTAACTGAGGGGGGTATTAACATAACTAATAGATTTTCTTTAGCTTGCTGATGAGTAGTTTTGGCACTGGGTACAGGAACCTGCTAGGGTCAGTATTTTTCAAACTCTCTGCCCATGATGAGATACATTCTCATGGCAACCCGGTACTTAACTATACATAAAATATAATTTAAAATACAGAAGATACATAAACGTATGAGCCGCAAACAAAAGTTGCATGAAACAGGATTTGTCACAGTGTTCCATTTTCTTTTCTACTTTTCAGAGTTTTGGTTTTTGGAAAATGATGGTTAATAACCCACTAAGTTGATTTCATGACGTATTACTGGGGTTGGGAGGTTCCCGGTTTCGAAATGACGACGCTGGCTTATCCATTTTGTGATAAAGGATAGAATCAAGCAGAAATGGGGGGATGCTTTGGTTCTGGGATGTAAGCATTGCAGCCCAAGGATTAAGAAGAAGCACGGGTCCCCCTGAAAGAGACAGCCAACAATAACAATATCACTGTATCACCACCCTTTTTAGCTTGAGGGACAGAAAGCAAAATGCCCGACACAGTGTGTGAATTCACCTCTGGCCTCTATCCTTGAGGTGGCAGGTAGGAATACGGCCAATGGGACTTGTGCCATTTTACCTAAACACTGAGGTCAGAGAATGTGTTTTCAGGTCTAAAGAAGAACCATCACAGAGAACACAAACTAGGTCTAGAGACAGCAATGAGCAGAAAATGAGTAACACAAAACTAGCAGACAGATTCAAATTAAAAATGGATTGATACACCATACCTTTTTCGATTTATTTTGGAGGGTATATCCTCTGTACCAACCTGTCAGGGCATAAGAAAACATAGTCTTTTAAGTTATCTGAGATAATATAAAGATATCAGCAATATACATCCTCCCATTCTATCAGAACATTGGCCTGGAATCCAGGGGGCAATTAGCAGACTATTTAGAATATGTGCAGTTTGGGTTTATTACACGGTCAAAATTTAGATCTATAGGAGAGCTTTATTTTCTCCATAGGTAAAGGATTTAGAATTCAAATAGAATCATGACTCATCTCCGCTCCTTTAGAGAAAGGATAGAACAACAACAACAACAACAACAAAACAAGACGGAAGGCAGGTCAACCTCATAATATCTTAATACCTTAGCCATTCATTGTTTTTGCATGAATGAATAAGACTTTCATCGATATGTATAAATTCAAAAGTCACCCTACACTACTAAATAAAGTAAATATTTTAATCATTTATATAGTCTTTCTCTTATCTAAATTCTCAGGTGAAGAACCACTATTCTACAACAATTAAAAAAATTTTTTTTAATGTTTATTCATTTATGAGACAGAGAGAGACAGAGCATGAGTGGGGGAGGGGCAGAGAGAGAGGGAGACACAGAATCCGAAGCAGGCTCCAGGCTCCGAGCCATCAGCACAGAGCCCGACGCGGGGCTCGAACTCACGGACCGTGAGATCATGACCTGAGCCGAAGTCGGACGCTCAACCGACTGAGCCACCCAGGCGCCCCTCTACAACAATTTTAAATGGCAATAGCACATCTCACATACACAAACATTTGCACCTAAAAAAGTTGAAACAAACAAATAGTAAAACAATGTTTTAAACAATTCTTGGCAATGCTATATACACCCCCAACAATAGAAAAAAACAATTGTTTGCTTGATGAGGCTTTGAATAAAGGCTTTCACTTCTTTATACAAATTTCAATAAATACACATACACCAATGGATGCTTCTCTACCCTCTATCTGGTAGAGGGAATACACAATTTAATCTGTCCATCAACAGATAACTTACATTAAATATTTATTGGACACCTACTAGAGGTAATTTACTGTAATGATTTTCCTCATTCCCCACGTCCATCAGGCATCAAGCTGGTCATCTTGCCTAAGTAACCCCGGCTGGAAGTAGAATAGATGTGTAAAGCAGCCATATACATACGGTGAGTAGATGCAAACCGTACTTAAAGCGTCAGGCATCTGCCAACAGGGTTCTAGAACCCTCTTGTAATTTGTTCCATGCGAAATCGCCCAGAAAACAGACGCACAATCTGTTCCGGGTGTATTGCAAGAAGAAAGCTGAATTTGAGCACAGGCTTAACGACATTTTCACAAGTTTCTAAGCTGTCAGCATTCAAACCTTTAAAAGGATTCGGCTATATTTTTTTACGGGAAAGAATAGGGTCCTATGTTGTGAAAGCGTTCCAGGTTCGTATCAAGGCCCAAGGTGGGGAAAAAGATATCTGAACAGGAAACCCTGCTCCCAATTTAGGATGCCAAAGGGCACAAGAGAGCCAGCTGCTAGAACACCAAGCCAGACATCACTGGCTGGTTTTTCTGCCACAGGACAATGCCTTCGCCTCAATCAATGGCTTCAGCCTCATCCTGGCGCGGGGGAGGGGCAGGCAAGCTGAGAAACAATAGTCTCTTCCAAGCCCTTTTCCTCGCCCTGTGTCCTACCAAACCGAGATGGAACCGTTTGGACTTTGCTCCACTGTCAGAGAGGAATTTCTCTGTACTTCTGTAAACAGTATTTTTGTGCAGCCATTCATCACAGAATTATGCTTTCTAAACCCGTCATTTTTGAAAGCTTTTTTTTTTTTAAACCTCCTAAATCTTCTCTAAAATTGTGGTTTGCATCCAGCCCCCAACTAAAGGCACAAAATTATCACACTGAATTTGTAGCACGTTCATTTTGCTTGGTATTAGGCGGCGGCACAGTACCCTCTCTCTGCAGTTTTCATGTTACTGTCAGGACTCCGTAAGTTCACCTGCTAATACCTGCAAGGGATATTAATAAGCAAGAACACCGTTTTCCAACTGATCCCAATATTTAAGACAAGAGAAGCATAGGTAAATATGGTGTGCTTTTAGGCTTCCAAATGCATCGCAATGCAAAGAGACAGCGAAGGCTACATCAAACGAGCAGCTATGATTCAGGAGTAAACTGGTGAGAATCTCGGATGCTTTTTAAAATTACTTTTTAAGGGGCGCCTGGGTGGCTCAGTCGGTTAAGCGTCTGACTTCAGCTCAGGTCATGATCTCGCGGTCCGTGAGTTCGAGCCCCGCGTCGGGCTCTGGGCTGATGGCTCAGAGCCTGGAGCCTGCTTCCGATTCTGTCTCCCTCTCTCTCTGCCCCTCCCCCATTCATGCTCTGTCTCTCTCTGTCTCAAAAATAAATAAACATTAAAATTACTTTTTTTTTTTTTAACGCTTATTTATTATTGAGAGATAGACACAGAGCATGAGCAGGGGAGGGGTAGAGAGAGGGGGAGACACAGAACCCGAAGCAGGCTCCAGGCTCCGAGCTGTCAGCACAGAGCCAGAAGCGGGGCTCGAACCCACAAACCGCGAGGACATAACCTGAGCTGAAGTTGGTCGCCTAACCAACTGAGCCACCCAGGCACCCCTAAAATCCGGACACTATCAGGGCACCTGGGTGGCTCATTCAGTTCAGCGTCTGACTTCAGCTCAGGTCATGATCTTGCGGTTTGTGAGTTCAAGCCCCGCATCGGGCTCTGTGTTGACAGCTCAGAGCCTGGAGCCTGCTTCAGTTTCTATGTCTCCCTCCCTCTCTCTCCCTGAATACACAGAACAGATTGGTGGTTGCCCGGACGCCGGGGGTGGACGGGAGGGCGAAATGCGTGAAGGGAGTCGAAAGGTACAAACTTCTAGTTATAAAATAATGAAGTCATGGGGATGTCATGTGCAGCAGGGCAACCGTCGTTAATGATACTGTGTTGAGTATTTGAAACTTGCTGAGAGAGTAAGTCTTGAAGCTTCTCATCACAAGGGAAAAGGGTTTCGCAACTACTATGCTAATGGATGTTAACAACACTTACTGTGATGAACAGTTTGCAATAAACACAGATATGGAATCGTTATGTTGTACACCTGGAAAAAAATGTTGTGCTTCAATCACACCTCAAGAAAACAAAAGCAGGGCGGGGCGGGGGGGTGGGGGGAGAGCTTCTGACAACCATGGTGAACATCAAAAGCGATTCCAGGCAAAGCGTGGTTCTTCCATTCGGGCACCCGGTCATTTCTGTTTTCCTGGGACTGCCCCAATCCAGGATAAAAATCCGTCCCCTCCGAAACGAACACGCCTGTGAGTTCCTAATTCCACGGGCAAAGTTGCTTCTTTTATCCCGTAGATGTATACATCATCTACGCTGATACAAAAAGTAAAAATACAGGGGCGCCTGGGTGGCTCAGTCGGTTGAGCGACTGACTTCAGCTCAGGTCATGATCTCGCGGTCCGTGAGTTCGAGCCCTGCGTCGGGCTCTGTGCTGACAGCTCAGAGCCTGGAGCCTGTTTCGGATTCTGTGTCTCCCTCTCTCTCTGACCCTCCCTCGTTCATGCTCTGTCTCCCTCTGTCTCAAAAATAAACAAACATTAAAAAAAAAAAGTAAAAAAAAAAAAAAAGTAAAAATACAGAAATAAGATGATCTCATATAATGGCAGTACTGATAAGCGTTCAAGGAGAGGAACATGGTGGGATGACTAGTAACATGGTACATTACTTTAGATAAGGTGATCAAGCTTTCCTTGAGAGAATCGGAATGGAACCAGTCATAAAATGGGAGAAGGCAATTAGAAGGTAGTCCGAGGGAGGCATGATTCTCAACCCTGGCTGCCCATTAGGTTTACCAGAGAAGTTTTTAAAATGCCAATGCCTGAACCACATCCCAAATATTCTGATTTAATTGGACGCAGGTGGGACCCAAGCCTAGCGCTTCTAAAAAGATCCTCGGGTGATGCTGATGGGCAGCCAGGATCGATTGTCAGAACTATCACACGCCATGGGGGAACTTCGTTTGTTTTCTAAGCACAATGGGAAGCCATCGGAAGGTTCTAAATGACATCATCATGCCTTATGCTTTTAAAACATTATGCTGGCTCTTACATAAGAATGGACTGTGGGAGGTGAGACATAGTGGAAAGAGGAACATCAGGGAGGAGACTAGTAGGTAAAGTGAAAATGGGGAGAGATGAAAAGATGCTGGACCCATTTTGAATCAACAGGTGTTGCTCATGATTTCGCTGGGAACAGCCATGACCCAAGGGATGAAAGGCAAATATTCACGGGCATTCAAATGCTGGGTTTAAGCAACGGAGTGGCTACAATTAATTCTTCGGGATAGGGAGATTGAAAGGAGCAAAGCACTGGGGAATGGGAGGCAGATTCAGGACATGTATCTTGGCCCCTCTGCTTCCCTTCCTGAACAAGTAAACCCTGAGCCATTTCGTAGGACAGGGCAATTTAGGCATTTGCAAGGGGGGTGGGGGAGGCCATCCGCACAGGGACCAGACTGGCAGGGCATGTCAGAGCCCAGGCAGAACAAAGTACGCATCCATGGGGACTGGGGGATCTGCAAGAAGGTGAAGAGAAGGGCGTCCATGCCCAGGCCATGGGGATGGGGAATGGTGAAATGATACGAGTTATCAGAGAGAGGATAGGCTGAGGAGAATGTCTGTGCGGGAGAAGGTGTGGTAATCGAGACAGATTATTTCCATACCGCGGAACTGATGAAATCGGTAACTATAATAATTTACTGGAATATTAATACTGGAAGCCAGGTCTCTTACTCTCATGGAAGGGAGTTACACGAAAGGGAAAAAACTAGAATGAACTCTGAGATGCCGGACTGGAACTGAAGGCGCCCATGTGTACGCGTGCCTTCAAAAACAGGCAGAGAGGTCAAAATCAATGGCTGTGTTAACCTGTATTTATACACTCACGCCCATTATCCCTAGCTCTGCTGATACCTACTAGCTCTTACGTTTCTAACCCTGATACAGATGATCGCGAGCTCAGAAACGAAGCTATGGAACTGGACTGGAGAGCAACCAGTCCAGGATGAAGCAGGAAGGCAGAAGCAAATCCAGGAAAATGAGTGGAGCTGCAGAATCATCTCATTTGTCTGGACATACGAGGAGGAGCTAATTACTTCTGTCAGGACGTCTGGATCTGAAAAAGAAGTAGGTCCACAGGGCACCACGTACAGAAGACACTTCTAGAGAAACATTATTCAAGACAGGAAATGCAATCAAAGGACATTCCACAGCATCCGCTGTTTCTCCTACATAGACCCTATCATCTAGATGATAACTTTTTAAAAGAAATTATATTGCATTTATACTGGGAGATCTCTATGCGGCACAGACAGGTATATGGGTGGTTGGTGGGGAGTGTAAGAGAGTTAAATCCTTATCTTCCATAAGAAGCAGTTACGAAACAAAAATGCAAATGGAAATATCAAGTCACAGAAGCGTGGTTCTTTGGAAATGAAAAAGCATATATACTACAAAAACTGGCTGAAAGAGTTGAAAGCAGAACCAGAAACCAAGAGGAGGTGTGACGGGACTGCTGTGTATCATTATAAACTTGCTAGAAACGGCCTGGCCTTTAAGATTATATGCATTTCTGACAAGGATAAAATTGAAAATTAAGGGTAAAGAGTAAAGCTGATAAGCCCTGGTCAGCCAGGACCAGGCAAAGGCAAAATTATAGGGAAAGAAAACAGAACAAGGCTGAGGGTCGTGTTGATACAGAGGGACGCTGGCGAATTTGGGGGGACGGGGGGAGGGGTGCAGATAGGACTGTTCTGTGTCTTGTGGTGGCATTTCCTGAGTGCATGCATTTGTCAAAATCTGTACTCGGGGCGCCTGGGTGGCTCAGTCGGTGAAGCGTCCGACTTCGGCTCAGGTCATGATCTCACGGTCCGTGAGTTCGAGCCCCGCGTCGGGCTCTGTGCTGACAGCTCAGAGCCTGGAGCCTGTTTCAGATTCTGTGTCTCCCTCTCTCTCTGCCCCTCCCCCGTTCATGCTCTGTCTCTCTCTGTCTCAAAAATAAATAAACATTAAAAAAAAAAAAATCTGTACTCCAAACAGGATGAATTCAACTCAGTACAAATGACGTATTTTTTAAAAATGAGAAATGACTCTACGCCCACTAGGATGGTTAAAGTTAAAAAGACTGTACCAGGTGCTGGTACAGATACGGGCAATTAGAATTCTCTCACATTGTGGGTAGTTTCACATCAGATTAAACATACACATGACCTATGACCTAGCAGTATCTCTACTTGGAAGTATTCACCCAAGATCAGTATATGTAAGTGACGGGTCACTAAATTCCACTCCTCAAGCTAGTATTACACTGTATTAGTGTTATACTAAGACATGCATAATCCCATTTATATACAGTTGAAGAGCCGGAAAACTTACACATGGTGACCTACTTTGGAGCGGCAGTTGCTTTTTGGAGCGGGAATTGTGTGGAAGAAGGCAACAGGGTGCTCTTTGGGGCAAGGGAAACGTTCTACATCTTGACTGGGAGGATTAGGTACATGGAGTGCATTCGTTCATCAAGATTCATTGAACTGAATACCTAAGATGAGTATATTTTACTGTATATGAATTTTACTGCGATTTTTAAAAGCCATGTAAAACTTCACACTATCAAATGAGCATTACAAAGTGAGCACCTCAATGGGGCACCTGGGTGGCTCAGTCAGTTGAGTGTCTGACTCTGGATTTGGGCTCAGGTCATGATCTCACAGTTCATGAGTTCAGGTCCCGCACTGGGCTCTGTGCTGACAGTGTGGAGCCTGCTTGGAACTCTCTCTTTCTTCCTCTCTCTGTGCCCCGCCCCAACTCTCTCTCTCTCTTTCTCTCAAAATAAATAAACTTTATAGGAAGAAACAAACCAAAACAAAGTAAGCACCTCAAGGTGATCTAGAATTCCATGATAATGACATTGCTCCCAAATATTACTGAATATTTTTGTCCGAAAATGCCTCCGAAAGCAGTGAGGCATGTATGAAAAAAATCACAGGACCATTTTTCCACCGTTTTTATTTTAACTGTGCCTCCTTAAAACACCATTGATCTTCACTGCTCATTCTGTGCTCCAAGGCGAATCTGAACGAGTTTTGCTATTTCCAAAAGTTCAGCCACAGATCGGAGATTCATTCGCTCATTCAACAGAGAGATGCCAAGAGAGCGAGACGTACGACATCTCCGCCCTTCCGAGTCTTGCTTTATGATGGGAAGAAAAACACAAGTATCCATAAGCCCCAGCAAATAACCAAGTAACTGCACATGGGGCTAAATGGTATTAAGGAAGGAGAGTAATGTTGGGGAGTGATGAGTGGGGGTGGGGCTGCCTTAGAAAGTGTGGTTCCAAACTCTCTTGGAGGAGCGACTGGAGCCAAGGATTTACATCACCAACGTGGCCATTCATTTATTATACATAAAAACACTGAGGGCTCCTGGGTGGCTCAGTTGCTTAAGCGTGGGACTTCGGCTCAGGCCATGGTCTCGCGGTCTGTGAGTTCGCGCCCCGCGTCGCGCTCTGCGCTGACAGCTCAGACCCCGAAGCCTGCTTCCGATTCTGTGTCTCCCTCTCTCTCTGTCCCTCCCCCGCTCATGCTCTGTCTCTCTGTCTCTTAATAACAAATAAACGTTTAAAAGAAAAAAAAAAACACTCACTGAATGCCAGCAGCCCAGACGTCTTCAAGGAGGAAGGAAATAGATCCATAAACAAATCATTAAATACAAAGGGCTTCTAATGGGAAGGCTGGAAGACACTGGCACACAGAGGGAGAATTATGAATGTCCTGAAGACTCCAAAGGCAATTGCTGAGGGGGACTCAGGACTTCCTGCACCATAAAAGCATTATTTAGATGTGTAACTCATGGAGTTTTGTAAAATCTCTCATTTTGCAATCCCACAATGAATTAGCCACCGCGCCCCCCCCCCCCACAAGAACAGTAAAGAGTTTTTGTGCTGTAAAATATACATAAAATTTACTCTTTTAGCCATTTTGAGGTATTCGGTTCAGTGGCGCTAAGTACATTCACGATGTTGTGATAATGTTGAGATCCCCGGAATTAAAGGCAAAAAACCAGACAGGGAGCCCTTGTTTATACGCACCATGACATGGGGGAGGGGAAGGGCCAGAGATGATCCCCAGAGGGAGAGCATGTGATAAATCCTGTTCTTTTTAAGTGTCCCCTGGGTCTGGGAGTTTGCTGGGTATATGGCACGGTTAATCAGGCCAAGGTCAAAGGTCCATCCCCTGTGGGCCAGGGAAACCTGTCCGGGTTCGCTGGCTGGTTTCCGTGGCCAAAGCCTGCCCTCCCATCCCCGAGCCAATGCTCCTCAAAGAGATGGCTGAGGTCCCTCCGGGGAAGCTGGTGAGCTGGAACAGCTGGGTGCAAACTCCTCAGAGGACAGACAGATACAGCTCACTGTCGGATCCTGGTTCCTAGGCGGCACTCTCACTGCCGGCCAGAGCCTCCAACCGTAGGATGCGTGCTTCCCAAAGGCAATGGGCAGCTCACCAGTGCTTTTGGAAATGAGGTCAAAGGCAGAAATGAAAAGGATGCAAAGGCAGTCAAAGGTGATTCAAGCCCGTTATACCTGTTTGGGAGACAAATCAGGCTTCCCAGTGAAATATCTTCGCTCACTTTTGTGCCTTTACGATACACAGATAGATGTTGTTAAGTCTGAACTCCAAAGGAACTCAGAGTGCCCTGAAATTTAACACCCTTACTTAAAAAAGAGGAAACACAAGCAAGGAATGGGAAAGGTTGTACAGAGTCAACCAGCGACTTAGAATCTAAGCTGAGAATGCAAACACAGGTCTCCTGCCGCCCGGGTCATCACTGCCTCCGTGGCCATGCAGCGGATGAACGGGACGCTTGCTCAAGGCACTGCCTCCCACGGGAAGGAAGCCTGGCCATGGAATCCAACCGGTAGAAAACCCATGCACACTAGCATGCCAAGTCAGTGGAAAAGAAAGAGATGTGGTTTCCGTCTTTCACTTTATTTCTTGAGTGAACAGGAAAGAGCCCCGTCTTTGCAGTACCTGGCACATCGCGGGCAATCCGTAACGCTTAAATGGCTGTATCAGAGAAGGTCTTGTGAGCGAGCCAGAGGTCATGGACAGAACAGATGAATGCAAGGCCAGACCCGTGCAATAAAATCTGCACCTCTAAAACCAGACCCCAAAGCGAGGTCTGAGCAAGGCGTGGGGTCCCATGCCCAACGGGCCAGAGCTGGGCAGACCCTAAGCACCAGCCTGGAGGCCAGAATGTCCAGAAAAGAGGAGGCGTGGCTCCTTATGAAGACTCATCTGAAATGAAAAAGCCCGGTTCTGTGCTCACCAGGTCTGCGGGACTCCGTTTCTTCAGCTGTGAAAGTAATTAGGCTTTCGTGTCTTAAATTTCCTTCCACAAAAACATTCAACTTTTTTCCCCCAGTGTGTTAGCTCATAAAATCCGAGTCCATAGCTAAAAATGCCCAAGTTTCTCCTCGTTGCCTACTAGAGATAGTAATGCCAGAGACTTCTTTCAACCAGCCAACGCCTCCTGAGACAGGCAGAGGGGCCGGTCCAGGGTGGGGGTGGGGGCAGACCCAAGCCACAGCCGGCACGACGGAGACACGAGTATCCAAACGCCCACCGCAAAAGGAGGAGACCTCCCTTGGCTTCACAGACGCCCTGAAGCTCGGCGACACCAGGGGAATTCAATTTCCCCTAGTCTGATCAACATCGTCGCTCTGGTTTGCCAACTCCCTCTTTCCTGGATGTCACCTTTTCCTTCTTTCTTGTTTCAGGCAAAGAAGTGCGGCCAGCAGTCAGCTGTCTTGCCAGGGGCTCTAACTGCCGTCATCCGTGATGTGGGTCTCTAGCTTCTCCAACTAGTTCAAGGAAGCTGAAACGACGGGATGTGGCGCAACTCACCGCGGCGCCGGGATCAGCATCAGCGCCGATTTGCGAGAGGGACGAGAGAGGGATGCAGGTTTGGGAGTGAGGAATCCACGAGAATCCAGCAAGATGTATTTAAGGAGGCCCATTTCCATAAAGACCTATGTCTGGCTCCACGGGGCTCCGAGGGGTTGGGAGACTGTGCACCCCAAACCCCGCTCTCAAAGGCTCTCTAATCTCGTCGCTGGTGGAACAGAGACACGGGTGAGTGGAAGGCACGCTTGCGTGGCCAGTTTGCCGAGGATTTCTGGAAACGCAGCGCAGGCTGCTCTTTTCAGGTAACCGTCTGAGCCTACTGAGGAGGCCACCGAGGTAAAGGGCACGCATAAACGCGGCCTTACTCTCCCAGGGGAGAATGGAGGCCCCAGAAAGATAGGAAACTCCTCCCGGGCGGAGTACCGGAAACACTGGTGTTTTAGCTTAGAGCACGAGTCGGGTGAAGGGAGCAATGCCCCCTTGCCGATGACCCAGCAAGGTCATCGCCAATGACCCAGCGCCGTCCAGAGAGCCCCACCAGTCTGGGACACTTAGCACTAACTTGCTCCCAGTTCCTCGGCGCGATGCATCCTAAAAACGAAAGGGCAGAGCTGTACTTACAGACTCTTCAAGTGAACCGCTGGGCTCCGCCTTGAGAACCCAGACAGAGCTCAGGACGTGCCGCCAGGGGTATGATGACATCAGCAGTGGCAGAAGCCGAGGCGGGGCCCAGCAGCGCTGACGGCACCGAGAGTCTCGGTAGCGGAAGATCAGCGGCAAGGCCACGAACGGGAACCACACGAAACCTTCCGAGAGCGTCCGAGCCAATGACCGCTGCGTTCGATTCCGATGCCCTCTTTACTAACACAAGCAGGAGGGTGCCATCGGGGACGCCAGTCATCCGTTCGGTGGCAGACACATACAGGGAGGGAGACTGCTTCAGGCTGACCACTCTGCTTCTCTTGCCCCCACACCTGAGGGGGTTGGACACACTATCAGTGACAGCAGTCTAGCCCCTCCATAATTCTGACCTTGTGCGTGTGGACGGGGGGGACAGGAACCCGTATCTCTGGGAGGAGATGACTGTGCTATGCTCCCCTGGAATAGACATGCCTACCTGCTCAGAGAAAGCCAGCTCCTGAAAACAGGCTGGGGGGGGGGGGGGTGGGAAGGAGTGGGGGGAGCGGCCGAGACACGTGGGCACTGGGGGTGCAGCGGGCCCAAACACACTCTGGGCTTTGAGAGCAGGGAGGGGACCACCTGGCCAGAGCAGCAGACAAGTGTGGCAGGGCCGTGGAGGGGAGGACGTTCAGGAAGGGTTCAGGGGCGCCTGGGTGGCTCAGTCAGTTAAGCGTCTGACTTCGGCTCAGGTCATAATCTCACGGTTCGTGGGTTCGAGCCCCACGTCGGGCTCTGTGCTGACGGCTCGGAGCCTGGAGCCTGCTTGGGATTCTGTGCCTCCTTCTGTCTCTGCCCCTTCCCCACTCATGCTAGGTCTCTCTCTCTCTCTCTCAAAAGTAAATAAACGTGAAAAAATAATAATAAAATAAAAATTAAATTAAGAAAAAAAGAAAGAGCTCACCCCAATGCAGACACATTTGGGGTGGTGGTAAGCTGGTCTGCCAGCTACTTAAAAAGCAAAAAAGAACCTCACCCTCTTCGAAAAACTGTATGTCACGTCCAAAATAGAAGAGTCATTTCCTCAAAGGCCTCGCAATGAAGAAAGAACATTCTACTTGGAATCCACAGGGCCAGGGTGACAGTCACAGCTTACCACTTCCTAGCCGTGTAAAGTTCCAAGCTTCTTAACCTGATTTTCACATTTATTAAACGAGCATCAGTAACTCTGCTCTCCCCGGATTGAAAGAACTAATATTCAGTACATGAAAGCCCTTAGCTCAATGCCTGGCACAGGCAGGAGACGGAAGATGCCAGACAAATCTGGCACCAAGGGTACCAGTGACATCATCCAGGGGCTATCTCCTACCTCCAGGGCCATCGTCTGGTTCCTGTGTTGATGACGCTAGACTATTTAAAGTTCTCTTTTCTTTGTTTTCTGAGGAATGTGTCTGTGCTCCCTGGAAGAAGAACTTCTCTAAATCATTCTTAAGTTCCTGACGACGAACTGAGCCGAAGCAGATGTAAGGCAGCTGGAAGCTTCACTCCAGACCCGGAGCACCTGATAGGATACGCTTGTAGTTTCCAAGACGGTAAGTTCCGTGGCCCCAAGGAAATCATGGAAAAGAGGACTTTAAGGGAAAAGTAACCAGAAAAAGTTACCGAAACAGCGCGGGTGACAGGAAAACCATATGACAATGGCTGGAATAATGGAGAAAATGGTGCTAAACAACTCAGGGTCTGAGCAGATACTGAACGCAGCCAAAAAAGAACTCAGAAGTTACCAAAATAGGGTATTTGGAGGCCTGACTTGACGTTCGGTGGGCAATGAACGTGACGGGAAGACTAACAAAACAAAAAGCTCTCCTCCAACCCCCTCCCAGTCTTTCAACTCCAACTCTAGTAACAGACTCTTCAATCTGTATTGGTGGACACTAAACAAGTATTCAAGGTTAGAAATTTAGTGTCAGTTACTTTTGCCACCTAGAAGATGGACTACCTTGCCAGGTACAGTTGTTTAAAATCTTAGATTCCTACCGGCAAAGTTGAGTGCAGACGTATTTAATACTGATCAGACGACAAACGCTGGGGACACATACACAGAACATAAGGGTCGGACTGAAAATCTTTCTGTAACAAGAATCCTGCCTGTCTTACTCTGTGCACAGTTCTTTGTAGCCTGAGTTCTACAAGGCGGCGAGGCAAGGAAAAGAACCAAAGTTCCCACCTGCTTCTAAGACTGGTTCGCGGGATTCAGGTTTTTCAGGCAGCATGTTTTCTATGACACTTTCTATTGGAGGACTCGCCTCTACGCGTTGAATAAAATGGGGCACTCCAGCACAGAGTGGGTATTTGTGATGCCCAAGTCCCCTTGTGTGCTTTTTGAGATCATAAATTGCCCTTATATTACCATGAGCAAAGTAGAGGCATACGTCAACCCGAATTCTCTCTCCAGATATAAGCAAGAGGAGAAATATGGTTCTCGTATGTGCCCTCAATCGATCTTAAATTTGCCTCTAGGACTTTCTCTTTACGCTAATCGTTCACAGAGTCTTACCTATGCCACAATGCTTTGATGTGCTACGTTTCACAATGGAGAAGAGACACCTAAGGCATTTTTGGTAAAAGTTACACACCAAGTAATGTGAATGGCCCAGCATTCAGAAGTGCGAAGAGAGCCATGCGTGGTTACGTGTACGTGTGGGATGGAAGGAGCTTGCTCACTACTTTGCCACCTTCTCGACCCCTTGATCCCAGCAAGATCCCTTGGAGATGGAAATTAATGGGACACCAAAAGCTCAGGAGACCATTCCTCCAGAGCATTCCCCAAAACACTTTTGCTTTCAGGCTGGGCTTGCCTCTTCAGCTGCATCACGACAACATAACTGAACGAAGGCACCGCTCGGAAAAAAGTCCTGACCCCTATGCTAGAAGGTGCCGCGTCCTACCTCCTAATATACCAGTAACCTAAATTTTAAGGATGGCATTTTACAAGCACATCCAAATATGTTTCCGAAAGAAGAAAAGGCACTCTCCGTTTGCTAAGATTAAATCTGAAACTTCTCACCGGTTCTGCTCTTAATTAGTTTTTCTTGTAAACACACTCCCACCACCACATCCATCTTTTGGGAAAACACGTCTCAGGAACACATGTCCCCAGGAGTAGTAGCTGACAGGCAGGACTGAAGGTAAAGGTCAGACAGATGTGGGAAATGACCGGCACACTCAACAAGGCCTAATTTGCTTCCCAGGCTGATGCCAAAATGTTAGCACGCAGTCCTTATCATAAAATCCAAGCCGTTGGGCTCGCTGCCAGTGATGTGTGTGAAAGGCAGTGGTTTTTAACCCTAGAACATGGTGAGGCCACGGATTCTGAGTTACAGTATACTTTCAATGATCTTGCCCCGCCGGGTGACAAAAGCAAATGAAAGTTACAAACACATCAGACGCCTTATTTCAGCTTCTACCCAGTAGCATTTTCTACATGCTGGTAAGAATTGAGTTTTTACGAATTAATCTCGGTTTGCTTTTGTCTCTTACTCGTCTGTGATCATCGTGCAAAGCTGACCACATGGGGAAGAAAACACGAAGAGGTACAACAGGGGCATGTCAAGGCTACCGGGCTGTACAGGACAGGAAGGTGTGACAATCCCTCTTCCTGAATCAGACATTCTGAAAGAGCTCAGTAAGACCTTACGGTATCAGATGGTCCAATACGGGTCCACTTAGCACATCTCAGAAAGGTGCTTATTAAGCCTCTGCTGGAAAAAAGTTCTTTCTGATGCTCCTGTTAGAGTTTTGTCAGCCACGGAACCAAAATTCAGTGCCATGGAACTCTACCTATCTGCCAGGATATTGCCCGCTATACTCACTCACAAAAAAAATCCTGCTTTAGGGGCGCCTGGGTGGCTCAGTCAGTGAAGCATCCGACTCTTGATTTTGGCTCAGGTCGTGATCTCACAAGTGTGAGATCAAGCCCTGTGTCAGGCTCCACACTCGGCAATGGAGCCTGCTTGGGATTCTCTCTCTCCCTCTCTCTCTCTCTCTCTCACTCCCTCTTTCTCTGCCCCTCCCCTGCTCATTCCCTCTCTTTCAGGATAAATAAATAAACTTTAGAAAAAGCCTGCTTTATAAAGATAAGATTCAAGATACGTACAGCTGAAGTCATAATCCATATGAATTCCTTCTATCATAAAGGCATGGATTTCTTGATAAAGGTGCATTTCAAAACCGGCCTCATTCTATACAGAAGAAATAACATGGGTATATTGGGACTGCCTATATATACACAAATGCTTCTTTTTATTTCAACTTCTCAAGATTGCCTGTTTCCTCGGGTTCCAACGCAATCATTTGTGCTATGCTTTGGGCCGCTACAGGTTACACTAAAACTATACAAAGCTCTGTGCTGTACTTGCTTCCGTAGCGCTTGGAACGCCTTTGAGACATTATCTCATTTTGTTATGGCCAGTTGTGTTATGCTTACCCTCAGAAATCACTGTTAACACCAGCCACCCTCTCTCCTGAGCTCGTGAGTGGTTTATGGGGCTGAAAACGAATCCATCAATGCACATGAATCAAATGCAGGAAACCAGTACTCATTGTTGGAACAACAGACCCTGGGCATTAAGTCACTTATGACTGGAATTTGGTTGATCACAGGAGAGGAGAGCTTAATGGTAACAAGAATGCTGTAACCTGATTTTTCAAAGCACTTTCATTTAATCACTTTCAATTCAAGGAGTGACCCGATTTTAGATGCAATGACCGTGACACAAAAAGAGAGTTTAAGTGTCCTGCCCAGGATGGTCAACCTAGAGAGGGACAAAATCATCTGAGCTAAGGCAGTACTTTCTGCCTTCTCCCCTCTCCCTCGCCATCACCCAAGTCCACTTCTGGTCCCGGTAATATCATCCTTTTTCCCTCACAGAACTTCGAAGTATCTGAATTGTTTTGTTTACTCACCCTGTTCTCTTGTTTTTGTCTATCCCTCGAATGAAAACCCTGTGAGCACAGGAACCTTGCTGTTTTGTCACTCAGGTGACCTCAGTGCCTAGGGCATCTCTTGTGTTCAATAAACGTACCTAGCACAGAATAAGAGCATCACCCCTTGCTCAGCAAGTTCTTTTGAGTGAATAAATGACCACAACTGGAATCTCCAGAGAGCAGCGATTTTCCAGCCACGCCCACGGATCTGGGGTGGGAAAGAACACTCGAGAGAGGGAACAGCCACCTCGCTACCAAATGCCTGGCCTGGTTAAAGAAGCGAAGATATGGCAATGACTACAGGCCGGGCTGATTCCAAAGATGAAGAGAGGCGAGGCCACTGGCTTCAGTCCTTGAGGGATCTCGTTCCCTGAAAAAGTCTCTGAAGGAACATAATTCTCGGGGGCCGCTACAACACGAGCAGTACACACAGCCTCTCGGCCAGTTCTCCGTCCCTGCCCCATTTTTTTTTTTTTTTAAACGTTTATTTATTTTTGAGACAGAGAGAGATAGAGCATGAACGGGGTGGGTCAGAGAGAGAGGGAGACACAGAATCCGAAACAGGCTCCAGGCTCTGAGCTGTCAGCACAGAGCCCAACACGGGGCTCGAACTCACTGGCCGCGAGATCGTGACCTGAGCTGAAGTCGGACACTTAGCCGACTGAGCCACCCAGGCCCCCCCCCCCCCCCCCCCCCCCCGTGCTCATTTTTAGTAGCAAATGAAGTTCAGGAGCAAGGTGACAGAAAGCAGTGAGTGATAAGCGATAGCAGGTCACTCATTTGGGCTGTGGCCTGGGGGCAAAACTCAAGTAATCAGACTGGCACTTCCCCAAAAGGAAAAGTTATTATATGACCCAGCAATTCCACTCCTAGGAACATACCTAGGAACAAGAGAACTGAAAACATACGTCCACACGGAAACCTACACATAAAGGGTTATAGCAACATTACTCATAATAGGTGAAAAGTGTAAACAACTTAAATGTCCATCAACGGATGAATGGATAGATGAAATGTGATGTAGGCATACAATGAATATTATTCAGCCATAAAAAGGAAGTACCGATACCCGCTGCAACAATGACGAGCCTTAAAACCATTGCACTAAGCTAGTCACAAAGGGCCCCATGTTACGTGAACGGTCTAGACGGGGCAAATCTCCTGAGACAGACACGAGGTTGGTGGTTGCTCGGAGCTGGGGGATAATGGCCACCAAACGGGTACAGGGATTCTTTCTGGGTTCATGAAAACGTTCTGCAAGTAGACAGTGATGATGATTGCCCTTTAAAGGACAAGGATTGCCCTTTTAAGGATTGTATCCTTTAAATGGGTAAATGGTACGGTATTTGAAATAGATCTCCACGCAGCGGTTATTAAAAACAAAGACAACAAAACTCATGCAATAACCAAATCCTTCTGCAGTCTGCTGCGGATGAGGGCAATGCTGGAGCCTCCCATCCTTCCCTCATAAAAGGAGAACAACTCTGCCTATGATACCTGGGGTTTTGTGGAGGTGACTGCCACCCTCTCTTACTCTCCACGCTAGCTTGCCTTGCTCCGTCAGGCTTGCTTTGGTCCTGTCTTTTGTCTTCATTCCTTTAACGGACTTCTGCAGAACACCTACTATGTGCCAGGTGCTGTGCAAGGCGCCGGCCCTACAGACGCAAGTCGAGCTGGCTTTGCCTTCAAGAAGCTACCACTTTCATAATTATTCATGCGACCGCAGGCCAGGAAACAGCAAAAGGAAGAGTCGTGAGTGGTTTTCGGTGATGGGTTGTGGGCAGAAAAGAATTTTCCGTAGCTGGGCTCCAGAAAGGTAGACTCATGTCCATACCGGAAAAAGCACACACAGGTCTGGTGTGTGAATATCTCAAAGGCAGGGTGGGGCGGAGTGTGCAGGAGGAGGGGGAGCCCCAGGAGCCAAATCAGACAGGAAGCTGGAAGACACAAAACCCCTCAGGCCATGAAATAGTGCCAGCATTAGCCTTAAATTCCATCTGGCAGTACTCTGGGTGTTTCCATTTTGTTTATTTATTTTAATTTTTTTTAAAGGAAAGAGGAGATGGGGGAGGAGGGAGAGAACTTAAGTTATTACTCAGCATTTCCACCCTGTTTAATGTTTGCAAAGTACTCCTGCACTCACTTAGTCCTGAACTGCCTGAAATAATAAAGGAATTTGAGAACCCAGCCAAGAACTCGAAGTACTTAGGAGACATAAGAACCTATCACTGCATCTGGCAAGGTGGGCACTATTAAAAAAAAAAAAACTAATCCCAGGGGCCCCTGGGTGGCTCAGTCGGTTAAGCAAGCGTCTGACTTCGGCTCAGGTCACGATCTCGCGGTTGGTGAGTTCGAGCCCCGCCTCGGGCTCTGTGCCGACAGCTCCGAGCCTGGAGCCTGCTTCGGATTCTGTGTCTCCCTCTCTCTCTGCCCCTCCCCTGCTCGTGCTCTGTCGCTCTCTGTCTCAAAAATAGATAAAACATTTTTTAAAAATTAAAAAAAAAAAAATTAATCCCCTAAAATGAGCACTATATAAAGACATAATCCAATACAATAATCTCCATAAAACCTACAGGCCTCTTGGTGGTGGTAAAGGAACTCCGTAAGCTCATGTTCTAAGTCTGCCCGTTCATACCTTGACATACACCAGGTGTCAAATGGGCACGGACATACTTTTTTGACGTGAAAGAGTCCTGCGGCACCCCAAATATTTTATGGTGGCAGTTAACAAGAACACCAGCTTCCTGAGGTCAGGACTGGAGCACCGGGACCATCATACTCAAGACGCAGCATCGATGAAGTGACAGGTATTTGTGTGACTGCCTATCAGCTGGGCCAGGGCCAGCGCCAGCGAGCTGCAAAACACCGGGAGCACTGTGGCTTTTGGCCTCAAGCTCCAGAAGGTACTTGAAATGGAGGTGCTTGCGGATCTGGATTATGTTTCAATCCAACCAAGCTCAGTGACCTCCTCGGCTGGCTCCAAAGGAGTACTACCTTGAGGAATGTCCATGGGTCAACTGGGAAACCACTCGGTAAAGACAGAGCACAAATTTAAAAGGACCATTATAGGAGTCCTAGGAGGACAGAGCGCTTCAGTGAGCGATTCCAAAAAACTATGTTCGGGTCACGTAACGATGAAAAGAGAGCGTTGCAAATGTATTCAAAAGACATCACCTACTTTATTTCCAGTCAACTCTCCGCTCTTCCCTCTTACACTCCACAGGACACTTGGAAAAACTTGACAAAACCCACCACATGCACACATACTGCAACTCTACTATGGTCAAGCGGGAATTACCAGGTCTAGATCTCAAAGAGATCAAACCTTAGAGAGACGAGGCCAGCGTGTGAGGCTCCTCTCTTCTTGGGGCAACTGCTGAATTAAGAAAAGTTTCCTGAATGGCCGAGCAGCGTTTCTGATGGCCTGGTGGGTCCAGGAGAGCAAAAATGGGGAGTCCTAGACCGCCAATGAGTTGGCTGTAATTTCAGACAAACTAGACTAAGGAAAAAAGCAATACTACAGACAAAACTAACGGTAAAAAGATTTAATAAACAGGAATTAAAAGGTCAAATTGTTTAGAGGCGCCTGGGTCGCTCAGTCAGTTGAGCGTCCAGCTCTTGATTTCAGCTCAGGTCATGATCCCAGGGTCGTGGGATTGAGCCCTGCATCAGCCTCCACACTGAGGGTAGAGCCTGTTTAAGATTCATTCTCTCTCTCTCTCTCTCTCTCATTTCCCTCCACCCCCTGTTCTCAGCCCCTCTCCCCTGCTTGCACTCTCTCTCTCTCTAAAAAAATTTAAAAGTGCAAATTGTTTCAGTATAACAATTCTAAAATTGTACGTACCTAAAAATAGGTCTGAAAATATATAAGGCAAAAAACTGGCATCACTGTAAATCATCATCATTGACATAAACTGTAAGCATGGTGAAAGACTGAACACTGTTCTCTGATGGAAAACGGAGGAAAACAAGGATGTACAGCAAATTTGAAAAAAAAAAATGATAAAGAAATAAGAATCTAACCGCCATCCACAGAACTCTCACCCCATGGTCCTAACATACATTCTTTTCAAGCCTATACAGAAGTTTCCAAAACCAAATATATGCCTTCTGCCTGTACAATGCAAAAATGTGTAACACAGATACTAGCTAGAATGGATAAATCTGGCCCCTGACAAAGAAGTATGACCTAGTAAGGCCTGAGGGGACTGTGGTTTCAACAAGCAAAGCAGTCTTGAGATCAGACAGTAAGTAGATTGTCCCTTGTGTCTTGGTGATTTAGGGACAACATGGAACCGATGTTGGGCTGGACCTGAGATGGCGAGGATGAAAAGAGCAAAGAGAGGGGGGTGTGGGGAGAGTCCGCACGGCCCTCTCCCCCTTCTCCCTGCCCCTGGGAGCTGCATGGCTGTGCTTTGAGTTGTGTGGAAGGGAGAGGAAACCCTGGCCCCCTGCCTAAACATACGGGGAGGCAGCAGGGATAATAGAGTCTTCTATGCAATCAGGCAGAATGACTTAGCTTTTCTATGGCCAAACCCTGCTTCCTTTTCCCCTGGCTTCCCAGCTTTTCTCCCCCATTCTAGGCAAGTGCATTAGATTCCTATTGGCCACCTTTGCTATTCCGCCATCGCAAGCATTTACATGGGTGAGGGCAAGTGGGGATCCTGAAAATCTAGAGATCCTGATTCTAAGAAGCTTCACCCTATGAGAAAAGTCTTCCCTGCTGCCCACCTTCTTCCTGCCTTACTCTTCAGAGGGAATAAACGGGCCCCGAAAATTGGTCTTTGCTTTGATCCTCAACTTCGGTGGCCTGGACGCATGTTGGTGGTACTCTGGGATTTGAATTAGAAATGTGGATACGTGGAGGGGTCCTGCTGGGATTCAAGCTCCACTGAGATGGAGCTACAAGCCTCGGGTGGGGTGGGATGCGGGGGGGAGTGGGCACGACCTGTGCTTTTCAGACAAACCAGGCGTGCTGAGTTACTTCCCTACAGCCCACTGACAGGTTAACTGGACCACCTCCCTAGCCTGACCTAATTGCAGGAAATATACTAGGGGGCTTTCTGGACCTGCTGTAGCCCTGACCTAGTTCTGTGAAAGAATCTCAGCAGCACCAGTAAGTCTCTCCCTCATTTCTCCCCCAATCTGGCAACATTTAGTGCTGAGTAGAAAGAGCCACTTAATCGGCAGTGTTTCCTTTGCGCGGCAGCCAATCCAGGGTCCCACGTGGCTCCTCCCGGGCCAGCACTGTGTCGGATCCTTCTGCATCCGCGGCTTGGGGTTCAGCTATTCATATGCTCTGACGTTCTGGGGTCCGAGCACGGTGGCACTCATGTATTTGGCTGGCTGTGTTGGAAATCACTCTCGGCACAAAGTTGTAGAGCCTAAGGACTTCCTGGGTTTTTTTTACTAGCACCATTTCAGGAAGTAAGGCACGTTGATGTTTGCTCGAAGTGCCTTATTAATAAGTAACTTCCACTGTGCTTCCCTTTCCCCGTCTGGCAGGAGGCCATCCAGACTTACCCTCATACATCTCCAGGATGTGAACCGTGTCTCCGATCTCCAAGGAGAGCTCCACATCTTGAGAGGCATTGTAGTTATAGATCGCTGGAAATGAGAAAGACACGGGGGAAATGGCATCAGTGGCGGTTAAAGTACAAGTCACTGCACAGCACAGTCAGTGGTTAATGAATTACTTATGGAACGAACAGCCCTCTATTTAATGATTTTGTGTGAATCACCCACTGTAAAGCAGAGGACATCCTCCTAAACCCCCGTTACTGGTAACGTACACTCATTCTTCCATCCGGCAAAAATTGGTTGGCTGTCTACGACACGTTGTGTTCGAGGCCGGGGACAGAGACAAAACCCACAGGTGGGGTCCCTGCCCCAGGGATTTTTAATAGTCCAGTAGAGGGAGGAAGATATTAAATGTATTATATTACAGAAACAACTACTTCATTTCAATTGTGGGAAGAGTTATGAAAGAAAACACCAGGCTACAATGAGAATGCAGTGCGGGTTTCTGTAGGTGGGTCCCTTGTCCATCAGACAACAGCCAGCCTACATCACCACTGAGCTCAAGATCTCTAAGACACAGAATGAGCCATCTCCCGGCTTCACTGGCACCGTAATTGGGAGTCAAAAGGCCACTTTGAGTCCCATCTACCCTGTAGGAGCAGACTAACGCACAGTGCAATGTGGAGACGGCCATCTTTTCCCAGGTCTGGGCATCCTGGGGAAATGGATCGCCCAGCACCTCCGCATCAAGGTGACCTCAATCACCACATCCTCAGGACTGGCAGTGACTGGGCCAGATTATGGAAAATAGGCTAAGTCTTATGATTCAAAAAGACGACAACCCCGTCTTAAGATGGGTAAGGGCTCCGAAGAGACATTTTACCAAGAATCATATATGCTGGCTAAGAAACACACGAAAGGGTGCTCATCGTCATTAGTCATCAAGGAAATGCAAATTCACCCGGACAAGACACCACTTCACACCCACTAGAATGGCTATGGGTTTCTGTTTGTTTGTTAGGTTTATTTATTTGAGAGAGAGAGACAGAGAGAACGCGAGCCGGGGAGGGGCAGAGAGAGGGAGAGACAGAATCCCCAGCATGCTCCGAGCTGTCAGCACAGAGTCTGACACGGGGCTCGAACTCACAAACTGTGAGACCATGAGCTGAGCTGACATCAAGAGCAGGACACTGAACTGACGGAGCTACCCAGACGCCCCGGCTAGAGTTTTAAAAAGGTAGACAACTGGCAAGAATGTGGAGAAACTGGAACCCTCACTCATGGCCGGCAGGAACGGAAGACGACACAGCCTCTTCGGAAAACAGTATGACAGTTTCTTAAGCCACACATAAATTTCCAGTACATTCCCAGCAGTTACATTCCCCGCTCACTCTGAAGAGAAATGAAAACACATCTATGCGGCAACTTTCTGTGACTACTCCCAGCTGCCATGGTAGGCAGAAAAATAGCCTCCCAAAAGACAGTCACATCAGATTTCTGGAAACTGTGAATGCTACCTTACGCAGCAAAACATTTAGGCGCGCCTGGGTGGCTCAGGGGGGTAAGCGTCTGACTTTGGCTTAGGTTGTGATCTGGCAGTTCATGGGTTTGAGTCCCGCGTCCGGCTCTGTGCGGACAGCTCGGAGCCTAGAGCCCGGAGCCCGCTTTGGATTCTCCCTCTCTCTCTTGCTTCTCCCCTGCTTGCTCGAGCTCTCTCTCTCTCTCTCAAAAATAAATAAACATTAAAAAAAAGAATTGGGGTAAGTTAAGGATCTTGAGAGGAAGAGCATTTTCTGGATCATCAGCGTGGGTCCTAAAGGCAATCACAGGTGTCCTGGTAAGAAAGGGCCAGAGGGAGTTTTGGGAGATGCACGGGAGAGAAGGAAATGTGAAGGCGGTGGCAAAGACTGAACCACTGTGACCTCCAGTCAGGGACAGACACAACCACCAGAGGAGGTGGCAAGAAATGGAATCTCCTCGAGAGCCTCTAGAAGGAGCACTGGCTATCAACACCTTCACCTTACACTTCTGGTCTTCAGAGCTGTGAACATAAACTTCTGTTGTTTTAAGCCACTGAGTTCCTAGTAATTTGTCACAACGGATCACAGGAAACCAAAGTAGCAGCATTATTTACAACAGCCCCAAAGCGGAAATTACCCATCCACTGATGAACAAATGGATACGTAAAACAGGATGGATCTATACGATGGAACCCTACTCAGCAGTAAAAAGGGATGAAATAAGGACACAGGCTACAACACAGGTGAACTTCAAAAAATTTATGCCAAGGGAGGGGGTGCCTGGGTGGCTCTGTCGGTTAACTGGCTGACTTCGGCTCAGGTCATGATCTCACGGCTCATGAGTTCGAGCCCTGCATCAGGGTCTGTGCTGGTAGCTCAGATCCTGGAGCCTGCTTCCATTTCTGTGTCTCCCTCTCTCTCTGCCCCTCCCCTGCTCACACGCTCTCTCAGAAATAAACATTAAAAAAATTTTTTTTTTAATTATGCGAGGGGTGCCAGGGTGGCACAGTCGGTTAAGCATCTGACTGTTAATCTTGGCTGAGGGCATGATCTCACAGCTCATGAGTTCGAGCCCCGCATCAGGCTCTGTGCTGATGGTGCAACAACCCGCTTGGGATTCTGTCTCTCCTTCTCTCTACCCGCTCCCCGACGTGTGTGTGCATGCTCTCTCTCAAAAATAAATCAACTTAAAAACATTTAAAAACCATGCTATATGAAAGTCCCATACCAAAAAATCCCATATTTTAGACCTCTATTTATTTGCGATGCCTAGAATAGGCAAATCTACTGGAAATCGTGTAGCAAGCAGTAATCACTTGTTGCCTGAGCAGGGGAGAGGACGAACAGCAACTGAGCACAAACAGGCACCAAGGGAGCTTTTCAGGGAGGTGGAAACATCCCCAAACTAGATTTTGGTGGTGGGTACACAACTCTGTAAATTTACTAAAAGTCATCCAGCTTGAAAGGGACGGATTTTACAGTATATAAGTCAGAGTTCAATAAAGCTGCTTTTGTCTGTTTGTTTGTTTCAGCAGGTTTGTTTCTTGCCCTCGTTCTCTTGGTAAGCGATGTACGTGGTTCTAGGAAAAAAGAATCACCTTTAGAGATTCTGTTCTTGCCATTTACCTGACGATCCAAGGAACCAAGATGTTCCCCATCCCTGCAGCTCTAACGAGCACATGAGGATGGTCGCTAACTCATCTGCCAGATCCCACAAAGGTCATTGCCAACTGTGGGTACTTCCTGCTCTTTCTTTTTTAAAAAAAAATTTTTTTTTTAACGTTTATTTATTTTTGAGACAGAGAGAGACAGAGCATGAATGGGGGAGGGTCAGAGAGAGAGGGAGACACAGAATCTGAAACAGGCTCCAGGCTCTGAGCCATCAGCACAGAGCCTGACGCAGGGCTGGAACTCACGAACCGTGAGATCATGACCTGAGTCAAAGTTGGACACAACCGACTGAGCCATCCAGGCGCCCCTTCCTGCTCTTTCTTGAACCTGCAACACATTCTGTGTCTGCAGCTGGCCCGCAGGCTTCTCCCTACATCACAGGCTGTCAGCGATGGAGTCCACACCTGTAGCCACATCTTTTCCAAGCGGTGTCTCTATTTGAAGGGACTCACCCAAAGAGTGTTCTTCTGTAGTCTTGGCACAGAAACCTGGACAAGTTATGTTGAAAGGAATTTACTATTGAGCTTTTGGACTAGACAATGAATTCCGAACATGGCTTGGCTAATGAAGTGGGTTAGGAGAAACTGCACAGGATGTAAACATAGCAGTTGAGTTCCTGATGGATTCCTCGACCCACTGAAGTTCACTTCCTTCGTGCGAGAGCCAGGGGACTCAACTGTGTTGCCCACTAAGTAAATGTCTGGTTTACTATAGAAAACGTAGATCTCATAGCCTTGACTCCCCCTAGTCCCCGTTCACTGGGGACTAGTTCCTTCCAGCGGCCCCCCTCTCAGATGGAAACAGGAAGTAATGAGAGTGACGTGTCACAACGTGTTGGGTAATGACCAAGCTCTATCTCTTCCTCGTTCTTAGTTATCAGAAAGTAGGCAGAAACTCTCAAAGGCAGCATCCAGCAAAGAGCTACCAAGAATTGTTATAAACACACATACACACACACACACACACACACCATATAGACCAATATGTTTCCTTAACTCCTAGATTCCTAAATTTTCCAAAATTATCCTGGCCTTACTCATCCACGTTAGTCTCCATCATCTGCCAAATGCTACCCTCTGCTCCAGTCAAGACTCCTATGGTCTCCCTAAAGTCTGTGTTCACTCACGGTTTATCCCTCTTTGGAACAACAGCTCATTTTTTGGATACACACACATAACAATCTGAAACTCCCATTCACAATGCTATTCAACAAGTGACTGTGGGGTCCCTGGTAGCCTACAGGAATCTCTTTCTTCTGACATCTGACATCTTTTCCTTCCGATGCAGTTTGGGTTATTAATCACAGATAATTTTGCTTATCATCCGCCACCAATCGAAAGGAAAACTCCTCACAAACGAGGACCCCGTTGCATCTTATTTTTGTCTCTTTCACATTTCCAGACCCTGGATTAGACGCAAAGAAGGTGCTCAAGGCACAAGAGTGACTTTTACAGAAGCTACCAATCGATTCGGTTACTCACTGCTTCTTCCCCAAACTTTAAGATGCTTCTGTCTTCCTGAGAAATGACAGCTGTGGTTCTGCACCACTCAAGAGAGGGACATCAAAATCACTGCGCCTGCTGCTTTTTGCTTATTACACAAGAGAGAATCCGCCTGCCCAACCCAAGCTTGCGAAAGATTCCCACGGGAAGCACATCCCTCCCAAAATGCCTTTCGCTGCAGTAAAGTCGTCAGTTAGAGGACGTTCATCTGTTTCACATCTTCGGGCAGAAATGCCAACGAGCTTCCCGACCACTCAGGGCTGTCCTGTATTCGTTCCAAAGGTGCACTTTTGAACCACGCCCTCCCTCTCCCGCTCCTTATTACACCTCATTTCCATTGTATTGTGTACAATTTTACCTCCATACGCAATACGATAACTACAAGAAGTGCACGCCATGTACCGCAATGACTTAATGAGGAAACAGATTCAGAAGAGGCAGACACCCTGCCCCAAGTAACCCAGCTTTATAAGCAGCAAAGCTGGTAAGGGACGCAGCCCTGTGATGATGCCTTCCTCACATTTTACAAGGCTGCTCCAGAATGGTGCCTGGAAACCAAGAGTAGAGGCTCACCGATTCTCAACGTGATGCCTGCCTTAGATTTCTCTCGTACCATGGGAACCCAACGTCCAAAAACAAGCTTGATTATACGAATCGATGACTGGTAATCCTGTCGTCTGCTAGGCTGGTGCTGTTTTTCAAAACAGGCATACAGCTAGCGCTCAGCAGATTGTGCCTTCTCCCCTGGAATGTGAGTAATTCTTATGGAGAAAGACAGATAAAGGGGGAAATGAAGGAAACTCTGAGGGTTAAACAAAACACAATTGAAGACTCAACTATGCCTCTTAGACATGCATGACCTTGAATGAGTTCCTCAGTGGGAGCCTCGGTTCCCTGTCTGTAAACTAGGCATCAGATCAGATGACTCTAAGGGTCCCTGTGGCTCCAAAATCCCCTGATTCATGAGGTGATGAAAAGAAGCAGGAGAAACAAGTTGTGCTGTTTTGAACTGGCGGGGCCCACCGCAATCTCTTGTTTTGTCTGAGGAAATTAAACAAGAACAGGGAGTTGCTGAATATAAATTGCCTGGCTGGCTGCTATGCGCAAGGTTGGGAGAGACGAATTGCGAATTGTGGGGATTTCCCCCTAAGCAGCTTACTGTTTAGATCATCAGAGTATGATTTTGCACAGCCACGTAGGTAAGACAGTATGTCTACAGATGTCAAACAGCTTGCATTTTATCAAATCTTTGATTTGGCCTTTCCTTTTAAACCAGGCTTGTAGGAGGGAGGAAAAAAGAACTTTGAGGTCTTCAGACTCTGCGACAAGAGAACAACAAAATAACACGAACAGGACCCAAAATGAGGATGGGTTTTGACAATGAAAAGTCTATGTGTTACTAGTGGTTAATCTGTCTAATGAATTAGGTTCATTCACGAATCTTCAAATTACAAGCCCTTGAAGAATAACACAGCATGACATTTTCTATTCAGTCGTTTGGTAGAATCTACAAAAGGAAGATCCAGCAAGCCCAGAATAAGGTCCCAATCTGAGCTACTCTTCAGAAAATTGAAAAGATGACCAAACTTCATCTTCTTCATTATTATCTTGACCTACCTACTCTCAGCCATCAGAACTACAAAAACTTAAAAAAGGCACATCTCACGTTTGATCTTTGCCCTGGAGTTAACGCGGGGATGTCCTGAATGGCCAGGTGGACTTTTCTCTTTTGCTCTTTAATTCCAGTCTCCTGTAAGGACCAGAGGATCAGATTCAACAGCAGGTCTGACCCCAAGTAAAAAAATCTATGGTTTTACACTGAGCATTCCATTTAGGTTCCCAACTAATCTTTTCAGGATGAGACGCTCATCCTGCTCTACTCAGAACTCTCCACGCCAGGTGCCATCGAATGAAGACAGCAGCTTATGCTTCTCCCTAACAGCAGAAGCAGTAGAACAGTAGAACCTCCTCTCTCCACAGGAGCAGGTTCTTAAGGGCTTCTTAATTCACTCTCTAGACTACTGAGGAGGAGAGGATGTATTGACCAATTCATCGGTAATTCTTTAGAAATCTCTATTTTAAGAATTATATCTACTTGTAGGTGGAGTTGATAATTACACTTAAACTGGAGAGAGGTTTCACAGATCTAAGTTCAACTAATTTACTGATTGGCTCGCTGTTACCAAGCGGTTACTACGCGCCGTCTCATTTAAACTAATATGAAATTAAATGTACACAGGATGTTTAAAGGAGCAAAGCTGAAACAAGATTGTTCAGAAGTATGGGGGGTGGAAATCTATGATCTACGAACATGCTGAGCTTTTCCCCATAGCTTCCCCATTGAAAAAGTGAAGGCAACAGTACGTTCTTTATACGATTTTGTGAAGCCCAGAGAGGAGGAGGTATGCAGAATCCCCAGGACCGTGACTAATACCTGGCGGGCACTGAAAAAATGGCAGCCACCTTCCCTTTTACCCCTTCCCTTTTTTGCCCTGTCCAGCTTCCCACTTTGAGCACGATGGCAACCACATCCTCAAAGATGGATGGACACTATCACCCTCACCAATAAGCCACCAATAAGCCAGTGGAAGTCACTCAATGAAAACTGGGAATCAGGAAGACCTACAGAGAAACAAAACAAACTAGCCCCGATAGGCCTTCCAAGGTTAAGGTTGCTGGACAATGAGGTACAGGTGTCCCTAAGGATGGCAAAGCCGTTTTCCTACAGGAAGCTAAGAACGGAGTTGCCCTAAGAAGCAGCAGGAGAGCCAGGCACTATTTGAATATTTTAACCATTCTCCTGCTGTCCCTTCCAGCATTTCTACAGTGATTTAACTGAGGAACCAGGGTGTCAATACCCCAGATGCCTCAATCACTTGCTCACTGTAGTACCCTCAATCTGGACACAACATTGCAACGCATTCTAACATTACTCATGCCTACGGTTCTAGCAGCTTCTCTTCTTTTCCACTGATCTCTTTCTTGTTAAGAAAAAGTAAAAGAGAAGAAAACACGAGGGCAAGTAAGGAAGGGTTTTAATGACGAAGTAAGAAAAATCTGACTAATGAGCCCAGAACACTTTCCCCCAACCAAATAAGGTATTAGTCAGGTTCTTCTTGGTATCTCTTCTTATTAAATACAAATTAAATAGATCTGAGATAAAAACGGTCAGATCTAAGATTGGGTCAAGTTTACTGCCTCTAACTTATGGACAGAAATCATAACTCAGGAATAGAGAATCTGAAGATAAAAGCCACAGATTATTGTGGAATCTAGAACAAGCATCTTAAAATGACAGGCAAAAACGTCAGTGACTCTTTTCTCCATAGAGACCTGAATTTGAGACAAAACACAGCTCACGGAGAAAAGGAATGATCCCTAACCAGGCTGCAAAACCCATTAATTTGAAAGCATCAAGCTGAAAATAAGAAAACAACCATAGAAGGCTGGGACCTGGGCATACATCTTGGCAGGGCCTGTCCCAGGGCAAACTTGGCTGGTCCCCCTTCCAGGGCCCACATCCAGGAGGGCCCGATTACATACACCACAGTCACGTCATACTGTGAGCACAGTGAGAAGACAGAGTGTGTGTATACACGGCCAGGAGGGAAGGCAGGGATGAAAAGAGTAAACAGCTAGGGAAAGGTCAGAGACCAAAGAAATCTGGGAAACCATTTGGTCAAATCTCCCTTGTTTCATAAAGGAGGAAATGGAAGCCGTGGGGTGGGTGTGTGTATGTGTGTGTGTGTGTTGTGTGTGTGTGTGTGTGTGTGTGTGTGTTAGTTGAAAAGTGATAGATGAAGATAAAACCAAATTGCAGTCAGGCCACCGAAGGTCCTTCCCACAGTCTGGCCAAAAAACTACCACTCTGGACTCATACAAGTCATCTAATCTTTTCAGGCTTCAATGTTCTCATCAATAAAGTGACATTTGTGAACTGGTATTTTACCTGCCTCTTAGGGTTACTGTAAGAAATGAAAGGAAACATAAAAATGAGTAATTTTTAGTCATGTCTTTGGAACCGTGATATTTCAGCATAAAAGACAAGTACAAATTTTAAAAAAAGGATAAATAAATCTAGGCTAATCTATTTGAATTAGAAATATCAGTACGGGGGCACGTGGGTGGCTCAGTAGGTTAGATGTCTGATTCTGGATTTCAGCTCAGGTCATGATCTCCTGATTCATGGGTTTGAGCACCACATCGGTGCTTGAGATTCTCTCTCTCCCTCTCTCTCTGCCCCTCCTCTGCTCATAAGCTCTCTCGCGCACGCAAAAAATAAATAAATAAAAATAAAAGTATCAGTATGAATTTGGAAGTTTTTCCTCCTAAAAATAATAAATATATATGTATATATGTGCAGATAATAAATGTATCTGTATATAAGTACATATATACGTAAATACACACACACACATAGATGAATTTCATTTTCACTTGTGGCCATAGTGGGTCAGAGAACACATCAGGGGTCAAGTGAACTCTCTCGTCTGAAAGATCTTAAAAAAATAGGCAAAATATGACTCTTGGTTTTCAGGCACCCAACAGCACGTAGTGCAGAGGGATGCCCGACAGAAGAGAAACAGATGAGGTAAATCTACAGCTGCCTCTGGTGACTGCTTGAAAAGAGTCTCCAGGCAAATGTACAGGGAGAAGAAACACAAACAGACCCTGGTAGTCACCCTAAGACGAGGAAACAGAGTTGAGAATTCAGGGTCAAGGTGGCTAAGATATGCAGGACAGAGAATCAGAGGGGAGTTTCCCTCGAGTCTATCGACAATGACTGGTCGACCCGTGTATGCGAAGCAAATACCCGAGGCCAAGGAAAAGAAGCAACGAGAAAAGAACGGAAGAAGCAATTCCCATTCCTCACACAGGGCTAGGAACAGCCCTGGAAAACTCACGTTTTCCACAACCAGAGTGGAGAACTTTGTGATACGTGGCGTCTACTCTGAGTACCAGAAGGGTAGAGCCTAAGAGTAGGGTAGGCAGTGCAACCAGATTGGCCCTAAGGTAAAGGCTGTGCGGGTCCTGCCTAACTGAGACCAAATGCAAATGTGAAAAGAATAAAAATCTTCCTCATAGCTGCATCCCAGAACAAGGCTCACACTCCCAAAGAGATAAAATTTACAATGTCCCAATACCAGTTCAAGATAACCAGGCATGAAAGGATGAAAAGTCAGGAGATACACGAATCAACAGAAAAAGACCTAGAAATGGCATAGATCAGGCAACGGAGCGTGTTCCAGTTAACTAAAGGATTCGAACCATGCAAAGCATATTCTTCGACTACAATGAAAACTTATGGTCAATAACAGACATTAAAAAAAAAAAAATCCCAGAATATTTGAAACTAAACAACCTACCTCTTAACAGTCCCTGGAACATTCATTCGGCCATGTAATCTACCACATTAAGATGAAAAAAAAGAAAAAGAAAAAGATCATCTCTACCGATGCAGAAAAGGCATTTGATAAAATCTGATATCCAGGCACGATAGAAACTGTCAGCACTATGCTACATCTACTGCTAACATCATATCAAATTGTCAAATATTAAGTGTGTTTCTGGGACGAGGCAAGGATGTCTGCTCTCATCACTTCCATTCCACATTTTAATGGTGATTCTAGTGTTTAAATAAGCGTTTAATCTAGTGTTTAACCTAGTGTTTAAATAAGGCAAGAAAAAGAAATAAAAAGCTTACAAATTGGAAAGGATACACAAAGCTGTGTTTGTTAGACAATAACGTGATCATCTAACACAGAAAATCTTAAAGGCACTTACAAAAGAGTTACCAGAACAACCCAGTCTGTACCAATATAAAAAAATTTATTGTATTTTTCTTTAAAAAAATTTTTTTAATGTTTATTTATTGTTGAGAGAGACAGAGACAGAATGCGAGTGGATTAAGGGCAGAGAGAATCTGAAGCCGGCTCCGGGCTCTGAGCTGTCAGCACAGAGCCCGACGCGGGGCTCGAACTCACGAGCCGCAAGATCATGAGCTGAGCCGAAGTCGGACGCTCAACCGACTGAGCCACCCAGGCGCCCCTATTTATTGTATTTTTCTATACTACAACAAGCAAGCTAATAGTGGGTTGTGAGGTAAAGAGCATCTCTTCCTACAGATTCCCAGTGAAACAGCTTGGAAACCAGCGCCCCAGAGAAACTCCCGCACAAGTGTACTGAAAAATAGATACAAGAATGTTCACAGTAGCAGTGCTGGTAGCAGCAAAACCTGGAATCAGCTCAGTGTCCATTGAAAGGAAAATGGAGAAATAAATTGTGATATATTCGAACATAGAATGCACTAGGAAAAACGAATGCATGCAAATTTATACACATACTGCTAACAAAATGTTGAGCAAATTAAAAAAAATCACTAGAGAAATATACACAAGATGATGCTTTTAGAGAAAATCCAAAATCCTGCGAAGCTAAATGAATTCAGTTTTTAAAATACGCACGCATATACGGTACAACCATCGGAAAAAAACCCCTGGAAATAAAACACACCAATTTCAGAATATTTTTATATCCAAGCTGGGGCTGGAGTGTTAAGACTATTAGGGGGAAGCATGGACATGTGGCTCATATCCAGAGAATCTTTTTGCAATTCATTGGATTGGGATACACAGGAGGGTTTATTACTGTTTCTCTTTATACGCTTCTCAAGTGTTGCGAATATTCTTTTATGTATGTTATACTCAATTCAAACAATGAAAACCAGTTAGATAGACAGATCTACATGTATATACACATGGGGGGGGTATTTATAATGACAAAATAAACACCTCTTTTACACAAATAATTACATGTTACCATATTCCTTCACATGTATTATTCCTGTGGTCTACAAATGTTAGCACGCATCAAAATCACCTGGAGCCCTTGGTAAAACACAGATTGCTGGGCCCCGCATCTAGTTTCCAATTCAGCAGGTTAGAAAAGGGGCTCGAGAATTTCCATTTTAACAGGTTTCCAGGTAGCACTGAGGCTGCCCGTTCAAGTCAAGACTTCAGGACCCTCTACGTTACTAGACGAGAGCCTCATAAAAACCAGCAAAGAAGAGCTAACACAGGCCTCATTTGGCAGATAAAGAAAAGTAATCTCTGAGAGATTAAGAGATCTGCGGCGTATGTTATTATGAATCATACCAGCCCTGGACTTGTCCAAATCCCAGTTCTGTACGTATTGATTCTTGGAAGCAACTTAACCTCTCGGGGCCAACAGTTCTATACCTGTAAATTTCACTTATACGATTCTTATGAGGCGTAAGGGATCATAAAGCGCTTGAATCTGTCCCTGGTATGTAGTAAACCCTGGGGACATGTTAACTAACTTTACTGCCACTAAGTTCGTAAGCGGTGGAGAGGAGATTCAAATCAAGCTCTTCATTTTCAATCAGTGTCAACACAGATGCCTTTTGGTGCCATAAGACAGCATTGAGGAGTGCCACAGAGTCCCACAAATCCTTTTTTTTTTTTTTTTTAAGGCCGTTTTAGAAACCAGGGCGCCTGGGTGGCTCAGTTGGTTCGGCGTCCAACTTTGGCTCAGGTCATGATCTCGCGGTTTGTGAGTTCGAGCCCCGTGAGGGGCTCTGCACCGATAGCTCAGAGCCTGGAGCCTGCTTGAGATGCTGTCTCCCTCTTTCTCTCTCTGCCCCTTCGCCACTTGTGCTCTGTCTCTCTCTCTCACAAAAATAAACTTAAAAAAAAAAAAAGACAGTTTTAGAAACCTGTAAAACCAGAAGACTTTAATATAAATTCTAAAATCCAACTGCTCTTTGCACTTACAAGAAAACTAAGAACCAGAATGAAGTGGCTTAAGATCATACAGCTACTTAGGGGAAGTCTGAGATGTGTAAGTGGAAATAATTTTTTTTTCAAGTGATACATAAATGGTCTTTATAACATAAGCAAGTAAGCAAGCATGAGGTCTATAAAGATGAAAATCTAAAACTTTCTGATTTATTTACCTTTTTCACACACGCGCGCGCGCGCGCGCGCACACACACACACACACACACACACACACACACACACACACAAAAGCGACCAAATGAAATTTTCTTTCCAAGATACAATTAGTTCGAGTCACTTCAATGCAAAGATATGGAAAATTCTATCTCATTTCTTCCTGTAATCTAAAGAAAGGCGAATATATTATTTCTCTAATTTTAGGACAAAAGAAAAATGTAAATTTTGGACTGTATTTCACTATAATCATTTTACATTTTTAAAAATTCACCCAAGGAGCACCTGGGTGGCTCAGTCGGCTGAGTGTTCGACTTCGGCTCAAGTCATGACCTCGCGGTCTGTGAGTTCGAGCCTCGCATCAGGCTCTGTGCTGACGGCTCGGAGCCTGGAGCCTGCTTGGGATTCTGGGTCTCCCTCTCTCTCTGCCCCTCCCCTGCACACACTCTGTCTCTCTCTCTCGCTCTCTCTCAAAAATAAACATTAGAAAAATAAAATAAAATAAAAATTCATCCGAGTTCCACTTTCTTTTCACATAGATTTGAAAATAATCAAAAGCAGGGGTGCCTGGGTGGCTCAGACAGTTAAGCGTCTGACTCTCGATCTCAGCTCAGGTTTTGATCTCATGGACGTGAGTTCCAGCTCTGCACAGGGCTGGAAGCAGGCATGAAGACAACTGAAAAAAAAATCATCATCATCATCAAAAGCAGAGTTTAGGTAAGTTTTGCTGACTCAACATGCCTCTCAAGTTATCCCCAAAGCATTAAAATATTTTAGGCATGAGTGTTCATAAATAAATGTCGGTTCATAAAATACAACCACCTGACCTATGACCCAATCTAAATGTTAATAGCAAAGTAACATTTTCCAACCCGAAGTCTAGGCTTCTTTGTTTTCTGGCATTTAAAAATAGAAATCACTCTAAAGCAAGTGGGAAAATATATTTCCTGGTCTTCCACGTTAGCATGTTATATTTTATTTCAATACAACGAATTAGTCAGGAAGCGGTGACCTATAATAATTTCATTGGTTCCACAGCATAGTGTTACAGTTCCAACTTCTGCTTCTGTGCTGTGAACCCCGAAGAGAGGACAAAATCATGTACCACCAAAAGGGTAACGCATTTTATGTGCTGCATATATGACATAATCACAGACACTTCACTCCCCACTCACATCCCCACCCCACCACCCTGCCTCTGAAGAAATTTTTTTATGGTATCAGGGCACAGTATACATAAGGAGAAAAAATGAAAATGGGTCTATTTCCGTTAGATGACTGGCGACACGTCATTGAGTCATGCGGGCTTGACCCCTGAAGAGTCATCTTAGACCTGCTGTTCTCCCCATTCCCGTTCTTGCTGTGTTTGTCTTTGCTAGTCATCTAGAACTCAGGTTATGACTCTTGGATCTCTGCTGATCGCCCTGCTCCCAGTGTCTCCTCATGTATAAAACAAGACAAATGATAACTACATCGCAGGGCTGTTGTGGAGATTAAGTAATATCCCTACAACACGTACCATGGGAAGAAGTAGCTATTTCCGGCATTATAACACCATTCGGCATAATGGTGCCACTCTAACATTTTTCTGACAATACGCGCAAAAATCTTCGGACAGTTCTCTATTTTCTACTCATGCATATGATTTAAGAATTTTCAAAGCTCATTCCTTCCTGAACCTTCTTTGGTAACCCCTTTGCTTGAACAGCCCTCTCTACTTTTCCCCATTTGATTAAATCCTAGCCAGAAAGCGAACGTACAAAAGCCCAACTCAACTACAAACTAGCTAGCGTTATCCCAGCCTCTGCTGGCTTTACCACTAGAGGGATTACAGCGTTCTGCCTTTTCCACTGTTCAGAATTTAATCAACCAATCTGCCGTGTGACTTACCTGCCCACGTGCCTCCTGGGGCTCTGTGCAAAGGGGAGGCTCACATCAGTCACGGTCCCATGTGTCCATGGGCTTCTTGACACCTGCCTTCTTGAAGGGGGCTGCTCGACAGTGACAAAAGAGGCCCAATGTAGATCTGTCTCTACTTACCTAAATTACAACACTTCCTTCCCCCCATAGAATCTCCTCAAAAGAGAACCAGGAGTGTTCCTGATAGCGCCCTTTAGTCGAGCCCTGTCTGTACGCCATTGCAGACAGGGCGTTTTTTCTCCTTACCCACGCTAGGCTTCGTTTTTTCTCCTTACCCACGCTAGGCTGTGGTCTTGTTAAAAAGTTCCTCTGGGGGCAGGGGGATGGGTTGGGGATGTAAGTGTGGGGTGAGGTGTGTGTGAATATGTGACACGTGAAAATGTGCCAAGTATAGGGATAGGGATAGCATAGCTCCCTTCACAAATAGGGTTGATTCCAGCTTTTCTCGATCTTGATAGTTCCTTGGACCTTTCAAGAAATTTCAGAAAGAGTAAAGTCGGTTGTCTAAGTTTAGAGCCACGTTTCCCCTCTCAATTCTGTCACTTAATAGAAAGTTAAAAAAAATATTTTTTATTATTTTTTTCTTAACGTTTATTTATTTTTGAGACAGAGAGAGACAGAGCATGAACGGGGGAGGGGCAGAGAGAGAGGGAGACACAGAATATCAGAAGCAGGTTCCAGGCTCTGAGCCGTCAGCCCAGAGCCCGACGCGGTGCTCGAACTCACGGATCGCGAGATCGTGACCTGAGCTGAAGTCGGCCGCTTAACCGACGGAGCCACCCAGGCGCCCCCCAAAAATATTTTTTAATGTTTACTTATTTTTGAGAGAGACAGAGTGAGAGGCGGGGAGGGGCAGCGAGAGAGAGGGAGACACAGAATCCAAAGCAGGTTCCAGGCTCTGAGCTGTCAGCACAGAGCCTGACACGGGGCTCAAACTCACGAACTGTGAGATCATGACCTGAGCTAAAGTCGGATGCTTAACCGATGGAGCCACCCAGGCGCCCCTGGGAAGTTTAATAATATTATTTTTGTTACAAACATGTGAATCTCATCTTTGTCATCCTATGCTTTCTATTTTCTGTAAGTTCTTGTTTTTGTTTTGTTTTTTTCATCTCTTGATCTGTGGACTTTGGTTTCCTTTTCCCTTTCTGGTAATATAAGGTAATTCTCTGTCTAGAGTTTATTCGTATTGGTCAAAAATTGGAAACAACCCAAATGGTCCTTCAATAAGAGAATGAGTACACAAGGTGTGGTACATTCACATACTGGAATTCTACTCCGCAAAAAAAAAGGAACCACTGACACAATATGAATGAATTTCCAGTGCATGACGTTAAGTGAAAGAAGCCAGACTGAACAGGAGACATACATACTGTCTGGTTCCATTTATATACCATTCTAGAAAAGATAAAACTATAGAGGAGTGAGACAGGCCAGTAGTGGCTAAAGGGACGGGAGGGACCAGAAAGGGGCATGGGAAGAAACTGGTAGGTGACGGAAGTATTCCACATTTTTATTGTGGTAATGGCACAAATGAATGATCTCAAAATTCACAGATCTCTGTGCCACAGAAGGGGATGTGTACTGTTAGTAAATTATACCTCGCTTTTTAAAAATTTTAACAAGATGGGGCGCCTGGATGTCTCAGTCGGTGAAGCGTCCGACTTCGGCCCGGGTCACGATCTCACGGTTCGTGGGTTCGAGCCCCGCGTCGGGCTCTGGGCTGACAGCTCGGAGCCTGCAGCCTGCTTCGGATTCTGTGCCTCCCTTCCCTCCTCCCTCGCTCACTCTCTGGCTCTCCAAAAAAGGAAGTTAAAAAATTTTTAACAAGAATGCACAAAAAAGTTTATTCTACTCATGACTGCCCTGCCACTTTAAAAAAAAAAAAAAAAAAAGGAAAACCTCAGGAACGGATGTTAATTATCAATATCTTCAATTAGACATTAATCAACCGATGGAAGAAACAACACTTTAAGATCCTCACAGCCCTCCTCACACCACTTCCCAGTACTTCTTCTCCTGATCTGGCAGTTTCATTGCATAATATTCTAGTTAATCGCTTGTTTTCGTATAATTTACTTGCTTTTACAAAAATTCCTCTTCCATGCTATTTTGTATCTATAATTAAACTAATGAGTTGTAAAAAAAAAAAAAAAAAAAAAAAAAAAGTTAGACAGGGAGGGAGCCAAAGCATAAGAGACTCTTAAAAACTGAGAACAAACTGAGGGTTGATGGGGGGTGGGAGGGAGGGGAGGGTGGGTGACGGGCATTGAGGAGGGCACCTGTCGGGATGAGCACTGGGTGGTGTATGGAAACCAATTTGACAATAAATTTCATATATTGAAAAAAATAATAATAAAATAAAATTATTTTATTAAAAAAAATAAAATAATGAGTTGTAAGTAGTCTTATGTCTAATTGATTTCTGATTTACGACTAACCTTTTCACAGTATTACTTCCTCATTTTTGCATTACTCAGATTAACCTTTAGGTTGCCTAGAGTAAATCTCTATTGTTTGAATACTCATATCTGCGCCATCCCCCCCCCCCCCACCTCCAGATTCATATGTTAAGATCCTAACCCCCAAGGTGAAAGTATGGGCAGGCAGAGCCTTTGGAAGTGATTAGGTCATGAGGGTGAAGCCCCCACGAAGAGGATCGGTATCCTGTAAATGAGATCCCGCAGAGTCCCTAGCCAATTCCAGGATATGAGGACACAACAAGCAGTCTGTGAGCAGAGTGTGGGCCCATATCTGCCATGCTGGTATCTAATCTCAGACTTCCAGCTTCCAGAACTGTGAGTAGGAAATTTCTGCTGCTGAGTGGGATGCACGGGTGGCTCAGTCAGTTGAGCATTCAATTCTTGATCTCAGCTCAGGTCTTGGTGTCAGGGTCGAGTTCAAGCCCTGTGTTAGGCTCTGTGTTGGGCATGAAATCTACTTTAAAAAAAAAAAAAAAAGTTCTGCTGTTTATTACCTACCCAGTGTGTGGTACTTTGTTATAGCTGTCCAAATGGACTAAGACAAACCCCCAATAGTAGTAATTCATTTAATTTGAGCATACATGTGGCACTCTTTCTTGGCTCTTGCATCTGTGAATCGCTGTTGTCTTCAAGTTCAACTGAGTTTAGAATTTTTGGGTGAAATGGGGGCATCTGAGTGGCTCAGTCGGTTAAGCATCCGACTTCGGCACAGGTCATGATCTCACTGTCAGTGAGTTTGAGCCCCACGTTGGGTTCTGTGCTGACAGCTCAGAGCCTGGAGCCTGTTTCAGATTCTGTGTCTCCCTTTCCCTCTGCCCCTTCCCTGCTCGCACTGTCTCTCTCTCTCTCTCAAAAATAAAATTAGAAAGAAAGAAAGAAAGAAAGAAAGAAAGAAAGAAAGAAAGAAAGAAAGAAAGAAAGAAAAAGAAAGAAAGAAAGAAGGAATGAATTCTTGGGTCAATAAACCTTTTGCTCAAAAGATTCAAGTAGACAAAGAAGACCAAGAAATAGAAACATATCAAGTTCCTGTAAGATAAAATATTAGTTCTCAGTAAAGATCTCAATGCTCTAAATAAAAAGTTTACTAAATTAAATTCCAATTAAGACCGCAATGGAGTCTTTTTTTTTTTTTTTTTTTAATTTTTAACGTTTATGTATTTTTGAGACAGAGAGAGACAGAGCATGAACGGGGGAAGGTCAGAGAGAGGGAGACACAGAAGTCTGAAACAGGCTCCAGGCTCTGAGCGGTCAGCACAGAGCCCGACGCGGGGCTCGAACTCACGGACCGCGAGATCATGACCTGAGCCGAAGTCGGCAGCTTAACCGACTGAGCCACCCAGGCGCCCCAAGACTGCAATGGAGTCTTAAAGATTTGATACATAAATCATAATGAAGTTTACCTGGAAGAATAAATGTATGAAAAAAATTAAAAGTATTTTGAAAATGAAGAATTAACAAAAGGAGACTTGCCCTCAACAGATTTTTTTTGAAACTACAATAATGAAACCAAGGTGATTATTTAGAATAGATCAGCTGAACAGAATTTTAAAAATCCAGAAATAGGCCCAAGTATAGTAAAGTGGTAAATTATAAAATGGGCAATCTGAGTAAGATAGAGTAGAAATCATTTAATAGATGTTGCCAAAATATTTGTCTTACTGGGTAGAGAAAAAATAAGTTTGAGGTGCCCTCACACCATATATGAAAACAAATTTGAGATGGATTAGGGATTTAATAAAATAAAAATCATAAAAACACTAAAAGAAAAATATAGAGCAATATATAACTCTGGAAAAAAAGAAAGCCTTTCTTAGCTGATAGCCAGGTCAAATAGCAAAAAGGATTGCAGATCTGGTCAGAAAAAAATTTAAACTCCTATAGAACAAAAGGCCATAAAATGACATGAAAAATGAATCACAAATGGAAAAATTATAACACACTGGTATGATCATATTAATAATGCAGAAAAAGCTTTGATAAAATCCAGTAACCATTCGTGAAACTGTGATTTATAAGTAAGAAATATATATTTAGTCTTCGTCCTGTTTGTAACACAGAGTCCCTAAAACTTTGGAATTTCCTAGGTGATAAGAGTATTAGGAGCATCTTTTGTTCTATTACTGGTCTTTGACCTTGATTTCTGACACAGTGCTCCTGAAACCCTTGTAATTTCCTGGGTGATAGAAGGGCTTTCTGTTCTAATGAGGTAACTCAGGGTGGGCTCCTGGATGAGGGCTGGTCACTGGAAAGACCAAGTCATGATTAGAAGCTTGGAATTTTCAGTCCCACTCCCCATTCTCTTGAGAAGGGAGACGGGCTAAAAATGGAGTTAATGATAGATCAGGGCTACTTGATGAATCCTCCATAAAATCCCTCAGTACAGAGTTTGGAGAGCTTCCAGGTTGGTAAACACATGAACACACCCTTCCTACATACCTTGCTTCATGTATTTCTTCCATCTGGCTGTTCCTGAGTTATATCCTTTTATAATAAATTGGTAATGTAGTAAGTCCCCAGAGTTCCATGAGCCACTCTAGCAAATTAAACCCAAAGAGGTTGTGGGAACCTCTGATTTACAGCCAGTCAGAAGGACAGGTAACAACTTGGACTTGCAATCGGCATTCTGAATTGGAGGAGATCATTAGATTCTTTGATTTGTAGTAGGACCTCAAGAAATACAGGTAACAACCTGGGCATGAAACTGCGTCTGAAGGTTTGGGGGGACCTTCAGGTTAGGTTCCCATTTTACATTCCCATCAGCAGTGAAAGAAAGTTCCTGTTGTCCCACACTCTTACCAACATTTGGTGTTGTCAGAGTGTGGAACAGTTAGGTTGAGGACCGACCCCTTAACCTATAGAATTTGAGACTATCTCCAGACATATAGTGTCAGAACTGAGTTGAATTGTATTGATATCCAAAACATTGCTTGTTGGGGTATGGGGGGAAACACCCCCTCATACACACATACACACACACACACACACACACTCACATTGGAAGTGGTACCAGAACCAACTTACCATTCATGACAAAAACTCTCAGTAATCTAGGAATACAGGGGAATTTCTTCAACTTGATAAGAAATATCTACAAATAACCTGAGTTAGCATGATACTCAATGGTAGGAAACTAGAAGCTTCCACATTAAGATCAAGAACAAGTCAAGATGTCCCCTCTCACCACACCTTTTCAACATCATACTGGAATTCCTAGATAATGCAGTAAGATAAGAAAAGGACATAAATGGTGTATAAATTGGGAAGAAATAAAATTATCATTGTTTACAGATGATGTTTGCAGATGTGACCATCTACACAGAAAATCTCAAAGAAACTTAAAAAAAAAAAAGCAAGCAATTAGAGCAAGGCTGTAGGATACAAGATTAATGTACAAAATCCAATCACTTTCCTAGATACCTACAACCAACATTTGGAATTTGACATTTAAAATAATACCATACACATTAGCTTCCCCCAAAATGAAATATTAGGTATAAATCTAACAAACTACGTACAAGATTTATATGAGGAAAACCATAAAGCTCTGACAAATTAAATAGGAGAAATAAATAAGTGGAGAGATAGTCCATGTTCATGGATAGAAAGACTCAATATTATCAAGTTGTCAATTCAACTTGATTCATCTACAGTCAATACAATCCCAATCAAAATCTCAGCAAGGTATTTCGTGTATATTGACAAATTAATTCTAGAGATCGTACGGAGAGGCAAAAGACTCAGAATAGCCAACACCATACTGAAGGAAAAGAACACAATTGGAAGGCTAATACTACCCAACCTCAAGACTTACCATAAAGCTACAGTCATCAAGACAGTGTGGTATTAGCAAAATAATAAAGAAATAGATGGACAGAACAAAGCCCACAGACATGCACATGCATCTTTGTCAAAATATATCTTTATCTCTGACAAAGGTACAAAGGCAACACATGGAGAAAGCATAGTTTTTTCACAAATGGTGCTGGAACAACTGAACAACCACATGCAAAAAAAAAAAAGTGAATTTAGACAGAGACCTCATACTCCTCACAAAATTAATTCAAAATGGATTTTAGACCTACATGTAAAATGCAAAACTATAAAACACCTAAAGGATAACATAGGAAGAAATCTAGATTGCCATGGGTTTGGTTATAACATTTTATATACAACACTAAAAGCACAATCTGTGAAAGAAATAACTGAAAAGCTGGACTTCATTAAAATTAAAACTTTTGGGGCGCCTGGGTGGCTCAGTCGATTAAGCGTCCGACTTCAGCTCAGGTCACGATCTCGCGGTCTGTGAGTTCGAGCCCCGCGTTGGGCTCTGGGCTGATGGCTCAGAGCCTGGAGCCTGCTTCCGGTTCTGTGTCTCCCTCTCTCTCTGCCCCTCCCCTGTTCATGCTCTGTCTCTCTCTGTCTCAAAAATAAATAAAAACGTTAAAAAAAATTTTTTTTAAATAAATAAAAAAAATAAATAAAATTAAAACTTTTGCTCTACAAAAGACACTCTCAAGAGAGTGAGAAGATAAGCCACAAACTGGGAGAAATTATTGGCAAAAGATATATTTGATAAAGGACTATTATCTAAAATATACAAAGAACTTAAAAGTCAGCAACAAGAAAAACAAACAACCCAATTAAAAAGGGGGTTAAAGATTTTTACGAATACCTCACCAGAAAAAGATATACGTATATAGTCGACAAATTGGCATATGAGAAGATATTCAACATCGTATGTCATTAGGGGACTGCAAACTAAGTCAACAATGAGATACCACCACAGACCTATTAGAATAACCAGAATCCAACCAACACTGACAACACCAAATGTTGGTAAGAGTGTGGGACAACAGGAACTTTCTTTCACTGCTGATGGGAATGTAAAATGGTACAGTCAGCTTGGAAGAGAGTTTGGCAGTTTGTTTAACAGTTGAAAATATTCTTATCATAAGATCTAGCAATTGTACCCCTTGGTATCTACTCAAATGAATTGAAAACTTGTATCCACACAAAACACTTACAGGGATGTTTACAGAAACTACTCATAATTGCCAAAACTTGGAAGCTACCAAGATGTCCTTCAGTAGGTGAATGGATGAATAAAATGGAACGTTCAGACAACAGAATATTATTCAATGCTAAACAGGAATGAGCTATCAAGCCATGGAAAGCCATGGAGGGACCTCAAATGCATGTTACTAAGTGAAAGAAGCCAATCTGAAAAAGCTACATACTGTGTGATTCCAACTATATGACATTCTGGAAAAGGCAAAACTATGAGGACAGTAAAAAGAGCAGTGGTTGCCAGGGGGTAGGGAGTGGTAGGAGTTGTGAAGAGATTAATAGGTAGAGCACAGAGTATTTTTAGATGATTTACTTTTGGAGATTCTAAAAATGAAACTATTTTGTATGATACCATAATGACAGATACACATCATTATACGTTTGTCCAAACCCACAGAATATACAACACCAAGAGTGAGCCCTACTGTAAACTATGGACTTTGGGCAATTATGATGTGTCAATGTAGGTTCATCAATTGTAACAAATGTACCACTCTGGTGGGGGATGTTGATAGCAGGGGAGTATACACATGTGTGTGGGCAAGGGGTACATGGGAAATCTTTGTACCTTCCTTTCAATTTTGCTGTGAACCTACAAATGCTCTTTAATAAAGAGTCTTTAAAAAATTTACCGGGGCGCCTAGGTGGCTCAGTCGGTTGAGCGGCCGACTTCAGCCCAGGTCATGATCTCGCGGTCCGTGAGTTCGAGCCCCGCGTCGGGCTCTGTGCTGACAGCTCAGAGCCTGGAGCCTGTTTCGCATTCTATGTCTCCCTCTCTCTGACCCTCCCCCGTTCATGCTTTGTCTCTCTCTGTCTCAAAAATAAATAAACGTTAAAAAAAAAATTAAAAACAAAATTTACAACATATATGACAAAGACAGAAAAATGCATGCCATAAAATGTTACCAATCATGATGAAAAATGAAGGTTTTTACTTGAGAGAAAAATGAGCAAAGAACACACATCAATTACAAAAGAAATGTTAAGTGTCCAATAAATGCACAGTATGTCCATTAAAAATAATAACATGGAAAAAGTAGCAATCAATTTTTTTTCCCTATCAGATTAGGAGACATTTTAAAATACAGCCATTCGCAAGGGTGGAAGAGTGTGGGCGACAGGTACTCTTAAACACTGTAAGAATAACAGTGAGACATTTTTTGGAGGACATTTAAGAAATACTAAGGTTTTTTTTAATGTTTATTCTTTTTTTTTTTTTTTTTTTTTTTTTAAATGTTTTTTATTTATTTTTGAGACAGAGAGAGACAGTGTATGAATGGGGGAGGGGCAGAGAGAGAGGGAGACACAGAATCGGAAGCAGGCTCCAGGCTCCGAGCCATCAGCCCAGAGCCCGACGCGGGGCTCGAACTCACGGACCGCGAGATCGTGACCTGAGCCGAAGTCGGACGCTTAACCGACTGAGCCACCCAGGCGCCCCTAATGTTTATTCTTGAGAGAGAGAAACAGAGCATGAGCAGGAGAGAGAGAGGGAGACAGAATCTGAAGCAGGCTCCAGGCTCCGTGCTGTCAGCACAGAGCCTGACACAGGGCTCAAACTCACAAACCACAAAATCATGGCCTGAGCCGAAGTCAGACCCTTAACCGCCTGACCCGCTCAGGAGCCCTACACATTACATTTTAAAAGACCTTTTTACTGAAGTAAAATAGACACATAATCACAGGCATACAATTTGACTAGTGATTAAACAATGAACGTATGTACGTGACCACCACCCAGGTGAAGAAATAGAACATTTAGGAGGACCCCAGAGGCTCCCTTCATGACAACTTCCCAATTTCCTCCTCGAATATAACCGCTCTCCTGACACTATTTGGGTTCCCCTTGTCTGTGGTTAAACAGTACATATACCTGAATCATACAATGCACATATGCAATTCATGCATGGTATCACCTTTACAAAGTAGTTTGCTCATATTCAATGCTACACAGTATTCCATTTTATGAATCTACAATTTATTGATCGATGCTGCTGCTCCTGGACATATGGGTTATTTCCAATTTGGGGCCCGTGTGCTATATGCTTCTGTGAAAGAAACATCCTGACACACGTGTTTCAGTATGCATAGGTAGTCAGTTCCATTGGGTATTTACATAGGAATGAAACTACTGAATCACGTGGTATATGTAAGTTCAGTCTTCGTAAATATCACCAAACAATCTTCAATAGTGGTTGTATCAAATGACACACCCAACCCAACACTGGGTAAGAGTTCCATGTGGCTCCACATCCCACGCAGCACCTGATTTTAGGAAAGAAAAACCAGGGGCGCCTGGGTGGCTCAGTCAGTCGGGCATCTGACTTCAGCTCAGGTTATGATCTCACGGTTTGTGAGCTCGAGCCCCGGGTCAGGCTCCGTGCTGACAGCTCAGAGCCTGGAGCCTGCTTTGGGTTCTGTCTCCCTCTCTCGCTGCACCTCCCCAAATCACTCTCTCTGTCTCTCAAAAAAAATGAAGAAACGTTAAAAAAAATAAAAAATAAAAATTTAAAAAATCAATAATTAAGTCATCTGCATCATGAAGCTTGTTTAAAAAAAAAAAAAAATAGCAAATTAAAGCCAAAGTAGAAGGAAGGAAATAATAGAAAGAACAGAAATTAAATAAAACAGAAAATACACATTTAAGTAAAACACTGACAAAACCAAAAGCTGTTAGATATTAAAAACCAGTGTCAATAAATTCAAAAACTTAGATGAAATGCAGAAATTCTTGAGAAAAATACGACAACAAAATTGACACCAGAAGAGTTAGAAAATCTGAGAGTTCTATTAAAGAAATTCAATTGTTAATACTTTTCCCCAAACAAATCTCAAAACACGCATGGCTTCACTGATGAGTTCTACATAACCTTTAAAGGAGAAATATTACCAATCTTACACAGAGAGAAGAAAAAAATTCACAACTCTTTTTATGCATGAACATTGGAAATGCACATAAATTCTGACATAGCAGTCCTGCCTAGAGGAATTTATTCTATGAGGTATTCATTTAAATGCACAAAGATTCATATACAGGAATAATCACTGTGGTATTATGTGTGTTAATGGCTGAACTGTGTCCTCCTGTCCCCAAATTCATATGTTTACATTTTTTTTAATGTTTGTTTTTTTTTTTTTTTTTTGAGAGAGAGAGAGAGAGAGAGAGCGTGAGCGAGGGAGGGGCAGACAGGGAGACACAGAATCTGAAGCAGGCTCCAGGACCTGAGCTGTCAGCACAGAGCCCAATGCGGGGCTTGAACTCATGAACCGTGAGATCATGACCTGAGCCGGAGTCGGAGGCTCAACCAACTGAACCACCCAGGCGCCGTTTCCTTAATCATAAAAAACAACTGGAGGTGTATAAATACATACACATACACCAGATTATATGTAATAAATGTAAAGATGATCAGAATCACAACCGGCCTTTTAAAAAAATAACTGAACAAAATGGTTTAAAAGTTTATAAGAATGAAAAAACAGCTGACAACCGATAAAATTTGGAAAAGGGATTTTCCTTTCAACACCTTAAAACTTTCTGTAAAGTTTCGAAATACTCAAACCAGTTTAGCACGGATACAAAAATAGAAAAATAAATCAATGCTATCAAATAGTCTAGAAAAATATGCAAATAACATCTGATAATACCATTTTAAGTTAGTGAGGAAAAATGATTGAATAAACAGCTCTGGCTATTCATCTGAAAGAAAATAAAATCAGGCTATCTTACCCCAGATACAAATAAATATAAAGATCTGGTACGTTTTTAAGATACTCAACTTCACATCTCCAGGTTTGAAAAATAATAACAAACCATCATCCACCCGCTGATTGCAGTATCTGGGAGCAGGAGAGGGTCAGTAAACTGACAGGTCATAAGGTACCGGGGTATGAATGTAAACAACTATAATTCTTTTGTAAAATAATCTGACAATATTTTTGACCTAGCCATTATTTTTGGAAATCAGCAGAAATAAGAGCATCCGCATACAAGGAAATACAAATAGAGGTGTTTATCACAGCAATGTTTGTCGTGGTAACCAAACTGGAAATAACCAGAAGGTTCAGAAAAAGGAAACATTAAATCAATCATCATACACCTACCCTATGAATAATTAGTCATCTTTGAAAGGTACGTGAATCATACCTATCTATAGTCACTGACCTGGACATTTGTCCATAATGTGCTGTTAAATGAATTAAAAAGGAAGAAAAAAGTAAGCAAGTTGCTGAGTAATGCATGTAATATGATCACCCCCTACTTTTTTTTTTTTTTCTTTTTAAAGCAAACAGGAAGCAAAAAGTAGCCTCTTACCACATTTGGCTTGTATGAGCAGGTGTTAATGATACAGACACCTTATTTTTTTATTTTACTTTTCAAAAACTGTTTAACGGCAGTAAAATACACATAACATTAAATTGCCCATTTTAACGTTTAAGTGTACAGTTCAGGAATGTTAAGTATATTCCTATTGCTATGCAACCAACCTCCTGAATTTTTTTCACCTTGCAAAACTGAAACTTGGTAGTCATTAAATAATAACTCCCCATTTCCCCTTACCTGCTAGCCCCTGTAACCACCAATGTACTTTCTGTTTCTATGAATCTGACTACTCTAAGTACCTCATATAAAGGGAATAAAACAGCATTTGTCTTTTTGTGACTGGCTTACTCCATTTAGCATAATGTCCTTAGGTTTACACATGTTGTAACTATGAGTCAGAATTTCACTCTTTTTCAAGGCTGAGCAATGGGTATATACCCATTGGGGGTATATACCATAATTATGTTTACCCATTCATCTATCAATGATTACCTTGGCTACTGTGAATAATGTTGCTATGAACACGAGTGTATAAATATCTCCTAGAAACCCTGCTTTTAATTCTTTGGGGTACTTACCTGGAAGGGGAATTGCTGGATCATACGGTAATGGAGTTTTGAGGGACCGCCATACTGTTTTTATAGTGGCGGTACCATTTTACATTCTCACAACAGCACGCAAGGGTACCGATTTTTCCATATCCCAGCCAATCTTGCTATTTTGGTGGGGTTTTTTTTATAGCAGCTATCTTAATCAGTGTGATGTGATATGTCATTGTGGTTTTGACGTGCATTTCCCTAATGATTAGTGCTGTTGAACATCTCTTCATGGGCTTGTTGGCCAACTGTACATCTTCTTTGGAGAAATGTCTATTCAAATCCTTTGTCTATTTTTAAATTGGAATATTTGGGGTTTTCTTCACTGTTAAGTCAGAGGGACTACATTTTTAAATGTTTTTTATTTGTTTTTGAGAGAGAGAGAGAGAGAGAGAGAGAGAGAGATAGCACACACATGCACGCACACACTCACAGGGGAGGGGCAGAAAGACAGGAAGACAGAGGATCTGAAGCAGGCTCCACACTGTTAGCATGGAGCCCGATGTGGGGCTTGAACTCACGAACCATGAGATCATGACCTGAGCCAAAATCAGATGCTCAATCGACTGAGCCACCCAGGCACCCCAGAGAACTACCTTTTTAACATCAATCACCCGGTGCAGGGTGGCCCAGGGTGGGGGTGGAGGCAATGAAGCCAGTAACTTTTTCTTTATTCATCTCTGTATTATTTGGCACATAGATGCCTTTCAGCTTATTTTTATATCTAATGAATTATAGGAGAATAAGATGAATCTGTGTCCTCTTGCCAAGAGGGGCCGTATGCCAACCCCTGCAAGTTCTTGCCCATCTTCCCTCAGCCTAACTCTTTTAAGTGAGTTTCTTTCTCCTACTTGAAGATAGATTTATTCTCAGTTCATTTCTACTCTTTCCAACTGGAAGGAAATGAGATTCAGAGTGGCATACTTGTGTGGTTTTTTTTCTTGTGGGCATAAAAAATACCAACAATATTTATCATAGGTAAAAAAAAGATACATTTGTTAATATGTAAATATTATTAAAAAATAAGAACTCAAGAAGATTATATAAATGTAGTAAGTGTAAAAAAATGCTAAAGATAAAAATGCCTCATTCATCCAACATATGTTGAGTACAACTTGGTCTTATTCTAGTCGTTGAAGACACAGCAGGAAACAAAACAGAAAAAGTCAGAAGGTGATAAGTGCCATAAAAGCAACAGTGTTGGTAAGCAAGGGTGGGGTAATATTCAGATAGTATTATCGGGGAAACTCTCTCTTATGTTGAGTCTCAGGCTATGAATGTCCACACTTCATCCCTGAGGCAGAGGGTCTCTCTATTTAAGAGAAATTTAATTCTGTTAAAAGATTTTGAGAAATCTCAATAATCATCCACCAAAAAGGGCCTAAATCCAACTTCACGTGTAAATGTGCATTTATAAGATTTTTTAAAAAGAAGTTACTTGTCACGGAAGGAATATTGGTGCCCCTCCCAAAATTCATATATACTGAAGCCCTAATCATTCAATGAGATGGTATTTGGAGGTGAGGCTCTGGGGGGTAATCAGGTTTAGGTGAAATCATGAGGATGGGGCCCCATAGCTCTCACTCTCTCTCTTAGCCATGCGAGAACACAGAGAGGTGGCCGTCTGCAAGCCAGGAAGAGTGCCCTCACCAGAATCCAACCATGCTGGTATGCTGATCTCAGGCTTTCCAACTTCCAGAACTGTGAAAAACAAACGGCTATTGTTTAATCCACCCAGTCGATGGTGTTTTGTTATAAAAGCCCAAGCAGACAAAGACATTACTTCCCTCTCTTTTTTTTTTTTTAAAGTTTATTTATTTTGAGAGAGAGTAAGCATGGGGAGGTGGCAGAGAGAGGAAGAGAGAGAAAATCCCAAGTAGGCTCCGGGCCGTCATTGCAGAGCCTGATGTGGGGCTCCCACAAACTGTGAAATCATAACCTGAGCTGAAATCAAGAGTCAGACGCCCAGGGGCACCTGGGTGGCGCAGTCGGTTAAGCGTCCGACTTCAGCCAGGTCACGATCTCGCGGTCCGTGAGTTCGAGCCCCGCGTCAGGCTCTGGGCTGATGGCTCGGAGCCTGGAGCCTGTTTCCGATTCTGTGTCTCCCTCTCTCTCTGCCCCTCCCCCGTTCATGCTCTGTCTCTCTCTGTCCCAAAAATAAATAAAAAAACGTTGAAAAAAAAAAAAAAAAAAAAAAAGAGTCAGACGCCCAACTAACCGAGTAACTCGGGCACCCTGATGTTACTTGACAATAGCAATCCATTCCTACCCCTCATTCTTATTTCATTGTGTATGTTTCATTAAAAGCGCTGCATATATTCACTTTTGGGGGATCAAAAAATATTTCTGCACATGGACCCTGTTTAGAGTGCTAAGACCCAGCGTGCAGCTTCCGAATCTTGACCCACGGGTAAACTACTGAGTCCTTGCAAAGAATTAGCGACTCAGTTGACCCGAGCAGGAGTCTGTGTGAGCTATACTCTTAATGGGGTGACAGGAAACCAGGGAATGAGGTGACACGGCATATCGTTTGCTGGGAAGGCAGTTGTTAGTGGAACCCAGGGTGGAAGACATTTTTTGGCAAACTTCCTCAAACACTTCATCCTTCCTGCAGATGGGGAGTCTGCTTATAGTAAAGGAAATGCTGGTGGCCCACGGCCTTTATAAAAGTTCGTCTTTAGCTGACTGGGTGATGTGTTGGCTAAAAATAAGCCAGAGCATCCTGGGTTTTCACCAGGAGCCTCTGCTGAAAGGTAGGAACAGGTGGAACAAAAAGAGATTAGATAGAAAGGAATGAATTCTAATGATTTCTACCTCGCTGTGGCAACGTGGCAATAATTACGAATCCTGGTCTCCATTCTATCTGATTAGAGTGGGGAAAAAAACGAATTTACAGAGATCTTCTTACTTATTCTCATAGAACTTCTGTGAAACAGTTAGAGGTAGGACATATCATTCTTTTAGTTATATTTGAGAAAATAAAGGACTGTCTGAGTCAGGGGGAGAGTCAGGCCGCCGGTCTCCTGAGAGTTATCGTATCCACCCATCCCAAAGTGAACATGATATGACCAACTGAATTATATTTCCATTTATTTTAGAGGTGAGGTTTGGGAACTATTCGTAAGTGATAAGGCAGAGGTCCTCAGGGGTACGGTCTGCCTCTCAGATCCCCTTTGAAATAATATCAGGATTATTACAAGAAAGGAAAATCTACATCCAGCCTAGAAACCAAGCTAAAGCATTACCCCCATGCCAGGGCCTTAGAGAGAGTCTTCCTACACTGAGTGCAGGGCAGGGAGGGAGCATGAAGAAAGCGAGAAGGCCAACTCATTATTGTTCCATCAGAGAAAAGAGTGTCCCCCCCAGACAGCAAAGACCCCTAACCAAAGCCAAGAGTCCTTGCTAACTTGAAGGAATGGGGGCCCTCCTTCCCCCTCAAATGCCCTGGACATGAGCTTAGGTAAACGTGAGCACAGGGTAGCCCCGAGGATGATGAGCTGATAGGATCAGCACGAGGATCAGCATAAGTATGCGGCCAGGCGGCTCTGGATATGAATCCCAGTTCCACCACGTACTAGTTATCAAACTTCCCTAAGCCTCTGTTTTCTCCTCTACCAAACTGGCTAATAACTGTGACTTTTGCACAGGCCTGCTGTAAGGATTAAATGAGATGAGCATGTAAAATGCCTAGAAGGGTCCCCGCAAGTGGTCACCTAGAGATACGATGATGATGGTGGTGGTGGTGGTGGTGGTGGAACTGGGTTTTAAGATCTGGCCAAATCCAGCTAAAGCTTTGGAAAAGCTTCCTTTACTTGATACAATCTCACTCTTTGATACAGGATATTTCACGGGGCAGAAATATTCTCCTGGAAATACAAAGAAATAGACAAGAGAATGAAAACATACAATTTTGTTACATTTGGAAAAACAGCAAACCAACTAAATATGGAACTAAATATAGTGGGGATTTTGGAAAAGGACCTATATTGAAAAAGCAATATGGATAGATTGGCCCTGATTATAGACAGACTAGAGAAGCAGGCTGTCGAGATGGGGAAATTTGAGAGGCTGGATAAATGAATGACAACCCACCCCCATACACTTCCAGAGAGCAATCCCTTCTCCTCCCCACAGGAGACAGGAAGTTTATCCTCTATAAAAACTGAATGACAGATGTTCCAAACTCAGGGACACCAGGCAAGGGAGAGGGCTAGCGTGAAACAGGACAAGGAGGGTTACATGTTAAGTTGTGCTGATGACCTCAGCCCTCTTCTCCCACTCACGTCCCAGAGCAACATCTTTTCTGGGAGAATCGGAACTGCCCTGCCCAGAGAAAAATCTACAGATACAGGCCTTTGAAGGTCTTCAAAAAAAAAAAAAAAAGGGAAAAGAAAAGAGCCAGTTCAGAGGTTCTCGTTTGTATATATGAACATGAACAGTCAAGGATCAGCAAACATTTGGGGGAGATTCTCCAACATGAAGAGTATTACACAGAAAAGAAAAAGACAAAAGTAAGAGAAAGCAGAAGAAAAGAAAAAGAATCTAGCAGAAAGAGAAGTAATGCACGTATCAAATGTACAGTCTTATGACACAAAGAAGTGGAAAGACATTCCATGCTCATGGACCGGAAGAACAAATATTGTTAAAATGTCAATATCACCCAAAGCAATCTACACAATTAATGCAATCCCTATCAAAATACCAATAGCACTTTTCACAGAACCAGAACAAGCTATCCTAAATTTATATGGAACCACAAAAGACCCCACATAGCCAAAGGAATCTTGGAAAGAAAATAAAAACAGAAACAAAACCTGGAGGTATCACAATTCCAGACTTCAAGTTACTTTCCGAAGCTGTAGTAACCAAAGCAGTATGGTACTGGCATAAAAACAGACATACAGATCAATGGAACAGGATAGAAAATCCAGAAATAAATCCACAATTATATGGTCGATTAATATTCTACAAACTAGGAAAGAATTTGCAATGGGGAAAAAAAAACAGTCCCTTCAACAAATGATGTTGGGAAAATCACAGAGCAACATGCAAAAGAATGAGACTGGACCACTTTCTTACACCATACACAAAAATAAGTTCAAAAGGGATTAGAGATCTAAATGTGAGACCTGAAACCATAAAAATCCTAGAAGAGAGCATAGGCAGTAATTTCTCGAACATCAACTGTGGCAACATTTTTCTCAGTATGTCTCCTGAGCCAAGGGAAATAAAGGCAAACATAAACTATTGGGATTACATCAAGATAAAAAGCTTCTCCACAGCAGAGGAAACAATAAAACTAAAAGACAACCTACTGAATGGGAGAAGATTATTTCCAAGTGACATATCCAATGAAGGGTCAGTATCCAAAATATATGAAGAACTTATACAACTCAACACTCAAAAAACAAATAATCCAAGTAAAAAATGGGCAGAAGACATGAGCAGACATTTCTCCTAAGAAGCCATCCAGAGGGCCAACAGATACATGAAAAGATGTTCAACACCATTCACCATCAGGGACATGCAAATCAAAACGACAATGAGATATCATCTTGCCCCTGTCAGAATGGCTAAAGTCAACACCACAAGAAACAACAAGTGTTGGCAAGGATGTAAGAAAAAAGAACCCTCTTGTATTACTGGTGAGAATGCAAATTGGTTCAACCGCTGTGGAAAACAGTATGAAAGTTCCTCAGAAAGTTAAAAATAGAACTACCCTACAATCCAGTAATCGCACCTATTGGGTATTTACCCCAAAAATAACAAACACACTAATTCAAGTGGATACCCGCACCCCTATGTTTACAGCAGCATTATTTACAACAATCAAATTATGTAAGCAACCCAAGTGTCCACTGACAGATGAATGGATAAAGATGTGATATATATATGTGTACACACACACACATATAACACACACACACACACACACACATATACACAACGGAGTATTATTCAGCCATAAAAAAAGAATGAAATCTTGCCATTTGCAATGACATGGGTGCAGCAAGAGAGTATAACGCTAAGTGAAATACGTCAGAGAAAGACAAATACCATATGATTTCCCTCATATGGGGAATTTAAGAACAAAACAAATGAGCAAGGGAAAAACAGAAAGAGAGGGAGAGAGACCAACCAAGAAACAGATTCTTAAGTATAGAGAACAAACTGATGGTTACCAGAAGGGAGAGGGGTGGAGGTGGGGGTGGGTGAAGTAGGTGCTGGGGATTAAGAATGCACTTGTTTCGATGAACACCGGGAGTTGTATAGAATTGCTGAATCACTACATTGTATGCCTGAAACTAATATGACACTGTATGTTAACCATACTGGAATTAAAACAAATAAATAAAACTTTGTATTAAAAAAATATATACAGGGGCGCCTGGGTGGCTCAGTCGGTTAAGCGTCCGACTTCAGCTCAGGTCACGATCTCACACTCCGTGAGTTCAAGCCCCGCGTCGGGCTGAAAAAATATATACAGGGGCGCCTGGGTGGCTCAGTCGGTTAAGCGTCCGACTTCAGCTCAGGTCACGATCTCGCGGTCTGTGAGTTCGAGCCCCGCGTCGGGCTCTGGGCTGATGGCTCAGAGCCTGGAGCCTGCTTCCGATTCTATGTCTCCCTCTCTCTCTGCCCCTCCCCCGTTTATGCTCTGTCTCTCTCTGTCTCAAAAATAAATAAACGTTAAAAAAAAAAATTAAAAAAAAAATACATACAGTCTTAGTAGCTTCAGTAGCCTACAAGATTGATATTGCAATGGTTGAGAGGTATTACTAACACGTTACACCAAAACTTATTTGGTGAAACCAGAGATATTGAAAGAAATTTTAAAAGGAGCAGTTTTCTCACTCTATGATTCAATGTTAAATTAATGCCATGTAATGGGCCATCTAGAAATATCTTATGGCTCTCTGAAATCATAGACATGGCTCCCTTCTTGCAAGTGCTGGCCTGGGCAATAATATTCCCTCATGGCCAACCCTGAGCCATTGTCCTCCACCAACATATCCCACCCAAGAGCTCAAGCTTGATTTCTGTGTTCTGGGTCACTGGAATGAAAGGTACTAGAATGACTAGAATGACCAGCAGATTCAATGCTGATATCAGCTGGCATAGAAAGGAGAAACCAAAGCTCTCAAATAAGCTAATCCCACTGATCGGGCTAGTCCCACAGGTAGTTCAGAAAACTGATGGGTGATGCAAACAGCTTGCTTTCTTTCTTTCTTTCTTTCTTTCTTTCTTTCTTTCTTTCTTTCTTTCAGAGGCAGGGGGAGGAGAGGGGACAGGGAGAGAAAGAGAGAGAGACAAAGAATCTTAGCAGGCTCCTCGTTCAGCATGGAGACCGATGTGAGGCTCAATCCCACGACCCTGGGATCATGACCTGAGCTGAAATCAACAGTTGGATGCTCAACTGACCGAGCCATCCAGGTGCCCCACAAACAGCTAATTTCAATTGCTACTTTTTAAGAAGCCCATTATCCAGAGATTAGGAAGCCCATTGTCCAGAGACCATCAATATAATGACTTGTTTAAATGCAAAATAGTTCTTTAAATCTGCTCCCAATTATTACTGAAACGTGTGTGTGCACGCGCATGCACGCGTGGTACAGTGTTTCCAGGGTTTCAAAAGATTACGAAAAAACTGAGATTTGTTATTTCAAATTAATTAATGTAGAAATTACATAAACGTACTCTCTCCAAGTTGAGGGATGCGATATCAAAGTTAATAAGGGTTATTTTCTGTTAGTAAATTCTTCAGTAATAAAACATTGTTTTAATGGTCTTTAAGGTTTAAAAGAAAAAAATTATGTGTTCCAATGATACTGTAGTCGGAAACACTGCCCGAAACGGAAATAACATAAAGCCCGAGACATTGAGTAGATTGCAAATTAGTCCTCTGCCCCGCAAGCACTTTGACTCCGTTTTGTTCAAAGGTGCTCTATTCCCACAGAATACGCTGCCATGTCACTCTGGCTTATCCATGTTTTAAAGCTGAACTCAAACTGGTCACCCAGTTCCTGCCTGCTTTTCAAACAGACGCAAAGAGCCAGTGGAACCACTGTCAGGGCGTTCCCCGGTCTGAAGAACCATGTCCCAGTGGTGGACAGAATGGCTCCTTCCCAGAAACAGAGCCCGGGATGTCCCTGGCTGGATGATGCGCGGGTCATCCCAAACCCCCACTCGCAGACCATGCCACTCCCGTTCAAGGGTCGTCTGGTGCTGCCTGGCAGAAATACGTCCAGCCTCAATTACAGGATGGCTTTCGTTGTACTCACCAGCGTGTTGTTGCTGACGGCAAATGTGGAGGTGGCCGGTGGGGGGACAAAAAGAAAGCGGGGTAGGAACGCTGATTCGGGGCATCCCATTCTGGTCCTCTGTGCCGCGCCACTACCTCACAGCAGATGGCCTGTGACAGATGAGGCCCCTCTCGTGAGTCACAACCCAGTGTCCTGTTCGTCTCTCTCCCCCTCACACGGCACAGCTTGCGGAAGGATAGCCACCAGCCAGCATCCACTGAACTGATGTCACCCACTTCCACGCAAGGGAAGAGGAGCGAGGGACCGGCCTTTGAGGCAGGCTGTCAGACCACAGCGAGCCTCCTCAGCCACGTGGCCCTGAGACCAACAGAACAGGTGAGTCCTTGGGGCAGGGGCAGGGGGCGGTGTCAGAACTGCAGAGAGGGCTTTCCTTAGCACCCCTACAGCAAGAGAGGTCAACAGTGACGGTCATACACACTGAGGCTGAAGAGACAAACAGGAGGCTGAAATCAAGAAGTACTCGATCAGACGGAACCTAAGTTCAGGTGTGAAAAGGCCACTTCTCCTTTATCAGAGGTGCTCAGAAACGGTCTGCCCCACTTGCGCCCCAGATTACTTAACCCTAAACCACTTCCCACTCGCAGGCCAGATACGCTGTCCTATCATCCTGCTATGGCCTGCCGTGCACCAAACTCGCTGGGAGCGTGAGCCGCGTCGCCAAGGTGAAAATCAAAAGCGGAACAAGCCGAGGGAAGGGGAGCCTTAGTTCTCTAAAAGCAGAGGGGCAGGTGGGGGAGCAAACAGAACCTGCTGGCAGGTTTGCTGTCAAAGCAGCAGGCCGCCCTCCTCTCTGCGCCTCCCGAAGGGGGCCACGGTAAGAAGCGGGACACTTCCAAGCTCCACTGCAGTCGCTTTCAAGAATGAACGTGTTGACGACGTCAGGATTAGAATGAGTGCAATCCTCGATGTGCATTTCATTCGCGTTGCTACTTCTCCTTGGGGTGTGGGCAGGTATTCACAAAGAAAGTTTATTCCTCCCGGAAGGCTACTCGGCAGCCGGTTCTAATTAAGCCCTGATGTAGCAGGAGGAAAACCCAAAATAGAGTAAAAAGAGCTCTGCCTCCCAGGTCTCCAGGGCCTCCCGTCCTGAAAGCCTTCAGAAGAGAGGCTCGCCACAGGCACCATAGAGAGCAAAAGCTCCAAGTATGTTCCCAGCCAGAAAGGGGGAGAAACCTAGAGATTATCAGCTTTGTTTCGCGACAATCACGCGTTTTTTTCAGGCGGCTCCAGGCTTCTGTGTGAAACAGACAACGGCGTCTAGGTGAGCAGAGCTCTGTGAACACGAGAGTCACCCCAGGGAAGCGGCTGTAACACACACGGCCTGCCCATAGTGCCGTTTCATTTCAGGCCGGAAACACAGAGGCCTCCTCCACCTCTCGGGTCTGGGCCTGATCCACAGGAAACTTCTCTCCTGATTAGACTCCCACCGAGCCCGGGGTTCAACTTTCCGTCTCTCATTCCAACCCACATAGCCCGCCACTCCACCAAGAGCAGGGTCAGGGGGCCCTTTTCAAACAAACTCGCCCACCCACAGCCACGGTGGGCAAGCTACAAAGGCTCCTGCTAAGAATTCACCGTGCCTTTTTCTTGGAATTGAGAAATTGGCCTCGGACCCGCAAGGGAATATTCTCTAAAAAGCAGATTAGTCCTCATGGAGTTTTGGCGGTCAAAATCCAGGGGTCGATTAAACAGAGCCAAAACCCAGTGCCTTACTCTGTTTCCTGAGCATTTATACACGATGCCTGAAGAGGTATAGGATTCTGTCAGCCCCATCGAGATAGCGCTGGAAATCACACTAGCCTTGGAGAGCCTTCCTTTTCCAAGGCCGTCCGCAGTCCCGCACAAAAGGGGTTTCAACCCTATCACTTACAAGCACCAACACAAGCAAAATGATTCAGACGCTCTCTAGCTACTTTGAATGAACTGGTCACGGTCACATGACACATCTGGATATTTCCTTTTAAAACAGACTTTCCAACTGAAATGGGATCCAGATGTTGTAAGCAGATGTATATTTAGTTCCCTTTCTAGGTGGTACCTACATAATGAAGACTCAACTTATTTTGACTCTTACGTGTACTTCTTACGTCCCCTACCAGAGTGCAAGCTTCTCCAGCCCTCGGACACAGCATTCTTGCCCACTGCGCTGAGCACAGAGCTTGGACCACAGCTGGTCCTTCAAAGCTTGTCCAATAAATGAGGCAACACGACAATACAATGGAGGTTCCAATTAATTGGATTAAGTACGAATCAAAGTCAGGAACAAAATGTTTCCTGTACAAGGTGATACAGATGGATTTGGATTTGGAAAATCTTGATCCCCTTAGTAAGTACGACTGTTCATCAAGCTAACGGCTGGATTTTTGAATTTTTCATACGAGCTGGCGATTTCCATTTGAATGGATCTTGACACGGAAGCTTCGCAGGACACTTCTTCTGAGATGCTAACCTGCAGAAAGTGCTAACCACTCTTTAAGACCCAACTCCAATGATGGGTCACGTTTACTGAGCACTTACTATGTGCCAGATCCTGTTTGGAAAGCTCGCAGGCACTCCTTCGCTTTGTCTTTGCAACTCTCTGGTGTGGGTTCTGATACCATTGCCATCGCATGGGTGAGGAAACTGACTTGGCTGTTTGTCGGCCTCCATGACTTCCGTCCAATGGAAAGCATCCACCTCTTCTGAGACCCTAGTTGGCACATTTTTTGCCTCTCTTATGAGACATACAGCACTCTCCCATGCACATGCAATAATTCAAGCATCGTCCCATGCCCTCTGGTCCACTGCAAGCTCCCTGAAGATGGCAGGGGGGGTGCTATCTTATTCCAGTCGTACTGCAAGGCAGGCCCAGCACCTGCGTATCGGGGTCACCTGGGCAGTTTTTCTAACAAAACACAGCAGATGCCTGGGCCTCACAGCCTGGAGATTCTTGGTGTTGGTTGGTGCTCTGGAACCTTTAGCTTCAGAAAGCTGTCTAGGTGCTATGTGGACACACCCCAGGTTTGAGGGCCACTGTCTTCTTCAACTGGCTCATTGCTTTGCACATTGTGTGTAATGGACAAAACTAATCAAATGAATGGATGGTTTAATGAATAACCATCAGGGGTGCCTGGGTGGCTCAGTCGGTTAAGCGGCCGACTTCGGCTCAGGTCATGATCTCGCGGTCCGTGAGTTCGAGCCCCGCGTCGGGCTCTGTGCTGACCGCTCAGAGCCTGGAGCCTGTTTCAGATTCTGTGTCTCCCTCTCGCTGACCCTCCCCTGTTCATGCTCTGTCTCTCTCTGTCTCAAAAATAAATTAAAAAAAAAGTTAAAAAAAAATTAAAAAAAAAAAATGAATAACCATCATTCCAAGATGACGTTCCAGATACAATCATTTTTCAAGCGGACACAGAACTACCCCCCACCCAAACTCTGCCAACCCCTCGACCTACCTCTTACCATTCCCTCTCTGCCCCCTCCCCTCACTCAGCTCCAGCCACACTGGCTCCCCTACTGCTCCTCCACTGTGCCAGGCTCTCTGCCTAGAACATTCCTACCCTAGATGTGCATGCCTCGATCCTTCTTTTATTCGGATCTCTCCCCAAATGCCAGCTCCTTGGAGAAGTGATCTCTGATGGCCCTAACACAACTATGGAACCCACCCAATCACTCACGATAAGGTTACAGTCCTTTAGGGGCTCCTGGGTGGCTCAGTCGGTTAAGTGTATGACTTCAGCTCAGGTCAATTTGAGGAAAACAGACAAGCCTCTCCTGATGTTGAAACCTTCTGTCTGAAGGGTTTCAAAGGAGTCTTGCTTCTCGTTGTGACAGAAAGAAGGGCTTAGCCGGCTTTCTGAGTTCTTGCCAGGATCCCATGTCTTAGAAAACTGAAATTCTATAGACAGAAAAAGGCTCCAACATCATCCAATGCAGGGGTTCTCCTTAATCTGGGGTCCATGAGTCCCTGAAGATTTATAAACTTCCTAAAACTGTACGTGAAATGCTGTCTGTGTTGCGTAGGCACAATTTTCTGCGGAAAGAATCCACAGCTCTTGTTAGGGTCTCAAAGGAGTTTTATTTCGCCAATGGAAAATTACAATTCTCTGGGCAAAATCCTTGATGATGGGTGAGGAAACCGAGGCACCCACAGATGCAACTTAGGAACGGCCAAGCAGCTGGTTAGTGATGCGGCTGGAAGCAAAGTACACATTTGTTGATCCCCAGGCAGTCTCTTTACCTGCTGTCCCCCACGTCCCTTGGAAAGAGAGGATCCTTCCCTAGCGACAATGCCGGATTGCCACCCTGGACCCCGGACGCCGTAGCGTATGACCAAGCCTTGGGCAAAAATAGCGCAGCATGCCTTCCCCCTCCCTCACAATGTCATTATTCACAAATTTGTGTGTAAAGAGAACATCAGAGTGGGGAAAGACTCAAATTTGCCCTAAACCTCTTTCAAACAGCATTTCATGCCCAGGCAGCACAGGGCATCTTCACATACCCTCGCTCACCAGATGCCCTCGGCAAATAAAGGACTCCTTTTTTCCCCCCACCTACAGCAAAATGACTGCAACTTTCTCACGATTTCCTCTAACGGTTAAGTGCCAACAAAATATCACCCGACCACACGTCCTACTGGCTATCCTTTCTACGCCGTGGATTCCAAACCAGCCCTGCTGGAAGGAAAAAAAAAACCATAATATTCACAACCCATCGGGAGGCATGCAGAGGGGGATACTGGAACTCCTATCAGAAGCACACGGTCTGGCCTCTACTCTGTGTTTCTGCATTTCCAGAAAGCTCTCTGAGGGGCCAAATAAACTCAGTCAGGCTGTCACAGTGGAAGGAAGAGAGACCCACTCAAGTTACTTTGGGGAAAAGGGATGTTTTGGATCTGGAATTTGAAAGCCACTGAGGAGGAGAGCTCCAGGGCCTAGATGCACCCCCCCTTCCCCCCCCCCCCCCCCCCCCCGCCCACCAGAGGCCATGGGGTTTCTCGCCACAGCTGCTCCCTTCTCCCTATCACTTGGCCTCCTCGGTTTCCATATGGTTTTCCTTTTTTCAGTTTTTCTTTCAAGTCAAGCTGACACACAACGTTAACATTAGTTTCAGGTGTACAACAGAGTGACTGGACAAATTTATACATCACGCTGTGCTTCTCACAAGTGTAACTGCCATCTGTCCCATTACATCGCTATTATAATATCATTGACTACATTCCCTATGCTGTGCCTTTTATTCCCCGTGACTTATTCGTTCCATAACTAGAAGCCTGTATCTCTGACCCCCCCCTCACCCATTTTGTCGACTCCCCTCCACACCCCCTCCCCTCTGGCAACTACCACTTTGTTCTCTGTATCCATGGGTCTGATTCTGCTGTTTGTTTACTCATTTGTGTTTTTTTGGATTTCACATGAGGGAAGTCTTACGGCGTTTTCTTTCTCAGTCTGATTTACTTCACTTAGCAGTGTGCTAGGTGAAGGTCCATCCTCCATATGCTTTTTTCACGCATAACGTTGGCCACCGTGTGACTTCAGTTCACCAAGGACCCAGCTCTCTCAAATGGCATCCTTTTAGCTCGTGCCTCTGGGGCAAAATGTATCTTGGGATCCTTTCATTCAAGCTCCCAAGACGGGGAATCTGATTTGCTCTACGTATTTCTTTGTGCCAAGCGATGTCATCGTCCAGACTATGGAACAGCCTCCCTGGGGTGGTATGCCCACCCATACACCCATCGGCAATGGCCAAAAGAGTCACATATGGTGTAGAGCGTGGCTGGTTACCTGGGCCTTCTCGAAGTCTTCTACAGTGGCCACAGCCAGACAGGTCCAGGGACTAAATCAGGCTGTTCAGCAGTATGTGGTAGCAGGTTTCTACCAGCGTGTGAGAGCCAACTGTTAAGCGTTCAGGAGTTTTTGTGAGCTATTTGTTAATCCACTAGTAGTTTGAAATTGGCCGCAGTGGGAGTATTTATACCACGGACATTGGCAAATGCTACAAATTAGGACTTTTTTGTGTGTGTGTGTGGCACACGAGTTTGCCAGCACACCACTGTAGCGTGAATGGTCAAAGAGGGAGGAAAAAAAAAATCAGGGTAAAGAGGGCTCCCCGACAATCTGACATCTGACAATCTAGGTCATTTCTCTCTTGCCTTCATCCAGCCTTTGCTGCAGCCAGGATGGACAGCTTCCTCCTTCTTCACTTGCCCTAAGTACCTGCGCTTCAGCCAGGGCTTATGCTGAGCCAAATCCCCTGCCTTCCCAAACCTCAATGCCCATCTCCATAAAGGGCAACTTCTTCCCTGAAGACTACCTAATTCCCTCCATTAAAATAACCTCGCTTCTCTAAACTCCTGGGACCCAAAGGAGACATCTCTGCGCCCCCTTTTCATGTTGAGCCTTCCACTTCAGTTATTCCGGGCGCCATAACTTAGGGTCCTCTAATCCATTACAAACTTCCCATGAACAAAATCTATGTCCATTTCTCCTCTGGATCCTTCCAAGTGCTGAATATACGCTCCTCAAGTTAGGTACCTGGAAGTACATGGTGAATGAATGCAGAACAATTATTTCCACAAGCTGGCCAATAACACGTCTCTCCTTTGCCTTCAGGCTCCTACCGTTCCAGACCTGCTAACTCATGAGTTCCTCGACAGAGATGAGCCTTGGCAACAGAATAGGATTCAGGTTTAGAAGGCATCTAAAGCCACATATCTGGTCTGTGTGTGTGTGAATCACGTTCACTAGATCCAAAGGCCTGTAAAGGAAGGGAAAAGTCAAGGATATAAAACATAGAGTGTAAACTCTGACCTTTTGCAACAGCAGAGTCATAACTTCAAACCACCTATTAAACTCGATCAACTCCTTATTAAAACCGATCTCCCTTTAAGACTTTGACGAAGATGACTCGGAGTGTTAGGGGAAAACCTCAGAATTAGGAACCAGATGAACAAGATCACAAGGTCACTGTCAAGAGAAAATTAGTTCTTCGTGTTATGAATCACTTAACCAGCCTGAAGAGTATATAAAAGCCACCAAGTAGTTAAAAGGATTACAACTGGCATGTGAAGAAAAGAGTCCGGAAGAAATGGGCTTCTTTGCCCCAAAGCTTTTCCTAGGCAATACCTCCTGAGAAAGGCTTCAGGCAGAAAGTTCAAAGGCGTATCAACTTTAGATCTTGAAATTCTTCGTCAATGTATGCGGACTGACCGGCATTGCTCAATTAATTTGCAGAAATTTTCAAAAATTGAAAATTCTTCACACTCTGAGAATCTGGAAGGTAGAAAATAGTATCTCTAATTTACAGATGGAAAATGGAGTGAAAGAGCCAAGCCACTTGATTGTGTCTGTAACAGAGATTGAAATACAAGCCTGGCTTCCTAATCCTGGTGTCAACACTTCTCTGTGGGTTTCATTCCACCCATCACCCCCTCCAAACCGTAAGTGCCCCAGAATATAAGAAACAAGTGACCTTTATGAGACAGATAATTCCCGAAGCTTATTCCAAACGCACGGTGTTAAAAACTAGTTAAAAAACAAAACAAAACCTAAGCACTAAGGCAGACAAAAGAACATGGTAGAGTGACTATTTCAGCGAGAAAACAAGCCTCTAATCTTCCTAAAGTATAAAACCCTGTTACCCAGGGCTACCGATAAATGCAAGAAGATAAAGACGTATTACAGGGAACACATGTTTCATTGTAGATATCACTTATGTTTCCTTCATCTGTCATTTCTTGATAGGAGCAGTTTTAGGAAGATAGGACCACAGAAGGGCTGTACTCTCCCTAAGGTTTTATAACCATTAGCTAAAGCCTCCTCAGCATGAAATTCAGCCCCTCTGGAATCTAAAAGGGATCAAACCAAAAAGTAAAGAAGGGGAAAAACAAAACAAATGAAAGCAAAACTCCACACGTCCACGTGTCCACCCCAACACCCCCGATCGGGTCCTTAAAAACGGAGTCCTTTGGGCGACAAATAAGGGGCTGTTTTCCCCGGTCCCAAATCTGCCCTAAGGTCACTGCATTAAATCAGAATCAAAAATGCCACCAAAGCAAAGTTGATGGGATTATGGTTTGCTTCACAGAGTGAGCCATTCGCTTCCGAAAAAAGTTCTGCTGTCGAATCTGAACTGAGCAGGCAGGCTCATATCTAATACAGGAAAAAAAAAAATATATAAGAGGCAGATTCAAAATTTCCAAAGCTGTTGGCTTAGATCAGAGCTCAAACATGAAGAGAATTCTTCTACAGAGTCAAACCATTTCTGAATCTGTGAGCTTACAAAAAGACCTCCCTGAAGCTGTCGAGCCATTTGACAAAGAGCCGGAGTTGGAATCCTGACACTGCCAAAGGTGAGCTGGGCGCCAGCTCTTCCACAACGTTCCACAGTATTCTATATGCGGCCAATAATTTGACTCAGGTGGGCATCGGTCTTCTTTAAGAAAGGCTTACAGGCCCACAAGGCAATCGTTCAGGAGTCTGTCCTCAATGGATTCCTATTTCCAGATTCTGGGATGGTCTGTGTGATAGGACCTGAAATGGCTGGCCAAGGGCTACTGGTCACAAATGTCTCCGAGTCCATGATGAGATGAGGCTGGAGATAATGTATTTTGTGACATTCGATCAAGCCAAAGGGAAGGAAAGAGGCCTTTCTGAAGCCCTCCCTACTCTTCCTATGTATTTCCCAGACGTTCCTTATCTTCTATAATCCTCACGAACACTCCATAAACCACTGGTACACAGCAGGTACTCTGAGAATGTGTACTTCCTCGGAGCAGTAAGTTAGTCACAGTGGGTAGGGATTCAAATCCCAGTTGGCCTGACTCAAAACATCCATGTTAGTCAGTTCTGTGTGAATTTGTCACTTATTTATACCTCTTAAAATCCCAGACGGATCTCAGCCAGTGAGTCAGTGTTACCCCAAAGCGCAGGAACAGAGAACAGAAGTCCCATCACCCAGACACGCCCAGGGAATTCAAATTATTTTCCTTGACAATTTTTGCAAGACCTGGCCATTTCCAGCCATGAGAGCTTTGACACTGGAAATATACTGGAGACTAGTCTGGACCTTCGAGGATGGGTTCAGAGCTAACCAACGTTAACTACTTAACAATCAACCCTGCTCTGCAAACAATAAACCCTGCCCTGCTACTCTCAGGCAGGCTCCCACCTAGCAAAATTTCAGATAATGATTGCATTCTGCCTACAATACCAGGAAGTGTGCTAAGCATATTCCTACCTTCTCACTTGGCTTAGGGCCTCGTATGACTTCATAAAGGCAAAGAGATATAAATTGGTAGAAGCGAACTTCCAAATTCCAAGGTACAAGAAGCTACCCTCCCAAACTTCACTCCGCAGCAAACGGCTCTTGTGTCTACCCTGACAATTGTGATTGTAAGCATGGCTTGGCCACAGGGCATGAACTATAGTCTGCACGACTAAACGTAGCAACCATGGTTCTGATGTCAGCTTACCATGTGTCGCTGAGCAAATCAACGTCTGCGCCACGATCTTCGCTCACTCAGACCATGATTTATTTCAAGTTTATTTATTTATTCTGATAGAGAGTGAGAGACAATCCCGAGCATGCTCCGTGCAGCGCAGAGCCTGACACGGGGCTCAATCTCTCAAACCGTGAGATCGTGACCTGAGTGAAATCAAGAGTTGGATGTTTAACCAACCGATCGACCCAGAAGCCCCAGAACATGATTGACTTTTTTAAAAGGCATACCACATTAGTAAAGCTGTTCAACTATAGAAATAATTGTATATAAACATTCTGTTTTGTTAGTGAATATTTTATTTTATGTAATGCGAGACCAAGTTTGTGTATGCCACGGGACTGTCGATTGCCTTATCAAAAAAGACGGTGACATCACACCTTACTGTCTTTGAACAGACAGAGGAGTCAAAGCTGGAGACTAATGGTTTATCACCATAAAACAGTCATTGAGATCCTTAGGACAATCGACAGATTGAAATGAATGAGAGGTGATTCTACGAATTTTTAATTTTAGGATTATAAAGAGAGGAGGCTAGCGTAAACACAAAAATGCCACCTTGCCCTAAACAGAAACACAGTTTTAGGATTGGTTTTTGACTGTAAACAAGGAGACGGAGTGTGTTATAAGTAATTCACTGAATGGTAGAAAGCAAAGTATACTAAATTACAGATGGCCATCAGGAATATAGTAACAGCGGGGTGCCCGGGTGTCACAGTCGGCTCAGTGTCTGACCCCGGCTCAGGTCATTGTATCATGGTTCACGGGTTCGAGCCCCACACCGGGCTCTGTGCTGTCAGCAGAGAGCCCACTTTGGATCCTCTGTCCCCCCACCCCACCCCACCCCACCCCCCCGCTCTCTCTGCCCCTCCCCTGTATGCTCTCTCAACACTAAACACTTATATATAGTGACATATAAAGTTAGATCTTTGCTAGAATATGCAAGAGTCGGCATAGTTTGAGAGACAGGGCCAAAGACCTCATTGCCAAAACCAGCCCAGACATCCTGTGTGATTTGGGGCAAACCACCAAAATAGCCTGCTTCTTTTGCTAGATCTCTAAAACAAAGGTGACAACAGTTGCTGTCTTTAGGTCACAAATGACATGAATAATCATAGGATCGTTAAGTCCAATGTATATATTATTTCAAACTAATAATCATTCCACATTGCACAAACTTTGCAAGGTGCAAAAATATTTAATAAAAGCCCACTACTTCTGACACCCAGACCACCATCTCCTTCCAAGAAACAACTGATGGACAATCTCCTACACACACTTTCAGAAGTGGTCTAGCATTTACAAGTACACACACGTTTGTCTACTGCATTCAGTGCCTTAAACAGTGCCTGACACATAGCGGGTCCTGCGTAAATATTTGCTTCATGAAATCAATACTATGTATACTTTTTGTTTCATGCCCTCTGACTCAAATCTATCTTGGAAACAGCCCGTATCAATCTCTTCTTTCTAAAATGTTTATTTCAGTTTAGTACACGGGACATGCACGTGCCATACAAGTGTATTGCACTAAACTCACGTCAACTGAGACCCACCAAGATCAAGAAACAGACATTATCAAAAACCTACACGCCCTGCTCATTCTCCTTTCCAGCGCACCTGTCACCCTGTGACACCTAGGGGGACCACGACCCTGACTTCTAGAAACAAATTAGTTTTGCCTGAAGTGGTATTTATAGAAATTCAGTAACACAATATATGTACTCTTTTGCGTTTGCCTTCTTTCACGCAGCCTTTTGTGAGGTTTAGCCGTATCTTTGTGAGTGCATGTAAATCGTTCATTCTCAATTGCCCTTTAGTATTGATTTCATCGGGTGGGGACACAATTTGTACACACTCAACTGCTGATGGGCATGCGTGGGTTTTCCAATTTGGGGCTATTTTAAATAGTGTGCTACGAGGACTCTACACAAGTCTTTTTGAAGAAACTTATCATCCCCCCAACAGTGAAACTGCACAGAGGAGGTCTACGCCTAACTTTAATAGAAACTCCTGAACTGCTTTCCAAAATGGCTGTCCCGACGTACACTCCCACCCACTCCCACCCGTACATGGACCTCCTGTTGCCCCACCCACGCCCTCACCAAGAGCTGGAACGACTCCATGGTTTGGTTGGATTTGGTTTTCTTTTGCTCACTGGGTGGGGCTGCAGTGGTCTGCCATTATGTTTACATCTCCGTTGATGACAAATGGAAATCAGACCCCCTTCCAAATGTTTACTGGACATGTGGATATCATGTTTTATGAAGTGTCTATTCACATCTTTCGCCCATTTTTCTATTGGGTTATTCTTCTACCGATTTCTAGTTCTTTACGTGTTTGCAATATGATCTCTTGGTCAGAGCTGTGTGCTGGGAATGTCTTCTTCCACTCCGTGCAGTGTCTTTTTAATCTCTTAAGGGTGTCTTTCTGTGAGCAGAAGTTTTCTGAATTTTAAGAGACTTGGTATAATTTTTTTTAAGTTACTGTGTTTTGTGTCCCTTTGAGAATCTCTGCCTGCTCCAAGGTCAAGATGTTCTCTTATCCTTCCTTCTGAAAGTCTTTACCTTTCAAACATTTGGAATCATTTTTATATGGCATGAAGTAGGGGTCCAGTGATCAATTTTTTTTTTTGGCATAAAATAGGGGGCCGGTGCATTTTTTTTTCAGTAGAGACTGCCAACTGACCCAGCACCATTTCTTAAAGAGATTGTCCTTTAACCACCAAATGCTAGCATTATCTTTGCCATTGAGCCTGATTCTTTTTAATGGTATAGTATTCCACTGTATGCGTGTGCTATAAATTACTAAACCCATCCCCAACTGATTCACACTTGTTTTCATGTTTCTGTTATGAACAATGCCCTAATGAATAATCTCGTCCATGTATCACTCCCCACGTGTATCAGTATATCGGTAAGACAAACTCACAGAAAAGGAATTGTAACTCAAAGGGCATACGCAGTTTTTATTTTAACCAATATGTTTGTTTGTCTGCTTGCTTGTTTGTTTGATTTTTGAGAGAGAAACAGAGGGCAAGTGGGGAAGGGGCAGAGAGAGAGGGAGACACGGATTCCTTTTTTAAAGACAATAAATGAGTAACTGTGCTCCTGGTATCCACTGATTGAGAAAACATATACGGCCATGTAAGTTCACAGCCACTGTGCCTCAGAATCCTGGGAGATGGAATAACTAAACCAAATCATGCTATCATGATGTGAGGGGCAGGCCTTCTCTGTTTATTTGCTCCTGTTCAGAAAGAAGCTCAAAGCCTGGCTGGAGTGCCCCAGACACCAGGTAGACAGACTCCACCGCTGTTCCAGAAGGAGTGTGCTCCAACAGGCAGTCAATAGCAGCTCTCTGCCTCAGAAGAGGCTGCTTCCCCTCCCCAGTACCAAGCTGTCCTTTCCCATCAGAACAGTGTAAGAGGACTTGAATCCACCAGGACAGCAAGGAGCCTCACTCACATTTCTCCTAGGTCACGTCTTTTTGTTCAAAATACAAGTCTAAAAAATGCCAATGTTCTCTCACTTCCAGGTCAATATTATAATCCTTTATGATCAATACATGACTCTTCCTTCACCCATCAACACTTGGGAAACCCCAGTAGCATTCATTCTCAAACATGCCTGCCATGTTGTGAGAATGGCACACAACTTTTTAGTTTTGCAATTGACATTACGTCAAAACCATGGTGCTGAGGACCGAAGACCACCGGGCCCATCGCTGGCCTAAAACGTGACCACCATGGAACCCACAGCGTGACTTCTACTTTGCAGGCCCAAACCTCCAAAACACACTTCCTTCCCAGAACTTGTAAAAAGGGGAAGGTGAACAGCAAAGAAAACCATCAACAAAATGAGAAGGCAACCTACCCAAATGGGAGAAAATAATTGTGAATCACCTATCTGTTAATAGGTTATGCAACATATTAAGAACTCATAAACTCAGCAGCCAAAAAAAAAAAAAAAAAGAAGAAAAGAAAATTAAAAAATTGAAAGAAGAGCTGAATTCTTTTCAAAGAAGATTCCAAGAGACACGGGAAAAGATGCTCAACATCACTAATCATCAGGGAAATGCCAATCAGAACCATGATGAGATATCATCTCACATCTTTTAGAATGTTATTATCAAAAAGACAAGGAGTAAATACTGGTGAGGAGGTGGGGAAAGGAGAAGTCTTGCGTACTGCTGGTGGGAATGTGCATTAGCACAGCTAGCATGGAAAACAGAATGGAGGTTCCTCAAAAATTAAAAATAGAAGTACCATATAATCCAGCTTCTGGGTACTCATTCAAAGGAACACTAGCCTGAAAAGATTATCTGTACCTCCATATTTCATGCAGTATTTACAATAGCCAAGATCTGGAAACAACCTAAGTGTCCACTGATAGATGAATGGATAAAGAAAATCTGACACACACACAGGAATATCATCCAGCTATTAAAAACAAAAAAGAAAGAAGAAGAAGGAAATTCTACCATTTGCGGCAACACAGGTGGACTTTGAGGGCATTCTGCTAAGTGAAGTAAGTCCGACGGAGAAAGAGAAATACTGTATGATCTCACCTGGATGTGGAACCTAAAACAAAACAAAACAAAACAAAAGGAACTCATACATACAGAGAAGAACCTGGTAGCTGCCAGAGGTGGGGGATGGGTGGTGATTGAAAGGCACAAACTTCTGATTCTAAAATAAGACTTGGGGATATCATGTACAGCATAATGACTACAGTTAAGAATACTGTATTGTCTGGGAGCCTGGGTGGCTCAGTCGGCGAAGCATCCGACACTTGATTTTGGCTCAGGTCATGATCTCACGTTTCGTGGGATGGAGGCCCACATCAGGTTCTGCACGGACAGCACACAGTCGGCTTGAGATGCTCTCTCCCCTCCCGCCTGCCCCTCTACAGCTCGTACTCTCTCTCAACACTTTTTTTTTTTTTTTGAGAGAGAGAGACAGAGAGACAGAGAGACAGAGCATGAGCGGGGGAGAAGCAGAGAGAGAGGGAGACGCAGAATCCAAAGCAGGCTCCAGGCTCCAAGCTTCCAGCACAGAGCTTGATGCAGGGCTCAAACTCACAAACTGTGAGATCATGACCTGGGCCAAAGTCAGACGCTTAACCGACTGAGCCACCCAGACACCCCCAAAATAAACATTTTCCTAAAATAACACAAAATTTTTTTAAAAAACGCTGTATTATATATCTGAAAGTTGAGAGTAGATCTTAAAAGCCCTCATCACAAGGAAAAACTTGTAACGCTGCGTTACAGTTGGATGGATGTTAACGAGACTTACTGTGGTGATCCTTCCGCGATATATACACTTTACGTGGTACACGCGAAACAACCATCATGTTATGTATCAATTATATCTCAGTAAAAAGGGGGAGAAGATGATTTCATAGGTAGATCTTATTTACACCAAAACCTCCACCTAGAAAAACCACAGGGAAGACAGGCATTTTCCCTTTCGGACTGAGCAGGATACAACGACTTGTCAGATCCCTAAGCAGACATATAAAGACATGTGCGCTATCCAGTTATAAAGAGAAAGGAAGCAGCCGGAAGACAGCAGGCTGAAACACACATTGGCTAGTAGCGGTGTGATTCCGGTTACTCACTTTATACCTCCGGGGCATATTTTTCCAATGAAATGAGGGTGTTAGCCAAGAGGTGATGGATGCATAGAGAATCCAGCCCTTAATATTTTATGATTCTACAGACAAAAGGGCAAAGCTGTCAGATTTTTATAACTGTGTTATGACTTATAACCGATCTCCAGCAGGAAAGTCTGAGGAGCGAGAACCCTATTGCTTCAGGCTCACACAAAGTATATAGCACATCCTGCCCCAGGTATGCAGGTAACAAACCAGTCAGCGGGATGCACTCTTACTCACCTTGGCTGAGTCAGCAAAGAGCTATTTTCAAGAGGGAATTTATCTCTGCTATGATTTCTTTTCCTCAAGTTATTATAAAACATAGAACAGTTACCTGGGATTCTTAGGGCACCTGGGGGTCCCAAATATGGCATCTGACATGAACAGTCCCAGAGTTTAATGGGGTGTGGAAAAGCAGGAGCAAATGGCACAATCTGGAAAGGTGGATCCATGAATATCAAGCCATTGGAACAATAGCAGCTTTGCGATGGCATAGAGCTTTGTGGAGGACAAAGACCACTCTTGTCTCTTGCTTGGGAGCTGGTTGCCAGCAATTCAGACAATCGGTGGAGTCCCGGCTGCCAGCCCAGGCTCCCAGAGGACGTGGCCTGGCCACCACTTGCAAAAAATAAAATTAACACAGCCATCCTCTGCTTTCCCTTGCTCACCCAAATCTCTACTTCAAACTCATTTCTTAGCTTGATCTCAAAAGCACTTTTTTAAACTTAAAAAGAAAAGACCGTTACTCCTAAAGTATGCTGGGGGTGACTTATAAACCAATGTCAAAGGGCTCCCAAAGGATTTGTTACACCCTTTAACACCCACAGACAGGAGACATTTCATGAGTGGTTTAACCTATTTGATGAGGGCGAAAACTACTTTGCCCTCCTTTCAAACACTTAGTGAAGAACAAACTATGTGACCTCGGTCAATTTCCTGAAGTACAAACTACCCGACCTTCGTCAATTTCCTGGGCCACAGATACAGGTCAAATTCTATTACAATTCCATGATTTCTTCTCAATTTAAATGAGTGGTAATAGAAGTGATCTGTGTTCCTTTTTTTTTTTTTTTTTTTTTTTACTCTTTTGACAGTACTAAAATATTTGGTATGTGTAGAGTTGTAATTGTTGTTACACTGAATATTGCTGGGAATGAACTAGAAGTTAGGAAATTTTCCGTTCATGGAAAACTTCATTGCAATGAGATCTGAGTCCTTTCCCCCAAACTTCACTGGGCTGTCTCTTAATTTTTAGATGAGGAGAGACCACGAGTTCATTTAAGTTGAAAGGTATGACTACCACAAAAAGCATTCTGTAAACCTGGACAAACTAAATCCTGAGTAACTACTCCCTTTGCTGCAAAGCCCTGAGCCCATACTCTAAATTGCTTCTTCCTCACCACATTACTAGGGATCTCGTATCTTTTTCTTTTAATTACCCTGTGTACAATATATACTGTCCTTATTGTAACGGACCTCAACTCCTTTTTAGTAATAGAAGGAACAAATGAGTTTAAAAGCGTTGTTTCTTTCACTAGATTCCATGTCGTTTTCTCCCTCGACTCACGTGCTCATGAAAGCGCTAATCCAATGACTCAGAACCTCCTAAACCCTATTCACCACAGCGGTCAAGCTTTTTCTTTCCACTTAGCCAATTCTACAATGCACCTTCCTCCTGGAAGCCTCCACAAATAATGAAGAAGAAGAAGAAGAAGAAGAAGAAGGAGGAGGAGGAGGAGGAGGAGGAGGAGGAGGAGGAGGAGAGGAGGAGGAGGAGGAGGAGAGGAGGAGAGGAGGAGGAGGAGAGGAGGAGGAGGAGGAGGAGGAGGAGGAGGAGGAGGAGGAGGAGGAGGAGGAGGAGGAGAAATGGGGGGGAGGACTATTTCCATTTTCCCTTCCTATCTAACAAGGCATCATTTAGGATTTCAATTCCTCTCCCACACCACAATGTTCACACAACCCTCTGCTTAAGCAATTTATTAAATCTATTTTATCTATTATTTAAATGTTCCTTTTCCCACCATTTTTTATTACATCTCACTGGAAGGATGCATATGGCACTATATTCTGTAGCCTGAAGAAAACTCCCTCTTACAGCAGACAAGACCAATTTAGGTAGATGATGGATTCAGCATTCATATATCACTTCATTTATTTATTGAGTGTTGGCCATGTGCCGGCACTGGAGTTCACTGATGAAAAAGACAAAGTTCCTGTCCGCATAACCTCACATTCTAGTATGAGAGACAGGCAGTAAACACATTCAAATAAATAGGACAGGGGCGACTGGGTGGCTCAGTTAGATGAGCGCCCGACTCTGGGTTTCAGCTCAGGTCATGATCTCATGGTTTGTGGGATCGAGCCCTGTATCGGGCTCTGTTTGGGACTCCGTGTCTGTCTCTGTCTGTCTGTCTGTCTGTCTCTCTCTCTGCCCCTCCCCTGCTCGTGCATGCTCTCTCTCTCAAAATACGTAAAACATTTTTAAAATACAAATAAATACGACAATTATATGAAGTAAAGAGAAATGTCAATAGACATTGAGAGGTGTGGACAGGCAAGGCGTGGGCAAAGACAGTATGTAGTACCTTAAACTAAGGTTCTCAAAAGCATCTAAGGAGGGATTATTCTAACTGATTCCATTTTTAATTCTCTATTTTATCTAACTACAGTTGATGCTTGTTATTTGCAGATTCTGTATTTCTGCATCCTCCTACTTACTAAAATGTATATGTAGCACCAAATGAATACTCCTGGCACATCCACGGTCACTCTCAGATGTGTGCAGAGGGGCAAAATGTAACCCACAAGTTCCCATTTGAGGTCGAACGAGGTGACCGCTGGCTTTTTTGTTTCAGTCCTCGTACGGTAAACAAGTTTCTTTTTTGCAGTTTTTAAATGTGCAGTTTTAAATTTAGTGCCATTTTTTTTTTCACTTTGTGCTTTTTGTTAATGATTTCACTATTATAAAACGGACCCCAAGCACCGTGCTGAAGTGCTGTGTAGTGTTCGTAAGTGCAAAAAGGCTGTGATTTGTCTACTGGAGAAAATACATGGTTAGATAAGCTTCACTGAGGCTTGTTGATAGAGTGCTGGTGGCCATGAGTTCAATCTTAGTAATCAACCATGTAGAGTAAATAAGGTCTTTAAATCTTTTTTCTTAATTTTTAAAAAACTTTTTTTTTTTTTTAACGTTTTTATTTATTTTTGAGACAGAGAGAGACAGAGCATGAACGGGGGAGGGTCAGAGAGAGGGAGACACAGAATCTGAAACAGGCTCCAGGCTCTGAGCTGTCAGCACAGAGCCCGATGCGGGGCTCGAACTCACGGACCGCGAGATCATGACCTGAGCCGAAGTCGTCCGCTTAACCGACTGAGCCACCCAGGCGCCCCAAAAAACTTTTTAAATTTACATCCAAGTTAGTTAGGTATGTGCAATAATGATTTCAGGAGTAGAATCCAGTGATTCGTCCCCTACGTATAACACCCAGGGCTCATCCCAACAAGTGTCCTCCTTAATGCCCCTTGACCATTTAGCCCATCCCCCCACCCACAACCCCTCCAGTAACCTTCAGTTTGTTCTCTGTATTTAAGAGTCTCATGTGTTGTCCCCCTCCCTGATTTTATATTATTTTTGCTTCCCTTCCCTTACGTTCATCTGTTTTGTAAATTAAATTTCTCATATGGGTGAAATCACAGGCTATTTGTCTTTCTCTGACTAATTTCACTTAGCATAATACACTCTAGTTCCATGACGTTGTTACAAATGGCAATATTTCATTCTTTTGGATTGGCAAGTAATATTCCATTGTGTGTGTATACACACGCACACATGCACGCACACACACACCACATCTTTATCCACTCATCCATCGATGGACATTTGGGCTCTTTCCCTACTTTGGCTACTGTTGATAGTGCTGCTATAAACATGGGGGTGCAGGTGTCCCTTTGAAACAGCACACATGTATCCCGTGGATAAATGCCTAGTAGTGCAATTGCTGGGTCATATGGTAGTTCTATTTCTAATTTTTTGAGGAACCTCAATGTTGTTTTCCAGAGTGACTGCACCAGCTTGCATTCCCATAAGGTCTTTAAATCTTAAACAGAAACACACATAAAATAAGGTATGTACTGACCAGATGATGAAAATGTGACCAGAGGCTCACAGGAACCTGACCTTGAATTTTCCCTAAGAGCAATGGTTCAGTATTCGCCGAGTCAGTGTTCCCGGCCGCTTTATAAAACATCAACTACTACAAATCATAAGAATCTACATCACGTCGTGGAGAAAATTTCAGCTGGGCATCAGCCTCCTCCCTCCTTGACAGTATCTTGCCAGACGCCCAATACACTGCTGTTTTATTTTTGTTGACTTTATTTTTACAGTTGCTTTTTTCTATGGCACGTGCTGCCGGTCCTCCTTGAATGGTAGCAACGTCTGATTTTCTTTTCCAATAATTGTTTTAAGTAAAAATGAAAAAAAAAAAAAAAAGGCAGCAACATACAGAAAAGATGAAGTGGAAAACAGATGAGGCAAATGTGTGTGGATGGCATCAGACATGAAACTGCTTCACCGGGGGACCTGGGCATGCAGAGATCACGGTAACAATGACCGACTAAAGTTTGGGGAAACATATGGAGTAGATTACACGGCCATAGATGAAAAATTCATCCTCCATGAACCTCAGTTTTCTTATCGGGAAAAGGGGACAAAACAGGAGAATCACAGCATTATCTCGATTGAGGGGAATAACAGGCAAAAAAGCAGAGCTGAGACTTTTTGGTCTTGGAACCCCTTTTCACTCTTAGAAGTTACTGAGAACCCCAAAGAGCTTTTGTTTATGTGGGTTACATCTATCAGTATTGACCATATTAGAAAGTAAAACAGACATTTTACACTTGTTTAATTTAAAATAATCATAATAAACCTGATGCATGTTAGCAAAAATACCTCCTTTTTTTATGAAGATGTATTTTTTCCAAATAACAACACTTTTCTAAACAAAAACACTTAGGAGCGGCAATGCTTTGCATCTTTGTAAATAAATCCTTAAACGTCTGCCTTCACGAAAGGAGCTGGATTCTCCCACTGCCTTCAGCATTCAATCTACTGTGGTATCACACTTCATGTAGTCTCTGGGAAGCTGTACTGTATCCTCGTGAGAGGGTACAGTGAAACAGGCCAATAACAGGCCCAATATTACTGTCAAAAAAGTTCTAGTCTCATGAACCCACTGCAAATATCTCCAAGACCCCCACGTGTACCTGGAACATTCTGAAGTAAAGGGTTTAGAGCAGTCGCAAAGTAAACTCATCATAAATATTAATTCTCTAGGGCGCCCGGGTGGCTCAGTCGGTTAAGCGGCCGACTTCGGCTCAGGTTATGATCTCGCGGTCCGTGAGTTCGAGCCCCGCATCGGGCTCTGTGCTGACAGCTCGGAGCCTGGAGCCTGTTTCAGATTCTGTGTCTCCCTGTCTCTGACCCTCCCCAGTTCATGCTCTGTCTCTCCCTGTCTCAAAAATAAATAAACGTTAAAAAAAAAAAATTGAAAAAAAAATATTAATTATTCCTTTCATTCTTAGCCTCAATGTTAGAACACAAACACCTTAGGGCAAAGACTTCTTCAGCTGTGTATCTAGCAGCATCATACCTCCTCTAGACACATGACCAACAAGTGTTACTGTTGTTGCTTATTCTGGTTGCGTAACTAATTAGCTGTGTGATCTTCAGCCAAGGATTCTTCATCTGTGTTCAAATTCAGAAATCCACGGACTTGAAAAGGGGAAAAAACGCAGCTCTATTTTCTGACACTCAGCCATCACTGTAATGATGACCGTACACAATAGACCCCCACGGGCACCAACTGAAACCGGAGGTGTTTTCAGATCGTATCATGGTTTACGGCAGATATCTGGAAACACCATATATGCTCATCACTAATTCAAAAGTATAGTAGTTATTAGACCTGCAACTAGGTCTTGTTATTTAGTGGATTAATAATAAGCACATATATTACAACATTACAAATTTGGAAAAATATCTTGACAGCTGTATTTCAATACAACTGAGTTTCATTTTCAATCCTTCATAGGTGACTTTATTCTAAGAAAACGATCCACTGGCTTAACCAGATGGCCTAAGGAGTTTATGCAATCAAAAGGCTGCCCGGTGTTAAGCAATTCACTTTACCTCTTTAGACACCAAGTTCTTCTCTTTAAAAGGAAACTGGACTGTTTATTCTCCGAGACCCTCCCCTCAAGAGCAGGACGGGAACCCACAGCACACCTGAATGCATTAACAAACAGCTGCAAGAATCTGTTTTCAATTTTTACACCAGGATCTGAGAGTCTACTCGACTGAGCTGAATGCTTTTAGATTAATGGAGCCAGGCTGCACCAAACAGATGAAGAGCTAATGGTGAAAGCAAAGATTCTCCCACAGTATCTTTTATCACATTATAACGATATAGATCACAAATAAACAAACAATAATGAGTCTGCCAAAAAAAAAAAAAATCCACGATCAATACAATTTGGGACTGTTATTGATATAAATGGCTTGTTTGGAATAGATTTAAACACAAATCGGGGGCACCTGGGTGGCTTAGTCGGTTGAACGTCCGACTTCGGCTCAGGTCACGATCTCACGGTCTGTGGGTTTGAGCCCCGAGCCCTGCGTCAGGCTCTGTGCTGACAGCTCAGAGCCTGGAGCCTGCTTTGGGTAGATCCCGTGGAACCCCCACTCTCACTTTTGTCTCACTCTGTCTCTCAAAAATTATAAATAAATATAAAAAAAATTAATAAATAAAAGATTTAAACACAAATCTTTCCATAATCAGAAGAGTGAACCTGGGTATATATCACTAATGTTTGCCTTAAATCTAAATAAAAGTGGGGCTCCTGGGTGGCTCAGTCAGTTAAACGTCTGACTATTTGATTTGGCTCAGGTCATGATCTCACAGTTCCTGAGTTTGAGCCCTGCGTCGGGCTCCCACTGTCAGTGAGAGGCCTGCTTGGAATTCTCTCCCTCTCCCTCTCTCTCTCTGCCCTGCTCCCCACCCCACCCCCCCCCCCCCCACACACAGGCTCTATCTCAAAACAAATACACACTTTAAAAAAAAACTAAATCTAAATAAAAGGGTTTGTACCCCCATATCGTCAAACAGAAAACATTCGAGAAAGAAAGAGAAAAAAAAAATAAAGGAAAAGAAAGCAAGAAAGAAAAGTACGGAAGAAAAGAGAATTTTCTAAGGCTATGGGGAAAAGCACCCTGTTTCTAAGCACTTGGCACAGAGCACTTCGCACTGGGATACTAATGGACTAGAACTTTAAAGAAGAAGTCTACTTGTCCTCTCACTTGATGACACAGATAACACACATGGGTCATTCAGGCCCTCCTAGTGCTAGAGACTGAGCCAATAGAGCTATGTTTAAGAACTAAGAAAGCCCAGACAGATTGCATTTCAGTCCCCATAGAAAAATCTAGGCTATGTCAGGAGCAGCGAACAGTGGCACCTTCAAGATAATAAAAGAGTGGAGACTGCTAACTTCACTGAGCAAAATCCAAATGAAGATCAAAGTAGCTGTGAGTCATTAAAATGCTTCAAAATGGCTATCATATGGTTTCCTTCACCCAGAAACGCAACCCGACCAGCAGACATTTGTAAGTGATGACTATCCCCAGAAAAGTCCAACAAGCCAATTTTCCTAATTATATTTAAATGAGTCTGTCTACTCTATGCTTCCTTATTTATTCAACAGCACATTTTTTCACTTGCAAAGATAAAGATGGACGGAAGGCTGTCACTTCGCACGTTTAACTGAACAAAAAAACCCTCATATTGTGGTGGATTGGCGGGGGTGGGGGAGGGGGTTGAGAAACTGCATTACATCATCACAGAAAGTAGGTTAGGGCTTCATAACGTCACCTCAACACCAAGGACAAGCCGTTATGACTACATGCTCCATACCTGGTATTGGGACTGGGATACAAAGCCATATAACCTTCTGATTCATTGAACCCAAGGATAAAAGGATACTTAAAATATGGTGCAATGTAACGACTATAAGGAGAGGCCTGAAGGTTTGGGAAGGTCTGGAGGATGCCAACCCTGGAGGAGGCAGTGGTAATGGACTTGAGCCCTGAGGAAAAGTTGGATTAGGGATGGTGCACAAGTGGGCGGGCCCTCTGGACGGAAGGGGAGGCATGAGGGAGGGAGCAAAGTCCCAAAGGAGAGATTCTCCGCTGCATATTGCACAAGAGCAAAGAAGGGCAGTGTCTGCAGTGTTGAGTTAATGAAAGAAGCCATGAGAGATAAGGTTGGTGGAGACAGGTTGAACCAGATTATCACAACCTTGAAAGTTGGGCTCAATTTAGACTTTACCCTGTAGGCCAAGGAAGGCTTCTAAGCAGGGAGGGAGGTGTTAGGAACAACAGGGGGTTTTAGGAATAAACAATAGTGATTTATCTTCTCGGCTAATCTGCCTAACAGTGGGTCCTTTTGTCAAGCCAAGATTAATCAGAATCTATTATGTCTAGTAAAATAAGTGTGCCAAATTATATCCTGGGGTAATTTTGCTACCCCTTTTGCCCTGGAAATGCAATTCACATACTTTTCTTGACTGATGATAAATAACTGGGTAACCCGTCGCCACAACAGGAAGAAACATACATTAAAAAGAAAACATATCACAGTTGCTCCTATGACTATGGCAATTAAAACATTTGGGTGCTTGGGTGGCTCAGCCGGTTACATGTCCGACTCTTGGTTTCAGCTCAGGTCATGATCTCCAGGTTTCATGGGTTCGAGCCCTGTGACGGCCGGCCCCACCATCGGAGAGGAGCCTGCTTGGGAGTCTCTTGTCTCCCTCGCTCTCTGCCCCTCCCCCACTCTCACTATATCTGTTTCTCTCAAAATGAATAAACTTTAAAAAACGAAAAAAAAAATGTACGGGGTGTGGATGCATTCATTACATGAAAGTCATGATAGTTGGGGTTCCTCTTATACAAAATTAGAAGTGATAACTTTGTAAGAACTGATAATTACTCATTGCTGAATATGCTTTAATTTAGTAGTACTCTGTAACACTCAAAAATAAAGACATTGATTCCATCTATTTCAATCATTTCACTCCCATAACTACTGGTTACTTAACTAACTGGCACCTGTCTGAACCTCATGACCAAATTAGGACCAGGTAGTGTCGGGCAGAAGAAACACCCACTCATTTCTGAGTTGCCACGGGAGAGTGCAATGATTCTAAATAAAATTTAAGAGGGAGAAAAGTTTTTTTGTAATAGAGGCAACTATACACACACACACACACAGAGTATATATTATTATATATGCAGGGACATACACATATAAAAGGTCACAATTAAGAACACTGTATAGTGAATGTTAGAGGGCGTGTTTGTTGTTTTTGTAACTGACTCGTGGTTACAGAGTTGCAAAGCACCCAGAGGCTGCTAAGCTTATCTCGAAAAGGACTTCACTGTCAGAAAGCACAGAATAGCACAGAAGCACAGACTAGGTTCGGGGACCACTCCCTACTAACTGAGGCGAGGGAAACACGGCGGCAGGGAAGGGACTCAGGTGTAAGATTAAATTACAAATAGGCCAAATGAATGAAGCTGCGAGGAAGTGATAAAATCCTCAACACGCACCACTGTGTCTATTCTAGGGAATCGCCCCGCGAAGGGCAGCGTTTCCAGGAGACCTCAGCAACCTCACTGCGGGATAAACACTGCAAGGACCACGGTTTTTCATCTGGCTCAAAACCAGGCACAGCCAGTGTTTCGTGTCCAAAACGACACGACAGCAACCCCTCCGCGGGTGGTGGGGGGCTCTCCAGCACCGCCGTTTAGGAATGCCGAGTGCCTAGCCAGGACCTGTCAAAGTTTTCTTACTAAAATATCCTCATCTCCTCCCACGATGACACCCGGGGCTCGGAAGGCAGTCTTCCACCCGCTCGGGGCACGCTCCGTTGAGGACGGGCGTCTGCACGATCAGCCCCCGGGGGCAGGCACCCCCGATCCCTGGTCACACACTTCCTGTCTCTTCCCTCACGTCCCCCCCCACAACTTCGGTCTCCCATTCAGTTTCCAACTGTTACCAAGGTCCTAATCCCTGGAGGAAAGGGGGGCAGGCGGCTTTCTAATCCCCAACTCCTCACTCTGGGGCATCCGAGAGAGCCCAGGGAGGGAGAAGGCAGAAAGCCCTGGGTCCGCGAGCGGCACCCGCGTTCTGCCGACGGCGGCGGGTTAGAAACTACTCAATGAAACCCCAAGGCTGGGGAGGAGAGACGCGAGCGCCCAGCCCGGTGCCCCAAACCGACAGCAGGCGAGCGCTCGTTTTGTTTTTTTCCTTTTTCTTTCTTTCTTTCTTTTTTTTTTTTTTTTTCTGACGTCTCGCCCGTGCCCAGCGCTGGCGCTTTGGACTCGGGAGCCGGATTTCCAGTCCCGGAGCCCGAGTGCACTTCCAGCCACTCCGATCCCCAGACCCGGAGCGACGTCCCCCTCGGGGAACGGCCGCCGCGGGAGCCGAGCCCCGCCCGCGCCCGCGAGGGCAGCGGGGACCCGACCCCGCTCCCGGGCAGCGCGCGTACCCAGCCGCCCAACTTTGCGCCGGGCAGGGCCGCCCCCGCGAACTCCGCGGCGGCCGGGGTGGGGCGAGCACTCACCGACCCCGTACTTCTGCCTCTTGGTCGGGATCCAGCGGGCCATGGCGGCGACCTCGCCCCGCGGCGGCGGCGGCGGCTGCGGCGGCTACAGCTCCCGGGGCCCCGGCCGCCGCCGCGCCGCGCTCCCGCGCGCCCCGGGCTCCTCCGCCATGTTCCGGCAAACTTCGCCGACCCCGCGAGCCGTCTCCCCGCCGCGCCGCGCCGCCCCGCGCGGGATTCGCTCCGGCTCGGCCCCGGCCCGCGGTCACCTGCTGGGCCGGGCGGCCGCGCCGCCGTGCGCGCCCCTCCCGGCGCCGCCCCGGCCCCTCCCGCCGGCCGCGCCCTCCGCCCGCCCGGGGCCGCCTCCGCGCCCCGACCCGCGGGCGCCCGGCCTCTCCCGCCCGCCCCGGGGCTCCGCGCTCCCCCGGCTCCGCCTCGCGCACTTCCCGGGAGCGGCTTCCCGGGGCCCACTGGGCTCAGAGGGTTGTTTTTTTTTGTTTTGTTTTGTTTTTTCCTCTCGGTGTTTGGCGCTTTTCCCCGCCTTCCTCACCCGGATTCAACCCTCGAGGCTGGATCCCGGGGGGCGTCGGGAGGGCCGGCGGCGGGTGGGCGCGGAGTGCGGGGTCGCTGCCACTGCGCGCGCCGCGCCTCGGGGGGAACTAGAATGCGTTCGGGAGCTGCCTGCCGGGCCCCGGGCACCCCGAGTGCCTGGCACTCAGCGGGCGCTCAATAAATATTTGTTGAATGAATGAGCAGTTGACTACCGCGTTCACCCCCTGGAGCTTTAACTGACACCGAGAGGACCGGAAGCCGGGCTCCAGGGCGGACGCGACCTCCCGGGGCCACCGTTGATAGCTTTCAAAGCGGGCGTATTTGTCTCCGGGTAAGTGGAGACCTGATGCGAGGGAGCCGGGCTCCTGAGACGTGTCAGCTTCCAAGGGGAGCTTCGGTGGGAAAATTCTTTAGAGAGTCTTAACTTGGAAATCCTGTACCCCGCCCTCCCCCCCCACAAACACCGGGACGCCTCCCCAGCTGAAGGCATTCAGACCCTTGTGCTCAAGGGAAAAGATCGCCCCAAGACCTCCCTTTTCCAAGACAGCTGCAGCCCAGAGAGCATCCTTGTGGAGGGGGGACCAGGGCACATCCGAGAGACTCTTCTCCATCGGCCGTATCGTTTTGACCAACAGCCCGACGCACGGACTGTTCAAATGCACTGCCGCAGGCTCCACTTGGAACTCACTTCCTCCTGGAGAGACCTCGGGAATGAAGGGGGGGGGGGGGGATCGGAGGCACCTGGCTTGGGGGGAGGGGAGGCGCTCGGCTACCTTACACGGAGAAGTAAAATCTCAGAGTAAATGAGCAGCCGATTTATGCTCCCGGTCTGAGAAAATACCTATTGAAAGAAACTGTTTTGTCTTTGCAGTCTGTGAAATTTTTCTGGCCTTTCTGGAACATGAAAGAAAGATAACGTAGTGAAATAGAGTGAAACTTGATTGAAAAATTAGTGCATTTTAATTTTGGTAATGTGTGCAAAACCATATCCGAAATAAAAAAAAAGGGGGGGGGGGGTCCTGTTCTAGGTGGGTAATTCCTAGGGCTTATCCTCTTCTCCATCAACAAGTAGGCATTTATTTGCAAAGTGTAATGATAATTTAAGAATCCGTCACTTTATTTTTTCTTAATTTTTTTTAAGTTTATTTACTTTTGACAGAGACAGTGCGAGCATGAGCTGGGGAGGGGCAGAGAGAGAGAGGGAGACACAGAATCCGAAGCAGGCTTCAAGCTGTCAGCACACAGCCTCACGCGGGGCTGGAACCCCCGGAACTGTGAGATCCTGACCTGGGCCGAAGTCGGAGGCTTAACCGACTGAACCCTCCCGGGCGCCCCAAGAATCTGTCACTTTAGACTTAACATCCAGGAGGCACTCCACCATATCCATGAAATAATTTTTCTTAGCCAGTGACATCACGATTAACCTAATGTCATCTTCTTTCTACCAATGTTTATTAAGGTCCTGTTAGATGTCATGGGGCCCAGCAATGAATAAAGGAAAATCCCTACCCTCATAGAGCCTACAGTCTGGAAGACAGAGGAAAAAAAAAACAAATAAATGTGTGCCAAATGAGACTAAGCATGTAGAAAACCCAAAACTAGGAGGATAGGATGTGCTGCTGTTTTATGCTGAGTAGTCTGCAAAGGTGCAGACATTGAAGAATCAACCCGAGGGAAGTATGCAAAGGCCTAGAGGCACGTTTGGCAGGTTCCCAAAACAGCAAGGAATCCTCCTCTGTAAAAAAGGAGTAAGTAGCTGTGTGGAAGGCAACTTGGTCCAAGAGGCACAGAGTGGCGGGATAGAGCAGGACCCTGAAAAGCATAGTAAGGGGCTTACATAGAACAACATTAGATGAGGTTGGAGTTTTTGAGCCAACCCTCCAATACGATCTAATTTGCTTGCCTATGGGATGAACAGACTATAAAGGCACAAGGGAAGACATAGGAATATTTTAGTAGTTCAAGCACCAAATGAAAGTAGTTGGGGCCAGGATAGTAGGGGAGAGATGGGAAAGAGGTTGGATTCTTAACATAAAGTTAAGAATATAGTGGGACTCCTGGGTGGCTCAGTCGGTTAAGCGTCTGACTTTGGCTCAGGTCATGATCTCACGGTTGGTGGGTTCGAGCCCCGTGTCAGGCTCTGTGCTGACAGCTCAGAGCCTGGAGCCTGCGTGGGATTCTGTGTCTCCCTCTCTCTCTGCCCCTCCCCTGCTTGCACTCTCTCTCTCTCTTTCTCAAAAATAAATAAACATAAAAAAATTTTTTTAAAAAGTTAAGAATACAGTGTGCACGGAGGAGAATTCACTGTGAGGCCTCTGGGTCCTTTCATTAGCTTGTTTTTGGAAAGCCCGCAAAGAAAAAAAATGTTTTGTGTTTTGTTTTGTTTTGTTTTCCTTAAGAGCCCCACTGTATATGCTTCAGGCCCCAGAGACCTTGGATCCTGTCCCTGGGTGTGATAGACAAGGTGGGTCAAGGATGACTCTAAGTTTGGGGGCTTGAGTAACTGGTAAATATATCCACGTTGTTCTGTATTGAAGTTTTCCTTTGTTATTTCTTTAGGACTTAATCACCTTTAGGACTTCCTCAGTGATTCCTCCACGTGGACCCCTAGGAGCTGAAGCATTTGCATTATAGAATGGGGACTTCACAAAGGTATTTCAGTTGTCTCTGTTCAAGGAAATTGCTTAACCAAATGTTCTCTAACTACTGGTGTACTTTGAATTTAATACACATCAGGGTGTTCCGTGCGCGTCCAGTGGAACCGGATTTCTACCAAAATGATTTCAGCTGCCTTTTCTGGAATGTTTTCAGCGCCACCCCCTACCACTCGCACTGAAAGCTCTTTGCAGAACTTGAGGTTTGAATCTGGGCGCTGGATATTTCAAGTTTGACAATAATTGCGTTAAGAGGGTTGGAGGCAAACGGAAAATTTTAATTACAGCCTTCAGTACGTTTATTCTTTTTCCTCTGAAGACTGAGGTCCACCCACTTTGTTATATCCAATGGTTAAATCCCAATTTGAAAGTCCATTTAAATCATAAAAGCAGAGCTATTCAACGTCTTTTATTAAAATTAGGCTTAAAATTAGAGAGTCAACTAGACGGGTAGGTGGAATAAGAGCATGATTCCCAGAAATATCAATTTCTTTTTCCTCTGATGTCTTTTCAGAAGAAACATTTGGCATATTCCAGAAGCACTGATACTCAGACTGCGAAACCCACACAAATATAAACACATTTATGCACGCACAAGCACTAGCATACTCTGCTTGAAGGTGCCTTGGAGAAAGAAATGAGGACAAATGAATTTGAATTTGGAGGCTAGTTTGACATGAACATTGTGACCATCCCTCACAACGCCTGAATAGATGGATGTGAAGACAATTGGCGAGGGCTTGCTTCCTCCGTTGATTACAAGGTTTATTTCGCCAAATCTGGCTGACTTGATTGCTTCTCTGAAAAAAGCTATGGATTCTATTAAAGAGCATCTCTCTCTCTCTCTCTCTCTCTTTCTTTCTTTCTTTCTTTTTTTTTTTTTTTTTTTCTGGATGAGCCTACATATGAGTGAGTGTAGTTGCTAGAATAACCAAAAAAAAAGGCGGAAAAATGCAATTGGCTCTAATATCACTTTGAGGTCTTCTGAGGGCAAATGCTCTAGCTTAGGACAGGGTGGTTCTATGTAAGTCAGGCGCAGGGTGAGGCATTGTCATTTGGGACCCATGAGCTAAACTGGACAAAGGAACTCACCCCTGCAGCCCTAGAAGTACTTTTTTTTTTCATAGACCCTAGAAACTCACATTGCTGTCTACTCTCTGCCGCCCAGATGATTTATCTGGTGAGCATCTTTGGGTCTGTTCTTGGCTCTGCCACGGGCCGTGGTAGGTCCACTTTCTCTGATGACTGGGAGATGATGGTCACTTCTCCAGTGCTAGTCATACCCTCACCCCCATCGCCGTGAGATGGGTGCTCGGTAAGCTTAGCTTTCACCCTCTTTGCAAACACAGCAAAAAGCTTTTAGTTTTGCTTCTGGAATGCTCTTTGCTGCAGACATCTAAATGTGCTTCAAGTTCACCTTTGAAAGAAGTTGATGACATGAGCAACTCAAAGTTATTATTAGCTTGATGACAGTTGGATCAATATTCAATGCGAGAAGCGAGGAACACCACTTGAATTTTCAAAACTGTATTTACGTAACGTGTCTTGAAAAGTTCCTCTATGTGTTGAAAATCTATCTTCAGGGGCGCTTGGGTGGCTTGGTCGGTTAAGCGTCCGACTTCAGCTCAGGTCACAATCTCACAGTCTGTGAGTTCGAGCCCCGCGTCGGGCTCTGTGCTGACAGTTCAGAGCCTGGAGCCTGTTTCAGATTCTGCGTCTCCTTCTCTCTGACCCTCCCCCGTTCATGCTCTGTCTCTCTCTGTCTCAAAAATAAATAAACGTTAAAAAAAAAAAAAATTAAAAAAAAAATGTAGAAAACATTATTTTAAAATTTTATTTTTGAGCAATCTCTACACCCAACATGGGGCTCCAACTTACAAACTCGAGATCAAGAGTTGCGTGCTCTACTGACTGAGCCAGCCAGGCACCCCTAAACATGCAGAAAACATTCTCAACTTGAAGCCCGTACAAAAACAGGTCATGTGTCGGATTTGGCCTACAATTCCTGGTCTAAACCATGACTGTCACTTTTTGAAGTGAGTGGAAAGGCTAGGGGGGCCTCCAGGAGAGGGGCCATGGTAACAACGGAGACATCAGTGTAGGACCTTCGCAGCAGAAGTTTGCTGTGTAAGAGTTTGAGAAAAGCTCCTAGAAGACAAGTTGTTGAAAGAGAGGGAATCCAAATAGTTAGAGGATGGGGCACTTCTAAAAATAGTATCTGTTTGAGGGAATTGTCTCCTGGCCTAACCCCTCTGAACTCTATTCTGAATAATAGAAGCTATAAATAAAAAACATATCTCAACCTCTGGAAGACAGTGGCACACAAGCAACTGTTTTGGCACCCACCAAACAAGTAGACTTCTTTTTTTTTAATGATTATTTATTTTTGAGAGAGCGAGAGCACGCACGTGCACAAGCAAGGGAGGGGCAGAAAGAGAGGGAGACACAGAACCTGAAGCAGGCTCCAAGCCGTCAGCACAGAGCCTGACACGGGGCTTGAGCTCATGAACCGTGAGATCACCACCTACGCCAAAGTCGCACCCTTAATTGGCTGAGTCACCCAGGCGCCCCTGAACAAGTAGGCTTGCAAAGATGGAGGGGGGAGGCATATTTATGGCAGCATTATTTACAACAGTCAAAATATGGAAACGACTAAGTGTCCATCCGCAGATGAATGGATAAAGAAGATGTGGGATGTACATACAATAGAATACTATTCAGCCGTGAGAAAGACAGACATTTGCTATAGCATGGGTGGACCTTGAGGGTTTTATGCTAAGTGACATAAATACTGTGTGATCTCAGCTATACGTGGAATCTAAAAAAAGCCAAACTCCTAGAGAGGATAATGGCGGTTGTCAGGATCTGGGGGTGTGGGAAGTAAGGAGATCTGGTGCCCCAAAGGAGATATGACAACTGCTGTGAAAAAAGTTTGCATGGCCAGGTAGATACCAATGACACCACCTGGCAAAGGTCAGAGCTGAAGTGAAAGGAATATGGGCAGATTGGTGTGAATTCTGAGACACAGACTCCAGACTTCTCCAGAAATACTTGGAGGGGGACTTGGCAGGGAAATGAAGGTGTTGAAACTATAGAACCAGAGACAGATTGGAATTGTTTTAGTTGTGCTGAAATATGGTGACATATAAAATTGCATACATGTAAGGCGAACAATGTGATGGGTTTGATACACCAATATATTCAGAGGTAATGACCACAGTAAGGTCCACCTCCGTTATTTCACATGATTACAATTTTCGTGTGTGTGGTAAAAACAGTTAAGTTTTATGAACCTTCGGGGGGCGCCTGGGTGGCTCAGTTGGTTAAGCGGCTGACTTCAGCTCAGGTCATGATCTCACAGTCCGTGAGTTCAAGCCGCGTGTCGGGCTCTGTGCTGACAGCTCGGAGCCTGGAACCTGCTTCGGATTCTGTGTCTCCCTCTCTCTCTGCCCCTTCCCCGCTCATGCTCTGTGTCTCTCAATCTCAAAAATGAATAAACGTTGGGGCGCCTGGGTGGCTCAGTCGGTTAAGCGGCTGACTTCAGCTCAGGTCACGATCTCACCGTCCGTGAGTTCGAGCCCCGCGTCGGGCTCTGGGCTGATGGCTCAGAGCCTGGAGCCTGCTTCCAATTCTGTGTCTCCCTCTCTCTCTGCCCCTCCCCCGTTCATGCTCTGTCTCTCTCTGTCTCAAAAATAAATAAACGTTAAAAAAAAAAAATTAAAAAAAAATGAATAAATGTTAAAAAAAAAAAAAGATTTACGAACCTTCGGGGCACCTGGGTGGCTCAGTCGGTTAAGCATCGGACTTCGGTTCAGGTCACGATCTCTTGGTTTGAGCCCCGCGTGGGGCTCTATGCTGACAGCTCAGCGCCTGGAAGCTGCTTTGGATTCTAGTCTCCCACTCTGTCTGTCTCTTTCCTGCTCACACTCTGTCTCTCTCTTTCAAAAAAAAAAAAAAATTAAAATTAAAAAAAAGATTTACAAACTTTCAAGAACATAATACGGCATCATTAACTATAATCACCATGCTGTGCTTATAGGTTCCTAGAACCTATCCACCTTATAACTGTAAGTTTGCACCCTTTGAGCAACATCTCATTTTCCCCTCCCTCCTAGACCCTAGTGACCACCAATCTACTCTATTTCTGTAGAAATATAGTTTGAATTTTTAAAAATACCACACTATATTTCACAATATAAGTGAAATCTTATAGTGTTTGTCTTTCTCTGATTCATTTCACTTAGCATAATGCTAGGTGAATGCCCTCAAGTTTCATCCATGTTCTTGCAAATGGCAGAATTTCCTTCTATTTCCATGGCTGAATGATATTCCACTGTACATAAATACACTCCATTCTCTTTTTCCATCTATTCATTGACAGGTTTCTTCCATGTCTTGACTATTGTGAATAATACTGCAGTGAACATGGGAGTACAGATATCTCTTCAATATCCTGTTCTCCTATCCTTCGGATATATAGATAAGCAACATTCTGAAATGCTTTCGTGTTCCTCAGCTCGTTAAAATTGAGACAGCTATTTGCTGCCTTTAATGGTCCTTGGACTCAGAATTCATGTGTTTGAATGTCAGTCTTTTTAGTCTCGGAGAACCTACACATTAGCATAGAGTTGTTATCGCCACAATAAAAGTGACTCAAAGTTTTAAGGATGGTTCATTGGATAGCAAGATTTTAAAGTTGGATATTTGAAAGCTATCCTTTGACTCAAGCAAATGTGTGATTGCACAGCCCATTAATGGTAGCTTAACCAACCTTCAGCCTTAAAACGTAGACAATGTTTTAAAGTAACAGCCTTCAGGCTCAGCAGCTGGCTTCATCCCTAGATCATTTGGCCTTGCATTTGGATAAGACTCCTGAGCTCACATCTTTCAAGATGAGGAAGTATCTCAACATACTTTGCAATAGTCACCTGGCTCAGCTGCTTCAGGAGGACGGTGCCTGGGGGTTTTTACTCACATAGTTTCTTAGTCATGTTCCTGTGACATAATGTTCTTATTTATTTAAACAAGCCTTTCCCTCCCATAAAATTCAGCCTCAGGGTTTGTTTCTCCGAACCACTCATACCACTTACCCAAAAAAGTCTTTTAGGAGGAGAAGTAAACTCACGTTCTTTGTGAAGGTGAACTCCATTTAGCAATGATCTGACTGTTAATGTTCGTCCTTGTTCACTGGGCTTGGCCCACACTTCAAGTGCCAGGCAAGCGCTGGCCCCGGGGAGCTGTGTTTTGATTTCCCCCATGATTTGCCAAAAAGGCCTCTCTTGACTTCAGTCTTCCTATTTGTAAAACTGTTGTTGCAATTCATTGTCTGGGTACAAATGTTAGAATTCTTCGGAGAAGGATGTTATCTGAAGACAGGAAACTACCGTTCACGGAGAATGTGAGCAACAGGAAAATTCCACTGGCCATGGATTTTACTTAATGTTCTGTAAGCTGTTTGGAGTGGAAGCATCCCAGTAAAATGAAGAGACCTGTAGTAGATCCATCCAAGAAAGGTAAAATGGAAATATGCACAATGAGGAATACAAAGGGAGGTAGGACCACAGAGTTAGGGAAACCAATTTACATGAGATTATGCTGTACGGTTCTCACTTCATAAAATGTAAAAATCACAATGAAAGATGGAATTAAATGTACATGACCAACACTGAGTCAAGAAGTAGATAGCCTCAGGTGTCCAAATAGCAGAGAAGACGTAGAAAATGTGGTCAAAATAGTACATCTAAAAAACATGGCAGGCTTAGATATAAAGGCAAATACTTTTGTGTATTCCAAGAGGAGATCAGCTGAGAATTTACTATAAACTATTCCGTAGGAAAAGATGGGATGCTTCCTCATGTCTTTTATTGAAACAACATAACCCTGGCAGAAAAGCCTGTTAAAATGTGGGAGGGAAAAAAAATGCAAATTGATATTTGTGCAGATACAATACAAATACAGCTGGAAATAGAGATCCAAAATGAAATATTAGTGCATTTCATCAAACACTCCGTGAAAAGAACAATACAAAATGACTTCAGTTTTATTCTCAAAATAGAAGAGTAGTTAGGTAATAGGAAATTAACAGCAGAATTCATCTCATCAAAAGGCCTCTCGGGGCGCCTAGGTGGCTCAGTTGGTTAAGTGACTGACTTCGGCTCAGGTCATGATCTTATGGTTTGTGAGCTCAAGTGTCACATCCACGGAGCCAGCTTGGGTCCTCTGCCCCGCCTCCCCCCCCCCCCCCCCCCATCCCTGCATGCTCTGTCTCTCACGCTTCTCAAAATAAATAAACTTTTTTAAAAATGTAAAAAAAAAAAGTCTCAGAGAAAAACCAAATGATCATCTGGATAGATACTCAACAGGCATTGGATTAAAATTAACATTCATTCTTTTTTTTTTTTTAACGTTTATTTATTTTTGAGACAGAGAGAGAGCATGAATGGGGAAGGGTCAGAGAGAGAGGGAGACACAGAATCTGAAACAGGCTCCAGGCTCTGAGCCGTCAGCACAGAGCCTGACGCGGGGCTCGATCCCACGGACCGCGAGATCATGACCTGAGCTGAAGCCTGCCGCTTAACCGACTGAGCCACCCAGTCGCCCCTTAACATTCATTCTTGATCCAAACTCTTAGTAAACTAAGAATGACATAACATCCTCAACTTGATGCAGAGTGTATCTTGGAAACAAGCAGACAGCATCACACTTAAGGGCCAAATGTCACGTATTTCCACTCACCAGAAATAAGAAGCGAAGTCCTGTAACACCACCGTTAGAGCAGAATTCAGGATTGCTCTATCCAGCACAAGAAAGTGGGAGACATGATTTGGAGACCAAATTGTTATTGTTTGCTGATTATATAAACTGGCTCACGGAATCAACAATGAGTATTTTCACGCCTGAATTTCATCGTATCATCTAGTTAACCCTTTTCTCTTGTTTTGATATATACATAAGGGGACTTCACAGGCCAAAGAAACCCACTGGCCTGTTTCACCAAATTTACTACCACATGGTAACACATGATATTTCAATTTCTGCAAAGTTCAGTTCCCTCCCCCACCCCCAGACTTCCCCATCTTTACACACAGAAAAGAATTTAGTTTCAAAATTATTTCACTTGCCACAGAGAAGCTTAAACAGGTCAGCCCGATTGCTATTGTTTTGTCAGTAGTGTGCCCTCTTAAGTGGAATGGGCCTCTCAGTGGGCTGTAAGATGTCACTCTGAATTCTCCTGCAAGGCTCTTGCGGCTGCTTCCCGAAGAGGCATTTAGCGGGACCCTCCGAGTTCACCTCCCCGGCCAGTGTGAACTTCCAGCCCTGCCCCTGTTGTTAATCTCACAAACCACCCTTTGTGCTCAGACCACAGAACTCTAGTTGCAAACAAGACTTTGGGGTGTGGTTGCACAAAGACGTTTTGCACTGAGCCTGTGTTGGCTCTGAGTGAGCCTCCTTACCCTTAGGGACTGAGTTAACTCTTAGGGAATCTCTAAACCCTGTGATGCAAGAGAGCCCTGAACCTTCTCAGCTGGGCGAGAGAATCACCTGCACTTAGTTGCGATGGCAACAGCATAGGAAATAAAATTCACGAATAACACGAATCGAATTGGAAAATATAATTATCATCACGGCTGAATTAACCATGAGGATATCCATCAAGCAATTTAGGAATGATTTCAGAAGCATTGGTAGTTTTCTTCTTGCCATGCTCAAAGTCTTTTCTTCAAACATTCCTTCTGATAAATACATCCTATGATATCCTAGAAAAAAGGGGCTTGAAACTCTCTTGGGTTTAAAGATGTCCACAGATGTAAAATATTCTTGTTTCAATGCCCAACGTAGAATGATACAGTCAAGTTTAGGGAATGCATTAGAAAGAGGGCAAAACTTCAAAATAAAATTTCACGAAATCAGCCCATGACAATTTGTGTCTGCATTTTAAAATAGAAATACAGTAAAAACCTTGGTTCGTGAGCATAATTTGTTCCAGAAACACTAATCCAAAGCAAAACACTAATCCAATGCTTTGTATGTCAAAGCAAATTTCAAGAACCGTTGGCTCAGTTGGGATCACATGACATTTGCCATGAAGTGCTACTCGTATTGCAAGACACTGTTTGTTTATCAAGTTAAAATTTATCAGAAATGTTTGCTCATCTTGCAGAACTCGTATTGCAAGACATCACTCGTTCATCAAGTTAAAATTTATCAGAAATGTTTGCTCATCTTGCAGAACACTTGCAGACCAAGTTACTTGCAACCCAAGGTTTCAGTGTAATTTACTATGCTATGCAACCGAAAATAGCCGATGAAACTAGGAAGGCTTAACACAAATTAAAAGATCAAGGGGAAGGGGTGCCTGGGTGGCTCAGTCAGTTGAGCATCTGACTCTTGGTTTCAGCCCAGGTCATGATTTCACAGTTTGTGAGTTTGAGCCCTGCATCGGGATCTGCATGGACAGTGTGGATGGAGCCTGCTTGGCATATCTCTCTCCCTCTTTCTCCCTGCCCTTCCCTGGCTTGCTCTCTCTCCCTCTCTGTCAAAAAGGAAATAAATAAACATTTAAAAAGAAAAACTTAAAAAAAAAGATCAAGGGGAAAATACTGCTTGCTATTCCTGGAAAAGAAAGCTGAGCAGGAACGTGGTAAAAAAAAAAAAAAAAAAAAAAAAATCAAACCAGGGGCAACCTAGTGCTACATAGATATGGTACCAGTGCCACCTACTGTCGTGAGTATAAATTGCAGCTGTGCAATAGTCAATTCTCAGAATTCTTTTAAAACCTGCCCTCTCATGGCAGGAACAGGTGTTCTATATTGCTTTCACTATTTCCACTTACCTAAATCTTACTCTGTGTTAAGAATTACCGTGCTAAGAGCTTTACATTGATCTTCTTTACATCGATTTGTCACGACAGCTCTTATCAGGCAGGTGGTATTTTTATCCCCATTACGTAGATGAACAGAAACAGGGCTCGAGAGTCACTAAAGAGCTTACCCAAGGTCATATAGGTGGCAAGTGGCAGAGCCCAGGGTAGAACTTGGGCTCTCTGATCAGAAATCAACCTCAAGGCTGCTCTTCTGCCTTTGGAAGCTACATTGCTGTGTCTTGAGATCTCTCTTGTCGGGGGGGTCTTACAGAATATGTTTCTATCACTTCAGCCTCAGTTTATCATGGTCGGAAAAACTCATGCAGAGGAATGAATATGCTATCATGATAAATAATATATTTATTATAAAACATTATTATAAAACATTATCAGGGCAAAGAAGAGGGTCTGCAGAGGGTTTGCATGGCCTTTCCTATTTTATTCATAAAGTATTTTTATGTTTATTATTTTTATTTTGGGGGGGATACAAGTGGAGGAGGGGCAGGGAGAGAGAGAGAGAGAGGGAGGGAGAGGGAGAGAGAGAGAGAGAGAGGGAGAGAGAAGAGAGAAAGAGAGAATCTTGAGCAGGCTCCATAGACAGTGCAGAGCCCGGCACGGGGCTTGATCTCACAACTGTGAGATTGCGACCTGAGCCGAAATCAAGAGTCGGTCATCCAGCCGACTGAGCTACCCACGCACCCTGGTCTTTCCTATTTTAATAAAAAAATGTGAATCAAGTTTCAGGCCTTTATGTGCCTTTGTGCTAATTTGCGTGCCTGACACTGATAACTTGTATTTGCATATTTTCAGATTACCACAATTTGAAAATAGGAAATCTGAAAATAGGAAGATAGATCAGATTTTCCCTGAAAGTCACCCCCTCTGAGACTAAGGATTCCACAGCCATTGTAGTTCTACGGTTCTAAGAATGGCTTATTGGTCCTTATTTTGCATAGAAGGCTCGTTATCAGACCTTCATTGGCTGTTGTATGCAGATGCTAAACGCTACTCGCACTGTGTTCTAATGAATCCCAGGGTTTGTGCTAAGTGTAATGCATTTTGGGTCCAAGCTTTGAAAACATAAAACCAGGGATGGAGCAAGAGGAAAAGTATAGAATAGATGGAGTTCACTAGGGCAGAGGGGAAAAGTAGAGGGAGCCAGCAAATCTAATCTGGAGGAAGAGACAAAATCAGGAGGGTGGACCCAGGATCCAGTTCCAGGGAAAAGCAGAAGCTGGAGAGCCAGTCCCAGCTCCCACCCATGAGCCACACAAACAGCCCGAGTGTCGTGGAGTCAAGATCAGTTGGAGGCCCGTGACGGGAAACTCATGACTGTGTGTTCTTAGGAGACCACCTTTGAAATCAAGAGTCAACACCAGATACCATTAGGAGTCCAATCAATTCAACTGTAAAAATATTTATGTGGTACCTTTGGCGTGAAAAGCACTCTGCCTTCACGCATCTCCTCTCCTTGTCTTCTCTGTAGATTTGCACTGGCAGCATTTAATGCAATCCAGCTGCAAAGACTTAAAAACCTCGGTGGCTGAGTTCCAGTCTGATTCAGCATGGTGCACCCCAAAGCTATGGCTTAGTTGCCTAGTTACGGCCTCGACTGGCATCTCTGAACTGTGCAGTGATTCCTGGGTCAGCATCCTACTTCTCGCCTAGAGAAACCTACTTCGTACAGTATTACTTGCAAATTTTTTCTCTTTTTAAAAATTGTGGTTAAAACAGCACCTAACATTAAATTTCTCATCTGAATCATTTTTCCGTGTACAGCTCAGTCGTGTGAAGTAGATTTCCCTTGCTGTGCAACATATCTCTAGATCTCTAGAACTTTCTCATCTTGCAAAACTGGAGCTCTATACCCATTAAAACTAATCCCTCTTCCCTCCTCTCTCCATCCCTTGGGCACAGCCTTTCTATTTTCTGTTCCTATGACATTGATTACTTTGGATACTTCATACGAGTTGAATCACGCAGTCTGTGTCCTTTGGCGACTGTTTTATTTCGCTTAGTATAACATCCTCAAGGTTCATCTGTGTCATAGCGTGTGACAGAATTTTTTTTCTTTTTTTAAGGCTGTGTAATATGCTATTGCACATATATGCTACATTTTCTTTATCCATTCATCCATTAATTATACCTCTTGGCTGTTGTGAATGCAATGAACATGGGCGTGGTACTTCTTATTTTTTTTAAAAACACAGAACTTCCCGCCACCTGAAGGTCTAACAGTGTAAGGAGTGCGTATAAAAACTGAGGCAGAAAGATGGTCAGTAGCAGGCTAACAGTCTCAGGAAGCAGAGCATGTGGGAGAATTTGTGATTGCCAGGCATCACTGCCTGCACATTTCACTTAGAAAAAAGTGTAGCTTTTGGCAAGACCCCTTGGGTTTACAGAAAGACAAATTTGCAACAAAGGGCTAGATCTTTTTTTCAATGACTCAACCACGCCACGTAGCTCAGATCTCCAGTGTCACCCAGGGATTTTGTGGGAGTCATCATCATCTGCTGCTAACATGGAGACAGGAGGGCTTTGTCAAACTCCACAAACTCCTGCCTACAGGGTTAGGAATAGCATAGATTCTGAGCTCTGAGGACACTATTGTTAGTCCATTGTTTTTAAACTTGGGAGAATCATTTAAATTCTTTAAATGTCAGCCTTCTATTTCTCAAAAGAGGGTGGTAATACAGACTCCTAATTTTGGGTGAGGATTTAATGAGAGTAATTGTAAATTCTAAAAAAAAAAGTGTTATATAAACATTGACTACATTAGTTTTAGTGAATATCAGTATAATAGCATTTGTAGCAAACTTCTGTTTCAACTTGTCGTTTAGCTGCTTGATTTCTTTTTATAATTCAGAGGAGAGCACAGTTTGTTGATCACATCTGCTTCGGGGTTCTGAAAAATAAGTTCTCTCCTCTCAAATCCAAGTCGAAAAATGGCTGCCTTCCCTGGGGCTTGTAGCTGCTTTGAGTGCAGAAATAGTTACTCGAGATTTATCAACCCGTACAAATGTTTGTGGGGAGTGCCAGAAATTGCTGTTTTTTCTGGATGTCCATTCCCTCTATTCCTTCTTTAATAACGGAACTCCTGTTTTGTAGCCAAACACATAGTTGCCTAGAATAAAGATTAGTATTTCTTGGTCCCTTCTATAGCTAGCTGTGGTTAGGTACAGAGTTTTGGCCAATTGGAATTGTGTCTGTGAGCGCCAGGGTGGCTCATTCGGTTGAGCGTCCGACTTTGACTCAGATCATGATCTCACAGTTGGTGAGTTCGAGCCCCGCATCGGGCTCTGTGCTGTTAGCAAGCTTTGGATCCTTTGTCCCTCTCTCTGTCTCTGTTCTTCCCCTGCTCAACGCAGTCTCTTTATCAAAAATAAATTTTAAAAAACATTTAAAAATAAATACAATAAATTATGTCTGTTTACACGTTTTTTTAAGCCAAAACAAAAAATTAATACAGGCAATTAGTGCCTTTCAAAATAATTGGAAGTGTGGGTGGCGGGAGGCTGCTGTCTGAACTACTGAGTTCTAGAACATTTTGTTATTGCTGTAGTCCATCTTGGAGCGTGAAGTGGAAGCCAAGTGACCATCCTGCGTGCCTGATGGAGACAGAATTATCAAATCAGGCCCTTGGTCACTTATTTCTAGGCTCGGTTTATGTGCACGAGAAAGTTCTTTCTTGTTCCCGCCACCGTTGCGTTGGATTTTCCGTCCCTCAGAATGGAACCAAACCCCCACTGACACAAGTTTGATCACAGTCATGATTGTTACTCACGTGGTATTTTTAGATATGCTACTTCAACAAAATTCACACCACATATTGTTATCTGGGCCTAGCACATCCAGAAACGTGGACAGTGCTCTCGTGTGGATGTGGCAGACACGGTCGGCCTAAGTAGGAGGCAGAAACGACTAGAACATTTCAACAGAGAGGCACCAGTGCAGTGCAGGGGGTCGGAGACCTAGAGGGTAGAGGAGCCAAGCGGAGGACAGGGAGGTGATTTAGAGATTATCAACAGCTGCTACCACCGCTGGGCCAAAGGGACAGAGGGAATTGGTACAGGTTGTATCATTGCTCCCATTTACTCACTACCCTCCCAGGCTTATATGTCCTGCCTCATTGATATGCAGCTTGCTTTGGCTAAGAAAATGTGAACAGAAGTGATACACACTTACAGACAGCTGGCATCACGAAGTCTCCGTGACAGCTAGGCAGCTTGATAAGCAGGCAGCACTGGGCTTGGAGTCAGGACATCTGCATTCAATTCCTGCCTTGGCCACTTACCACCTAATAGATCTCGGGCCAATCCCCGGGCTTCGCTTGGAAGCCATTTCTTCACTGGGGGGACGGCCTCAATGATGGATTTAAACTGATCGCTCAGCGTCCCTTCAGCCTTCCGTTTATACGTTGGATCAACCACACAATAACTGTCCCTTAAAGGAGACATTCTTGTCTTTAGATTGAGTACTTTACTTTATTTTCCCTGTGCTTTGATTAAACATTGTCTTTGTCCTGGGACACGTTCACCAATTGAGTGGTTGTTTCTTCTTCTTCTTCTTCTTCTTCTTCTTCTTCTCCTTCTCCTTCTCCTTCTCCTTCTCCTTCTCCTTCTCCTTCTCCTCCTCCTCCTCCTCCTCCTCCTCCTCCTCCTCCTCCTCCTCCTTCTTCTTCTTCTTCCTTCTTCTTCTTCCTTCTTCTTCCTTCTTCTTTCTTCTTCCATGAAACAATGCAGTGCAAAGTCTACTCATTCCAATTGTTTTTTGTTAACTCATTCCAGGTTTTTATTTTCTTTAAAAAAATTTTTTTTAACGTTTTTATTTTAGTTTTGAGAGAGACAGACAGAGTGTGAGCAGGGGAGGGGCAGAGAGAGAGGGAGACACAGAATCCAAAGCAGGCTCCAGGCTCCGAGCTGTCAGCACAGAGCCCGACGCGGGGCTCGAACTCACGGACCGTGAGATCATGACCTGAGCCAAAGGCCGACGCTCAACGGACTGTCATTCTAATTTTTAATAGAATGATTCCATTGGCTGCAAGAAAGAATGTCAGTTTTAGGAGTGACTTGGCAGGTGCAGGAGAAACATCAACACTTGAGGGCCTCAGAGAAATGCAGATCCTTTCAAGCCGTGTTGAGTGTTACGATAAAGAAGTTTTTAAAAGGAGCTGTAATGCAATCTTTTAGTCCCCCCACCGCCCCCCAGCTACACTTCCATACTCCCAATTGGGCTTGTCACCTGCCCTGTCACCACTTTCCTTTCCTCTTTTTCAGTGGGAGAAAGATCACATTTCACTGGAGTTACACCAGCAAGATTTCCTGAACTACCAAGGACATCTCTGGTGGTTTTAAACCCTGCACAGAGTTGTGATTAAAGGGGGGGGGGGGGGGGGAGGGGTGAAGAGTGCCTTTTTCGATGGTCACAGTAAGACCAAGAGTACTTTCCAAATCTCTATATCAGAATACATTAGTGATGTGCTTAGGAGTCATCCTGCTAGGTTCTTCTCAAGTGCCAAGTGCTGGCATGGGGGTAAGAAGTCACCCAGAGGAATAGTAGAGGGGAGATGGCTTAAGAGAAAGGAGGTCTCCTACCTGCCTGGCTGTAACCGAGCTACGCCCATCTCTCCTAGGCACTGTCCTGGGATCTCTTGCCAATCCTTCTGACCGATGGCCACCTTGATTTCTAAATCAATGGGCATGAGGGAGGCCATCACCCTCTCATAGGGCCTCGATTCCTCAGAGCTATCCATATGCACAGGCATTAGCTTGGTCCTTGGGCAGTGGACCCTCGGTCTACCAGGTTGGAAGTCTTTCAAAACAGAACCATGTCTAATAATCCAGCATTTGGGTTTCTATGACAGCGGATCTTCCTGGAATTTTTTAAACTAACATATGCAAAATAAAAACATGGCTTTTCCTGCCTTCACCAAGAAAAGACAGTGAGATTTCATTCCATTTCCCACCTTTCCTCCACCAACAGGCTTGCGTCTGTTTGTTTCTATTTCTTTAAAATTTTTAAAGCGTTTTTTTAAATGTTTATTTTTTTTTTTTTGAATTATTTATCTTGAGAGAGAGAAAATGAGAGGCGGGGAGAGGGAGAGAGAGAATCCCGAGCAGACTCGGTGCTGTCCGCACAGCTCCTCATGCGGGGCTCCATTGGACAAATTGTGAGATCATGACCTGAGCTGAGATCACGAGTCAGACGTTCAACTGACTGAGCTACCCAGATGCTCCTCTTTTAAACCTTTAAAAAAGTAGTATAAATAACACATTCAGAGTATATTAATTTCCTGTTGCCGCTGGAATAAATGACCGCAAACTTAGTGGCCTCAAAGAACACAAATTTATTATCTTCCAGGGCTACAGGTCGGAAGTTCAAAATGAACCTTAGGGGCTAAAATCAAGGTGTCAGCAAATCTGTGTTCCTCTGGGAGACCGTAAGGGAGAATTCTTTTCGCTGTGTTTTCCAGCTTCTAGAAGCTTCCTTGGCTCTTGGCCCCTTCCTTCCCCTCACTCCACTCTCTGCTGCTGCTGTCACACCTCCTCTCTGACTCTTGCCCTCTGCCTCCTTAAGGCCCCATGTGGTTATACTGAGTTCATTACGATTATCAAGGATGATTTTCCCACCTCAAGATCTGTAGCTTAATCACATTGGCAAAGTCTCTTTTGCCATGTAAGGTAACAGTCACAGGTTCCAAGGATTAAGAAAGAGACATCTTGGGGCACCTGGGTGGCTCAGTTGGTTAAGCTTCTACCTCTTGATCTCGGCTCAGGTCACGATCTCACGATTTGTGGGATGAAACCCCACATCTGGCTCTGCGCAAACAACACAGAGCCTGCTTGGGATTCTCTCTCTGCCCCTCTCTCTCTGCCTTTCGTTTTCTCTCTCAAAACAAATAATAAAAAATAAACATTTTTTTTTTAAAAATGCTTTAAGATTTTTTACACTTGATCTTCGCCAAAAGGCCGAGAAGCGATTGTGCTTTAAAATTTTTTAAAGAAATAGAGATTCCACCTACACCTGCCTAAAGAACCCAGAAAACCGCCAGAGGATTAGCAGAAGGGAGTCTCCGGAGTCAAGCGCAGACTAGAGGCCCACGGAAGAGGGTAGGAAGGGTGGCGAGGCGGTGCACGCTCCACGGACTGGCGGGAGGGAGCCGGGGCGGAGGGGCGGCTCGCCGGCCAAGCAGAGCCCCCGAGTCTGGCTGGCAAAAGCGGAGGGGCCGGACGGACTGTGTTCCGACAGCAAGCGCGACTTAGCGTTTGGGAGGTCATAAGTTAACAGCTCTGCTCGGAAAGCAGGAAGGCTGGAGGACAAAGGGAGGGAGAGCTGCTGAGCCCCCGGACGGCAGAGCTCAGCTTGGCGGGGAACAAAGGCGCCAGCGCCATCTCCCCCGCCCATCCCCCAGCCAAAATCCCAAAGGGAACCAGTTCCTGCCAGGGAACTTGCTCGCTCCGCGCAAACACCCAACTCTGTGCTTCTGCGGAGCCAAACCTCCGGCAGCGGATCTGACTCCCTCCCGCTGCCACAGGGCTCCTCCTGAAGTGGATCACCTAAGGAGAAGCGAGCTAAGCCTGCCCCTCCAGCCCCCGTGCACCTTGCCTACCCACCCCAGCTAATACGCCAGATCCCCAGCAACACAAGCCTGGCAGTGTGCAAGTAGCCCAGACGGGACACGCCACCCCACAGTGAATCCCGCCCCTAGGAGAGGGGAAGAGAAGGCACACACCAGTCTGACTGTGGCCCCAGCAGTGGGCTGGGGGCAGACATCGGGTCGGACTGCGGCCCCGCCCACTAACTCCAGTTATACACCACAGCACAGGGGAAGTGCCCTGCAGGTCCTCACCACGCCAGGGACTCTCCAAAATGACCAAACGGAAGAATTCCCCTCAGAAGAATCTCCAGGAAATAACAACAGCTAATGAACTGATCAAAAAGGATTTAAATAATATAACAGAAAGTGAATTTAGAATAATAGTCATAAAATTAATCGCTGGGCTTGAAAACAGTATACAGGACAGCAGAGAATCTCTTGCCACAAAGATCGAGGGACTAAGGAACAGTCACAAGGAGCTGAAAAACGCTTTAAACGAAATGCAAAACAAAATGGAAACCACGATAGCTCGGCTTGAAGAGGCAGAGGAGAGAATAGGTGAACTAGAAGATAAAGTTATGGAGAAAGAGGAAGCTGAAAGAAAGAGAGATAAAAAAATCCAGGAGTATGAGGGGAAAATTAGAGAACTAAGTGATACACTAAAAAAAAATAATATACGCATAATTGGTATCCCAGAGGAGGAAGACAGAGGGAAAGGTGCTGAAGGGGTACTTGAACAAATTATAGCTGAGAACTTCCCTGAACTGGGGAAGGAAAAAGGCATTGAAATCCAAGAGGCACAGAGAACTCCCTTCAGACGTAACTTGAATCGATCTTCTGCACGACATATCATAGTGAAACTGGCAAAATAGAAGGATAAAGAGAAAATTCTGAAAGCAGCAAGGGATAAACGTGCCCTCACATATAAAGGGAGACCTATAAGACTCGTGACTGATCTCTCCTTTGAAACTTGGCAGGCCAGAAAGGCTTGGCACGATATCTACAGTGTGCTAAACAGAAAAAATATGCAGCCGAGAATCCTTTATCCAGCAAGTCTGTCATTTAGAATAGAAGGAGAGATAAAGGTCTTCCCAAACAAACAAAAACTGAAGGAATTTGTCACCACGAAACCAGCCCTACAAGAGATCCTAAGGGGGATCCTGTGAGACAAAGTACCAGAGACATCGCTACAAGCATAAAACATACAGACATCACAATGACTCTAAACCCATATCTTTCTATAATAACACTGAATGTAAATGGATTAAATGCGCCAACTAAAAGACATAGGGTATCAGAATGGATAAAAAAACAAGACCCATCTACTTGCTGTCTACAAGAGACTCATTTTAGATCTGAGGACACCTTTAGATTGAGAGTGAGGGGATGGAGAACTATCTATCATGCTCCTGGAAGCCAAAAGAAAGCTGGAGTAGCCATACTTATATCAGACAAACTAGACTTTAAATTAAAGGCTGTAACAAGAGATGAAGAAGGGCATTATATAATAATCACAGGGTTTATCCACCAGGAAGAGCTAACTATTATAAATGTCTATGCACCAAATACCCGAGCCCCCAGATATATAAAACAATTACTCATAAACATAAGCAACCTTATTGATAAGAATGTGGTCATTGCAGGGGACTTTAACACCCCACTTACAGAAATGGATAGATCATCTAGACACACAGTCAATAAAGAAACAAGGGCCCTGAATGATACATTGGATCAGATGGACTTGACAGATATATTTAGAACTCTGCATCCCAAAGCAACAGAATATACTTTCTTCTCGAGTGCACATGGAACATTCTCCAAGATAGATCATATACTGGGTCACAAAACAGCCCTTCATAAGTTTACAAGAATTGAAATTATACCATGCATACTTTCAGACCACAATGCTATGAAGCTTGAAATCAACCACAGGAAAAAGTCTGGAAAACCTCCAAAAGCATGGAGGTTAAAGAACACCCTACTAACGAATGAGTGGGTCAACCAGGCAATTAGAGAAGAAATTAAAATATATATGGAAACAAACGAAAATGAAAATACAACAATCCAAACGCTTTGGGATGCAGCGAAGGCAGTCCTGAGAGGAAAATACATTGCAATCCAGGCCTATCTCAAGAAACAAGAAAAATCCCAAATACAAAATCTAACAGCACACCTAAAGGAAATAGAAGCAGAACAGCAAAGGCAGCCTAAACCCAGCAGAAGAAGAGAAATAATAAAGATCAGAGCAGAAATAAACAATATAGAATCTAAAAAAACTGTAGAGCAGATCAACGAAACCAAGAGTTGGTTTTTTGAAAAAATAAACAAAATTGACAAACCTCTAGCCAGGCTTCTCAAAAAGAAAAGGGAGATGACCCAAATAGATAAAATCATGAATGAAAATGGAATGATTACAACCAATCCCTCAGAGATACAAACAATTATCAGGGAATACTATGAAAAATTATATGCCAGCAAATTGGACAACCTGGAAGAAATGGACAAATTTCTAAACACCCACACTCTTCCAAAACTCAATCAGGAGGAAATAGAAAGCTTGAACAGACCCATAACCAGCGAAGAAATTGAATCGGTTATCAAAAATCTCCCAAGAAATAAGAGTCCAGGACCAGATGGCTTCCCAGGGGAGTTCTACCAGACATTTAAAGCAGAGATAATACCTATCCTTCTCAAGCTATTCCAAGAAATAGAAAGGGAAGGAAAACTTCCAGACTCATTCTATGAAGCCAGTATTACTTTGATTCCTAAACCAGAGACCCAGTAAAAAAAGAGAACTACAGGCCAATATCCCTGATGAATATGGATGCAAAAATTCTTAATAAGATACTAGCAAATCGAATTCAACAGCATATAAAAAGAATTATTCACCATGATCAAGTGGGATTCATTCCTGGGATGCAGGGCTGGTTCAACATTCGCAAATCGATCAACGTGATACATCACATTAACAAAAAAAAAGAGAAGAACCATATGATCCTGTCAATCGATGCAGAAAAGGCCTTTGACAAAATCCAGCACCCTTTCTTAATAAAAACCCTTGAGAAAGTCGGGATAGAAGGAACATACTTAAAGATCATAAAGGCCATTTATGAAAAGCCCACAGCTAACATCATCCTCAACGGGGAAAAACTGAGAGCTTTTTCCCTGAGATCAGGAACACGACAGGGATGCCCACTGTCACCGCTGTTGTTTAATATAGTGCTGGAAGTTCTAGCATCAGCAATCAGACAACAAAAGGAAATCAAAGGCATCAAAATTGGCAAAGATGAAGTCAAGCTTTCGCTTTTTGCAGATGACATGATATTATACATGGAAAATCCGATAGACTCCACTAAAATTTTTTAAAGAAATAGAGACAAACGGAATTAAGCCTGTCGGTAGAAGAAAGGCAGAGGAAATCCCTGCTTCGGATTCTGTCTCTCCCTCTCTCTGCCCCTTCCTCGCTTGCACTCTCTCTCTCAAAATAAATTTACTAAATAAGTTTTTAGTTACTAAATTGATTTACTAAATAAATAAATTTACTAAAAACAAAAAAAGAAAAGAAATAGACACCTTTGGGGATCATTGTTCTGTCTACAGCTGTAATGCAATCTTTACATTATTATCTATTATCTATTACATTATTAATTCTTTCTGCTTGTTTACTACCAAACTCTAAATAGCATGCTTATATATTTCTATTTATTGATTTGTAAACTTTAAAATATCTGTTGACTCCCTGAATTTAACACACTCGCCTCCCTCTTCACCCCCCAACATTCCCTTACTTCTCTAATTTAGGTAGTTGTATGTTAACTAATTTTGACACTGACTTTTGACATTGTTTACCGGTTGCCCATAAGTAAAACACAAAAGTTGCTGTATTTACAATTTCCCCCCATGTTTCCTTTTACTCGTCTGTGCTTGGCTTAAGTGACATCCTTAGTTCTTTATTGTCAAGGATTATTTTTCTCTAATTGTCATTAAGCCTTCTATGTTCTTTGTCTACATGTCCGTAGACTAATTTTCAAATTAAGCATAATGAGTCCAATGTAATGATTTTGAAGGTATTAATCACTAAAGAAAAAATTAGGGTGATCAGACCTACAGAAAAGGAAATGCAATCCTATATCCTTGAATCTGTACCTCTTGAAGGAAAAAATTCCAAGCATCAAGGTCAATGGAATTTTCCCCCCCAGCAACTACTCGAAAATGGTTCACATTTTAATTTGCCTTATATATTCTGTGACTTTCTTTGACAGCTTTTGTTTTACTTGGGGCTGTATTGTTTTTATTACTTTCATGACTACAGAAGAGTGAAATCTTAATTGCATATTCAAAATATATATTGAATGAACATCATGTTTTTTTTTAAGAGACTTCTGACTTCCTGATTAAATTAGAGCCACTTTTTTTCAAGACAAGCTGCCTACAGTCATCCCAAGAATCTCTTTTTTGCATTCTCTTGAATGCATTATACTATTTTTTAAATATTTTTAAAAAAAGCTTTTAATGTGTATTTTATTTTTGAGACAGAGCACAAGTTGGGGAGGGGCAGGGAGAGAGGGAGACAGAAGATCTGAAGCAGGCTCTGTGCTGACAGCAGAGAGCTCTACGTAGCGCTTGAACTCATGAACCGTGAGATCATAACCTGAGCCAAATTCGGATGCTTTATCGACTGAACCATCCAGGCACTTCTGCATTGTACTATTTTTTAGATTATATATGTTCTTGCTTGGAATTCCTTTTGATTTTGCTAAAATAACTCCTCAAGTAATTTTTTTCCAGAGATGGTGCAATGAAGGTTAGCTTCCCTGGTCCTTAGTTGTTTGGAAGCATTGGTAATCATTTCTTATATTCAGTTGAGATTTGGGCCAGGTCTAGAATACTCATTGCCAAACTTTCTCTCAAAATCTTGAAGTTAACCTTTCACTTGCTTGTGGCATTCATTGTTGCTGATCTGACACCAGTAGGTTGTTATTTCTTCATAGGAACTTTTTTTCTCTTTTTTGGGAAATTTTGGGTATTCTCTTTCCTTTCTTTGAAGTGCTTTAATTTTACTGGGATGTGTCTAGTTTTACATCTTTTACTCTCATTCATCTTCCTTAATTTTTCGTGCTCCTTTTAAACTGGAAGACCCACGTCTCTTCAGTTTTCCCCAGATCAGGGCATTTTTCTTCTATTATTTCTTTGATTATTTCCTCCATTCATTTTCTGTGTTCTCTGTTCTGGAACATCTCCCATATGGGAGCTGGACCATCCGGAGTCATCTTATATGTCTCATATCTTGCTTATTACTTTTGCTTTAATTGCTGTAAGATTTTTCTAATATTAGCTCTTAGGACTCTAATTTGGGTCTTATCTCTATTTTATGAGTTAGCTTATCTATTGAATGTTTTATTTTGATATTTATGTCTTTAATTTGTGAGAAATCTTTCTTGGTTCTTTTCTTGTGTGCCCTCTCTATTTTTGTTTCATAGGGACCTGTTCTTGTTTTATGGATGCAATAGCTTTTTGGATTTCCATCAGGAGACTAATTAGATCTTAAGTATTTCTCTTCTGTTTCCTAAGCAACCTATTCTCCCTGGTCACTACTTGTTCATGTGATCCTGTTTATTCATGCACAGAGAAGGGAACAGTGTGCTAATATGTTGAGAACAAAAGAGAGAGGGAGGGAAAAATCAGGTTGAGTGGCATCCAGTGACCAGTTAACATGTGACATGATAAGCATGTTGGATTTATTCCATGTGTGATAGGAGCCACTGGAACTTTGAAGTCAGGAAGCAATACGATTTGGTATCACTCTGGAACGGTCACTCTGACCAGTGAGTGGAGAAAAGACTGAGGATTTGAGTTGACGAGAAATTAGGAGTCACAGGGCCCATCTGTATCTGAGAAGGGGAACGGCACTTGCATGGTGTGGTATGTTGTCACGGTCCCCATTTCCTCAGGGACAGAGGTTCCTGAAAGAGCAGGTCTGTGGACACTAGTGGAGACAAGAGGCAGGAGCCGGGGGCGCAGCGGTTGAGATCAGTCTGGTTGGATGGGATGGCAGAGGTGGGGGGAGCAGGGAGGTCACGGCCATGGGCTCTGCCCCTTATTCTACTTGTTCCATTTTCTACCAATTCAATTTCTGAAAATTCAGCTCTGGACTTGCTGAGATGATAAGGAGGGACGAGGTAGAGTGAGTGAGCTGAAAAAGAAGGAGACAAAAGAAGACAACCTCATGCCGTGATTTGAGGGGAGAATACCATTCCTGCTTCCTGGGGGTCACTGGGGCTTACTGGATCAGGGCAACTGCCACTTTGAGGGTGGCACAGTGTTGAAAACTTTTTGAGTTCCTCAACATTGTCCCAGGTCAGAGGGGAGCTGTGGAGTAAACTGGAAGGAGACAACCATAACGAGTTTGAATACCAGCTCTGTTACTTGTTATTCTGTGTAGCCTTGCATTTAACTTCTCCAACTTCCCAGTTTTTTTTCATTGTTAAACAGCTCACGGGGTGCCTGGGTGGCTCAGTCGGCGAAGCAGCCAACTCGTGATGTCAGCTCAGGTCATGATCTCACAGTTCGTGGACTGGAGACCCATGTCAGGCTTTGCACTGACAGCATGGAGCCTGCTTGGGATCCTTGTTCTCCCTCTCTCTCTGCCTCTCCCCAACTCATGCTTTCTCTCTCTCTCTCTCAAAATGATATAAACATTAAAAAAACACACAAGAAACAGAACTCATAAAACCGACCTCACACGACTGATATAAAATTGTAGATGAGATAGTGTAGGTAAAGTATGCCTACAGTAAATGCAAAACTTAGCATTTTATTAAGATTTACTCATTTTTCCCCATTCATCCAGTCATGTGTCACCACACAAGCCTGATGATGATGTTAATCAAAAGAACAGTCACGAGCATTAGCTAGTGATAACTACGTGTCAGATGCTGTCGTAAATGCTCTAATGAACTAAGTCTGTTAATTCTCACAACAACCCTAGGAGGGAGAAAGTGCTATCTCTCCGTCAGTGTTGACTAGGTAGGGCTGTGGTAACAAGCAAACCCAAATTTCAGTGCTTTCAACAGCAAAGATTCATTTCTCACTCCTTTTTGATGTTGGCCTTAGGCCAGCTGTTGCTCGGCCGCTCGGTGTCAAGGTCAAGGGGAAAGCCCCTGTTTTGGTCTCATCGCGGAGGGAGAAGAGATGGCTGACCCGTGTGACAGTTCCGAAAACTTCTGCCCAGACACGTTGCCCATTACTTCCTCTCTCATTCCCTCGGACAGCTGGCATGGCCAAACCTGACACGAAGTGGGCAGGCGTCCTCACCTCTAGGAGGAGTACAAAAATGGAAATTGGAAGGGATCTTTGTTTTTGTAGGCGACGAAACTGACGCGTAAAGTGGTTAAGCAACTTGCCCAAGGTGACACAGCTTGAACGTGGCAGGACTGAACCCCAGGGATCACATAAACAGTAGTAATAAACACTTCCCTGTCATAGGCCCTGTGCCTCCTTCAAAATCCTTTTAAATTATTTCTTGAAGTTTTTAAAAATTGTTTTATTTATTTATTTTTGTTTATTTATTAAATATTTATTTATTTTTGAGAAAGAGAGAGCACAAGGCGGGGAGGGCCAGAGAGAGAGGGAGACACAGAATCCAAAGTAGGCTTGAGGCTCTGAGCTGTTAGCACAGAGCCTGATGCAGGGATTGAACTCACGAACTGTGAGATCATGACCTGAGCTGAAGTCTGACACTTCACCGACTGAGCCACTTAGGCACCTCTATTTTTATTTATTTTTTTATGTATTTTTTGAAAGAGAGACAGCACATGAGCATGCACAAGCAGGGGAGGGGCAGAGAGAGAGAGAGAGAGAGAGAGAGAGGGAGAATCCCAAGCAGACTCCATGCTCAGCATGGAGCCCAATGTGGGGCTTGATCCTATGACCCTGGGATCGTGACCTGAGCCAAGATCAAGAGTTGGGTGCTCAACCGAGTCACTCAGGTGCCCCTATTTTTGGAAATTAAAAAAAAAATTTTTTTAACGTTTTATTTTATTTTTTGAGAGACAGAGAGAGACAGAGCATGAGCAGGGGAGGGGCAGAGAGAGAGGGAGACACAGAATCTGGAGCAGGCTCCAGGCTCTGACCCCACAAATGCAAGATCATGACCTGAGCCGAAGTCGGACACTCAACCGACTGAGCCACCCAGGCGCCCCATATGGAAGTTTTTAGGGAGCATCTCACGTGTGTTCACAAACAGATCCTCTCAGCCTTGACCAGTTGGTGAGGTCTCTGCAATATAAAAAAAGCCACATAAAGGTACCTCCTCGTTATCTCTTTTTGATGTTGAATCGCTACCTACCTTAGACTCTCTTGCTACTGACTAACTGGTCCTGAAGCTGCTGGGGCCCATCAGAACTCTGAAGTTTCAGCATCGAGTTCGGAATTCAGCTGTGGGTGTTTGTTCTGTCGGCACTGCTTTGGCCCCATGCCATCGAAGTGTGTGTTTGGGCATAGGGGTTGACACCCCTGAGGTCATGCTATGCCATCCTGTCACCCTGGACCCAAAATACAGTTGCCGTTTGCTCTCAGTGTATCATAGTGATTTTGTTGAATTAGTTTTTTGTGTTCTGAAAAAGTGAAACGTTCATATTATAACAAATAACATATAGTAACAACGTAAGAAAGCATATAATCTTGTTTCCATTCTCGCCTATTTCTGCCTCACTCCCCACTTGCCAGGATAAAATCTTATATTAGTTTCTGATATTATTATTATACTATATGTACCAGATTTTTCTGGAACGTCTTTTTTTTAATGTTTATTTTTGAGAGAGAGAAAGAGACAGAGCATGAGCCAGGGCAGGCAGAGAGAGGGAGACACAGAATCTGAAGTAGCCTCCAGGATCTGAGCTGTCAGGATAGAGCCCGACGTGGGGCTTGAACCCATGAACGCGAGATCATGACCTGAGCCGAAGTGGATGCTTAACTGACTGAGCCACCCAGGCCCCCCTAGGACTTCTGAATCAATGCTAGCAGTATATTTTTGTCTCCTTTTCTTTTTTTCTTCAAGTTTACTTGTTTTCACAGAGAGAGAAAGAGAGAGTACAAGTGGGGTGGGGGGGGCTGCAGAGAAAGAATTCCAAGCAGGCTCCACACTGTCTGCTCAGAACCCAGCATAGGGCACCAAATCAAGAGCCGGTCTCTTAACCGACCTAGCCACCCAGGTGCCCCTTTTGTCACCTTTTCTTACACAAAAGGCAGCTTCCTATGTATTATTCTGGATAATTATGGGTTGAATTATATCCCCGCCCAAAATATAAGTTGAAATCCTAAGCTCCAGTGCCCGTGAATATGGCCTAATTTGGAAATAGGATGTTTGTAGATGTAATCAAGTTAAAATGCGGTCATTAGGGTAAACCCTGATCCAGTATGATTGGTGTCCTTATGAAAAGAGAAATTTGGACACAGGCATGCAGGGAGAATGGTGTGTGATGACCGAGGTGGGGGCTGGGGTCATGCACCTGCAAAGCCAAGGAAGGCCAAGGATTGCCCGCCGAGAACAGAAGCTGAAAGAGGCAAGAAAGGACCCTTCTTTAGAGGCTTTAGGGCCCGGTGACCCTGCCAACACCTTGTCTTTGGACTCCCAGCCTTCAGAACTATAAGACAATACATTTCTGTTGTTTTAGGCCACCTAGTTTGTGGTGCTTTGATAGGGTCGACCTGGTGAACTAGGACATGCCCTTTCCTTTTTTTCACTTAATAGAGCAGAGATTTTCTGAAGCAGTACAAAAAAAACTTCCCTGTTGTGAAAAATGCCACATGATATTCCATGATGGATTACCATAATTTATTTACCTTGCTCTACCGATGGATACTTGAGTTATTTTCAGTTTTTTACTGTTACAATCTCATAATGAATAATCTGGTGCATATGTCACTTCATCAGGGTAGAGTCATGGAGCAAAGAGTATCGTTATAGAGCACATTTCCAGATATGGAAATGCCAGGGCAAAAGGTGAATACATTTGTGATTGAGATATTCCTGATTGCTGAGCCGGTTTGCATTTCTACTGGCAGTTTGTGGGAATACTGGTTGTCCTACATACTTGCCAAAAGAACGTGTTGTCAAAGTCATAGACTGAAAATGGTATTCAGTGTTGTTTAAATTCCTATCCCCCTTGTTTAAGTGAGATTAAACCTATTTTATAGGTGAAGGGCCATTCATATTTCTACAAAGTAATTGTATCCATTTTTATATCGGGCTATTAGTCTTTTCTTATTGGTTTCTACATGCCTTTTTAAAAAAAATTTTTTTAACGTTTATTTTTATTTTTGAGACAGAGAGAGACAGAGCATGAACGGGGGAGGGTCAGAGAGAGAGGGAGACACAGAATCTGAATCAGGCTCCAGGCTCTGAGCCGTCAGCACAGAGCCCGACGCGGGGCTCGAACTCACGGACCGCGAGATCATGACCTGAGCCGAAGTCGGACGCTTAACCGACTGAGCCACCCAGGCGCCCCTACATGCTTTTTATATATTTGGGAAATGTTATAATTTACATTATAATGTACACTTATAATGTATAATTTCCATGATAAACATTATTTACATTAAATTAATATTTAAAAATTTGCCCCCCAATCCCATTTTTCTTTTTACTTTGATTTTTACATTTGCAGTTGAGGAGTTTAAAATTTTTTTATGTAGTCAATTTATCAATTTTTTCTTCTATGGTTTCTGATTTGGAAGTTTCCAGGAAAAAATCTTCCCTGCTCTAAAATTTTAAAGGAATTCACCCATGTTTTCTTTTAGTGGTTTCATATTTTCATCATCTTACATGTAAATATTTGATCTATTTTGAATTTAGCCTGATGTAGAGTGAGAACATTGTTTGAAACTTTTCTCTTTCCAAATCTCTTCTCAGTTGTCCGAATACCATTTGTTGATATGAGATTTACTTTCATCCCACCTATATTTTGGCTAATGTCTGGACTTTTTATCCTGCTCTACTTTTCTGTTTATTTGCGTCCCAATATCAAAATATTTTAATTGTTGTGTTTTAATAACGTGTGTTTTTAGGAGGACAATTCTATATTCACTACTTTTTTGTTTTGTTTTGTTTTTCCAAAAATGTTCTGGCTCTTGCTTTCTTATTTACGTATATTGGCTTTAGAATCCTCTTTTCCAGAGGTCTAGTATATAAACAGAGTTTCCATTTTTTATTCATTACATTCTCTTTCTTTAGGTTTTAGACAATTTAATGTGATCTTTCCCTCCGATGACTGAGAGATCATCACCGGCCCAAACTTTACACACCTCTCTTTCTTTCCTAGGATGAGTACATCCTGACAGACTTTTGAACTCTCACATGCCCCCTTCCTGCTGGGGACCCTGCATCCAACAGGCTGAATCCTACCACTGTCACAATTCAGCAATTCAGGCTCGAGCAGGATTTTTTTTTTTCCTTTTATGTTTATTTGTTTTCGAGAGAGAGAGAGAGAGAGAAAGAGAACGAGCAGGGGAGGGACAGAGAGGGGAAGACAGAGGATTCGAAGTAGGCTCTGCGCTGACAGCAGAGAACCCGACATGGGGCTCGAACTCAAGAACTGCGAGATCATGACCTGAGCAGAAGTCAGATGCTTAGCCGACTGAGCCACCCAGGTGCCCCTCGAGCAGAACCTTGAGGACACGTTCATTCATGCTACCAGCAATTTGTTAGCACCTTCTTGAATATCCAGGAATAATACAAATCTAATAAGAAATGAATAGCCCTATTGGGGCATCTGGGTGGCTCAGCTGGTTAAGCGTCTGACTCTTGATTTTAGCACAGATTTGTGAGTTCAAGCCTTGCATTGGGCTCTGTGCTGACAGTGCGGAGCCTGCTGGGGATTCTCTCTCTCTCAAAATAAATAAATAAGCTTAAAAAAAAAATAAAAAGAAATGAATAGCCCTATTAGAAGAAAATTATGAAACTTTTCTGAAGGACATATACAAAGACATATAAATAAAAAGACATATTCTGTTCCTGGAAGGGACCATTTAATGATATTTTTCTCTAAATCAATTAATTATTTGATGCATTCCAATAAATATATAAGTGTGATTCTCTTCTCACTTGAAATGATATTTTAGTTATTAAAAAAAATTTTTTTAGTTTATTTATTTAGAGAGAGAAAGAAAGAGAGAGAGAGACAGCAAGCACGAGCAGGGGATGGTCAGAGAGAGAAGGAGAGAGAACTCAAAGCAGGCCCTGCACTGTCAGTGCGGAGCCCCATGCGGGGCTTGAACTTGCAAACTGTGAGATCATGACCTGAGCTGAAGCCAAGAGTCAGACGCCCAACCGACTGGGCCACCCAGGTGCCCCGGAAACAGTATTCTAAAAGTTCTGAGAGAGGGGCGCCTGGGTGGCTCAGTCGGTTAAGCGGCCGACTTCGGCTCAGGTCATGATCTCGCGGTCCGTGAGACCGTGAGGTCTGTGCTGACCGCTCAGAGCCTGGAGCCTGTTTCAGATTCTGTGTCTCCCTCTCTCTCTGACCCTCCCCCGTTCATGCTCTGTCTCTCTCTGTCTCAAAAATAAATAAACGTTAAATAAATAAATAAATAAAAATAAAAGTTCTGAGAGAATAACAGGAGAGCTTTACAAATATTCTGTAATGAAGAGTACTGAGTAAAACATCTTTTACTATGATAGTAATCAAAACAGTGTGGTACCAGTGAGGGCCAATGGAATAAAATATTGGACCTGGAAAAAGGCGAATTATATGAGAACTTGGTTTATGATAACATGACATTTCAAATTGGATGAGGAAGTATAAAGTGTTCAAAAAATGGTAATTTTGAGATACAGGTTGAGACACTTCAATAAAACACCAGAAATACAGCTTTGAGTACTGCTCCTCAAGGTGTGGTCCACACACTGTGTGTTTGTGGTCATGAAGAGGGAGGTCCTGAAACTGAGTGCGAGCATTTAGAAACTTTTATAGTGATTTGACATTGCCGTGACCTTCAAACGTATGATCGCCCTCCCGAACAGAGTATATTGCATTATGGAGGTTGAGAATGCATGGTATGTGGTGAAAGTCATGGGCAGTGGGATTTAAAACATTTTTGAAATTTTGGTAACTAGTAATTATTAATAGATTATTGATTGTTTTAAGAAGTATTAATAATTCTTTTATTTCTTAGCCAAGGCGGTTTTCATCTCATCGTTGAACATTATTAGCTTAATGAAGTACATGGTTATTATTTATTTTCTAGCTTTAGAACAGTAATAACCCCAGAAAAGGCATAAGAGTCATACAAGGCACTCCTATATTCTCCTATCCAGATTGCCCCATGGTTACCATTCTATCACATTTGCCTTATCACTCTTTCCCTCTCTCAAGGTGCGGACACGGCAGATAATACTTTCCAAAATGGCTAGAGCAACATGTCATTGTTCCACATGCTCTTCTAGAACTCAACAAAAAGTGCGGTCTGTGTTCTCTGTTCTTGACCTCCTTGGATGTGTGACTACTGTAAACAATGGCATACAGCATAAGCGAGCTTATGTGACTTCTCAGATTAGGTCATAAAAAGGCTACACCTTCTGCCTGCTTATCTCTCTTGAGACACCCTAGGAACCAACTGCCATTTTGTGAGAAAGCCCAGAACATACGGCTAGGCCACATATAGATTTTCCAGTCAACAGCAATCAGCATCAACTTGGCTGACAGCCAATGTCAACCACCAGACAAGGGAGTGATGATTTAGCTCCAGCCTTCCAATCTCCCAGCTGAGGTCACAGACAGACATCACGGGGCATAGACAAGCCCCCCCTATGCCGTGTGCTGTCTGAATTCCTGACCCACAGAATCCATGAGCATAATAACTGATTGTTCTCTGCCACTCACCTATAATAACTAGAACAACACTTTCATGATCTTTTCTTCTGAGTCATTAGAGAACAAATTACAGGTAGGAAGCCATTACCTGTAAATGTTTCCTAAAAGCAAGGACAGCCTCCTGCATAACCACAGAGCTGCCATTAAGTCAGGAAATTAACATTGAGACAATACTAATTTCTAACCCCCAGATCCCATTCGCATTTCACTGACTGTCCCAAAAATGTCCCGTACAGATTTAGGATTCAGTCCAAGATCACCGGTTGCATTTGGTTGTTTTATTTAGTTGCTTTCCATCTGGGACCACTGCTCAGGCTTCATTTGGATTATCTGACTTTGACAATTTTGAAAAGTGTGTGGGAAGCTTACTTTGTAGAATGTTTCTTGGTTTTGGTTTGTCTGATATTTCCTCTTGATTACATTCAGGTTATATAATATTTTCAGGAATATCACAGAAGCGACTCCGTTGTTTTCTGATATATAGGAGACACACATTTTTAAAATTTATCACTAGGTTAAAATTGTGCCTGCCGTGTTTCTCCATTGTAAAGTTAATGAATGTTTTGTACTTGGTATTTTGTGTCAATTTCCTGTTCTTCATCAAAGTTTACCCCACTAGTTCAAGCGTCCATTAGTGATTCTTTGCTTCTTCCGGTTACTACTATTGCGGCTGCTAAATGTTGATTTCCTAATTCCATTATTTCTTCTGCATTTATTAGTTGACTTTCTATTACAAATGAGAGTTTTCTCCTTTCTCGTGTATGTATGTCTGACTCATGATTCCTATTCAATGCATTAATCTGTAACTTAATCATTATTTTATACTCAGATTGTCCCAGATTGGGTCCAGGAGATAGTTTTCTTCATTCTTTGGGCACTTCCTTCCTCTCTGGCACAAAAAGATGCTCTAGACCTCCAGCTTACTGGCTGCTTTTGTAAATACAGGTTAAGTGTTGTCTATAGCTACCTTCACACTCTTGCAGGCGCATTGTATAGTAGGTGTGTATTTATTAAAGTTGTTGTACCACTTTACACTCTCACCAGCAGTGTGCGAGAGTTTCAGTGGCTCTACATCGTTGCCAATGCTTGGAATTGTTAATTGTTAAAAAAAAAATATTTCCTTACGTAAATAATCGCTACCCCCAACTTGGGGCTGAGCTCACAACCTCTAGATCAAGAGTCACATGCTCCACTGACTGAGCCAGCCAGGCACCCTGGGATTGTTAATCTTTTTAATTTTTAACCATTCTAATGAGTCTGCAGATGTATTTCACTGCGGTTTTACTTTGCATTTCCCTGATGACTGGTTATGTTGAGCATATTTTCCTGTATTTTGCAACCATTTGCATACCTATTCAAGCCTTTTTTAAAAAAATGGAGTTATTGATCTTTTTGTTATTGAGTTGTAAGAGTTCTTCCTTTTATCGTAGTTGACATTGAATGTTATATTAGTAATGGTTTCAGGCGTCCAACAGGGATTTGACAATTCTGTACCCCATACAAAATGTGGATTTATAGAGAAGACTTCTCTTTGCCCACTGAATTCCTTTGGCATGTTTGGGGAGAAAGAATTTACCAAATATAAGTGGGTCTATTCCTGGAGTTATTTTACTGTTTCAGGGAGCCTTACGTCTCTCCTTTTACCAAACCCTTATTTTTTTGTGTCTTAATTATTATAACTGTATAGTAAGTCATGAAATCAGATAGTGTTATACCAACTTTCTTCTTTTTAAAAACTATTTGTGCTCTTCGAGGTCTGTAGGAATTTTCATCACAAATTTTTTGATTGACTTGCCAATTGCCGGTCAAATCGCCTGCAGAGGGAGAGATGAGGATTATGCTGATTCTATAAATCAATCTGGAGAGGATTAACAATACTGACATTTCTGATCCATGGACATACCATATTGTTCCACTTAGGTCTTCTTCTTTTTTTTTTTTAATTTTTTGATGTTTATTTATTTTTGAGAGAGAGAGAGAGAGAGCACGAGTGGAGGAGGGTCAGAGAGAGAGGGAGACACAGAATCCGAAGCAGGCTCCAGGCTCCGAGCTGTCAGCACAGAGCCCAACGCAGGGCTCGAACTCACGAACTGCGAGATCGTGACCTGAGCCGAAGTCAGTCACTGAACCAACTGAGCCGCTCAGGTGCCCCTCCAATTAAGTTTTCTTTAATATCGCAGAGAAATATTCCTTTTCTTTTCTTCAGTGAAGAGGCCTTGCATATCTTTTGTTAACTTTATATGCCAGGTTTTTACAATTTTTGTGTCATTTGTGATTATTGCACTTTTTGAAATATACTTTTATTAGTAAAGAATAGTAAGAAAGTATTGGGGGCCTGTCTTTGTTTTTCACTTCATGTTTTCTAGAGATTTAATCTTATACAATTTTTCAAAAGACTCAGGCTACAAGAGACTGTCCTTCACCACGGGGAGTTAGAAATGCACACTTGTCTAGAGATACAAGGCTGAGGTCTGGGCAGCTCTTTCAGTTTTCATCATCTGCCAAGCATTCCTGGAAAGGGGGCAAACCGAGCTAGGGCAGTGCATGCCCAACTGGTTTGGAAAAATGGTCTGGAAGGGCACACATCCATCCTGCTCATCTCCCATGGCAATTCCTTGCTGAAAGGGAGACCGGGAAACGTAGCTTTAGCTTGCTGACGTGGGCCCAGTTAGAGCCACTACTATGGGAGAAGGGGAATATGGACACTGATAGAGTGGTGGGACAAATGGCACTCTGTCACTGTCGATCTTTCTGGACGCCTAAGTGTCAATGCACTCCTGCCTTCCAACGCAGCATACATACTCACACCTCTTCAGATGAGACATCGTAAAAGGCTCGCTCGGGTTAATGGCTAGGATCTCAAGCTGCTATGCATTCTCCTCCCTCAAGTCTATAGGTGGCTTCTCATGATCTGATGACCTTCTGTGGACCAGAGAACCATGTACCCGTGACAGATCCCAGGGAAGGGCTCCAACTCCATGGAGGACAGCAAGGGTCATTGCTTGCTGTCCATCGCTTGCTGAATAGAAGGTCCAAACACATCTGCCTATTGCATTTTGGTATCAAAGCGGCCACGGAAGACAGCACCGAAGAAAACAATGTTTTACTTACATAGAAGGGGGACAGAGCAAGATTAGGTTCAATAGCGTGCCAGCAGCTCTCTCCCGGCAGTGACACAGGGCAGTTGGGCTATGCTCACCCCTCCTGTGCTGCAGTTGAGCAAACTCTGTTCCTTTCTCGTGGAGGACAGATATAACAATGGGGTTGGCCAGGAGCCATTTGACACACAAGCTTTAAACAGAGACAAAAGAGTACTTATTGAATCTGAAACAAGAGAAGATATTCTCACACAGGGTGATAAGCCTGCCCAGACCATGTGGGCTCTTTATCTCTTGGTGTTCCAGGCCCAAGGCCTGTTCCTATGCAACAGATGGGGGGGTAGAAAGACTGCACGCACGAGGCTGCCTTCCCCAACACTAATAACACAAAGAACACAGGCTTGTATACCCTCCTAAAGATGCACATTGAAATGGTAGACTAGGTCAAGGACAACTGCAATAAAATCCTTGTTTGGAAAAGAAACGAATTGTAAACGCCAGCCAACGGTGCTCCATAGCATTGATTAATTCTTGCAGGGCCAATTGTGAAGGCTCCTGGCCTTAGCAGTAGAGTGACTTTTAGTGCAGACCTCTGGGACGAACTCTCTCTCCATCCCCTACTTTTATAGTGAAGTAGATACCCAGACAGTCTGGCACAGACCCTTAAAGTCTGGGTCACATGGACAGCCTGTTTCTTGCCGGTGCAGGACATGCTGGGCCCCTCTTCAAGGGAAACAGACGAAAGTCTAATTGAATCATTCCATCTGGGTCAAAGCCCAGGGCCTTGCATTGATACACAGTCTTTTCCACGGTGTGTCGGAGGCTTTCTCATGTGGCTAGGAAGTAGCACCTGCCATTCCTCTCCCATCTCAGTGGCTAGAACTTTCCGTGTGGACACAACTGGCTGCAAGAGAACAGGATATGTAGACCTGAGCTAAGTAGCTCTGTCCTCACCTAAAACTTAGGAGTTCTTTTTTTTTTTTTTTATTAAAAGAAATGTTTTTTTAACGTTTATTTATTTTTTGAGACAGAGAGAGACAGAGCATGAATGGGGGAGGGTCAGAGAGAGGGAGACACAGAATCTGAAACAGGCTCCAGGCTCTGAGCTGTCAGCACAGAGCCCGACGCGGGGCTCGAACTCACGGACCACGAGATCATGACCTGAGCCGAAGTCGGCCGCTTAACCGACTGAGCCACCCAGGCGCCCCTAAAACTTAGGAGTTCTGTTACTAAAGAACTAAAGAACGTAAATGAAGGATACTTGTGAGCAATTCGTCTATCTCGGCCACACACATGATGTCTCTCTTCCACACCACACTGGTCCAGTCGTGGAACTCAGCTTCTATGGCGCGCGTGCACGCGCACACACACACACACACACACACACACACACACGCACTTCTAGAAAGCTTTCGTTGGTGATAACAGACTACTCAGTTTGGGAGGAGAGATGGTGTCTATGTCACAAATGATGAAAATTATAATAAACACACCTTCTTATTCTTTAAAGAGCCTCATCCCTTTCACTCTGTTCCTCAGCCCCGCCTTCTGCTTTTCTTTACTTTGCCTGCTCTGTACTTCAGATTTGCTCCTCAGCCTTATTGCTGGGTACTTTAGATTCCTTTCTGTGTACTTGGCTATTCTAATTGCCCTGACAGTCTCATTTCCACCCAAATGACAGTGCTAAGGGATTTTGCTAAAGAAAGACAGTTCTTAAAAAAAAACAAAAAAAAAGAAAAACAGTTCTTTAAAAGGAATTCAAGGGCCCAGCGTTAAAATTATGATTTTGTGTAGGGTAGAGAAGAGAGTGGAAAGAAAAAAGAAAAATGTAAAGTATGTAAAATACATATAATTGCATAGTGAGACTATGGAAATTTTATTTTTCTGTTATTTTATGAATATTATTATAGAAAAGATTTGTAATGTAAAACATGGATTATGTTAAATAGTTATATTAAAGAATCAATAATGTTTTCCTGAAAATTGGTAAACATGTTGCATAATTTTTTTTTTTTGAGAGAGGGCACAAGTAAGTGAGGAGCAGAGAGAGAGAGAAAGAATCGTGTGAGGGGCAGAGAGCACAGAGAGGGAGAGAGAGAGAGAGAGAGAGAGAGAGAGAGAGAGAAGCAGGGCTCACCCAATGTGGGACTCAAACTGACAAACCTGAGATCCTGACCTGAGCGGAAGTCAAATGCTTAATTAACAACTGAGCCACGCAGGTGCCCTGTTGCATAAATTATATTCAGCCCAGCCTCCTATTTGCATTTCTATAGGTAAAAAAAAAAAAAGAGGAGAGATTGCATAATAATAGCTACCATTTATTGAGTGCTTACGATGTTGGTAGGCAATTTACTACATACTGTATATGAATTAACCAATTGAATACTTATTACAACCCTATAAAGTAAGTACTATTTTCATTATTTCCATTTAATAGATAAAAAAGCACAGAGAGGTTAAGTTACTTGTGCAAGCCCACACAATAATATTCCGAACACTTGGAGTGCTTATTATATGCACTGTTCTATGAACTATACACATATTCATACTATCTAATTCTCACCTGGACCCTATGCGACAGGCATCACGATCTTCATTCACAGATGAGTAAACTGAGGGCCAGAAAGTTTTTGTAACTTTGCCCAAGGTTACACAACTAATAGGTGGCAAAGAGTTTGAATCTGGACAGTCTGGGTCCAGGTCCACGCTCCTAAACTTTGCACTCTTAAACATTAATATTCAGGGGCACCTGGGTGGCTCGGTGGGTTGAGCGTCTGACTTCGGCTCAGGTCATGATCTCACTGTTTCAGATTCTGCGTCTCCCTCTCTCTCTGCCCCTCCCCTGTTCATGCTCTGTCTCTCTCTGTCTCAAAAATAAATACACGTTACCAAAAAAAAAAATAACAAACAAAAAAACATTAATATTCACCACGTAAGCTTGTATCGTAAAGCTAACGAGTTTACCCTCTCAAACAAAAGGGTCCTTGCAGAGATTGCCTTTAGAATACCGAAGTCGGGGATGTAAAGCCTGGCGAAGCGTCTGACTGCTGGGTCACCTTGTGGGTTAGTAAGGTCTGTGCAATACTGCGGAATCTAGTTGGGTGCTTCCATTCACAGCAGGGCGAGAAGACTCCTACGAAGGCAGGGTTTGAATTACAGCAACCTAAAAACGAAGTGAGACCCTCGCCTGGAAAGTAAACATCAGAATGCTTATTCAAAAAGCAAAGCCTGGATTTGTTAGGCTCTCTCGAGAGATGCCATCATTATTAAAGGCCTTATACCAGCTGGCTTCCTGTGCTCGGCAAAGCCTAATGATGCTGACAGGTCACATAAGCTTGCACTAATGGGCTTGTGTTTTATTTATTCAGGTGCCGATTTGACATTTCCCAGCCCCGATGAATCTATGGATTTGGAAATAACCGGGTCCTCTCCATATATACTGTGATGTTATCTCCCCCAATGAAGGAAATGGGAAACAGGAAAGGCCTAGATTCCCTGCAGATAGCTCTTATGGTTTACAATGAGAATTCCAATACTACGAAAAGCACTAGGCAAAATCTAAAACACAAATCATTGGTGTTTAACGTGATATATTGCGGAGAAATTTCTGGCACTGGAAGTCTTTCTTTAAGCAACACTTCCACACAGCGCCAACTAAATAATGGAACAACATCTGGACGCCTTCTAAATCGAGTATGAAATTATGTATTTCTCCCATGACACAGATGAGCCCAAAAGGCAACATTTCCTAAAATAAAAAAATGGAGGGCAAATTAAGTAGTGGCTAAGGGAGACTCTTGTGCTTTTTTCCTTTTATATTTTAAAATAACTTTTATTAGTGAAGTAAAACGAATATACAGAAGAGTGAGCAAATCGTGGATGTTTATCTTGGCACATTTTTACACGCACCTATGCAGCCACCACTTGGACCCAAAAAGCGAATGCCACCATGGTCTCAGAGTCCTTGTGTCCTCTTTAAAACCCCTGCCTTCCAAATTAATCACCATCTTGACTTATTTTTTAATTTAAATTTAATTTAAATTATTTCATTTAAAAAAATTTATTTTATTTTATTATTTATTTATTTTGAGAGAGAGAGAGAGATTGAGCATGCATGCGAGCAGGGAAGGGGCAGAGACAGAGGGAGAGAGAGAATCCCAGGCAGGCTCCACACTCACAACTGTGAGATCACGACCTGAGCCGATATCAAGAGTTGGATGCTTAACTGACTGAGCCACCCAGGTGCCCCTAATTTTTATTTTACATTCTAGCACAGGCACATAAACCATATAAAATATATGTAAAATATAAAAAAAATAATCATAAGGCGAAACTTGTAATTATCACACTCGTCAAGGGATAAAAGTTGACCAGCCACACGGTATCCTACCACATGCCCCGTCCCTCTAGCAGGAAGACAGATGCTTATTCAGGTAATATAAAAATCATTTCCTGGTGCTATAGTTTTCCTAACCCATTGTGTATCCTTAAACAAATAAAGTTTAGTTCTGTTTTTTTTTTTTTTTTAATATGATATTTAAGGGGTGGCTATCTAGCTTAGTCAGTAGAGTATGTAACTCTTGATCTTGAGGTTGTAAGTTCAAGCCCCACACTGGGTGTAGAGATTACTTAAAAATAATATCATTTTTTAAATCTTTATTGATTTTTGAGAGGGAAAGAGAGAGAGAGAGAGAGAACTAGGGAGGGGCAGAGAGAAAGGGAGACACAATCTGAGGCAGGCTCCAGGCTCTGAGTTGTCAGCACAGAGCCTGATTTGGGGATTGAACTCAAGAACCCTGAGATCATGACCTGAGTCTAAGTTGGACGCTTAACCCACAGCCACCCAGGCACCCCTAAAAATAATATCTTTAAAAAATGTTATTTTTAATCTGAATGTAACTTTTAATCTGAAGTTCCCGCTGTATCATCATATTTTATTTGTGCATTGTATTTGTTGAAGAAACCGGGTCTTTATCCTGATAGTGTTTCCCATTATCAGGTAATAATGACCCCAAATTTCAAACCTGATCATTTCAAATATGACCAAACCCATAACTCCAAATGGCAATTTATAGGCAATACAAAAGGTGTAGTGACTTCTTAAAATACTTGCGTAGATGCGCTCAACATATCCAGTATAGCTTCCACAGGAAATCAGGAGAAATGTTTGATTTTTTTTCCTTTAAAAAAAAAACAGTTAAAAAAAATGAGTTAATTCCCTATCATCCTTCAGAGGTAGCCAAATTCTTAAAACATTATTACAAACTCATGTATTTAACTTGCACTTTCTACTAGGGTGACAGTAATTACTTTGGAATCCGAGAAACCATACTGACATATTTAAAAATATAAACTATGGTTTTCATTGTTTTTCTTTAGTGAATTTTTTTCAGAGAGATAAATTTTCTTATTCATGGACCATTTAAAATATTTTACTCTTTTTATCCTTACTGCTGTTCACCCTGTCCACCTTTGGCGCGTGGAAGCTTCTTCAAGTTGCATTTGTGTCTTTTTGATAATACTCCAGTACTCTCTGATAGCCTACTCACTATGAGAAGATACACTACGCTTGTTTGTATATTTCTTGCCCAAGTCCTGGAATTAACAATTTCTTCAAGAAGCTTTGGCTTCCTTTAATGGAAAATGATATTTCAAGATCACACCCTGTAGGCTAAGGGTGTGCATTGAAAATGGACTATAGATATAGAATATAAAACAGAGGAGACAACATTGTCATATGTGATAAGGGATTAATATCCAAAATATGGAAGGAACTCTACAATTAAAATACAACAACAAAAACAAATAGCCAGATTAAAAAAATGGACAAAGGACTTGAGTAGACATTTCTCCAAAGAAGACATACAAATTGTTAATAATCATATGAAAAGATGCTCAATGTCATTGATAATTAGAAAAATACAGATCAAAACTACATTGAGATATTACCTCATATCCATCAGAATGGCCACTATCACAAGAATAGAAAACAAAAAATGTTGGTAAGGATGTGAAGAAATTAGAACACTTGTGCACTGTTGATAGGACTATAAAGTGATGTGGCCACATGGAAAACAGTATGGAAATTCCTCAGAAAATTAAAAATAGAATTGCCATAAGATCCAGCAGTCCAACTTCTGAGTATATACTCAAAAGAATCTAACACAGACTTTCAACAAGGGATCTGCACACTTGTGTTCACTGTAGCCTTATTCGCAATAGTCAATAGGGAGAAGCAACCAAAATGTCCACCAACAAATGAATGGATGAAGAAAATGTGGTACACACAATGGAATATTGGGCAGTTTTTAAAAATATGGAAATCCTGTCACATGCTACAGCATGGATGAAACTCTAGACTAGGCCAAGTGAAATAAGCCAGTTGCAAAAGGACAAATACTGTATGATTTCACTCATCCTAAGTATCTAAAATAGTTAAAAATTACAGAAACAGAAAGTATAAGGGTGACTGACAGGGCCTGGGGAAAGGTGAAGGGCTTATTAGTGTTTAGTAGGTATAGAGTTTCAGTGTTGCAAGATGTAAAAGTTCTAGAGATCTGTTGCACAACCTGTAAATATACATAACATTACTGAACTGTAGACTTAAAAATGGTTAAGATAGTAAATGCAATGTTATGTGTTCTTATCACAATACAATTTTTTTTACAAGATCTTAAATCAATAAGCTAATGTTCTATTTTAAGAAACCTGAAAACAAGAGCAAACTAAATTCAAAGTAGGCACATGGAAAGACATAATAAAAGAGTATAAATAAATGAAATAGAGAATAGAAAGATCGAGGTGTCTGGATGGCTCAGTCGGTAGAGCATGTGACTTACCATCTCAGTGTTGTGAATTCAAGCTCCACATTGTGTTGGAGCCTACTAAAAAAACGAGAGAGAGAATAGAAGGACAATGAAGAAAGGCAATGAAACAAAGGCTGTTTTTCCTGTCTTTAAAAAATATTTTTAACGTTTATTTATTTTGAGAGAGAGAGAGAGTGCACGCGCGCGCACACACACACACACACACACACACACACACACACACAAGTGGGGGAGGGGCAGAGAGACAGAATCCCAAGCAGGCCCCACACCATCAACACAGAGCCCAACGTGGGGCTCGAACTAACGAACTGTGAGATCATGACCCGAGCCAAAATCAAGTCAGACGCTTAACTGACTGAGCCACCCAGGCCACAACAGGGGCATCCGGGTGGCTCAGTCAGTTGAGCCACCGACTTGATTTTGACTCAGGTCATGATCCCAGGGTCATGGGATCAAGCCCTGTCTCGGGCTCCAGGCTCTGCATGGAGCCTGCCTAAGATTCTCTCTTTCTCCCTTTCTCTGCCCCACTCCCCTGCTCGTGCTCCCTCTTTCTCTAACAAAAAAGAACAACAAAAATAAATAAATAAAAGAAAAACAAAGTTGATGACCTTTTTAGCTATACTGAGCAAGAAAAAAAGAGAAAAGAGTCAAATATTAATTTCAGAAATGAAAGAAGGGTCATTACTATTGAGTTTATAGGAATAAAAAGGAATACGAATGAATTCCAAGAACAAAAGTATGATAATGAATTAGATCATCTAAGTGAAAGGAAAACTCCCAGAAAGACACAAACTACTAAAACTGACCCAAAAGGATATACAAAATCTGAATAGAACTCTAACAAGTAGAGCAATTCAGTTAGTAAAGGCCAGGTCAAGATGGTTTCACCAGCAAAACTACCAGATGTATAAAGAAAAGCTAACACTAATACTTGACAAATTTTCTCCCAAAACGAAGAGGTAATACCTCTCAACTCCTTTTGTGATGTCGGTATTACTTGACACCAAAAGACATCATAAGCAAAGAGAACTCCACACCAATATCCTTTATGAATATATATGCAAAAATCCTCAACAAAATACTAGCAAACTTGAATCCAACAACATAAAAATGATTATACATCGTGATTAAATAGGATTTATCTCAGGACTGCAAGGTTGGCTCAACATATGAAAATGAATCTGTATCATAATTCAAATTGACAGCCTAAAACACAAAATGGCATGATAGTCTCAACAGATGCAGAAAAAGTCTTCAACGATATCTAACATCCTTCGTGATATAAACAATCAATGAACTAGGAATATAAGAGTGTATCCTCAACTTGATGAAAGACTTCTATGAATAGACCATGGCTAACATCGTAATGTTGAAGAACTGACTGATTTCTCCCTAAGATCAGGGACACGATGAGAATGTCTACTCTATTTTTTTCCAACATTGTAATGAAGGTTCTAGCCAGGATAATTAGACAGGAAAAAGAAATAAAAGGCTTATCCCCCGCCCCCGCCCAACCCATTTTTGCTGAAAAGTAATTGACATACATCACTGTATTAGTTTAAGGCATACAGCATGATAGTCTGATTTACATATACTGTGAAATAATTACTACAGTAGGTTCATCTAAAATCTATCTTCTCGGATAGATACAATAAAAGGGAAAAAAAGAAGAAAAATGAAAAAAAAATCTCCTCATAATGAGAACTCTTAGAATTTATTCTTTTAACAGCTTTTCTATACATCACACAGCAGTGTTAGCTGTCGTCATCATGTTGTACATTACATCCCTAGTACTCATTTATCTTATCACTGGAAATTATATCTTCTGACCAACTTCTTCTATTTCCTTCTCTTCTCTATCGCTTCTCGGCCTTTTGGCTAAGATCAAGTGTATTTCCTTCTCTTCTCACCCTCTGCCTCTGGTAATCACAAGTCTGATCTTTTTCTATGAGTTGTTTTTTTTTTTTTTTCCTTATAAAAGACATCTTGATTAGAAAGGAAGAAGTATAATGATCTCTATTTCCAGATTGTTACATGGAAACTCCTAAAGAATCCACAAAACTCTATTAAAAGCAATAAATGAATTCAACAGGGTTTCGGGACACAAGATCAATACACAAAAATCATCTGTATTTCTACATACCAGCAATGAACAATCCAAACATAAAAATAAGAAAACAATTCTATTTATAATAACATCAATATAATATAATATTTAGAAATAAACTTATAAAAAGAAGTACAAAGCTTTTGCTAAAAACTAAAAACCACTGTTGAAAGATGTTAAAGACATAAATGATAAGATATTCCACGTTCATGAATCAGAAGACTTAAAACTGTTAAATGGCAATACCACTCACTCAAACTGATCTACAGATTCAATCCGATCACTATTCAAATGCCAATTGCCCTGTTTACAGAAATTGAAAAACTGATCCTAAAACTCATATAGAAATGCAACAGATCCAGAATAGTCAACAATCTCAGAAAAGAAGAAAAAAGTTGGAAGACTCATGTTTCCTGATTTGAAAACTAGAGTACAAAGCTAGAGTAAATAAGACAGCATAATCCTGATATAAGAATAGACTTACAGATGGGCGCCTGGGTGGCTCAGTCGGTTGAGCATCTGACTTCGGCCCAGGTCAGGATCTCACAGTTCATGAGTTCCAACCCCACGCTGGGTGCTGTGCTGACAACTGCTGACAGCCTGGAGGCTGTTTCAGGTTCTGTGTCTCCCTCTCTCTGCCTCTTCCCCACTCATGCTCTGTCTCTATTTCTCAGAAATGAATAAACACTAAAAAAAAAAAAAAAAAAAAGAATAAACTTATACCTCAGTGGAACAGAATCAAGAATCCAGAAATAAAACCTAATATTTACGGTGGGGGCGCCTAGGTGGCTCAGTCAGTTAAGTGTCCGACTTCAGCTTAGGTCATGATCTCACCGTCCGTGAGTTCGGGCCCTGCATCGGCTCCGTGCTGACAGTTCAGAGCCTGGAGCCTGTTTCTGATTCTGTGTCTCCCTCTCTCTCTGCCCCTCCCCCGCTCACGCTCTGTCTCTGTCTCTGAAAAATGAATAGACCTTAAAAAAAATTGAAAAAAATAAATTTAATATTCACGGTCAATTGATTTTCAACAAGAGTGTCAAGAAACTACACTGGGGGAAAGAATAGTCTTTACAACGTATGGTGCTGGGACAACCAGATAGACAGCATGAAAAAGAATGAAGTTAGACTCCTACTTATACCATATACAAAATTAACTCAAAATGGATCCTAAAACAAAATGTGAAAGCTAAAATATAAAACTCTTAAGAGAAAGCATGGGAGTAAGTATTCGTGACTGTGTCAGGCAGCGGTTTCTTAGATAAGACTCTAAAACCACGAGTGGTAGCATAAAAAGTAGATAAATTGAACTTTATCAAAAATAAAAATTTTGTGCATCAAAGGACACTATCAACAAAGCGAAAGGCAACTCTGTGCTTTGAGATGATCTCCAATGGTAACCTCCTCGAAAAGATATAGACCTTAGTGGGGAGATGCCTGCGAATTCTCCTTCCTACCCTTGCCTGTTACTCAAATGTAGCCTCAACACTTTCCATTTTGTGCACTTTCTCTCCAACATGGGACATGTTTCTTTCCAACAGGAAATGTCCCTCCTGGCACCGAGGGACAAAAATCACCAACCGTGGAAAACCTGATTCTTGATCAGTGAAACTTTCAAGGACAGATCTTGATCAAAAGGGAGAAATGTGAAAATAAGTCAAGGAAACCTCATTTATCATGAAGTTGGGGAGCCCTGAAGGGGCAGTTCTCACGCATACACATTTGTCACAGTCTAATAGCCAGCAGGAAGAAGGAAGATCCCTCCCTGTCCCAGAAACAATGCACTAACCACAACTTACAGCCAATAAGAAATCACCAGGACTCACGTTCTTTTCGGTGAATTTTTGTTCAAAACAACTCTCCTCAATTTCCTCTTAAAACCTAATAAAAGTTGACTTTCCCTTTGTCTCTTCAGACTCCTCTATGTTTTCCCCATAGTTTGATTTTCTCAAATTGTGCTTTCTCAGCTATTCTCAAATAAACTCATTTTGCTAATAAAATAACTGGCTAATTTGTCTTTTTTAAAGTTTATTTATTTATATGTAGAGAGAGAGAGAGAGAGAGCAGAAGAGGGACAGAAAGAGAGGGAGAGAGAGAGTCCCAAGCAAGCTCCATGCTATCAGCAAAGAACCAAATGTGGGGCTCAGTCCCACCGACCATGAGATCATGACCTGAGCTGAGATCAAGACGCTTATCTGACTGAGGCACCCTGTGACCCGCTAATTTGTATTTTCAGGTTGACGGTTTAATTTCTTGATTCTATAGGTTTAAGTCTTTTGCCAAATTTTGATAAGTTTCATCTATTATTTCTCTGAGCACCTTTCTACCTTTGCCTTCTTTCTCCTCTCATTCAGGAAGTCTAATGACATAAATGTTAGATTTTTTTTTTAAAGTTTACTAATTTTTGAGAAAAAGAGAGATAGAGTACATGTAAGCAGGGGAGGGGCAGAGAGAGAGGGAGAGAGAGAGTATCCCAAGTAGGCTCCATGCTGTCAACCCAATGTGGGGCTCGATCTCACCAACCATGAGATCATGACCTGAGCTGAAATCAAGAGTCAGACGTTTAACTGACTGAGCCACCCAGGCGCTCCCTAAATGTTAGATTTTTGTTTTATTCCCACAGGTCCCTTCGGCTCTGTTCTTTTCCATTCTGTTTCTCTCTGTTATTTTAACTTGGTTAATTTCTATTTTTTCTAAGATCTCATTCACTATTTCCTCTGTCTCCTCCAATCCCTTGAGTCCATCCAGTGAATTCTTTATTTTGGTTGTTCTGAAATTTCCATTTGATTCTTTATTTATTTCTTTGGCACAAATTTCCATTTTTTTTCCAGTTGTTTTGAGTCTGTTGTTCATAATTGCTCATTTAGGTGTTTTTTTTTTTTTTTAATCATATGTGCTTTAAAATCTTCACTGGATAATTCTATTACCTTTGTCATCTCAGTATTGGTATCTGTTGATTGTCTTTTTTTCATTTACTTTGAGATCTTTCTGACCTTATGTATAAGAAGTGATTTTTCAATTAAAACACGGATATTTTAGGTATTATGTTATGAGATTCTGGATCTTATTAAACCTTCTGTTTTAGTAGGCTTCTTCTGGCACCTGTCTGGCTAGGGAGGAAGGGAGATGTCAACTTGTTACTACCAGATGGTAGAAGCCAAGATTCCTCACTTAGCCTGAATAGATGTTGAATAGTGGACATCCTTGCTTTATTCCTTGTCTTACTGGGCAAGGATCTACTCTTTCATCATTAAGCATATGTTAGCGGGAGGTTTTCATAGATGTCTTTCATCAAGGACCAGTTGAAGAAGTTCCCTTCTATTCTTAATTTGCTGAGGGTTCTAAATAAGGAATAAATGTATCTTGCTGAGCGTTTTTCTGCTTCCATTAAGAAAACAATCCAATTTTCTTTTGCAGTTTGTTAGTATGGTGAATCACATGGATTGATTTTGTCATCGATTAGTTTTTAAATGTAAAACCAACTTAGCATTCCTGGAATAAATCCCACCTGGTTGTGTTATAGTCTACTTTTATAAGGCTGTTCAGTTTGATTTGCTAAAGTTTTATTAGGAATGTTTGCATTTTTGTTCATGAGAGATATTTGTCTCTAAGGGTTTTTTTTTTTTTTTTTGGTTTGTTTTAATGTCATTGGTTTTGGTTAGTGCTGGTCTCATAGAATGAACTGGGAAGTAGTTGACCCGCTTCAATTTTTGAGAAGTATTTTTGTAGAATTAGCATTTACTCTTCAGATATTGGTAGAATTCATCATTAAAGCCATCTGGTCTTACAGTTTTCTTTGCGGGTATGTTTTTTAATGTACAAATTCATTTTCTCCAATAGATATACAGCGACTCAGTAATCTATTTCCTCTTGAGTGAGCTTTGGTAATTTATGTTTTTCAATAAATTTATCAACTGTGCCTAATTTTCAAATTTATCTGTGTACAGTTATCCATAACATTGGCTTGTCGGAATTTTAATATACGTAAAATCTATAATGATGTCATCTTTCATATCTGATATTGATCATTTCTCTCTCTCTTTCTACTAAGCCTCAAACTCAACATTATTGACATTTTGAACTGGATAATTTTGCTGTGGGGGCTTTCCTGTAGGGTGTTTAGCAGCATTCCTGGCCTTTACCTCTTAGATACCAGCAACACTGAGTTGTGGAACTCTGTAATATCTTTAGACATTTCGAATGTCCCCTGGTGCGCAAAATCACCTCCAAAGGAGAATTGCTGGGTTAGAAGTCTATTGCTTTTACTGATCTTTGAGAAATACTAGTTTCTTTTTAATGTTTATTTTTAAGAGAGAGACAGAGACAGAGAGAGAGACAGAGACAGAGGAGATGCTCAGAGAGAGCTGGAGACATAGAATGAAGCAGACTCCAGGCTCTGAGCTGTCAGCACAGAGCCCACAGCAGAGCTCGAACCCACAGACTGCAAGACCATGACCTGAGCTTAACAGACTGAGCCACCCAGGTGCCCCTGGGAAATAAATACTAGTTTTTTACTTCATTGATTCACATCATTTTTTATCTTCTATGTCTCTACTTAATATGTTCACTCTCTAACCCTCTGAACGTACGGAATGCAATTATAATAAACTGTTCTCATGTCCTTGTCAGCTAATTCCGACATCTGTATAAATTCTGTGTTGACTTTAGTGGATTGATTTTCCCCCTCACTATGGGTCATATTTTCCTGTTTCTTTGCCTACTTAGTAAATTTTGATTGGATACCAAACATTGTGAATTTTTAGCTTCTCTTAGGCTTGGATACACAATAAAACCTTGGATAGTGCGTAAACTTGTTCTGTGAGTACTTCGCAAGACAAGCAAACATTTCCAATAAATTTTAATTCGATACATGAGCGATGTCTTGCAATGTGAGTAGGACGTGACGCCGAATGTCACATGATCACAACTGAGCCAATGGTTCTTCTCACTCCCTCTTGCTGCGGGATTCTGGGTGATTGTTCCAGTGCTTGGATGCTCAGTCTCAGTCCGTGGTGTTTGGCAGGACATTGGAAGGTGCTCACAAAAGGCACTAGTGTATTTTTTGTCACTTCATAGCACCTATGGACGGTCCTTTGCTTTTCCATACAAGAGTAAGCTTGGGAATGCTTTGCTTCATTCTAGATCATTGGATAGGTTCCTTGTTAAAGTTGCACGAAAAGAAAAAGATTCCATTGAGCCAATAGATAGCAGGGATGCCATTAGTAATGGTGAAAGTCATCCTACACTATAACCCCCCTCTCTCGTCTCCCTCACACCAGCCACGAAGGTTTTCAAAGGTAAGTGCGGGTTAATTTGTTTATTTTTCTTGATATTTTGTATTTTTTTTATTATTTCATATTGTATTACAGTATTGTTAGCATTTTGGGGTTGGATATTTGAATATTGAATATTTCGGGGTGGTGGAATGAATCTTCTGAGTTTCCATGATTTCTTACTGGGAAATTTGCTGTGATATACAAATTTGCTTTGGATTACATGCATGTTTCCAAAACGAATTATGCTCACAAGCCAAGGTTTTACTGTATTTGCATTTCTATACAAATTCTTGGGTTTTGGTCTGGTATACAGTTATGTATGTTCCACGGACACAGTTTGATTCTTTTGGTTCTTGCTTATTGGGTAGGACCAGCGCAGGGTTTAATCTGGAGCTAGTCATTTTCCACTATGAGAGCAAGATTCTTATGAATGCGCCGCCTAAAGCCTCATGAATTATGAGGTGTTCCTGACTGGCTGTTAGTCCTATGCACCACTCTGAATGCTGTGAGGACTGTTCCCTTTAATCATCTCATGCCATTCTTTCCTCAGCCTGGGTAGTTTTCTCACATATGTATACTGATTTTCACCCTGCCTACGGGTCCTCTGGGACTACTCCATCATCTCTGGTACTCTGCCTGTGAACTTGAATCACTGTGAGCTCAGCTCTACCTTCCAACCTCTCCTCCATGCCCCGCCTGGGACTTCCCACCCCGTGCTGTGGCCTGGAAACTCTTCAGGGGCACAAACCAGTCAGTTACAGTGTTCATCTTACTTTCCACCTCTCGGGGGTACTGTTCTGTGTTGCCTGTTGTCCAATGTGTTCAAAACTTTGTGTATATATTTTTCCAACAACCAACAGTTGTTTTGGTTAGGAGGTAAATCTGATCTTTCCATTGTATTCAGAAATATAAGGCTATGTAAATATACTTTAAAACTCTGAAAAAAAATGTGTATGTTCTCAGCAAAATATAGTTTACCAAATTCAATGTAGCAACTAGAAAATGTGAAGAAACATAAAGCTACGGAATAAATTAAAACACAAATCTGTGCCTAAAGTAACATCAGGATCGGATAGCTTTACAGGCAATGTTTATAAATTATTCAAGGAGCAGATAATTCTAGTCTTATACAAAATGTTCCAGAGGATTAAAAAATGAAGGAATGTTCTCTGTTCATTTTATTATGCTAATGTAACTTTGACACCAAAACCATTCAAGGACAAAATGAGAAAGGAAACTTTTAGGCCAACCTTGTTATGAATTCAGATGCATAAATTCTAAATCTATCGACTGTGGTTGATTCACAATAAAGTTTCAACAAATATGCATTGAATTAATGGATACCAGACCTTTCAAACATTTGATTTGAGGTTAAATATTTTCATGTGATATTTTCCCTCTCATTAAATGAACACATATTTTGGGATAAGTCAGTTAAGTGGATGATTTAATTTTGACTTACTGTGAGCTCTCATAATGAGAATTAAATAAGATAATCCCTTCTTTGTAATTTTTTTAATGTTTATTTATTTTTGTTTATTTAATTTATTTTTAAAATTTACATCCATGTTAGTTAGCATATAATGCAACAATGATTTCAGGAGTAGATTCCTTAATGCCCCTTACCCATTTAGCCCATCCCCCCTCTTTTTAATTTTTTATTAAATTTTCCAAACCTATACAAAATGGAGAGAATAATAAACCACAAATGTATATTCATTATATATATTCAGCAATTATTGTAATTTTTCCCCATTGGATGAATCAATTTCCTCTTTTCTTGAAGTCATTTAAGTATAACTAAATATATGTCACTCCTTCCTCCATATTTCAATACGGGCCTAAAAATATGGATACATTCTTACTTAACTACAATGACATTATTCATATCCAGAAAAATTAATAGTAAATAATAATAATCCTTTGGTGATTTCTGATAACCAGACCAAAATCATACTTCTTCATTTATCTCAAAAGTATTTTTGTATTTGGTTCATCTGAATCAGGATCCAATAAGAAATCTACACATTATATTCTGTTGTCTAGCATTATCAAGTTAAAAAAAATCCAGAACAATCTCCCATCATGTTTTTGCATGCTATTTACTTATTTCAGAATCTGGCTGGTTGTCTTATAGAATGTCTCATTTTCTGGATTTGTGTGGTTTTCCTGGTAGTGTCATTTCACCTGCTTCTGTTCCTCTATTTCTCATACTTCCTGTAAATGGAAGTTAGCTCTAGACCTTAATTAGATTCCTGTCTACTTTCTGGGCCAGAATACTTCATGCTATGTGCTTTGTATTGCATAACAACAAGAAGCACAAAAATGTTTGGTCTAGCTGTTAGTGATAGTAAGATTGACTACTTGTTTTAATGGGCGATAGCAGGATTGTGGGCTTTGTTAAGTTTCCCAACAATTTCTTTTCTGTTTCACTCACTGATGATGTTTGACTGGATCAAGTATTTTACTACGGCTTCCAAAATGATGCATCGTAGGGGCCCCTGGGTGACTCAGTCGGTTGAGCATCCAACTTCGGCTCAGGTCATGATGTCACAGCTCGTGGGTTCCAGCCCCGTGTCAGGCTCTGTGCTGACAGCTCAGAGCCCGGAGCCTGCTTTGGATTCTGTGTCTCCCTCTCTCTCTGCCCCTCCTCCACTCGCTCGCTCTCTCTCAAAAAAATAAATAAATAAAAATGGTGGCTTGTATAAATTATTATATTTCTTCACTCATTAGCTGAATGTTTTTTGAAAAAAAGAACATTTCCTTACCGACTAAAGCAATTTGGTTACCCTGAAATTAGGATAAGTGACAAATCCTATCTTAATTGCCAGTCTCCTGCATAAAAAGTTGGCGCCTTGGTTTTTCTGCTTGTGTCCCCAGGGGCAGGTTTTGGTTTTAGTTTCTGACGTTGCCCACATTTGAGTTTTTCTTTTTATCATGAAGAACTGTGGGTATTTGAGAAACGTCAATGTGTTTATTTATGTATTCATCCAAACAAACTTTATTATAAAGAAACAAGAACAGAACATGCACAAATAAGACAACAGTATCAACAGCAACAAAAAGTACAGTCTCTAAAAACACACACTACTAACATTCCACTATTGTTATAGTTCTTGTAACACACATGCCGGGTAAGCAGCTGGGGGTGATTTCTGATCACCTGGTGGTTCTTGATGCAAAAATAAAGACTAGAAAAACCTACGCAGATCAACTGTACAGCTTACGGAGCACAACATTCTCATGTTAAGATGTAAAACTGATCCCAGAGGACATTATTACTCCTGCAAGACAAGTGAGAGCCCCGAAGTTCCGAGAGGTTGAGGGACTGGCCCAAGGTTAGTCTATCAGTTCATGGCCATGGCAGGGCTCTGACTTGGGTTAGGGGCAATAGTAAACTTCAGTGTGTTTAAATCAATTGTTTTCCCTAACGTTTTTGAGGCACAAATTGTCCCATCTTGACCAAAAGGAGTCACAATGCTGGTTATGGTATCCTTTGATGATGACCCTTTTGTCTTAGAGATTTTATCTTTGAAAGCTTCCTTGGTTTTTCTCTTGAAAATCATTCTAGGGGCGCCTGGGTGGCGCAGTCGGTTAAGCGTCCGACTTCAGCCAGGTCACGATCTCGTGGTCCGTGAGTTCGAGCCCCGCGTCGGGCTCTGGGCTGATGGCTCGGAGCCTGGAGCCTGTTTCCGATTCTGTGTCTCCCTCTCTCTCTGCCCCTCCCCCGTTCATGCTCTGTCTCTCTCTGTCCCAAAAATAAAAAAATAAAAAACGTTGGAAAAAAAAAAAAAAAAGAAAATCATTCTAAACTTGAGGAATGTTTGGATTGTAGATTTTTTATGAAGTTTCTTCCAAGTACACACGGAAATTTGGACTCTCTGTGAATTAAATGTTGCCAAGAAGATGTCCCTCTGGATTTCTTGTAGTGACTCATTTGCACATTAGCAGTAAATGGATTAATATTTTTCCATCTTTTTTTCTTCTATGTGTTCAGTGCTTCATTCGGCAAATATTTATTGAATGCTGAATATATTTTAGGCATTATTCTGCTTGCTGAATAAACAACAATAACCAAGCAAATCAATGCTCCCGCTAAAATAAAATTTACATTATAGTAGGGGAGCTAGGAAATAAACAAGATAAATAAATGAGTATAGTGTATATTATAGTGACAAGTGCTAAAAAAAAAAGTGGATAAGAGAGATAGAAAGTATGTATATGTGTATGAGGGTTAGTGGAGGGGTGTTAAAATTTTAGATAGGGTGACCAGAATGGGCTTCATTGGGAAAGTGATATTTGAGTAAAGATCTGAAGGGAGTGAAGGACACAGCATGTGGGTATCTGGGAGAAGAGCATTTCAGCATGGTCACCTGAGCAAAGGCTGTAAGTGGAAATATGCTTAGTGCTTGTTCAAGGATTGGCAAGGTCAATATGCCTGGAACACATGATGCAGGGGATCAACAGGGGGTCAAGAGGCAATGGTGGGGGCACATCATGTAAGGCCTTTGGGGTGTCAGTGAGAATATGTCTTATTGACCTTCAACTACACAGAGTGTAATTGACCAAGGGCCCCAGCTGCTGCGCTCTGAAACCCACTGATGCTTTCTGGGGCTGCTTCCTTCCACACTAAAGCAGGCTCATTTCTGCGAGAAAACAGGTAATGGGTGACTTTGACCAATGGACTTGCCAAACATTCCTTAGATTGATTGGAGGTCTAGGATGCTTCCACTCAGTCTTCCTTCCCTGTCTCCTTTCCTCATAGTCAGACTTGCTTTGTGGTCTAATAATGATCTCACTTTCTCCCAGTTCCCTCCTCATTCTCCCTCACAGACATTACTCCTAATAAAATCTTTGCACTTTGTCTTTCCCAGATAATGTTTTATTGTGAAAAAGGATACAAATCACAAAAGTTACCATTTTAGCCAGTTTTAATTGTACAGCTCAGTGGCATTAAATATATTCACATAGTTGTGTAACCGTCACCACTGTCCATCCTGAGAACTATTTCATCTTTCCAAAATGAAATTTCATACACATTAAACAATATTGCCCTATTCTTTCCTCACCCCCACCCCCACCCCCAGTCACTGACAACCACGATTCTCCTTCCTGCCTCCATAAGTTTGACTACTCTAGGTATCTTACATAAGTGGAATTATAAAGTATTTGTCCTTTTGTGACTGGCTAATTTCACTTAACATAATGTCTTCAAGGTTCATCCATGTTGTATTCTGCCTCAGAATTCCATTCTTTTTTTTAAGGGTTGAATAATATTCCATTTTATGGATATGCCACGTTTTGTTTATCCACTCACCCACTGATGGACACTTGGGTTGCTTCCATTTTTTGGCTGTTGTGAAAACTGTTGTTGTCTATATGGGTGTGCTATCGTTTTGAGTGAATCTCTGTGCAAATTCCTGCTTTCCGTTCTCTTGAGTATATACCCAGAAGAGGAATGGCTGGATCACAAGGTAAATCTATTTTATGTTTGGAGGAACAACCCTGCTGTTTTCCAGAAGCTTTGCACCCCCAGCAATACATAAGGGTTCTAATTTCTCAACATCTTCGCCAACACCTGTTATTTTTTGTTTTGTTTTTTATTGATTTATTTTTTAAAGATCTTATTTTTAAGCAATCTCCACACCCAATGTGGGGCTCAAGCTCAGGACACTGAGATCAAGAGTCACACGCTCTATAAATTGAGCCAGCTAAGCACCGCCTGTTTTATTTTTTGATAATAGTCCTCTCAATGTTACAATTAATGTCATTGTTATTTTGATTTCTAGAGATGTCGAGAATCTCATTCAGTGCTCTTTGGCAATCTGTACATGCTTTTTGGAGAAATGCTTATTTTAAGTCCTTTGTCCATTTTTAAATATGTTGAATACAAGTGGTGAGAGTGGGCATCCTTGTCTTGATCATTATCTTAGGGAGAAACTTACAGTCTTTCACCATTGCATATGATTTCTGTGGGTTTTTCCATATATGGCCTTTGTTATGTTGAGGTAGTTTCCTTTCATTCCCAGTTTGTTAAAGTGTTTTTATTATGAAAAGACCTTAAATTTTTGGTATCAGTTGAGATAATCATGAGGTTTCCCCCTTAATTCTATTGACATGGTATGTGATGTTAATTATCGTATGTGGAACCATCCGTGCATTTCGGGAATATATCTCATTTGGTCATGGTAAGCCCTTGGGCTATTTTCACTTTTCTTCTTTTTTTTCTTTTTGTTCCTCAGACTCAATAATTTCAAATGACCTATGTTCAAATCCATTCATTCTTTCTTCTGCCTGTTTGAGTCTGCTGTGAACCCCTCTAGTGAATTTTTCAATTCAGCTATTGTATTTTTCAGCTCCAGAATTTCCATTTAGTTCTTTTTTCATTCATATTTTGTTTTCCTGATTTCTCATAGTTTTTATTTGTGTTTTTCTTAAGCTCTTGGAGCACATTTAGGGTAGTTTTTAAAATCTTTGTCGGGGCGCCTGGGTGGCTCAGTCGGTTAAGCATCCGACTTGGGCGCAGGTCGTGATCTCGCAGTCTGTGAGTTCGAGCCCCGCGTCAGGCTCTGTGTTGACCGCTCGGAGCCTGGAGCCTGTTTCAGATTCTGTGTCTCCCTCTCTCTCTCTCTGACCCTCCCCCGTTCATGCTCTGTCTCTCTCTGTCTCAAAAATAAATAAAGGTTAAAAAAAATTAAAAAAAAAAAAATCTTTGTCAAGTAAGCCTCGGGGAAAGTTTCTGGAGATTTATTTTGTTCTTTTGAATGGGTAATTATTTTCTCATTTCTGTATATGCTTTGTGATTATTTGTTGAAAACTGGGCTTTTGAAGGAAGAGTCACCTCTCCCAGTCTTTGCAGAACTGACTATTAGGGGAGGACCTTCACTCATCAGCCTATTGTGAAGCTTTATTATTGTCAGAACTTTTCTGTCCATGTGTGTCTTCCTTGGGCTGGTGCTACCCAACCCCCACCTCCATTCTTCTGTATATAGAGTTGCCTTGAAACATCTTAATTTCCCTAAGAGTTTTCCCCCTGCTTCTCCTGGGGGTCTTTGTTGTTCTAGTGTATTCCCCAAGCAGTGATCTTTGCTCTGGGTTATCTGTAGGTCTGTCTGCTGCACTCTTGTAATTTTCATGAGCCTGCAGCTTCTAGCAGCTTATTCTAGCCAGAGATCCAAGCCACTTTTTGCTGTTTGAACTCTGAGTTAGACAATACTGAGACCAATCCCACAGGCAGCACACAGGTTAAAAAGTCATAAAAAAAAAAAAAAAAAGAGGGAGAGGCAGTGTGCAAATATCAGAAGCTCAATGTTGACATAATTTTGAGATGGTCATGAGACTTATAAGTGGGAGTGGATAAGTGCTTAAAGTCCAAGGGAATGTCTGGGCTCGTGAGATACATTCTGGATACTAAAATGTGGTAATTAAAGCTATGAAATTGGATATAAGACCCAGAGGATGAGTATGGACAGAAAATACAATTGGTCCAAGGACAGAGCATGGGATACTTCAGCATTTAGAATTCAGGGAAAGGAGGAGGAACCAGCAAAGAATGTTAATGAAGATGATCATGTTGAAGACATTCACAAAAGTCTTATTTATGTGACTGATTTCTTTGAGAAAACTGATCTAGAGTAAGTTCAATAATTCGGCAAATTCTGTAAAGTTTTTAGTACATTCATGTAGCTAATTTATAATCATTCTAGCGGTTATAGGATTAAAACATGTCAAGTGAAGAAATTACAAAACCCAGTTCCTGTATTTGAAAGATCTAGTGTCGGGGCGCCTGGGTGGCACAGTCGGTTAAGCGTCCGACTTCAGCCAGGTCACGATCTTGTGGTCCGTGAGTTCGAGCCCCGCGTCAGGCTCTGGGCTGATGGCTCGGAGCCTGGAGCCTGTTTCCGATTCTGTGTCTCCCTCTCTCTCTGCCCCTCCCCCGTTCATGCTCTGTCTCTCTCTGTCCCAAAAATAAATAAAAAACGTTGAAAAAAAAAAATTAAAAAAAAAAAAAAAAAGAAAGATCTAGTGTCTAAGTCATCACAATGATTTGGAATTTTATACTGATGTAAATTCAATATATAATATCAATGATATTATTGATATATATATATATATTGATGTATCAATATTGATCAATCAATATATTGATATATCAATATATATATTGAAATTTTATATATATATATATATATATATATATATATATATAGTAAATGATCTTTTGGTGGGCTGTGGTAGGCAAAACTTTTTTTAAGCAGGACACTAAGAGCTTTAACCACAAAGATAAAGGGGTGGTAAGTTGGACTTCATTAAAGTTAAAAACTTCTGTTCATCTAAAGGCATCATTTCACAAAAGGGCAATACCCAAAGAGTCAGTAAGCATATGAAATATGGTCAACGTCATTACTCTCTATTACATAGAATCAGATCACGTGATTATGGAGTCTGGAAAGTCCCAAGATCAGTGGTTGGGTGCTGGAGACCCAGAAGGAGCTAAAGGTTATAGCTCCAATCTGAAGTGTGAAGGCCCAGCGACCTGGAGAACGGATGGTAGTTCCAGTTCAAAAGCTGGCAGGCTTGAGACCCAGAACAAGCCAGTGCTTCAGTTTGAGTCTGAAGGCACAAAACAAAAATTGATGTCCTAGCTCAAAGGCAGTCAGGTAGGAGTTTCTTATTTTTCAGACTTTTTGTTCTAGTCAGGCCTTCAACTGATTGGGTGAGGACCACCCACATGAAGGAAGGCAATCTACTCCACTCAGTCTGATTCCAAAGTTAATCTCATCCAGAAGCACCATTATAGACACATCCAGAATAATGTGTGACCAGTTATCTGGGCCTCCTGGGACCCATTCAAGTGGATACAGAAAATTCGCCATCACATTAACAGTGTGTGTGTGTGTGTGTGTGTGTTTTACAATTAATGTAAGTGCCATATGGAATAATTTTATAGAACGCATGACTTTCTCTGAAAGAGAGGACTTACAATCTGAATCAGATTTACATAGCTGAATGCCTCCATGCATTGGGACGTAGAAAAATAATGATGAACATATTCGCGAGACGTAACCTCCAGGGTTAACGTCTTACTTAATTGTTCTGTATCGAAAGATCAGATTAATCACAGATTGTGGATTTCTAAATAATCTAACTTCCATTGCAAACATGTTTTCACACAATGACTTTTTACATAATGGCTTCTCCTGTGATGTGACTTGTAAAGGGCTTTACGCATGAAATAAACTGTAGTATTCGGGGATCCGGGCTCATGCCCCACTGTGGATCTTTTGCAGGAGTTTGGTTCAGTTCAGTTTGGTTCAGTGACAGCCAAGTGGAAAACTGCAGCAAAGCCCTCACCTAGAAATGATTTTTCCCATTTAATAGAGGAGAGATCCAAGTTGTGTGAATGTACCTAAGGATATTCTGCAAGTTAACGACAGAGGCAAAGATAGGATTTAGCAGGCTGGACAAACATTCCACTGTAATTTATATACTTCCCTGGCTCTGATTTAATGACTTTGACCTCATGTCCAATGAAAAATCCTGGCTTAGCAAATAATCCCTGCAGAGACTATTTCGTGATGCCAATTAAGAAGTTTTTTCTGGATGACTCTTTGTCCTTCCTCTCTTAATACAACTTCTACATCAATTGCCTTGAAGAGCCTCATTCAGGTGGTATGTGACTGCTCCAGGTGTTAGCCAGCTGTCAAAACGAATAAGCTACACATTCTCTGGAGTGTAGCGTGCTTGTCCCTCTGCTGAGAAACAGCTAGAACCGACATGCCTGCATTAGGTATTTTGTTATTAACATTTTTCCCTGATTATAAAAGGGATATGTGCTCATTACAGAAAGTTAGAAAAGCACACAGAAGAGACTAAAAATTGCTTATAATCCCCCAGATACCACTCTTAAACTTTTCCAGTCTTTTTTTCTATGCTTATTTTGAACATGTATTGACACGAGTGTATACACACACACACACACACACACACACACACGCACACACACACACTTTAATAATACACTGTATCTATGTATTCATTGTTCTGTTTTATTTTTTGCTGTGGACTTACTCATTTATTAAATAAATCTGAATAGATATTCAGGGAGCATGGCAGATACTTGAATAATTACTGTAACTTACCAAAATGTTTCATATTTCTTGGTAAGGTAGCCCGTATTTCATATGACTTTTGGGTTTTGACAGAAAACAGACTTATCTTTATTAGTTTTTTAATGTTTATTTATTTTGGAGAGAGAGAGAATGTGTGCCTGTGCTAGAGAGGGGGAGGAGGGGCGGAGAAGGAGGGAGACAGAGGATCCGAAGTGGCACTTGCTCGGGCAGCAGGGAGCCCCATGTAGGGCTCGAACTCACAAATTGTGAGATCATGACCCGAATGAGTGGAAGTTGGGCGCTTAACAGACTGAGCCACCCAGGTGCCCCCAGACTTAGCTTTTATTTATTTATTTTTAAGTTTATCTATTTATTTTGAGAGAGCAAGAAAGCACAAGCAGGTGAGGGGCAGAGAGGAGAGACAGAATGCCAAGCAGGCTCTGCACCATCAGTGTGGAGCCCCACACTGGCCTTGAACTCATAAACCGTGAGATCGTGACCTGAGCCGAGATCAAGAGTCAGACGCTTAACCAACTGAGCCACCCATGTGCTCCCCGCACCCCCAGACTTATCTTTATTATCTGCAGAACAATAGATTGTATACCGTGACAATCATGCCTTCACTCACTCATTCAAAACCTCTTTATTGTGACCAGATGTGTACAAGATTGCAATGTTCTTTAGCAATCAAGTAACTTTTTTGACACTCAGTACCAATGACCTTTGTTTTCCTAAGTAACACATTTTAACTTAAAGTCATGTGTAATCCAAATTTGGACATTGTTATTAGGTATAGTTGATATATAACAACATTGTATTAATTTGAGGTGTACAACATAAAGATAAGATCTATGTGTATATTGCAAAATGATCACAAGAAGTCTAGTTAATATCCATCACCACACAGTGACATTTTGTGTGTGTGTGTGTGATGAGAACTTTTAAGATCTACTCTCTTCACATCTTGCAAATAAGCCACCCAGCATTAGTAAGTATAACCATCATGCTGCGCATTGCATTCCCAAGACTTTTTAATCTTATACCTGGAAGTTTGTGCCTTTTGACCTCTGGCAACCATCTGTCCGCTGTATCAATGAGTTCAATTTTTTTTTTTTTTTTCAGATTCCACATATGAGTGAAATCAGACATGTACTTATTGTTTAACAAACTCCACACCAGCGCGTACACTGTTTGGATACAGAGACATTTTCTATTTTAGTCACTATTATTCTCTGGCATTTGGTAGATGCCCAATAAGTATTTGCTGAATGCACAAATTAATGAATAAAACTTGTTTTTACTGAGTATGATGTTAACATTTCCCTACGATGCTCAATATTCTTTTATAGCATCTTTTAACATTTTAAGGTACAATTTACATACATAAAATTGTATGTATTTTATTAAAAACATGTTTTTAATGTTGATTTATTTTTGAAGGAGAGACAGAGTGTGAGCAGGGGAGGGGCAGAGAGAAAGGGAGACACAGAGTCCTTAGCAGGCTCCAGGCTCTGAGCGGTCAGCCCAGAGCCCTACGTGGGGCTCAAAACCATGAACCACAAGATCATGAGCTGAGCCGAAGCTGGACACTGAGCCACCCAGGCGTCCTTGGTACCTCTATTCTGAGCTTTACCACTCACACACAAATAGATTATTTTTATCTGTTCTTGAACTTTGCATAAATGGAATACGGTTTTTAAAAAGTATTCTTCTGGATCCACCTTTTTTCATTCAACATAATTTTATTAAAGATTCATTCATCTTGTTGCATATACTAATGGCTTTTTCTTTTTCCTCATTGCTATATTCCTATACTATATGCTCTAGTATTCTATAGCATAGAATAGTATTCTACTATATAAATACACCCTAATTTGTTTATTCATTCTTTTGTTGACAAATATTTGGGTTATTTCCATTGTGTAGCTCTTGTGCATAGAGTGGCCATGAACATTCTTATATAAGTGCTTTGCACTTGATCTTAGCCAAAAGGCCGAGAAGCGATTTTATAGAAGTCCTTTGGAGGACATATGCTTTTGTTTCTCTTGGGAACCTAGAAACAGGCCAAAGTGTAGGTATGTTTAGTTTTAGTGGTCCAATCGTTTTTCCAAACGGGTCAAAGCAATTGATCCTCCCTCCAGGGATGAATGAAAGCTCCACTTCTTCCGCATCCTTGCTAACATTTGGCATTTTGGGTCTTTTTAATTGTAGCCATTTTGGTAGGTATTTGCGACAATCGCTGTGGTTTTAGTGTGTACATACAGTGATGAGTAAGGATTTCAGTGTCTTTTGTAGCTTACCAGCTGTGTGGGCATTGTGAAGTGCCATTTGTGTGAAGTGATACTTTCTGATGAGCAGAAGTTTTTAACTTTAACAAAGTCGGACTATCAATTCTTTTTCTTTTGTGGTTACAACTTTCGGTGTCCTGCTTCAGAAAATTTTGCCTCCCACAAGGTCATGAAGCCATTTGTCTATGTTTTCTTCTAGAAGCTTGATAGTTTTTACCTTTTACATTTAGGTCTACGATCGACCACAAACTAATTTTGGTTTACAGTGTAAGCTGAAGAGCCAAGTTCATTTTTCCAAACAAATATTCAGTTGCTCTAATCCCATTCACTGAAAGGTTCATCCTTTCTCCCACTAAATTATTTTTATTTTATTTTACTTTACTTTATTATACTTTATTTTATTTTTATTTTAATTTTTCCCCCTGATTTACATCCAAGTTAGCCAGCTTACAGTGCAACAATGTTTTCAGGAGTAGATTCCTTAGTGCCCCTTACCCATTTAGCCCATCCCCCCTCCCACAACCCCTCCAGCCACCCTCAGTTTGTTCTCCATATTTAGGAGTCTCTTCTGTTTTGTCCCCCTTCCTGTTTTTATATTCTTTTTGTTTCCCTTCCTTTATGTTCATCTGTTTTGTCTCTTAAAATCCTCATATGAGTGAAGTCATATGATTTTTGTCTTTCTCTGCCTAATTTCACTTAGCATAATACCCTCCAGCTCCATCCACGTAGTTGCAATTGGCAAGATTTCATCCTTTTGATTGCCGAGTAATACTCCATTGTATATATATACCACATCTTTATCCATTCATCCACCGATGGACATTTTCTCCTACTAAATTTCACTGATGCCTTTGCTGTAAATCAAGGGGCTGTGTGTGTATGCGTCTATTCCTGGACACTATTTTCTGTTCTGCTGGTCTATTTGTTTACATCTTTGTGACATTGATGAGGGAAACAAAGGCAAGAGACATGTAGCTTAAATTAAATCTCTTTGCAGCTTGCAGCCCACTGATAGATACCTAAAACATACAGAGAGTGACCTTCCTCAAGCAACTCATGGTTGCCTTGCTTCCTTCATACTTTTGTTTTAGTAAAGACTCAAAGTAACCTTATCTTAACAGTGGCTAGCCTCTCAAGGTCCTGAAAGCCTTGCTTTCAAATTCCTTAGAGACTTACACTATCCCTCACACCCACTCACTTGAAAGTATATAATCAGTCACTCTTCACAACCCCAGGGCAGCTCTTTCTGCCCAGGGGTCCTGTCCCCGTGCTTTAATAAAATCACCCTTTTGCACCAAAGAAGGTCTCAAGAATTCTCTTTTAGCCATTTCCTCAAGAACTCCATTAACATTACAGCACCATTTTTAATGGTTGCAAAGTTTTGTTTTCCCGTTGTTGGATATTTAGTTTGTTACCAAACTTTCTCTATTATAAGCATGAATATCCCTACAAAGAAGGCTTTATGCAAACCGGTGACTTTTCTCATAGAGTAAATTACCGAATTGCAATTGGTGACTCTGAAAAATGCACATATTTTAAGTGTTTCCTATATATTTTTGAAGTGCTGTCCAGAAATAAATCAAATTACTTAATCTGATACTAACTGAATTCTGCTGCCAGCACTGGATGAGAGTGCACCTTTATACCAACGCTTAGACATGTCTTATATTATCTGCCAGTTTATGGTTGTGATAGGAATGGAATGTTTCTCAGGTCTTGTTGTTGTTGTGGTTGTTGTTACGTTTGGGGTTTTTTAGTTACCAGTGAGCCAAAGAGGAGTTAAAAAAAAATCCAATGGCCATTTTCTTTCTACTCCTGTGAATCATATATTCAAATATCTTTTCTATTTTCCACTGGGATGTGTATCTATTTTATCTATTAGAAAGAATTCTTTGAACATTTAATATATTAACAATTGTCTCTCATATTTGTTGAAACACTTTCTAATTTCCTAAAAATTTAAAACATTTTTGAATTAATATTTTAACTTACAGGGTATGTTTTAGTTTTATATGTTTCAATTTGATTAATCTCTTTCCTTATGAATTTGTTTCTAGTATCATGATTATAAAATCCTTTCTCAGGGTGCCCGGGTGGCTCGGTCAGTTAAATGTACAACTTCAGCTCAGGTCGTGATCTCATGGTTCCTGAGTTTGAGCCCTGCTTCAGATACTCTGTCCCCTTCTCTCACTGCCCCTCCCCCCCCTCAAAAAATAAATAAAAATTAAAAAAAAATCCTTTCTTATATATATGCACATGTTCAGTACAAGAAAGGATTTTTCTGGCACAAACATTTCAGATTATTGTTTTCTATTTTATTTTATTATGATTATTATATTTTTTTAATTTTTTTTTAACGTTTATTTATTTTTGAGACAGGGAGAGACAGCATGAATGGGGGAGGGTCAGAGAGAGAGGGAGACACAGAATCAGAAACAGGCTCCAGGCTCTGAGCGGTCAGCACAGAGCCTGATGCGGGGCTCGAACTCACGGACCACGAGATCATGACCTGAGCCGAAGTCTGACGCTTAACCGACTGCGCCACCCAGGCGCCCCTCAATTTAGCCTTTTCAAAGAGCCGGTTTTCCTTATATATTTTTTGTTGCCTCTTTATTTTTTTTTTTTGCCTTATCTTTATTATTATTTTTCCTTCTATTTCCTTAGCATCTACACTGATACCCTTTTTCAAAATTGGATGCCTCGCTCATAGTTTCAATGCTTTTTCTTTCTAAAATGTGGATTTGAGTGTGTATATTTGCCTCTGATACTTTGCAAGCTTTTATCCCACAAGTTTTATATGTACTGTTCTTTCTTTTAACTGTTTATTTCTTTTTGAGAGAGAAAGAGAGAGAGAGAGCACGCACGAGTGGGGGAGGGGCAGAGAAAGATGGAGACACAGAATCTGAAACAGGCTCCAGGCTCTGAGGCGGCAGCACAGAACCCGACGCGGGGCTCGAACTCATGAACCGCGAGATCATGACCTGAGCCGAAGTTGGATGCTCAACCGACTGAGCCACCTCGGCACCCCATGTACTGTTATTTTCTAATTTCCATGATTATTTTTGCAATTGCCCATGAGTTATTTGGAAAAGAGTGTTTTGATTTCTAAGTATAAGCATTTGGGGGTCATCTTTTATCCATTTCTTCTTCCTCAAGGTATTGTGGTCAGAGAATGTTGTTGCTAGAATATTTGCGTTGTGTATCATCAAATTGGTAAACATTGTACAGATCTTTAGAAAGATTTTTAAAATTTCCAGTTGTTAGTCTCAGGAGTTCATTCATACGACTTTGAGAAAACTTGTCCCCTGTGTTGTTCAACCCCCGTGTTTAGTAATCACTGGTCTGCCTGATATAGCAATTACTGAGAGACTTGTATGAAACATCTTACCATAGCAGCACACTTATTATTTGTTTTATAATTCTGAAAAGTTTTATTTCCTATATTTGGAGTATATACACTTAAGTACATATACATATATTTAATTTGTATTTAAATTCTAGTTAGTTAACTCAGTACAGTGTAATATTGATTCAGAAGTAGAATTCAGTGATTCGCTTACATGCAACACCCAGGGCTCATCACAAATGCCCTCCTAATATGCATCACCCATCGAGCCCATCCCCCACCCACCTTCCTCCCATCAACTGTTTGTTCTCTATTGTTTTTTTTTTTAATTTTTAATGTTTATTTATTTTTGAAGGAGACAGAGAGAGAGTGTAAGCAGGGGAGGGGCAGAGAGAGAGGGAGACACAATCGGAAGCAGGCTCCAGGCTCTGAGCTGTCAGCACAGAGCCCCACTGGGGGCTCTAACTCACGAACTGCGAGATCGTGACCTGAGCCATAATGACCTGAACCGAAGTCAGTCGTTCGACTGACTGAGCCACCCAGGTGCCCCTGTTCTGAACTGTTAACAGTCTCTTATGGGGGCGCCTGAGTGGCTCAGTCGGTTGAGCATCCACCTCTTGATTTTGGCTCAGGTCATGATCCCAGGGTTGTGGGAGAGAGCCCCATGTGCTGAGCGTGGATCCTGCTGAGATTCTCTTTCTCTCTCTCTCTCTCTCTTCCCCCCTCCCCACTCTCGTGTTCTCCTTCTCTCTCAAAAAAAAAAAAGTCTCTTATGGTTTCCCGCTCAGTACACATATGTTTAAAATTGTTGCGGCGCCTGGCTGGCTCGGTCGGTTAAGCATCCGACTTCGGCTCAGGTCACGATCTCATGGTCCATGAGTTCAAGCCCCGCGTCGGGCTCTGTGCTGACAGCTCAGAGCCTGGAGCCTGCTTTGGATTCTGTGTCTCCCTCTCTTTCTCTGCTCCTCCCCCGTTCATGCTCTGTCTCTCTCTGTCTCAAAAATAAATAAACATTTTTTTAAAAAGTATTAAAATTGCTAAATCTTCGTGGTAAATTGTTCTTTTGTATTATTGAGTAGTGATTAACTTTACTACTAATTGTGTGTGTGTGTGTGTGTGTGTGTTTCCTCAGCAAAGTCTATCTTATTTGGAATTGTAGAAGCAACATCAGCTTTCTCTTGGCTATATTTGCCTGGTGTGTGAGGTGTGTGTGTGCGTGCATATGTGTGTTTTCAGTCTATTTTCTTCCAACTTTTACCTGCCGTTATGTATTAATCCTGTCTCTTGTAAACAGCACAGAGCTAGTGCGCATGGAAACGTTTAGAATATATCCGTTTCATAAAAGTTTCTTGCCTTTTTCCATACTTCATTTGAAATTTTAAACTTGGGCCTGGCTTGTTTTCCCGTGCTTCCTAATAGCGTCAAGCATTTGGCTTTGAAATTATGCATACGTCAAACATCTGTTAAAAGAAGTCCCAGATTCGGGCAATAGATTATCTGTTAGCCTTAGATTTGGGCGATTTTTTTCCCCCTAGTATCTCAAGTTATTTTAGAACGAGAGGCTGCATTAGGCGACACTAATCAGATGGCTTTTGAAACAGGGCTCATGTTTCAGACTCTTAAATTAAGAGTGTGTGTAGGAAGCTATGTGACCTCTTCAGCTTCTCGAAATTTTGGGATTTTCTTCAGTTTAATACAGTGCTGTTGACACACGATGCTACATGGGTTGCAAGTGCACAGCATAGTGATTCCACAACTCTGGACCTCGTGCTACACTCACCACAAATGCAGCTAATCGTCTGTCACCACACAACATAATTATAACAGTACTGGGCATATTCTCTCTGCTGTACCTTTCATCCCCGAGTGATTCATCCATAACCAGAAGCCTGTAACTCCCAATCCTCTTCACCCTTTTTGTCTATCCCCCACCCAACTTTGGCAACTGCCAGTTTGTTCTCTGTATTTATAGATCTGTTTCTGCTGTGTGTTCATTGGTTTTGTTTTGTTTTGTTTTTAGATTCCACATATAAGTGAAATAAGGATTGGTCTTTCTCTGTCTGACTAATTTCACTTAGCATCATACCCTCTAGGTCCATCCATGCCGTTGCAAATGCAAGATCTCGGTCAATTGTGTGGCTGCGTAATATTCCATTGTGTCTATGTAAATCACATCTTTTTTTTCCCTTTATTTTTATTTCTTTATTTTCATTATTTTTTTTTATTTTTTTCATGGAAATATACCTTTTTTTGTTATTTTGTTTAATTTATTTTTTAAATTGACATCCAAGTTAGTTAGCATATAGTGCGACCATGATTTCAGGAGTAGATTCCTTAATGCCCCTTACCCATTTAGCCCATCCCCCCTCCCTCAACCCCTCCAGCAACCCTCTGTTTGTTCTCCAGATTTAAGTGTCTCTTACGTTTTTGTCCCCCTCCCTGTTTTTATATTATTTTAGCTTCCCTTCCCTTATGTTCATCTCTTTTGTGTCTTAAAGTCCTCATATGAGTGAAGTCATATGATATTTGTGTTTCTCTGACTAATTTCGCTTAGCATAATACCCTCCGGTTCCATCCACGTCGTTGCAAATGGCAAGATTTCATTCTTTTTGATTGCCGAGCAATACTCCACTGAATATATATACCACATCTTCTTTATCCATTCACCCATTGATGGACATTTGGGCTCTTTCCACACTTTGGCTGTTGTGGATAGTGCTGCTATAAACATGGGGGTGCATGTGCCCCTTCAAAACAGCATACCTGTATCCCTTGGATACATACCTATAGGGCAATTGCTGGGTCATAGGGTAGTTCTATTTTTAATTTTTTGACACATCTTTCTTTATCCCTTCATCTATCAATGAACCCTTGGGTTGCTTCCACATTTGGCTATTGTAAATAAAGCTGCAATGAGCATAGGGGTGCTTATATCTTTTCAAATTAATGTTTTTGTTTTCTTTGGGTAAATACCAGTCCTGGGGTTATTGGATTGTACAGGTATTTCTATTTTTAGTGTGTTGAGGAACCTCCATATTATTTTCCACAGTGACTGCACCAACTTACATTCCTGCCAACTGTGCTCAAGAGTCCCTTTTTCTCCACGTTCTAACACTTGTTATTTCTTGTCTTTTTGATTGTAACCATTCTGACAGGTGTAAGGTGATATCTCACTGGGTTTTGACTTGCATTTCCCTGACGGTGAGTGATATTTTTTTCATGTGTCTGTTGGCCATCTCTATGCCTTCTTTGGAAGAATATCTATTTGGGTCCTGTGGCCATTTTTTTTTTAAGTTTATTTGTTTATTGGGGGGGAGGGGCAGAGAGAGAATCTGAAGCAGTCTCCATACTGTCAGCGCAGAGCCTGATGTGGGGCTTGAACTTGCGAACCATGAGACCGTGACCCAAGCTTAAATCAAGAGCCGGATGCTTAACCGACTGACCCACGCAGGCACCCCTTCTGCCCATCTTTTAATTGAATTGTTTGTTTTTCTGGTGTTGAGTTGTATAAGTTCTATGTATATTTTGGATATTAACCCCTTATCAGATATATCATTTGAAAATATCTTCTCCCATTGAGTCAGTTGCCTTTTCATTTGAATGATGGTTTCCTTCACTGTACAAAAGGTTTTCATTTTGGTGTGGTCCCAATAGTTTATTTTTGCTTTTGTTTCCTTATCTGAGGAGACATATTGAGAAAATTTGGGGGAAGTTCAATGTCAGAGATTACTGCCTATGTTTTCTCCTAGGTGTTTTATGGATGGGGCCTCAAATAAGGTCTTTAACCCACTTTGAGTTTATTTTTGTGTATGGTGTAAGGAAATGATCCAGTTTTATTCTTTTGCATGTGGCTGCCCAGTTTTCTCAGCACCATTTATTAAAGAATGTCTTTATCTCATTGTATGTGCTTGCCTCTTTTATCATAGATTAATTGACCATATAAGCATGAGTTTATTTCTGGGCTCTGTATTCTGTTCCATTGATCTATGTGTCTACTAAAACTTTGAAATTTTTATACATTTATAATTCAAAGATAATTGATTAAGCAATAAGTCAAGTATTATTCTACATAGGTTATTGTTTTATTGATATTTATGAATAATTACCTATTTATTAAAGCATCTTGGCTACATGTATTAAGTCTCTTAGGACTGCTGCAACAAATTACATCACTAAGGGGCTTAAAATAACAGACTTTTCTTCTTTCAGATTTCAAGAGGTTAGAAGTGTGAAGTCAAGGTACGAAAGGGCTGTGCTCCCTTTGAAGGCTCTAAGGAGAATCTTTTTCTTTGTTTCTTCTTCAAAGCCCTGGCAGATTGGTGTCTGGAGAGGATTCACTTCCTGGTTCATAGACCCTTTGTCTTGCCGAATCCTCGTGTGGTGGAAGAGGTGAGGGAGATCTCTGGAGTCTCTTCTCTAAGGGCACTAATCCCATTCATGAGAGCCCCCCACTTCATGACTGTATCATCTAATCTCATGACCTTCATGGCCATCTTCATGGCCCCATCTCCTAAAATTATCACATTGGGAGTTAAGATTTCTTTTTTTTTTTTTAATGTTTTGGTTTTTTTTAATTTTTTTTAATGTTTTTTATTTATTTTTGAGACAGAGAGAGACAGAGCATGAACGGGGGAGGGGCAGAGAGAGAGAGAGAGAGACACAGAATCGGAAGCAGGCTCCAGGCTCTGAGCCGTCAGCCCAGAGCCCGACGCGGGGCTCGAACTCACGGACCGCGAGATAGTGACCTGAGCCGAAGTCGGACGCTTAACCGACTGAGCCACCCAGGCGCCCCTAATGTTTTATTTTTGAGAGAGAGAGAGAGAGAAAGAGAGAGAGGACAAGTTGGGGAGGGACAGAGGATCCGAACTGGGCTCTGTGTTGATGTGGGGCCCCAACCCACAAACTGCGAGATCATAACCTAAGCTGAAGTCAGACACTCAACTGACCGAGCTACCCAGGCACCCCAGGATTTAGCATTTCAACACAAGAATCTGGGGAGGATACAAATATTCAGTCCATAGTAGTGTGTTGGTCTCAACACTCTCTTACCCTACCTCTTCTTATAAACATACGTGACTGCATTTAGAGCTCACCCAGATAACCAGAATAAGCTTCTTTTCTCAATATTCTTCATTAACCACATCTTTTGTCATATATACTAATATTCACTCTTTTGCTGGATAAGGTAACAGTCACAGGCTCTGGAGGTTAGGATGTGGACATACCTCTTTGGGAGCCACCATTCAGCCCACTAAGCACCTGACACGTTGCTAGACTACTTTGAGTTCTGGGCCTCAAAATCTCTAAAATCAATCTTAAAAATTTTCAAATTATAGATTAAAATATCGGGGAACCTGGGTGGCTAAGTTGGTTAAACATCTGACTCCTGATTCTGGCTCAGATTATGATCTCACAGTCCGTGAGTTCGAGCCCCACATTGGACTCTGTGCTAACAGCTTAGGATTCTCTCTCTCCCTCTCTCTCTCTCTGCCCCTCCTCACCTGCGTGCACGTGTGCTCTCTCAAAATAAACTTAAAAAGGGGTTAAAATAGCAAAGCTACCTGCTCTCTTCAAGTTGTAACTATTTTTTTTTTTTTTTAATGTTTATTTTTGAGACAGAGAGAGACAGAGCATGAACGGGGGAGGGTCAGAGAGAAGGAGACACAGAATCTGAAACAGGCTCCAGGCTCTGAGCTGTCAGCACAGAGCCCGACGCGGGGCTCGAACTCACGGACCGCGAGATCATGACCCGAGCCAAAGTCGGCCGCTTAACCGACTGAGCCACCCAGGCGCCCCCAAGTTGTAACTATTTTTTAGGGATAATTTGGTGAGGTATAGATAGTTCCTGTTCCGTGCACTCCTCACCTGCAGCTACTTCTGCTCCTGCCAACCATTGCTCAGGGCGATGAATTTCTACCTTTAACGTGTGTCCTAATCCTCAATAATGGAAGTACCTGTGGTACACAATGAGCGCCTCTTAACACTTCCCAGCACCGTTAATGTAGAAAATGTTTACAGCTTCCTCTTTGTTGTACATATAATTTACAGGCGCTGCTGGGGGCAGCTTCCTGTAGAGTGTAGACAGTGTGGGGCGGGATTGTTAGTGGTTGAAGCCACCTGAGTTTTTGTTATTGCCAATCTTTTCAGCTGGGACACTGCAGCACGAAGGTCCAGAAAGGCAAGTGACCTGACCTGGTGGTGGAGTTGGAAGATGAGCTCACTCTTCTCAACCTCAGCACAGATGATTCCCACTGCACTCGCCCCGACCCTCTTTATTACCACGTCCCACTGTGCGGCCAATAGGACGATGTGATTTCAGGGGTCTTAGAACTGTTGCAGGGGAACCAAAGTCGAAATGTTTGCCTCAAACACTCCGCCTCAGGAGTGCTTTTGATGACTCAGTCCCTGTGATATTGTGATTTATAGTAAGAAATACATACGTGGTCTCTGTCCCCTTTTCTGGCACAGAGCTTCTAAAACCCTTGAGATTTCCTAAGTGATGAGGGCAGTCAAGGTGTCTTTGGTTAAGTTAATGAGATGACTTTTGGAAAGCACCTGAAGATGGGGGCTGGTTGCCAAGAGAACCGACCGTGTGGTGAGAGTGTTGCAACTTTCAGTCTGTCTACTCCCCCCGCCCCCATCTCTGGAGGAGGGGCTGGAGACCCAGTTCAGTTGCCAACGGGCAATCATTTGATCAACCACGGCTACGTAATAAAGCCTCAGTAAAAATACAAAGGATGGGGTTCAGAGAACTTCCTCATTAGCAAAACGAAGGAGACGTGGCAAGAGTGTTACACTTGGAGAGGGCACGAAGCTCTGTGCCCCTTCCCCTTCCCTTGCCCTATGCATCTTTTCCATGGGCTATTCCTGAGTTACATCCTCTGAAAGAAACTGGTAACAATACCAGTTTATTCTTATTACCAGTAAGTAAAATGTTCCCCGGAGTCTCGCGAGCTGCTCTAGCAAACTAATTGAACGCAAAATGGGGTTTGTGGGGGTCTCCGATTTATGACCAGTCAGAAGCACAGGAAATAACCTGGACTTGTGATTGGCTCAGAAATCGGGGGGGGGGGGCACTCTTGTAGAACTGGACCCTTCAAATGCAGAGTCTGATGCTCTCTCTAAGTAGATAGTGTCAGAATTGAGTTGAATGGTAGGCCACCCCACCGGTGTCTGAGAATTGCTTGGTATGGAGGGAAAAAAAAACCCTTATACCTTGGAATTAGTGACATCGGGGTTCAGAAAAGCTTATGCCAAAATATGCCACTTTGGTATATTGATTATTTTAAATTAAAGGTACTTGAGAAACAGCTGGTCCAAGAAACACCGTCTGAAAATAGGAACTACATTTGCCATGTGAAAGGTACCCTCCCTGTGGCAGAAGCGTGGAAGGCATCCTTATCACTAGACACAGGGAATTTAGGGCTGAGGAAGGCTGTATAAACAAATCTCATTACTTCTTCACCATTTTACTACCCTTAGCTCAAACCCCTTTGTCTTGTCAATTCTTTTTTTTATTTTTTTTTTTTTTATTTATTTTTTTGTCTTGTCAATTCTTTACGGACTCACTGTCTCTTTGTCTAAAAGGCATAAAAGCTTCTTGTTCTGGTCCCTTCTTTGAGTCTCATATCTTTGTGGGGCTCCTGGATGTGCATGTGTAATTAAATTCGTTTTGCTCCTGTTGGTCTATCTTTCTATGACAGGGGTGGTCTCAGCCAAGAACCTAGAAGGGTAGAGGGAACATTATTTTTCCTCCCCTGCAGTGATCAGAACCTCTAGTCCCCAAATGGAAATCGCTCCTGGAATCATCTGGTGGTCACTTTACTTCTTTAGACTGGTAATGACATGTGTGGATATGCCTTTGAATGATAAGGAGCATGAGGCTCACAGGACTACATGGTTTGAGGGAAAGAAATACCAGAACCCAAGTCTGCTGACATTTGCTCCTCTCACCTGTGATTGGAGCCCGTCTGCTCTTGCCACGAAAGCAAATGGGCCCTTTTGCAAAAACAAGAAATTAGCGTAGGCCTGGAAAAAACCTGGAGATAAAAGCAAATTGTTACGCTTCTGGCTTTTTCTCTTTTTGGGGGTGGGGAGTAGGGATAAGGATCTTTGCAGGTGGAAAGACTGTGATGGCTTCATTTAGATGTCATGTTCTCAGAGTTCTGAAGGTGACATCAGCCTGGGCCAAAAGTAAGGAGCACGACCTCCTTCGTGCCAACACTGTCCTTCATAATGCTTCCTTCATCTGCTGGCTGATGGCTGAAAGGGAGCCTGTAAATACCCTGGGATAGGTACCTCTGATATAAATGTGTGCTGTAGGATAAATAATAGATATCGTCTCCTTTGCTTGGAAAAGGCAAGCTCTTTTTGTCACATAAAAGAGGCCAGAAAGAGGCGACGGTCCCAGTGAGGGGCTAAGTTTAGAAGAAATAAGCGTACATTTTCTTGGGTTCTCATTTTGCTTAACACTAGCATTGGGAGGAAGGGAAGCTTTCCAAGAGCACAGGAAAAGAAACTGGGCCTCGGCCAATCTTTTGGGCCAAACAGAATTCAGAGAGCGTGATGTGTTTTCGAAAATGCTTGGCAAGCTAGTTATTTCAGATCCCTTGGGCCTTCGTGGCTCGGAAGCCTGCTTAGATCTGACTAGTCAAGCCAACGGAGATGTCTAATGACGACTCGCACTTCCACAAGCGACTGTCTGAACAGTGTTACTATTCCCCGAAAGATTTGTGAGGCTCTTTCTGCTGATGCCATAGGACCTGCATCAACTCAGATTGTCGATGCCAGGCCAAGTTTGCATATACATAGACAAAATCTTAAAAAGTATCTTCCTGCCTGTAAGAAAAATGACTTCCAACACGTTTCCAAGAAAACTGAAGTGTGTTTGTTTGCTTTCCTAGGACTTAGAATTCAAGGTTTTTTCCTCCCCCGGTGCAGCTGATTGATGGCACTAATGGAGTTTCAATCGGTCGGTCGGCATGGTTTGGCTAAGTTAAGCAAAATCTGACTTCCTTGTCCTCGGGAAGGACAGCATTGAGGACATCTGGGGATCTCCGTAGCAGAAACGATCCAACGCTCCCTTTTGGGTGAATAGTGGAAGAGCCTGTAACCCCGGTTTCCGTACGTATGTCATCCATTCAGGACCCGTTGTGCGGGAAGAGAGGTTCTGCAGCTGTGGAGACCCCGAGCCCACCTCTTGATGACAGGGATAGCAGGACCGTTAGAAATAGGGAAGGGGTAGTTCCCTGAAGAAAAGAAGGGATGCTAAGTGGAGAGTGACAACGCCTGGCTCCCTTTTCTGGACCCCTTGGAGGAGACAGCATGTTTTACTAGAAGTGAGGGAGCCGGTGGTGAAGGGAGACGTAGGGCATCCAGATCCACCATGGCCAACTCTCTGCAACATCCTGGGAGCACGGCGGACCCTGGGACTTTTTATGTTCTGCCCACCTGCCGAGCCGCCCTGAGATTCAGAGGAAAGAATGGATGGGAGAGGGTTTTGCAGACTGCAACGCACGTGTGGATGCTGTGAACCACACCAGGCACCTTCCGAAAGCCCGGAGTGGGTTTCAGAACCCGCTAGGGAAACCCCTAGAGAAGCAGACACAGCAACATCGAAAGCCTGACTCGAGGGAGACAGACTCACACGTCCGAGTCCACAGGGAGCAGTGTTGTGCAGCCAGGATGGATGAAGAAGGCCACTACCTAAAGTTCCCCTGGAGATGTTTTATCTGGTTCTGACCAGAGGCCGAGTATGTCCCTTGCTGGGTTCAGGCCATGTTCTGGCTTTCCAGGAATCTCTCACCCTCCCACCCCCACCCCGGGGACTCTTCAGAACTGAATGCTGCTGCATTTTCCTTCGGACGGACGCCTTGTTTGATCTCCGATGCAAAGAACGTGACTTGTCCCGAATGCAATTTCCCTTCCTCTGTCTCTCTGCCTTCCGAAGGGGGTCGCGCTTTCCAGATTGCTGCTCAGCATTTTATTTTGCACAGAATGCTTCTCAAACCTTCTGGAGTGATCTCTTTGGACAGTGATATGAAGTGTGTCATTAGGAATTTCCGAGTACCTCACCCTTGAAGAAACTCAGCCACAGGGCAAGCTAGGGCTGTGCCTCCGGACAGACGTGCAAAGAAGGAGCTGTTCGGGGGGAACCAGGGCTTTACTGCGGGGCTGCTGAGGCACCCACTTTCTCTTCCCTCAACCCCCCTTGTCAGACCGATGGCAATCATCGCACAGAGCATTCAAGAGACACATTTTTTACAGTAATATTTTCACTTAGTTGTTGAAAATTCAGATACACTCCGGGGGGGATGATTGGGTGGGGAGCCTAGTGTTAAATGTCAGCCAAAAATATCACTTCGATGATACAGTACAGCTAGCTTCACGCAACCCATTGAGACCCAGCTTTGGCATGAGTTACATATCATCACAGCCCCGTCCACGGGGATCCAATGACCTCTAGGGCTTTGTCATCATGTGACTCCGCAGAGCTCTGACCCCAGGATACGGCAGAACGCTTGGTCACTGAGGAGCACGTAGTTATCTTTCGGAAGAGGTGTCCGAATCACTTGCTGTGACGGGACCATCAGAACGGCACGAGCGGCTAGAATCTGAGAAGGAGAAATGTCCTGAGCAAGGAGGAAAGGAAGCCACAGGCAGATTTCAGAGGTCAGGGACTGGGGAGCCGGCAGGTGGGAAAGAGGAGGACGCGGACACTGAGAAGTCCCAGCAGGCATTCGGCCAGAGCGATAGCCGCGAAGCCAGAGGAGTGAGGCAAACAAAGTAAGACTCGAAAGGCGCAGCATTGTCACCCCTCAGTGAGATCTAGCTCATTCCAACCTGTTTTCCTCTGCTCTGGCTGCTGTCACAGAAAGCCACCGACTGGGGGGCTTAAATGACAAGACGTTTATTTCTCAAAGCTCTAGAGGCTGGAAGTCCAAGATCAGGTGCCAGCAGGTTCCATGCGTCTGGTAGAGCTCCTTTCCGAGCAGATAGGCAGCTGTCATCTTGCTGTGTCCTCATACAGCAGAGAGAGAGAGAGAGCGAGAGCGAGAGTGAGAGAGAGAGAGAGAGATAGATGGTCTCTTGCGTCTCTTCTGGTAAGGTCACTAATCCCATCACGATGGTACCACCCTCGTGCCTAATCACCTCCCAAAGGCCCCACCTCTTAACACCATTACACCGGGGGATTAGGGCTTCAACACATGAATTGGGGGTCGGGGACACAAATATTCAGTCCATAGCATACGGTTCTAGATGCACTGGAGGTCTGGAATCGCTTCTGTCGTTCTTCTTGGTTGCTCATCGCTTGAGTCCCCTCTCGGTGTCTCCAGTGTGACGAGTTCTCTGCTGTATGAATCTCTGTGGGCGTCAGAGTGCACCTGCCATCGTGGCCAAAGGAATCGCGTTTCTTGCAGGGAGGCGAGACCTAGGCTTTGCCAACCTCACACACAGCCCTTGGGTTTGAAGGGGCCCAGAAGCAGGGACTTCAGAGGATTCTCTGCAGTGCACGACGGTGTCCCCGGCGTGGTGGCAGCTGCGGTGAGGCAGCAAGACGGAGGTCCCATGGCAGCTGGGGCGGCAGTGCATCCTGGGTCTGCTGCTTGGGGCCACTGCTGACCGGGACCTGGGAGCCAGTTCTGCTGTGGGATGTGCGGGTTTCTGGACTCGCTCCCCAGATCTTTTAGTGATTCCTTGAGGTACATCATTTCCTTTGAATAAATTACTCTTTCTGCTTAGGTCAGCCAGAGTCGATTGCTGTTGCTAACGATCCTACCTAATGAATTGCTATGTTCCAGACAGCAAACAGACAAACATCAAAGGACCCCAAAGGCCTTGTGTCAGGAATGTCCATCTATAACAGTAGCTCTTGCTTGTTGAGGATGTATTTTTGCCTGCTGTTCTAAGTTGTAAGGCGACAGTCTCTGTAAAGCGGTCGTGTTTCAGATCCACCTTGCCAGACCGTCCCTAAGCCTGGTAGGACTGGGTGCCCGGGGTGGTGAGTCTTCCCCAAGGACCTGGGCCGTGCTGACTCATGAATGGAGTCCTGCCTTGCACCGTATCTAAGAATAGAGGCCAGCGTTCTTCTTGGTCTCTTCTAGAGTCATTTCCAAGGGCCTAGCTTTGCTTCTTTTCTCCTGACTTGCAAGAGTGTTACAATGACCTCTGCGATGCCTAATGTTCTCCCAATTTCGGCTTTTCACTTCCAAAGCTGACACCTTCCTCTGGACCCTTCCCACTCCAAATTTCTCAGGTGCTGGCCTGGACTCAGGACCTGCTCACTGGTTCTCTATTCTCTCCTCAAGACACCCCTGCTTCTGCCCCTGTTCCCCTCCCCGCATCTGTGTCCCATGAAAGCTCTCCTCCCTGGGTTCCCAGTGATGTTGCCACCTTGCAGCATACCCCAGCTTTCAGCAGGGGTCAAAGGGGTGCATATTAACAGGCACCAAGGAGTCCTTGCTTCTGAGGCATAGTCCCATCCTGGCCAGAATCTCCTTATGTGTTCCTGCTGTGACACATGCTTACCCTGGAGGCAGAAAACAGAACAAGGTCAAAATCAAGGGCCTAGGTTGACAACTGTAGTTTCCTCAGGTTACCTAGAATGAGCAGGAATGAGAAATTGCATTTCAGGAATTAGAAAAAGAAGATGAAGAAAGTAGAGCCTTAAGGCAGAGAGAGAGAGAGAGAGAGCGCGCGCAACATCAAGCCCAAATCTGATATATCAGACACTTAATGTTAGATACCAAGATGAAATACCCTAAAAGCTATTTGATGAGGTTTTTGGGGTGATAGTGGGGTTCATGGGGTCCGGAGCCAACGACCTAGAAAGAATTCTTGAAGACGTCTTTGGTGCATAAAGGTGATTTTATTAAAGCACGGACAGGGGCGCCTGGGTGGCTCAGTCGGTTGGGCGTCCGACTCAGGTCATGATCTCGCAGTCCATGGGTTCGAGCCCCGCGTCGGGCTCAGTGCTGACAGCTCAGAGCCTGGAGCCTGTTTCAGATTCTGTGTCTCCCTCTTTCTCTGACCCTCCCCTGTTCATGCTTTCTCTCTCTCTCTGTCTCAAAAATAAATAAATGTTAAAAAAAAAAAAATTAAAGCACGGAGACAGGACCCGTGGGCAGGAAGAGCTGCCCCGGGACCATAAGGAGAGACTGGGTATATCCTATGGGGTTGAGGGAGGTAAAGTCCAGGGGAAGTTTCCAGTGAGATTTTCATATGCTAAAGAAGACTCCCAGGATACTGGAGGCCTAGCTATTGTTAAGCTAAGGTTGTTTTTCCCTCTAGCAAAGCATTAACATTAAGACATAGGGAGTTCCTGGGGAAACTGCCAGCCTCAGGTCAGAAGGTTAGAAGGAAATTTAGTTCTGTCTGCCATTTCCTTCTGCCTTTGTTTCCCACAGCACTATGGAGGGGTGATGAAGAATTTTAGGTGCTTCAGGTCTATGATTTCTATCAGTTAACCATTTCTTTTTCCCCTTTTCTTCGTTCTTGGACAGCCAGGAGTGTCCGAGGAATATCACACATATCCCACCTGGGGCTGGGGGTGTTTGTGGCCTGTCCCCTTGCCTTCTGCTCCCTCATCACTGCTGACATCCAGAAATCCTTGTGAGGAGCTTGGTAATTTAAAATGATTACTATGCAAGATAAATGAAAAGGAAAACCTTAGTTTCTTAAGGTTGGGAACAGAACTCCAGTGTAATCATTTATGCTTCTGGTCAACGTACTCAGCCTCCACTTATCCACCGTGATCAACTCACTGGCTGCAAAGCAATTGTTTTTACATTTACCTTTGGATCTAAGCCCTTAATCTATTCAGCGGTCAAGACAGGTAGGAAACACATGTCTTTTCTAGTTAAAGAGAGGCCCGTCTACTAAGTTAGAAATCACAGTAGACTTGCAGCCCGTATTATTTTAATCGTGTCGGCTGTAAGAGTCTCTGCGTGTTTAGCTCTGATGAAATCGGTCCAATGAGGTAAGGCTCAAGTAGTTTTAATTAGTTTGTGTGAAAATGTAGACGTTTCACGCTGTTTTGTGTGGGCTCATCTCTGAGAAAAAGAGCAATCCATCTTTTTCTCGCCGCCCCCCCCCCCCATTTCCTGATTATCCAGCTCTCAGGAGAACATTATCGCTTACCTACTTACCAATTTGGTAAGAGAAAGTTGGATGGCTTTACCAGCAGGTGTTGTAAAACTCTAAAATTAGGATCATTGAAATGCGATATAGCAGCAAATTAGGCCCTGTAGTGCCAGAAAGTTTTGAATGTTCCCTAAAATCGTTCCCCAAATGTCTTTGTTTTCTGGAATGCACCGAAGCCCATTTGTTCCTGACACACTGGATATGAAAGAGGCCCCTGGGCTTCCACTTGATGGAACACATCAGGCTGTGAATAAATTACTTCTCAAAACTTGGCTAAGTTTTGCACTCTAGGAGCAATCTGTAAGAGTTTTCAAGTTGAGTGGCCTTTGTGAGATACTGCAGAGAGCTGGCTTTAAGAATTAGCCAAGAAAAAAAAAACATAAGTATGCCTTTCTTAATCAAGTAGATTCAGATTCAGGGTATTTTAAGTCTGTCTCTGAAGGACTGTTGAAAAGTCTCCATGACCTTCGAGAAGCCTCGGGGCAAAAGAAAAAAAAATTGCTTGGGGGTTATTTTGTATTTATATTTCAATTGGTTCCAAATCAAGCTCTCGCCCAGCTTTCTTACTCAATGATTGCTGTTAGGTTAGATTTAAAAAAATGTTTTTTAAATGTTCATTCATTTTTGGGGCGCCTGGGTGGCTCAGTCGGTTAAGCGTCCGACTTCAGCTCAGGTCACGATCTCACAGTCCGTGAGTTCGAGCCCCGCGTCGGGCTCTGGCCTGATGGCTCAGAGCCTGGAGCCTGCTTCCGATTCTGTGTCTCCCTCTCTCTCTGCCCCTCCCCTGTTCATGCTCTGTCTCTCTCTGTCTCAAAGATAAATAAACGTTAAAAAAATTTTTTTTTATAAAAAAAAAAAAAATGTTCATTTATTTTTGAGAGAGACAGGGAGACAGAGTGCAAGCAGGGGAGGGGCAGAGAGAGAGGGAGACAGAACCCGAAGCAGGCTCCCAGGCTCTGAGCTGTCAGCACAGAGCCCAACATGGGGCTCCAACTCATGGACCTCGAGAGCATGACCTGAGCTGAAGTTGGAAGCTTAACTGGCTGAGCCAACCCGGGTGCCCCTACATTGCATTGTTGATCATTCTTCTGGCTTAGAATTCCATATCCAGTTTGAGTATCAGAACCTGAGTTAGCGGGCTATTCAGGCTTCTTAGTTTGCAAACGGAGACTACCTCTGGTTAGTTTAGGCAGAAATGGAATTTATTAAATGGCTATCAGAGAGCTCAGAAGGGACAGGGAGGCTGGAGAGAAATAGAAATGAAGCAATAGAGAAAGACCAGAGGGTCAGAGCCCCAGAGCATGCCCCATGGAGAGGCTGGCTGGGGCCACTCTATGGCACCAGGGGAAGCTAGGTGCCCTTTGCAGACCACAGCTGACACCACCATCAGGGAAGACTTCTTTGCGGGGGGTCCCCTGATTCCGTGCATCACTTCCTCTAGAGTAAAATCCAGGGGGATCATCCAGTTGTCTAAGGCCTAGTCCCACCCCCAAGCCGCAGCTATCGGGGCCAGGGGAAGACAACTGTCCACATTTGAATTTGAGGCTTCCGTGGTGAGATGGCGTTTTACCAACTACCAAGAGTCACACGATGAATGGCGGATTCCAGAACCACAGGAAGGGTGTTCTGATGATGAGAAGCCAGAAAAGAAAAGAAAAGAAAAGAAAAGAAAAGAAAAGAAAGAAAAGGAAAGGAAAGAAAAGAAAACAAAAGAAAAGAAAAGAAATGGAAAGAAAAGAAAACAAAAGAAAAGAAAGAAAAGGAAAGGAAGGAAAAAAGAAAAGGAAAGAAAAGAAAAGAAAGAAAAGGAAAGGAAAGAAAAGAAAAGAAAAAAGAAAAGGAAAGGAAAGGAAAGGAAGAAAGGGAAAGGAAAGGAAAGAAAAGAAAAGAAAGAAAAGGAAAGGAAAGAAAAGAAAACAAAAGAAAAGAAAGAAAAGGAAAGGAAAGAAAAAAAGAAAAAAGAAAAGGAAAGAAAAGAAAGAAAAGGAAAGGAAAGAAAAGAAAAGGAAAGAAAAGAAAAGAAAACAAAAGAAAAGAAAGAAAAGGAAAGGAAAGAAAAAAAGAAAAAAAAGAAAAGAAAGAAAAGGAAAGAATAGAAAGGAAAGGAAAGAAAAGAAAAGAAAAAAAGGAAAGAAAAAGAAAAAGAAAGGAAAGCAAGCAGGCAAGCCCGGCAAATGCCTGCTCTGTGGCTGATGGGGACGTGGAGGCTGGAGGAACTGGGTGGCTCAGAATATTAACCTTGTAAATTACTTCCAAAATGGACTTGTGTTTCGGAATATGACAGAAAGAGTGCCAGAGAGCCACGAAGTTGGAAGTAGGCTGAGGGTCCCTCACTGAGGTGAGGGGTATCGCTGCCCGGTTTAGTGGCCCAGGGGACAGCAGCCACGAGGTCGAGGCCCAGGACTCCACAGTGGTTGCCAAACCTGCCAGGGCCCAGCGGTGGTGGATGACGGTGGGTGTTTCAGCCTCACCGCTCGCTCCTGCTGAGTTTTTTTCTCTCTTTATCAACCAGGTGCGAAGCTTGAACTAAGTTACTCCGTAATTTCTTCTGTTTGACGTCTGTGTGCTGCTGATCTTTCTCAGATTCTGATGTTTGTTCTGACCTTCATTCGCTCACCTGGGCATCACTTTTAGCGGATCCTGTTGCGAGAAAGAGAGAGAGAGAGAGAGAGAGAACACGAGCAGGGGAGGGGCAGAGAGAGAGGGAGACACAGAATCCGAAGCAGGCTCCAGGCTCTGAGCTGTCAGCGCAGAGCCTGACGCGGGGCTCGAACCCACGACCCATGAGATCATGACCTGAGCTGAAGTCGGACGCTTAACCGACTGAGCCACCCAGGCACCCCCCGAGCCTCCTTGACTCAGTGAAAATGAGTGCTCAAAAGGAAGGGGTTATGGGGCATCTGTGTGGCTCAGTCGGTGAAGCGTCCAACTCTGGGTTTCGGCTCAGGTCATGATCTCATGGTTTGTGGGTTCGAGCCCCAAGTCAGGCTCTGTGCTAACAGTGTGGAGCTTCTTGGGATGCTCTGTCTCCCTCTCTCTCTGTCCCTCCCCCACTCCTCTCTCTCAATATAAATAAATACATTTTTTAAAAAAGGAGGGGTTATGGAGCACATGTTTGAGACCCTCCAATTCATATATTGAAGCCTGAAACCCCACCATGACCATATTTGGAGATGGGGCCTGTGAGGCTTAATGTTAAACATCAAATGAGGTCATGAGGGTGAGGCCCTAACCTGATGGGGCTGGTGCCCTTGCAGGAAGAGAAAAAAGACACCAGGGTTCACTCTGTCCCCGTGCATTTAGAGGAAAGGCCACGTGAGAACAAAGTGGTCTGCAAGCCAGGAAGAGAGCTCTCCCCAGAAACTGAAGCCTGTGGGAATCGCGATATTGGACTTCCCAGCCTTTAGAACTGTGAGAAAAGCAATTTCCGGTATTTAAGTCACAAAGCCAGTGGTATTCTGTTATGATCACCCAAACAGACTAATACAGAAGAACATAAGCCATCACCACCAAATATTTACTTTTAGGAAGTGCTTATCCTCTGCTGGCCTGATGGTTTCCTTGCAGTCACTTGACTTGGTGAGAAATTATTCTACTGCCATCTTTGATTACATTCCGGGACTCATTTAACAATAATAAAACACTTTTCCAAGTTTGCGAGCCTTTCTTCACAGTGAATCTTCTGCAGTATAACCGGATGTGAGACCATCGTTGGGAAACTCATCTTGGAGAAACATCTCATTCAAATGAATTGGTAAGTGAGTGATGCTGGGGAAGATTGTTGAAAGTTTTTCCAACCTTAAAGGCACGGCTAAAGTACGTGGTCTATAAAACACTGTGACCGGTTCTTTAGCAAAATAGCAGAATCTGAACATTCCAATGACTTTTTTTCCTTTCAGGGCAGGAACATTGGAAAGCAAGGCTTAGATTATATCCAAGATGCAAAATACCTTGGGACACTTATCTTGGAGTTGTTTTCGTAAAGAAGCCCATTCTTAGGAGCATTCTCAATAGATAAATAATGTTTGTCTTTTAAGATAGCTGTTAAAAATGGGAACTGAAATCTGGTAACACGCTGAGCTATGCCAATGCCCTTCGGTCACAAAACAAAAACAAAAACAACAAAAAACAAACCAAGGGTTGAGAAGAAAGTTATTAAACTGGCTTTTTCTGAAAGTCACGTGTCTTAAAGTGGCTCGAAAAGATTCAGAATGGCTGTCGAAACACTTGCAAATGGCCTTGTCACCAAAATAGTCACATTCTCTCCCACTGTGATGGTTTTAAAGGACAGCATGCATTTGCATTGTCATTTTGCTCCTTTTGAGCTCTCTCTAACCATTCTAGGATTTTCTTCCTTTTATATACTCCTTTCCCTGAGTAACAGCGGTCAAGGAGGCTTTTAAAATGCACGGTCAGGATGGCTGTTAACATTGGTTTCCAAAAAAAGGTGCCATGGTTTATGTAAGGTCTTTCCGCTGAGCAAAATGAGTGAACTTTTCTTTATACCATGACCTCTCGGTGTGTAGGAACTAACTGCAAATTTCTGAACCACTTTATTTAAACACATTACTGTGCTCAGAAGAGCTGGATGGATTTGGGCCCCGAGACATCTCATTTCTCCTCAAGTCCAGAGAATCGTGGAGCCGTGAGATCTGAAATGTTAAGAATAAATTAACTTTTTTTCCTCATGGAACTGAAATAAGAACAGTTTTGAGAGGCACCATTTGGTGAAACAAAACAAAAGGAAGTGGGCTTGGGGCTCCAGGACTCGGGCTTTTTCTTTTCCCAACTCTGGCAAATATTTACCATCTGCTTTTCATTTTTTTTTCATTTTTTTTTTATTTTTTAGTTACAGACATGAGCTCTTTGGAAAGAACCAATGTGGATTTATTATGGGTTTTTATGTGCTTGAAATCTTTGCATCAGAGTGGTCTTTGAAACAAAGGGTGGCTACAGAAAGCTTTGCACGTTTATAAAACAAAGGCTTGGGCCAGAAATAGCATGATGTCTGATATTACAATCACTGAAATTACATGTTTTCCCTGAATATATTCAGTGGTGCAAAAATTGCCAATTTAGTTTCCTAGCCTGAAATCATTTTGCATGATCATCGTTAATAAGGGCATAAGAAGGGTGAGTTCAGACACAGGTTTAGATCCAAATTGGCTCCCACTTTAGGTTAAAAAAAAAAAAATCATAATGCCCAAACTGAAAACGAAGGCAGGGAGACCTACATCTAGATATCAAGAAGCGTGTTGGCCACCATCCGTTGTGATTCTTGCCTTCCAATGGTAATGGTATGACTCTTCAAATCCATCACCGTGAGTTGAGCCTCGATGTATATGATGACTCCGTTGGGTATTCGTGCAGCATGAAGTGTTTGTGCTGACCGTTCGCTTGTGGTCTCTTGGTCCCAAGTCCACCCTGCAGTGCGTGGCTGTCTGACATTAGGGCTGAGACCCTGTAAGTTAGATGCCCTCCCCTCTGGTCCGTTCTGGCATCCTGACGCAAGGTGACCTGTCACCAAGTAGAGCGCCAGTGGGAGATGGGGCGGGGGGCGGATTTCCCTCCTGTTTCGAGTCCCTGTTTGCCTCCGTCTCCAGGAGCGCAAGCCGGCCCCTCAGCTTCTTTTGGTACTTTTGGAACCTGTTGTGTCACGCCCACCCTTCAGAGGTCTGAAGCAGCCTGTAGTATCCTGCTCAGAAATCTGAGCTCCAGCCAAGCTAACAAGAAACATGGCCAACCGTTCTCTGAGTTCCTCGGTTTTGGTATCATTCTTCACTTTTGTGCTAGAGGTGGTTGCTGCTTCTTGTCATTATGAATGCCCCAGTCTTTTAATACCTGTGCAACCAAGCCCCTGTATTAAATCCCCTCAATTTGAAAAGCCTAGTGTGGTTTCTGGTTTTCTGACTGGGCTCTGACTAATATAGTACAATTATAACCAAGCATAGGTTTACTTAACATTAGCATAATTATGGGGCGCCTGGGTGGCTCAGTCGGTTAAGTGTCTGACTCTTGGTTTTGGTTCAGGTTATGATCTCACAGTTCCCAAGTTTGTGAGTTTGAGCTCCACATTGCTTGGGATTCTCTTTCTTTCTCGCTCTCTCTCCCTCTGTCTGAAAAGAAATAAACTTTAAAAAATAAGTCGCACAATGATGATTCCAGTAAACATTTATAAACAATAAAGGAGAGAAATTTCTCCTGCGCTAATTGATAAATTAGGAGATTAAGATGTAAGTACAGCAATATCCACAGACTTTCTACCAGTAACTGGAAATTAGGCTTCTAGAGTACTCTGGCCCTGTGGGCAGTGAAGCCTAGGTTTTAATTTTTTTAATGCTTATTTTTGAGAGAGAGAGAGAATGTACTTGCACAAGCAGGGAAGGGGCAGAGAGTGAGGGGGGCAGAGGATCCAAAGCAGGCTCTGTGCTGACAGCTTGATCTCAGCTCAGACCTTGATCTCAGGGTCGTGAGTTCAAGTCCGATGTTGGATTCTGCACTGGGCGTGAAGCCTACTTAAAAAAAAAAAAAAAAAAAAAGGGGGTTTCCCTATGTCCCAGCCACTGTGCCAGCACTTTGGATACAATCATAGATTCAGGGCCATGAAAAGGCTCATAGTCTAGTGGGGGGCGGGGGGGGGGGGGCGGGGAGACAGAAATGCACACAAATGACTGCAATATAATATGGTCATATAGCTACTGGTAGAAAGCTACAGCTGGGCTGAAGACAGCTATGGAGGTAGCTTCTTGGATGAGGAGGAGAGCATGTGCGGAACACCCAGGAGGAAAGGAGAGGGGACGTTTCAGGTCAAGGAATGGCCATCTTTGCAGGAGCACTAGGAGCGTATACGCAGGCATGTGTGCGATCTACTGTCTCTGCAGGATAATACCAGAGGGGCAGGTAGGCGCCAGAAAATGAACGCCTCTGTCCTGGGGCCAGTCTGGGTTTCATCCTGTGGATAAGAGGTTGCTGTAGCTGGGGTTTAAGCTGGCAATGTCAGGGCGAGCGTTGTATCTAACTGGATCGCTCTTCAGCGATGTGGAGGACGTAGGGAGATCCAAACAGTGGCAGGGGAGTGCGCAGGGAGGTGTGAGAGCTGACAGGCTCCGAGGAGGCGGGCCCAGAGAGCCAAGTGCTGGGGTCTGAGGTTGACGAGTAGAGCTTTGCCTCTGCCGGGGTGAAGCACGGGGCCTAGAGCGGCAGATGCACAGATATCCAGACCTGTGCACGCCCACAAGGGATGACACCGTAACCGAAGAGTCAGATGCATCCGCAAGTTCAAGATAAATGCCGGGAAGTGCCATAGATGCTCGAACTGACACGGTGTAGAAATTCAGAAGAAAAGGACGGGCATCAGCCTTTCTGGAGGTCGTGTCATCTGAGGAGACCCTTTAAGAATGGAGGGGAATCTGAGGTTAGTCTAGGCAAAATCTGGGCTCTAAGACAAAAGGGCCTCATGGACAAATAATTTCGGTTAACGTTGCGTATCACATCTTTATTTTATTACAAAGCCTTGTCACATTAAAGGCTCTGAGAATTCCTGTAGTCAGGAAGTCTATTTGTGTTTATCTTGTCTCCTAAATCTGCACGTCTACAAAAGCACCCCCATGTTCCCAGCGGCCTTTGGTCTCCCCCGCATAACCCATTATTTCCCTGTAGAACCAAGTTCCACAGGACGGCGTTTGAGGAAGCACTGGTCTACTTCTGCTCCCCCGTCCGACAGAGAAGGAAACTGAGGCCAGAGGAATTGCGTCTGTGAGCCGGAGAGAGTCGCAGCTAGGGGCCTGTGGTCTATGATTTTAGTTCAGTGCTCTACCCCTGCGTCATTCTCGTCAACCAGAGTGTGGAGCACCGAGCAAGGCATTATGGAGAACATGGTCCACAGACAGTTTCTGTAAGCTTCAGACTAAAACACGCGTTGCACAAATCACGTGAACATATGGAGACTGAAGGGTCTCTTCGCGTTTTGGGCAGGGGACGTTAGTAAAATGTTAGCAGGAATTTGGGGAGAGACATGTAGCCCCCAGGACGGGCCAGCCCTCTCAGAGAGAGCCCAGGCAGGGGCAGGGAGAACATGGTTCATTTCCAGAGCCTGGCTGGGAAGAGAAGGGTCTGGTCTGGGGCAACCGGGAAAGACCATGGCCTCAGAAATACACAGCAAGAACGGTCTGGCTTTGATTCTTAAGTCAGAGGCAGTCACTCGGAAAACTAGGAAGGAAAGAGTGGAAATCATGCCCACTCTCTGGGATGTGGGGCCGGGATCGCTGGAACCAGTAGGTTCCAGTTAACAGGCGAGGGCAGGTAGAGGATTCCCTGTTACATGACAAGATCTTGTCTTGGAGGTGTGTGTGTGTGTGTGTGTGCATGCGTGTGTACATGTGCACGCTCGCTCAGGTGTGCGTATGTGTGGGTGTGGTCTGTAAGGAACATATGTTGGGGGGGAACCCCCGGACACTTCCGTCACATAACAGGCAGAACAGAGAGGTCCTTGCCCTTACAGAGCTCTCTGGGGAAGTGCATGGAGGATGGTGACCCAGTGACCCTCCGCGAGTCCCGCCACTAGAGCCCTCGGAAAAATGCCTCAGACTGACGTCGCCACTCACCCAGACACAGCGACAGCAATCACAGTTATAAACATTGACAATTAGAACGAAGTAATAAGGTCCGGTCTGATCCAGTTTGTTGCACATATTTTCCTTACCTGAGCAACGGTAGTAACTAATTAGATGTGGCCTCCCCGCTGTTTTAATAACGCGGTGTCACTCATTTACAAAGAGCATTAAACCTCTGCTTCCAGTCCCTCTCTCTTCACATTATTCTCAATTAGCTGCTGTCAGAACTAAGCAGAGCTCTGATCATATCCCTTGCCTACTCAAAAATGTCTGTGATGAATGCTCGCCCCCCTCTTAATGAATAAAAAAGCCAAACTTCACGGTGTGGCATTTGAGGACACCGGCGAGATGGCTCTAGGTCACCTCCCCGAAGCCTGCCATCGGTCCCTCTCGCAATCTCATATTCAGACATGATGTTCGAAACGTGTAAGGCCAGTAGAGTCTGGGCACCAATCGGCCCAAATTGACAAGGCCACGGCACTGGAGGAGGGCCTTGCAGGGGCCTCGCCGGGGCAGGGAGGTCCAGGCAGCTCAGGCGGCAGCTGGGATGGCACTCAGGGGCTGGGATTGGTGGCTCTTTTCAACTAGTCCAGAGGTATGTCATTGTTTCAGCGGCGTGCGTATCCTTCCCGTATTTGCCGGCCGGACGTCAGCCCCACCCTTCCATTTTCACTCTCTGGTCCTTGCATGGAACGTATTTTCTACCTTCTTGCTTTTGTGCACAGATGCTCACCAAAGCCTTTTCCTGTTCCCCCTGGACAAAGAGCCAGACTGTATCTCCCCGTCTTCACTAAGGCCTGGCCATGTGACTGGGTTCTAGGCAATACAATGGGACCAGAAATGACGTGTGCCGGACCGGAGTCTCGCTCATAGAAACCTGCCGTGCAATCCTCCAGTCTGTTTGCCAGAATGCCGGCCGGGTGCTAAGGATCCAGTGAGGGGCCAAGAGGCTGCAGGAAATGGTGGGGCCATGAGAAGGCAGAACCCGAATCCCTAAATCACCATATAGGAAGCTGTCGACTGAGCACCTGCTTTGAATTGTTAAAAGACTGAGAATTCCTCTGTTATTGCATGCTGCTCGTTATTTTCACATTTATATTATCATGGCTTATGTAGCTGTCTTCTTTCTCAGTTGCAGACTTCTTAAATGTAGACTTCGTATTGACTCAGCCTTTCTTAAGTGGAATATTTTAAACATATGTAAAAAGTACAAAGAATAAAACAGAAGACATGCATTCATCATACTGAACAAATGCTACAACTCACCTATATCTGCCTCGGGTCACTTTTAAGCAACGAAATTACAAAGTCCTCACTCCTCCATTTTCAAAAAGCTCATTGCTTTGCGGGTAGCGGGTGTTCAAGAAATGCCTTATATGACCTCGACACTGATGTGGAGAACAAAGGCCAAAGAAGTATAGAGAAAAGGAAATTTCCTTTGTGCCCCACTGACAAATACTTGAGACAGGCAGAGTGAACTTCCTCAAGGAGCTCACCTGCCTCCATGTTGATATTTTGCTAGAGGCAAAGGCAACCTTAGCTTGACATTAGCCCAGCGTCCAGGACCCTGTAAAAATCCCTTTCGAATCTTCCTTTATCTCTACCTGTCCACCAAGATATATGTTAGCAATCATCCTCCAAGCATAAAGCCCGCTGATACCATCTGAAGGGTCTCATGACTAAGGATTTTTTTAAAAATTTTTTTAAAGTTTATTTTTGACAGAGAGAGAGAGAGAGTGAGGGAGGGGCAGAGGAAGAGAGGGAGACACAGAATGTGAAGCAGCCTCCAGGCTCTGAGCTGTCAGCACAGAGCCCGTTGTTGGGCTTGAACTCACAAACCATGAGATCATGACCCGAGCCGAAGTTGGACACGTAATCGACTGACCCACCGAGGCACCCCTGAGGTTTTACTAGATACTAGTAAATGACCTTTTCTTAACAACTAGCCACTCAAAGTGCTAGAAACCTTGCTTCCAAATTCCTTAGAGACTGACGCCATCCCTAAGCCCCTCCCAGCTGAAATGCATATAATCAGTCATTCCCTGCAAATCCAGTGTGGCTCTTTCTGCCCACGGGACCTGTCCCTCTGCTTTAATAAAACCACCCTTTTTGCACTGAAGACGTCCCAAGAATTCTTTCTTGACGGTTCGCTCCCGAACCCCAACATTTCACATCAGACACCAGTGAGTTGTTTTCTTGCTGATGATAATCGATTTAAACTCAGTGTCCTTTGTGACCAAATGTCTGCAGTTTCTGGCTCATTTGTTAACATCTATATCACAATTTGCCTCCATAAAATGCAGTGAAGCTAAATAACTCAGGCTCAAAGGGATCAACATTTCCTCCTCAGGGCGCCTTGGTGGCTCAGTTGGTTAAGCATCAGACTTCCGCTCAAGTCAGGATCTCGCGTTCACAAGTTCGAGTCCCACATCGGGCTCTGTGCTAACAGTTCAGAGCCTGGAGCCTGCTTTGGATTCTGTGTCTCCCTCTCTTTCTGCCCCTCTCACGCTCACGCTGTGTCTTTCCCTCTCTCTCTCAAAAATAAACATTATAAAAACAAGCAAACAAAAAAGACTTTCTGCTCTACCTGGCCACAGCCCGATTTTATAGATGATGGCACTTGGTTTTCTTCAAAATACATGAGTTTCCAGACAGTCTCTGGAAACGAAATCTATTTTTCACTGTAGGGTCGGGAAGGATGCCCTTTCTCTGCTCCATGGTCCCTCTAGCTGGGGTTAGAATCAGACTGACATGAAACAGATTAACAAGAGAAAATCAAATTTAATGGGCTACCTATGGGGAATCCACACAGACCTGGAATTCTGAAGACAATGAGGCAACAGGAAGCTTCTGTGAGCTAAGGAGAGGGGTCGGAGGACACACAGGAGAGGAGGCTCGTTAGCAAGAAGGTGGAAGGAGATGTTTGGAAAAACAAGGTTGCCCTATTATGCAAATGAGCCCTTTGTCTCTTAATATTTCTCTTCCTGTTTCAGGCTCTCCTTTCCATGTAAATTTAGGCAGTTACGGGGGAGACAAAGAGTGGTTCCTTCATCTGCTGGGCTTTGATTAGTGTTAATTCCAAATACTCCTTATGCCAAAGTGGCGCATTTTGGGGGTCTCATCCTTCGGTTATACTAGTATAGTTCCGATTAACTTTATTTGACTGTCACTCTTCATAAACTCTGGGATTAGACGTCTCTCCATATGTCTATCATATATGAAAATATCCTAGTAGTAGACATATAATATGTAAAATATAATCTAATGCTCATGTATACAAAATAATCGAATACTACTTTGTTAATAGACAGTGTTCTAGTATCTATTATTTTAATAAATGTTCTACTTACATTGTACTTCTGTATTTTTATTTCTTCACTTGTCTTAGACACACTGATATCATTACCCCTAACACGAAGCCCTCATTAATGTTGAATCACCAACGTGTGATGATGGAGGCTCTCTTTCTCTGTACTCTTTGGATAGAAGGATGTGACACCAAGTAAACTTGGCTGTACATTGGAACCACCTGGGGGAAGTTCAAGACCCCCCGCCCCCATTCCAGCCTGCACCTCACACCCATTAAATCAGAATCTCTGGGGATAGGACTTGGGCTTTCAGTGTATTTTAAAACTTTCCAGATGATAGCAACATACAGCCAAGTTTGAGGAACACAGTGTTAGAATGTTCAGTTTCCAGATATGCGTTGTATGTTTTCCCAGAAAGTGCATGGACGATGAGAATGAAGTTGCTTCCTTTAGATCAGATAATCATTGCTTCCATAAATTTCAAATGAGTCAGAACATTATGCTGTTCTGACCGGTCCTTCACCATGGCAACGCATTGTATCATTTGTACGTAAATGGGATTTTACAATCCTCAGCCCACGCTCTGGTAAATTGCTTAGTAACCTTCTCACTGCATAATAAGACTGCAAATAAAATCTTTATTATTACTATATCAGAAATTATACATTATAACACTGGTTATTTTCTTTCCAGTTGGTGTTAAGAAATTAAAGTCATTTAAAATCTAATAACCGGACTACTTGCTATTCATTTAATTTCCTTCTAGGAGGAAAGGTTCTCATTAATAATTTATTTTCGGGAGCCCCATCTTGCCATTCTCATTAAATGACACTTCGGTGAATGGAAAAATATCATCCTTCTATGCATAGAGGCAGGAATGGCTAAATTAGGGAAAGTAAGGCTTTCTCTTTGCCGCTGAAAGAATTTTTAAAGCAGATATCCCCTAAGAGTAAAGGATTACTAAAGGATGCCTAGGGTTGGGGGATGATTTCCAGAACTGAGCAAAGAAGTTGCTCGAGGAAGCAAAGAAGTTGCTCGAAGTTGCCTGAAGTTAAAATGGTGCCTTTCCTACCCAAAGATGGTGTTGTAGTGAAGGATATGCTATTATTCCTGGTTCTCTGAGCAGTCAGGATGGGTTTTTGCCAACCGGCGTGATAGGGAAAAATCTGTTACAAGATGACGGATAGGACTGATAGGGAAAGTCCAGCCCCCCACCGAAGACTCCCCTTCTCGGTTCTTCTTCCTACCCCTCTTGCTGCACTGACCAAATTACTACTAATGCGGAATGCGGAAGTCACAGACTACACATTGTTCCCTCTGCTTACGCTGGGGGCTCAGACCTCTGGAGAGTGATCTCCTCTGAGCCCACCGGTGTGAAATAAACCTCCTGCCTTCCAAGATCCCCGAGTGCCGCCTGGTTCTTCCGCTGGGTGACCCGGACCCCGTTCCGCAACAGGTGTATATCCCCATCAAGCTGCAATGCTGCACTGCTCCAAGGAATGCCACTCACATTGAGGTCTTGCGACAAATGTGCGTCGCCTAACGCACAAGGAAAGTGATTTTTGCAGAGGGGGCCCTGATCTATCACCCCTGGGCAGTGTCACACATTTGTGAAGCAAGTCCAGAAGTTCGCTCAATATGGGCCACCTGGGTGGCTCAGTTGGTTGAGCCGCTGGCCCGCGCGCAGGTCAAGATCTCACGTTCTTGTGAGTTTACCTGGGCTCCTGAGTTCGAGCCCCAAATCGGGCTTTGCGCTGACAGCGCTCGCTGCCCCTCCCCCGCTCGTGATCTTGCACACGCTCTCAAAACTAAATAAACATTAAAAAAAAAAGTTCACTCAATATGAATGGTTCATCTGGTCTTCAGCTCTCTAACGATGACAACCCATTGTGATTGGGTCAATTTGGATTCTTGTAGAGAAATATGATTTTAGAATCAAGAAGGAAGGCTTGGTAGTGAGTGAATTTGAAAGGAATTTGCCAACTTTCTTTTTCACTGGCCTGGTTTTTCCCCCCTAAACATTTAATCCAGTCTCATGCATCATGTTCTAGAAGACTGCAAAAAGTAAGCCATGCTCTGGACTTCCCCTCTTCCCATCTCTTGCCATGCTGTCTCCATTTCCTCCTGACTACCTAGAAATGCTCTGGTTGTCATCCTAGCCCGAGGTGCTTGGATTTGTAGTGCTCTCTCTCTTTTTCTGTGTGTGAAAGGGGTGATTGAACCATGCCAATTCGTCTCCTAACAGAAGAGGAATTTCAATGATAATTAGCAAGAGTGATGCTTAGTATTCCCTTCAAAACGTCTAATGTGTCCTATCAAAAATATTTTAAAATCATTTAAAAATTATTATTATTATTATTGATGAAGTTTTGGGGGTGATGATGGGATGGCCCAGAGCCGACGACCGAGAAATAATTTTTGAAGACGTCTTTGGTGCAAAAAGGTGATTTTATTAAAGCACGGGGACAGGACCGGTGGGCAGGAAGAGCTACACTGGGGTCGTGACAGGTAACTCAGTATATGCCCCCAGGTGGGGAGAGGGTCAGGGATAGAGTAAGTCTTTACGGAATTTTGGAAGCAAGGTTTCCAGGACCTTGAGAGGCTAGCTGTTGCCAGGGAAACACCATTTATTACCAATGAATAAAACCTTAGTCATGAGACCCTTTAGATGTTTATTGGGGGCCATAAACTTGGAGTATGATAGCCAGCGTATATCTTGGGGGAGTTGAGATAAAGGAAGTAGACTTACAGTATCTTCAAGGTTAGGATGATGTTAAGCTAAAGTTCTCTTTTGCCTCCAGCAAAGTGTCATTATCAAGGCAGCTGGGAGGGAGGGAGATTACTCTGCTGGTATCCAGGACTTGTCAATGGGCTGTAGGCAGTAAGGGAATTTGATTTTTCATTTGCCTTAGTTTCCCACATTACCATGGCAAGCACTTAAACCCTTTTCCTTTGTTCTTGGGTAGCCAGAAATGTCCGAGGACTGTCACACACCTTCTACCACATGGGGGAAGGGTGTGCCAGCCTGTATTTTGCCCTCAGCTTGCCCCACACTCCCTCATCATCATCACTATTTGTTTAAGAGAGAGAGAGAGAGTACGTGTGCATGAGCAGAAGCAGGGGAAGGGCAGAGGGAGAGAGAATCTTAAGCAGGCTCTATACTCAGTGTAGAGTCCTACGTGGGGCTCGATTCCATGACCCTGAGATTATGACCTGAGAGACTCAACCAACTGAGCCATCCAGCACCCCTAGATTATGATTTTATTATTGTTATTTCCTTTATTATTATTTTATTCATTTATCATTTATTTTTTTAAATATTTTTTTAATGTTTATTTTTGAGAGAGAGAGAGAGAGCATGAGCGAGGGAGGGACAGAGAGAGAGGGCAGAATCCAAAGCAGGCTCCAGGCTCTGAGCTGTCAGCACAGAGCCCGACGTAGGGCTCGAACTCACGAACCGCGAGATCGTGACCTGAGCCGAAGTTGGTCGCCGAACCGACTGAGCCACCCAGGTGTCCCTGTTTATCACTTATTTTATTTATGACACATAAAACTTATCATTTTAATCATTTAATTAATTAATTTCTTAAGGTAAGTTTCGCACCCAGCAGGGAGCCCAGATCAGGGCTCGGAACCATGGCCCTGACATCAAGACCTGGGCTGAGATCAAGAGTCAGATACTTAAACAGCTGAGCCACTCAGGTGGCATTATATACATTCACACTGTTGTGCAGCTGTCACCACCAGCCACACCAGAAAATTTTCTTCTTCCCAAGCTGATGAAACCGTACCCATTAAACAGTAACTCCCAATTTTCTCCTCCCCACCAGCTCCCCACAACGGGCATCCATGCTGCCTTCTGTTTTCTAAATTTTTTTTTTTTTAACGTTCATTTATTTTTGAGACAGAGAGAGACAGAGTATGAACGGGGGAGGGTCAGAGAGAGAGGGAGACACAGAATCTGAAACAGGCTCCAGGCTCTGAGCGGTCAGCCCAGAGCCCGACACGGGGCTCGAACTCACGGACCGTGAGATCATGACCTGAGCTGAAGTTGGACGCTTAACCGACTGAGCCACCCAGGCGCCCCTGCCTTCTGTTTTCTATAAGGTGCCTCATGTAAGAGGAGTCCTACGGTATTTGTCTTTTTGTGCCTGGCTTATTTCACTGCCTTCAAGATTCATCCATGTTGTAACGTGTGTCAGAATTTCATCCCTTTTTAGGGTCGGATGGCGTTCCACTGTATGTAGGTCCCAGCCATTTATCGGCAGAAAAACTGAGCCATGGAAACATCCTAGTAATAGAAATAAAACACTGGAATGCGGTTACTGGGTCCCTTGACTTCATGGCTACTGTAATTTGTCAGTCTGTTCCCCTAGTGTGGAGTAACTAAAGGGCCAGGGCTGAATTTTCCCGACGTTTGCACTCATGGTGCCCACGTTTCATTTATTATTTTTTTTAAATGCTGATTTATTGTTTTTGAGAGATAGACAGAGCCTGAGTGGGGGCAGGGCAGTGAGGGAGGGAGGGACACACAGAATTTGAAGCAGGCTCCAGGCTCTGAGCTGTCAGCACAGAGCCTGACATCGGGATCAAGCTCAAGACCATCAGATCATGACCTGAACCGAAGTCCAATGCTTAACCGACTGAACCACCCAGGCACCCCGTCACGGTGCCCACATTTTAAATCTTGTTTAAATAGCATTTAGTTTAAACTGATTTAAAGCAAGAGATTGCAATAGTTTTGAGGAAGGAGGAAAGTGGTTGAATGAGTGGCAACTGATTCAGCCGAGCAGAGCTTAAAGAGCTCATCTGTTTCAGGGAATCCCAGAGAGGTTCACAAAAGGGGTGAGGGGTGATGAAAACATGGCTGAAAGTCAGAGCAGAGTGGTAGGACAGTCAGGTCTTCTACCTCATGCTTACAGTCATCTGGTTACACCATCAAGAAAGAAAGAGGAGGTTTCGACTCTACAGAAATCTGCTGTAGATACTTGGGAATCAGAAACACAGGGATGGCAGAGGGAGCAGTTAAAAACAGGTGAATTAAGTAAAAATCTGCTAACAAAGGTGAGATGTCCTCCCCAAATTCCTTTCCTTGCTTCACTTCAAGAATTCAGGAAGATGGGAATATATGGGTTCCTCTTCGGAGGAAATGAACAGCCCCAGAGAGCAGACATTAACATTTGGAGATGAGATGAAATGGCTAGTTCTTCTCCAAATCATCTGATAACAGAACCCAGGAGTCCACAAGCCCTGCCCAGTCAGTTTCCAGTCTGTTTTCAGTGTCTCACTCTAAAGGGATAGCTGCGGGTCGCCTCCAAGATGAAAAAGTAGAGATCAAAAGAAATGGAGAAAGGGATTCTTTCTTTCTTTCTTTCTTTCTTTTCCTTCCTTCCTTCCTTCCTTCCTTCCTTCCTTCTTTCTTTCGAGGGAGGGAGAAAGAGTGTGACTGGGGAAGGGGCAGAAAGAGAGAGAATTCCAAGCAGGCTCTGAGTGCTTACCATGGACCCCAATGCAGGGCTTGATTTCAAGAACCCTGAGATCATGACCTGAGCTGAAACCAAGAGCCTGACACTTAACTGACTGAGCCACCCAGGTGCCCCAAAGAAAGGGATTCTAAGTGATCAGATACAATGCAGAGAATCAGAAAGGATCAAGGGCTTATAATTAATATTCTCAAAGGAAAAAAAAAAACCCATATGCTATGAAAAAATGGAATTAGGCACTGTCACAATTTAAAAATATGCTACTGCAATAAAAAATTAATAGTAAGGAACAAAGACAAGAAACTTGAAAGTAATAGAGAAGGGGTGACTGGCTGCTTAGTTGGTGGAGCATGTGACTCTTGACCTTGGTGTTGTGAGTTCAAGCCCCACATCGGGCATAGAGCTAACTTAAAAAAGAAAGTATTAGGCAGTCCTAGACCGTCTAGTTTCGGGGCGGGGGAAAGTATTAGAGAAATATTAACTTAGAGGATCCATCTAGAAGATCTGATTTCCGACTAATGGAAATTTCAGAAAGAAAAACTGGAGAAAACAAAGGGAGTAAGTAATACCAGAAAAACAGAAAGATCCATTCATTCATTGCATAAATATTTGTTGAGTGCCAGACATTCTCTTAAGTACAGGGGAATTAAGGTGTAAAACAAATAGATGAAAAAATCTCTGCCCTTATGAATTTATGGAATTATATTCCCATGCAAGAGATGGATAATAAAACTAAATAGGTAGAATACAGAATATACTAGTGATAAATGCTAATGAAAAATATTTATCATGGAGAAAGCAAGGAAGTGTCAGGAGAGTGCAACTTTGGATAGGGCAGCTAGTGAGTGTCTCACTGAGAAGGTGACAGTTGAGTAAGTCCTGAGAGAAATAAAGGAGAAGCCATGAGAACGTTGGCGAGAGGCTTTCAAGTGTAAGCAGCCAAAGGTAGCAGTGTGCCTGCCATTGATGTAGCCCTGGAACCCATAGATGAATAAGCTAGAGAGAAAGTACTAGGAGATAAGGTCAAGTGTGGAGTGGGGCTGGAGATTTATTTGTCTTTTTAGGGATTTTGAATGCTACTCTGAGTCCAAATTAGTTCATAAAAATTCATTCATTTTTTTTTTTTTTTTTAAATTACTGGAGATTATACCATTGTATGATTATATTTATTCAACCAGTCTCCTATTTGGACATTTGGATGGTTTCCACTATCTTGCCATTAGAAATAATACAGCGTGCTTATGTCAATTGAGTATTCTTAGAATTCTCAGAAATATAGAAAATAATCCAAATGTTTTTTTTAAGTTCATGTGATCTAGGATGATTTTTTGATATTGAGTACTTTTTTGTTGTTTATTTAAAATTTTTATTTATTTAATTTTTATATTTTTGAGCAATGAGTTCAATGACTTCTGTGGATACAGCACTTGGTTGCTCACAGCCCTCAGAGCCCGTGAGGGTCCTGTGTGGATCCCACTTCTGACACCATGAAATGTCAAAAGTTTATAAATAGCAGAAATAAAACCAATGAATCACTGAAGTAGTAATTAGTAAAAGTTTATTGTGCACACACCAAAAGGACAGTTTGAAAACTTGGAGCACTCAAACCAAAACATGGAATGTGGCTCAGGAGTATATTGCTAAAAAGCAGTTTATATAGTTAGAAGGCAGTGACTATTCTTTGCAGTGATTGGTTTTATTAGAATTTTCTTAAGTGGTTAAGAATTAGTGAGCAGTTACCTCATATCAATTTTGGGCAACAGTTTAAGCTTTGTGTGTGATTTTTAGAGGCACCGTAAAAAAACAAATAATGCAGAGAGAGTAAACTAGTGCATATATTATTTAGAATTATGGAAATATACCTTCAGGGTAGATTCCTAGAAGTTGGATTGTTGCATTAAAGGATAGGAATGTATGTAGTTTTTATCTATTCTAAATTCCTTTCCATACCACTGTGCATACCTAGGGCATACTATTATGCACCCCAACCAGAAAGGTATGAGAGTGTCTGTTTCCCCATCTTCTCACCAAATGTGTTGTCAAGCTTTTGAAATTTTCTAGTCTAGCAAGTGTGAGATTGTCACTTGGTGTAGTTTTTTATGTTTTATTATTTAATTATTTTTAAAGTAAGCTCTATGCCCAATGCGAGCCTTGAACTCATGACCCTGAGATCAAGAGTCATATGCTCTACTGATTGAGCCAGCCACATTCCCCTCATCTGTTGGTTTTGATTTTTATATCTCTTTATATGAGAGGAGTTTCTCTTCATATGCTTAAGGAACAGTTGACCTGTGAATTATCTGTTTTGTCTTTACCCATCTTTCTCAATGGTTTTTCTCTTTTATTTTTTAAAGAGCTTTTAAGAAGATTAAATGTTAAACATTTTTATCAGTTTGTCATTCATTTTTTTACTTCGTTTATGGGATTGTCCCATGTAGAAAAAATTTGGTTTAATATTATATGGCCAAATTTGCCAATCTTTTCTTAGTTGCTAGGTTTTGGGTCATTTATAGAAAGGCTGTCTCTACACTCATAAAGGAATTCATCCAGATTTCTCATTGTTCCTGACTTTTCATTTTGAAAACATTTAGATCTCTGACTCATTTGCAGTTTATCCTGGGTCAATGCCTAAAGTATCGCACAATTCTACCTTTTCCAAATGGTTAAACTGATGTCCCAACAGTTTACTTTTAGTAGAAAGTCCATCTTTTCTTCAGTGACTTAAGATGCCACCGTCGTAATAAAAAAACTTCTACATGTACTTCGGACTGTTTCTAGATTTTTGATTCTGTTCCATTGGATTGTCTGGCTATTTGTGTATGAGCACCACATTGTCTTAATTATAGAGGCTTTCTACTGAATTTCATTACTTTGTCGGACAAGCTTCCATCACTGTTTTTCTTTTTCAACCTGTTCCTTCTTCTATTACTTGTCAATCTTTTCAGAGGCACTTTAGAATCAATTTGTCTAGCTCTAGGAAAAAATATTGTCTTATTGGGATCATTGTAAATTCATGCATTAACTGGTGGCAAATTGAAAGTTTTCTTCCCATAGCTTTCACAAATTTTTTGTTCATTTCTTTCTTTTTTAAAAAAAATTTTAATGATTATTTTTGAAAGAGAGAGAGAGAGAGAGAGAATGGGGGGGGGGGGCAAAGAGAGAGGGAGACACAGAATCTGAAGCAGGTTCTGGGCTCTGGGCTGTCAGCACAGAGCCCGATGCAGGGCTCGAACCCATGAACTGTGAGATCAGGACCTGAGCCAAAGTCAGATGATTAAATGACTGAGCCACCCAGACACCCCTGTTCAGCTTATTTCTAAGAGTTTTATTTCTATTTTGTTTCTACTAAAATGATGTTTTCTTTTTCATTACACCTGCTAATTGGTTGTAGATTGTATACATGAAAGCCATTGATTTTTGTTGTTTTTTTTTTTTTATTTTTTTTTTTAACGTTTATTTATTTTTCAGACAGAGAGAGACACAGCATGAACGGGGGAGGGGCAGAGAGAGAGGGAGACACAGAATCGGAAGCAGGCTCCAGGCTCTGAGCCATCAGCCCAGAGCCCCACGCGGGGCTCGAACCCGCGGACCGCGAGATCGTGACCTGAGCCGAAGTCAGACGCTTAACCGACTGAGGCACCCAGGCGCCCCGCCATTGATTTTTGTAATGTTTATTTTATTCAAGCTACCCTATTGAGTTCTCTTATTGTTCATACTGGTTTTGCCATTGATTTTCTTGGCTTTCCCCATGGACATCAAATCATCTGTGTCTCCTCTTTCCCCTGCAGCAGCACCCATCTAACTCTTTTCTTTTATCCAGTAGCTATCTCTGTTGGTTTTGGATATTTATTTCCCCCCACACTTGAAAATTTTAATGTACTTTGTCTCCTAGTTTTGCTGAAGGCATTGATTATGGGTGGTTTTATCTGTGTGTGTGTGTGTGTGTGTGTGCATTCTCATGGGTTTTAGAGAGTGTGGGAAGAAATTTCAATTAGGGGGCCCCTATTTTCCTATAGGAACCTAGAATTCCAGATTAAAAAAAAATGTGAACTACTTCAAAACTGCAGAAAACTAGAGAGAATAACATTATAAACAACATCATCCCCAAATACAAAGCTTTGTCAAATCTTAATCTCTTTTTACTGTATTCGCTTCAGATTATTTTTAAATTTTTATTTCTTTATTTTGAGTGGGAAGGGGCAGAGAGAGGGAGAGAGAGAATCCCAAGCAGGCTCTGCATTGTCAGCGCAAGCCCAATGTTGGGCTTGATCTCAAGAACCATGGGATCATGACTTGACGTGAAATTAAGAGGTGTATGCTTTCTTTTTAATGTTTATTTATTTTTGAGAGAGAGAAACAGACAGAGCACAAGTAGGGGAGGGCTAGAGAGAGAGAGGGAAACACAGAATCCAAAACAGGCTCCAGGCTCTGAGCTGTCAGCACAGAGCTCAACATGGGGCTCAAACCCACACACCATGATCATGACCTGAGCTGAAGTTGAATGCTTAATCTTAACTGATTGAGCCAGCCAGGTGCTCCAAGAGTTGTTCACTTAACCAACTGAGCCACCTAGGTGCCCAGATCATTTTTCTTTTAATAGGAAAAGAACCGGGGCACCTGGCTGGCTCAGTCAGAGGAGCATGCAACTCTTGATCTGAGGGTTGTGAGTTCGAGCCCCACACTGGGTGTAGAGACTACTAAAAAATAAACTTTAAAAAGGAAAAGAAAAAGAATATTATAAGGGCACTTGGCTGGCTCAGTCAATAGAGCATGCGACTCTGATCTCGGGGTTGTGAGTTTGAGCCCCATGTTGGCTATAAAGATTATTTAAAAATAAAATCTTTAAAAAAAAAAAAAGAAAAAGAACATTACAGATACACTTGAACCCCCACCACTACCACCACCGTATAGCCTTCACCAACCGGTCTCCCCCTGGAATGTATGTTTTTATACTTTATTTAACTAAGTATTTAATTTTCCTTAAGCAATATATTATTTCCTTGAATATTTATAAATTCTTCATAAATATACTTTACAAAGTAGCATTTTACGGTACATATCCTCGCGCAACTTGCTTTTCCTGTGTGTTGTTGTGTTTTTATTATTTTAACCTCTGAATAATATACTCTTGTTTATCTACAACTCGATTTATGTATTCATTCTTCCACTAATGGACAATGGTTATTTTCAGGGTTTTGTTTGTTTTTTTTCCCAGTTTCTAATAAGAAACTGCTTCAGTCAGGACTCCCATATAGGTCTCCTTGTTGCCTGAAATGAGCGTTCCTAGAAGATCTATACCTCGGGGTGGAAGGGCTGGGTCATGTTGCTGGATAGCTTTCCATCGTGATTGTTCTTCATTCTACTGTCAACCCGGTGTTAGAAAGTCACCACATTGTTACATGGCCGCCAGCACCTGCTTCCTCAGAGTTGTACTTTTTTGGTACTCTGACGGGTTTTTGAAATGCTCTTTCTGCGGAGACTTGATGAGGACAGCACGGAATTATTATTAAATACTGACTCCATACTCTGCAGGAGAATTATATCATTTACAACAGATCTATATATAATATAATATAATATATATATATATATACACATATACACACACATATATATATATATATCCACATTTTCCATTACTAAGGAAACTGTTCACAAGCCTTAGTTAGAATATAAGTGATAATACAGAAGAACAACTAATCAGTATTATTATGTGATATCTTACACTCATATATTTATATATTATATCAATAGTAATAATTTATTGGGTATTTTCTAAAAACCTTACATAAACAATCTGACTTAGCCTTTATAGGAGCCAGTGGAGCAGAACTGGTAAATATACTAGATGGGGAAGCCTGCTTTGGGAGTCCTCCAGGAATCTCCCAAGTTACAGAGCCATCCAGTGGTAACGGCAGATTTGAAATCGGTCTTGGGGGTCGTGCAGTCTGGTCCTCCCTGTGGACGTCACACTGCGCTCGTCTTGTGTCTCCAGGCACGAGTTAAGCCTCTTCTTCTGTGATCCTCCCTGTTCTTTCAATTTATGTGCTATCACCCACATTGCAGTGAGTATCCGGTCAGTCTCCATTTTTGATGTTACTAACGGGTCCACCCTTCCTTTGAATATTCCCTGCAGGCCGTTGGGTCCAGTCAATAAATAGGATGGGCTGTACTACAGCCACCTGGCCTCTCTCGCCCACACTGTCTCGGCCTTAGTACCTTCTGGTTGTACTAATTCCCCTTGCAGATTCAGTGCTCTCCTCCCAAATGTGTAACAAAACTTTGCAGAGATTTAGCTAAAGGGCATGGCTGAGCTCAAAAAACCAACACCAAATAAAAAAAAAAAAAAAAACCCAAATAACCTTAAATGGACAGCGTTGCTGATGGAGTTCTCAGGCTATGTTTGTCCTCTGGGGTTTCTCCTGGCCAGACGTATCCTCAGCTCTTGGCCAGGCACCATGCACTGTGACCGGCTCCCTTCCCCCAAAGGATTGCCTTGATGGCGTCTACCTCTTTGGGCTCATTTTCTTTCCACGGCCTAAAGGGAGGGAAATCAGCACTCCCCATGTCAGGGCCTCCTCCCGACCAGCCTGATGATAATTTGCAGAAATGCAGTTGTCCACACGTGAAAATGGGGTGTTTCCCCAGACTCTATCTTCCCGAGCGAGAACTAGGCTTCACTTCTTCCACTTCTTCCTCTTAGCCAGAAAGCCCTCCAAACTGACTTCCCAACTGTTCCCCAAACTAAAGGGCAGAAAAACTGCTTCCAGTTGTAAATTTGCATGTTTCAGAAAAAGCTTGATCTGTCAGGGCACCTTATCACAATTTGAGGAGTAGAATTGTGTAGGTTAAAATAACACAGTACTGAGATATGTAGTCAAATCCTTTTCTTAATGTATTGAATCGAATAATTTTTCCTCTAGGCAAATATTCCCTTGACCATTGATGTCTCCTAGGAGATTTTCCAGGAGGAGGTAAAAGTCTTAGACAAGGGCATGTTATCAAATGAGTGTTGCTTCCTTGTGTTAATCTGGAGAGAAAGTTCTGGCAGGCCATTGTCACCCACCCCTCCCAGGACAGCCACTTGTTGGGGAAGGGCACTCCACGTGGCCCGGCATTTTACGTGGGTTTGGTGATTCAAGTGACTTCATTTTTTTAAAGTTTTATTTGTTTATTTATTTAGAGCATGAGTCGGGGGAGGGGCAGAGAAAGAGGAAGAGGGAGAATCCCAAGTAGGTTCCATGTTGGAACAGTGTGCAGCCCAGTGTGGGGCTCGATCTCAGGAACTGTGAGTTCATCACCTGAGCTGAAATCAAGAGTAGTGTGCTTAACCAACCAGGCCACCCAGGCACCCCTCGAGGGATTTCATTTTTACCAGTTTAGCTGTGGGTGGGGGCAGGAGTATATCCAACTCAGAAATGTATTCGTGCTAATTACAGTTCTAAGAAATTGGTAAACCCAGAACATTAATTTACTGATGAAAGATAATGTGTGTCTAGATCCTTTACCTGCAATCTGTAATTCCCAAATTTTTAAAATCCAATTTTTGGGGGCTCCCGGGGAGCTCAATTGGTTAAGTGTCCTACTCTTGATTTCGGCTCAGGTCATGATATCACAGTCCACGAGTTCAAGCCCCATGTTGGGCTCAGTGCTGACAGTGAGGGATCCCTTCTTGGGATTCTCTCTTTCCCTCTCTCTCTGTCCCTCATCCACTCATGTGCACATGCACTCATGCTCTCTCTCTCTCTCTCAATAAATAAACTTAAAAAAAATATAAAAGCCAATTTTTGTACTTATTAGGGAGCAAAGTGTTCATGAACCACGTGAGGCTACCCCAAGTCTCCTTGGGTCTTCTTTCAAGTGAATATTCATAAATTGCACCGCAGAATGTGCATTTAGTTGCATGGGTCTGCCCCAGACTCTGCTGGAAGTATTACATACTGAATATATAATATAAACACTGTGTTTTCTTTCTAAAATTAGAAAATGTCTGTGTTCTGAGGCACATCTGGCCTGAACGGAGCACCAGGGTGTGGAGGCCTTCCACCCAACACTTGGGTCAACCCCTCACTGGTGTCAAAGTGCCGGGGAAATGGTTAGGACCCTGCCCAAGGCCCGCAGGGAAGCATGGCACCTGATCAGATGGCACCTGATCCAGAAGCTGGACATGTTCCTTGCTTGTGAAGAAACTGAGGGAATCATTCTTGCTCGTATGAACACAGCACCATTTGTAACCAGACCACTCAATCTGTCAGTCTAGTTGTTCCATACAAAGACCCAGATAAACGCTAAAAGTGTCCTTCTACCAAATTAGTATACGTCCATATTTCCTACCAGTGCCCAACACCTTCTATCGTTGAAGAATTGCTCCAAACTATGTAGACATTGGATTGTAACTTATTTACAAGAATATGCCTCTCTATGGGGCACCTGGGGGGCTCAGTTGGTTGAGCATCTAACGCTTGATTGTGGCTCAGGTCATGATCTCACAGTTGTGAGAACAAGCCCCACATCAGTCAGTGTGGAGCCTGCCTGCTTGGGATTCTGTCTCTCTCTCTCTCACTCTCTCTCTCAAAAAACAAAAATACACATACATAAAAAACCCACCTTAGAACATGTCTACCTAGCTTTTCTCTCTTTAATATTTTTTTTTTGTGAGACCCGAAACCATAAAAATTCTACAAGAAAATGTAGGCAGTGATTTCTTTGATATCAACCATAGAAACACTTTTCTAGATATGTCTCCTCAGGCAAGGGAAACAAAAGAAAAATTAAAGTATTGGGACTATACCAAAAATAAAAAACCTTTGCACAGTATAGCAAAAGAAACTATCAACAAAACAAGAAGACAACCTACTGAATGGGACATGTTCACAAATGATATATCTGATAAGAGGTTGATATCCAAAATATGTGAAGAATTTATACAACTCAGTGCCGAAAACCCCCGTATAATCCGATTGAAAATAGGCAGAGGATCTGAATAAAAACATTTTTCCAAAGAAGACATATAGATGGCCAACAGACACGTGGAAAAATGTTCAACATCACTCATCATCAGGGAAATGCAAATCGAAACCACAGTGGTATATCACCTTATACCTCAGAATGACTAAAATCAAAAACATAAGAAACAATAAGTGTTTATAAGGATGTGGAGAAAAAGGAACCCTCATGCACTGTGGGTAGGAATGCACATTTGTATAGCCGCTGTGGAAATCAGTATGGAGGCCCTCAAATATTATAGGTAGAATTACCATATGATTTAGTAATTCCACTACTAGGTATTTACCCAAAGAATACAAAAACATTAGTTGAAAATGATGTATGCACCCTTATGTTTATTTCAGCATTATTTACAATAGCTAAGGTATAGAAGTAACCCAACTGTCTATCCATAGATGAATTGACAAAGAAAATGTGGTATATGTGTGTATACATATACATGTATAATATATATAATATACATTATATATGTATATATATAATAGAATATTCCTCAGCCATAAAATAGAATGGGATCTTGCCATTTGCAACAACATGGATGGACCATAATGCCCAGTCAGAGGGGTACCTGGGTGGCTCAGTTGGTTAAGTGTCTGACTTTGACTTAAGTCATGATCTCACTGTGAGTTGAGCTCCACATGGGGCTCTGTGCTGACAACTCAGAGCCTGGAGCCTCCTTCAGATTCTATTTTTCCCTCTCTCTGCCTTCCCACACTTGCGCTCTGTCTCTCTCTCTCAAAAATAAATAAACATGAAAAAAAAAATTAATCAGGAAAAAAAAATGCCACATGATTTCCCTCATATGTGAAATTTAAGAAACAAATGAATAAACACAGAAAAAAGGAAACAGACAAAAAATCAGATTCTTAAATACAGAGAACAAACTGGCAGTTACCAAAACAGGGGTGGGTGGGGAGAGGAGTGAAATAGATAAAAGGGATCAAGAGTACCCTTTAAAAAAAAAAAAAAATATATATATATATATATATATATTTTTTTTAAAGTTTATTTCTTTTGAGAGAAAGAAGTGGAGGAGGGGCAGAGAGAGAAGGAGAGAGAGAGAAAGAGAGAGAGAATCCCAAGCTCCCCACTCTCCGTGCAGAGCCCGATGTTGGGCTTGAACCTACAAACCATAAGATCATGACCTGAGCTGAAGTCGGACACTTTAACCAACTGAGCCCCAAGAAGACACGTTTTGTGATGAGCACTGAATCATTCAGAATTATTGAATCACTGTATTGTACACCTGGAACTAATACAACACTGCATGTTAATTGTAATGAAATAAATGATACTTTATTCAATTATAATTATAAATTATAATCAAATAAATTCTACTTCAATAAAAAAAGGTACACAAATACATTTTTTTTAAGGTACTGAAAAGAACATGCATCGTAAGCATTAAACTCAATGGTTTTTCTCAACTTGAATCCATTTGGATAACTTTCACCCCCCACACAAAAACAGAACGTTACTAGCACCCTCTAAGCTCTCCTCTTGACTTCTTCCAGTCACTACCCATGCTGTATCTTATCTGTGTCTTCTTGACAAGACTTGGGGCAGGCACCCTTGGTATTTTGGAGATCTGTGGGAGGCACACCCGTTACCCTATCTACATTTGCAAAATGTCACCTAATGGGGCCGACGCACTGGAAATATTCACACAAATGGCCAATTCCATTCCTCTGTATGAATTCCTATTATGCCTCTAAGACTGACCTGTCCTGACCTTGTCATCCAGTTTGGGGAGGCATCTTATTTGGTCTGCAGTTACTGTGCACTACTGTGACTACAACCGTTTCCCAAAGATTGCAGAAAGGTCAAGAGCTTCGGGGCAGTGTATGTGAATTTGAAAGAAAGGGGAAAAAAACATGTTTCTCTCTTCTGGTAAAATCTAAAGTATGAGAACAAGACATTACAGCGTATAGTGGGTAACTGTTGTTTTGGCCACCTAAAGCTACGTTCCGACTAACGTCGCAGTTCACCTCATTCCACTCCCAGCCTCTCCTTTGCACTGGGGGTTTCTCAGTCTTTGGTCCACGCAGTTGGGGGGACCTGCTCCCCACTCTGGGAACGGTCCTAAGTTGATTAGTCCATCGCAGTACCACCTGGGTAGAGGTGTATACTTGTAAGGGAGTCTGGTTCTGCTGGCTGTGTGAGGGTGATGAGGTAGGGATCTCTCACTGGTTGTATCCAGCCACACGGAGTCTCATCCAAGTATAGACTCCAGGAGTTTCCCTTCCATAACACATCTGCCTTCCCTGAGTGTCCAGGCGTGACCCTCTATCTTGGGGGGTTTAAAATGATTCTGAAATGGGCATTGTTCCCAAAGTAAGCTAGCCCAAACCTGAAGCTCTACACGGTGCCACTTCTGTTAGACAATCGGCAGGTCTTGTACAGGCTGCTGTTGTCAGGATGCTTCTCCAACCGACGGAAGAAGGATAGCCCTGCTAATATTGCCCCACACAGGTACCATGCCTGGGACTGGCTTTGGTCTCTGACACAGCTCCCCTGAGTCTCCCGGTGCTACAGACTGAAGGTGTCCACCTGTCTGAGTTTGGCCATCCTTGATGTTGACTCCAGACCTCTCCACATGATGCTCACAGTTCAGGAGGCTCTAGTCTCCTCCCTCCTCTTTCTCTTTTTGTCTCCCTGCCTTCCTGACCAGGGAAATCTTCATCTTTTCCCACATGGCAGGGTGGGGTGACTCTATGAATTTCTGTATTCAGTCGAGTGTAGTGAATTAAGTGTGAGCCCTTGCTCCTTTCAAGCGTAGCCTTTGAGGGAAAAAAGCCTTATTCTTTTCTTCTACGGTGCTTGGCTCATGCAAAATCAAAGCTTCAGTTTCCACAACTGTGATCCGTGGGTTCCATGAGCCTCTTTTGGAGACCAGAAACTGGAGTGCTGACTTTCCTTACAGAGTCGGCTGGGAGGTCACCAATAAGGGAGTACAAACGAAAAACAAAAAGAAAGAACCTTAATTTAAATGTAAAGTATTATTTCATGATGCCTATGGTCTCGGCCCTTTCATCAGAGTGAATCTCAGGACGAGCTAGAATGAGGCTGTGAACCAGGAAGTATGTAGCCCAGGATCTTTGGCAGCCATCTTGATGCCAGAGGGGAGACCCCTATCTGGGAATAAGGTGAATGCTGACAACGCATTGGCCAAATGGCCAATTTGCTAAATGCATTCGTTTGCTAGGGTGCTAGGGCTACCATAATTAAGTACCACAGACCGGGTGGATTAAACAACAGAAATTTACTTTTTGGAGGCTGGAAGTCTGAGGTCAAGGTATCCACAGGGTTGGTTTCTTCCGAGGCCTCTCTCCTTGGCTTGGAGAAGGTTGTCTTTTCTCTGTGTCTTCACGTGGTCTTCTGTCTGAGTGTGTCTGTCTCCTAATGTCCTCTTCTTTTTTTTCTTTAAGGTTATTTATTAAAATTTTTTTTTAAATTAATTTTTGAGAGAGACAGAGACAGTGTGAATGGGGGAGAGACAGAGAGAGAGAGAGAGAGAGAGAGAGAGAATCCCAAGCAGGCTCCACACTGTCAGTGCAGAGCCTGAGGCGGGGCTCGAACTCATGAAACCATGAGATCATGACCTGAGCTGAAACCAGGAGTCAGATGCTTAACTGACTGAGCCACCCAGGTGCCCCTGTTTATTTATTTTTTGAGAGAAAGAGCATGAGTAGAGGAGGGACAGAGAGAGAGAGAAAGAGAGAGAGAGGGCAAGAGAGAATCCCAAGCAGTTTCTATGCTGCCATTGCAGACGTGGAGTTCAAACTCACGAACTTGAGACCATGACCTGAGTGGAAATCAAGAGCCTGAGCCATCCAGGACCTCTTCTTATAAAGACACCAGCCCTATTGGATTAGGGCCCATCCTAGTGACTTCATTTTAACCTTAACCACCTCTGTAAAGGCCGCATCTCCAAATAGAGTCGCATTCTGAGGTCCTAAGTGTTTTGTTTTCCACACATAAAGTTTCAGGGGACACAAATTAGCCATGGCATTAAATAATCATTTTCCCAGATTGACTTACTTCTTCCAACTGTTTAATTGTAGCTTACTTGTTTTCATTTCGTATTCAAAAGAGCACCTTAAAGAAAGTTCAACTGTTGGCTTCCTGGCTGCCCGAAGCAAGTAAGAGGAAATTGGCTTTTGGTAAATTGGTCCATTTTCAGTTAAGACTGAAGCAGCAAAGGTGGAGAGAAACCAGATCTTGAGCCTGTACCGAGCTGTGCCGCAGGTGACTATTTCCCTGAGCCGATAAAAGTCCTCTGCTCAAGCCAGCTCGTCCTGGGGCTACAGTCACTCCCCACCGAAGAGTGCTGATGGACACAGTAGCATTCTTTTTGTCCCCTGGAGTTATTTTTATTAAGTTTTGCTAGGATAAAAACAATTGCTTTGAAATACCTGAATAATTGAAGTTATTGGTATAAACACATATGTTAACACTTTATTGAGGAATAATTTAGAAACAATAACTTAGACCCAGTTAAAGTGCATAATTTGAGTTTTGATATGTATACACATCCACGGGGCACAATCAAGATACATCACCCCCAGAAGTCATTCTTATTTTTTGCATATTATTTACATTATTTTTCAATTTTCTGAGACCAAAAGAGATTGTACCTTTTTAGTTTGAGAGAGAAAAAGAGAGAGAGAGAGAGAGAGAGAGAGAGAGAATCTAAAGTAGGCACCAGGCTCTGAGCTGTCAGCACAGAGTCCAATGCAGGGCTCGAACTCATGAACCGCGAGACCATGACCTGAGCCGAAGTCAGACCCGACTGGCCACCCAGGCACCCCATTTTTTAAGGTTTAGATTTCCCTTTCCCTTTCTCTTGCATGCGAATCCTATGCTTGCACTAATGCTATGGAAGAACACTTTGATTTAAGGTACAGCTTAAATCAAAGATAAAGCTGGGGAATCTGAGCAGGTAAGCTTTTCAGGTTCATTTTTATATTTTAATGTGCTATCACTTATTGAGTGCAGACTAAGTGTTTGGCACTGTGTTAAGTCATGAATAATCTTACTTAATCTCTAAAATGAACACTTGAGGGGCGCCTGGGTGGCTCAGTCGGTTGAGCATCCGACTTCGGCTCAGGTCATGATCTCACAGTTCTTGAGTTCGAGCCCTGAATTGGGCTCTGTGCTGACGGCTCGGAGCCTGGAGCCTGCTTCGGATTCTATGTCTCCCTCTCTCTCTGCCCTTCCCCTGTTTGTGCTCTCTCTCTCTCTTTGAAAAATAAATAAACATTAAAAAAAGTAAAATAAAATGATCAGTCGAGGTGCTATGGTTTAAGCCACCCAGTCAGTGGTTTTTTGTTATGGTGCCCTCAGCAAACTAATACAGATGACAAAAGGGACTTTGCAGAAGCGATTACATTAGAGATCTTGCTATGGGGACATTATCCTGCATTATATGGGTAGGCAAGGTGTAATCACAGGATCCTTATAAGTAAAAGAGGGGGGCAGGAGGGCCAGAGTCAGAGAAGGGAATGTGACCCAGCATGAAACAGACTCAACTGACTGTTCCTCGTCTTGAAGACGAGAGCCCTATGCCGAGGATTGCAGCCACCTCTAGGAAGCTGGAAAAGGCAAGGATGTGGATTCTTCCTTAGATACTCTAGGAGGAACACAACCCTACAGACACCTTGATTTTAGCCCAGTGAACCCCAGTTTCAGACTTCTGGTCTCCAGAGCTGGAAGATAGTGCATTTGTTTGTTTTAAGCTGTCAAATTGGTGGTAAGTTTTTACATCAGCAATTGGAAATTAATACATATGGAATTTTTTTTTCACTTCAAAGAAGACATAACATTACTAAATTTGAGAACCTCTGCGTATTGAAGGAGATCTATAGTTAATCAAAAGTTTATGTTGAGAAGGAATTTAAGATTTAAGTGTTACAAAGGGTAATCTACATTGGAGAATAAATTGGATAAGGTGGAGATTAAGGCCAAAGAGATTGAAAGGAAGCTACTGTCAGAGTTGAAGGAAAAGATGATGGGTACCTGAACTTGGGTTTCCAGATAAGGGGGTGTGTTTGAGAGGGTTAGTGGGAAGAATCAACAGTACTTGTTAAAGGCTGGGGTATGGTGTTGGATGACATTCAAGTTCATGGCTAAGGGAATTGGGGGGACCATTCTTGTTTGATGACTGAGTTGAAATGTATGACATCACTCAAAAGCAAAAGGTAAAATGAGGAAACAAATGGGGTCAGAACTCGGGTTATCCATTTTACCTTGGTTACCTCCCAAATTGTTTTATAGATACAGTAAATATTCACTCAGATTAACCATTCTGTAGTGACTAGGTCATTTAATGACTCAACACATCTCCAAAACCAGAAATGAGTCAGGGCCCATGTGATCTGACTTTTGAAAATACTGCTTTTGGCACATCGAGAGAGAGAGAGAGAGAGAGAGAGAGACTGTGAGAGAGAGCCCATGTCTTAGTGCAAGGATCATGCAAACATTCTGAGTCCTTAGTAGGTGTCATGTGGGTCATCAGTATTTAAATTACTGTCTTTATCTAATGAGTTCGCAACCTGGGTGGCTATTTATTTAAAACTTTTTTTTGAGAGGCAAGAGTACCAGTTGGAAATAGGTACCAATGTGAAATATCAGCACCTAGGAGAAAAATTTTTGCAAACTTGTTATATGTTGTGTGTTAGTCATTGCTCTCCAACCAGGTCACATGAGTTTGAAAGCAGAAGTTGTATCTTTAACAATCTATTGATTTTCAAGCTATATAGAGAGACTGTTTTTTAACATAGGCTTAGATATTTCATTCACGCATTAATGGGGACATTCCCCAATTCCTGGAAGACTTTAACCAATCAATAGAGTTTTTGCAAGTTTTTCCTCTTAAATTTTTACTGAAAGCTTTTGTACCTACAACCCTTGTGGGATGAAATGAGTGGAAAAGTAACGCGTGCGCGTACACACACACACACACACACACTCAGCAAGAGACTCAAAACCACCCAATCATTCTTGGGCTAACGGCTTATTTTATTGTGGAACACAAGATCTTCTAGTTGTGACTTTTAAAGTATTATAATTTAGCAGTCATACTGCCTGCTACTAAAGTTGCTTCTAGTTCGGAGGGTGACGTTAAATCTGTCTTCCAGGGGCGCCTGGGTGGTTCGGTCGGTTGAGCGTCCGACTTCGGCTCAGGTCACGATCTCACGGTCCGTGAGTTCAAGCCCCGCATCGGGCTCTGTGCTGACAGCTCGGAGCCTGGAGCCTGTTTCAGATTCTGTGTCTCCCTCTCTCTCTGCCCCTCCCCTGTTCATGCTCTGTCTCTCTCTGTCTCAAAAATAAATAAACGTTAAAAAAAAAAATCTGTCTTCCAATGTGTATTTTGCAGCACGCTCATTCTGTGGGATTTTTGACTCACGCAAAAACATTGTCAGCCAAATTAAATTTGGGCAATACTAGATTAAATACAGTTAGGCTGTTTTCTCAAAGTCGATCAAGTAAGAATGTAGCCACACATCCCTGGGAAAGGATAGAGTTACGGTATTGACCCCAGCTCCATACTCGTTGTCAACTTATTTGGTGGGACTAATATTCCATGAAGGACAATTCTGGAGACACTGGTATTGAGCAACTTATCTTCATGTTTGGGCCTTGATTCCCAGCTGCTTCACCTCCTAAAGCAATTTGAGAATCGCTGTTCTATGCGTGCAGAAAAAGCTAGATTATCTAAGAGTAGACGTACTATGAACAAGAGTGCCAATTCCTCGGTAACGATTCTCACTGTTTCCTTTGATAGTACTCCCGAATTTTAACTGGGCACAGAGCCGCCCAGAATAGTCTGCTTTTCAAACCTCCTTTGTACGAGGTGAGAATGTTAACTGCATTCCCGAGGCACGGCTGTGAAAAATCTCTGCGTCGTGTCCTCAAAGGAAAGGGGCATATTTTCAATCTCCTCTTCTGAGTGGAGGATGGCAGAGAAATAGGATAGGAATATTCTCATGGGACTCTCATGGGACTCTCATGGGCTACTTTACCTGCCGTGGAGCGCCTCCCTGGTGTTCTACCTCAGGGAGAAATAAATAATCTCTTTCAAGCCATATTTTATTGTGGAGTCTTTGTTATAGCGTCTGAATTTATATCCTAACTAATTACTGAATATATGGATAAGGAGGAATAAGGGACATTAGAGAACATGCCAATCTTGGGTGCTGAACACACTTGGGACAACTCTCGTTTGTTGATGAAGGAGGTGAAGGGGATGGTTTTTTTCTTTTCTGATTATTTATGATTCTTTCTTACTGCCATACTCTCTGTGAACAGTACACACATCAACGGTGACTTATCTTCCTCCTGAGGCTGTTGGTAAGCCTATTGACATAATTCATTTCCATCATTTTCTTTTGCAGCCTGTTTCTTCGGAATTCAAGGTGGAAAACCTGACACACACACACACACACACACACACACACACGCACACACAGCAACAAATGGATTCTTCCTTTTCTCAAGCCAATTTTCCGAAGAAATAGAGAACACTCAGGAAGTGTTGACAAACCTGAACTATCATTCTCGTTTCCATGTAGGCTCTTGATAGAAATTGAATTAACCAGGCATCTATAAACCCAGTTTTGTGCCAAATGCTCTGGTTAAAACAGAAGACAAAGTAGGGGTTTGGTTTTTTTGTTTTTTGTTGTTTTTTTTTTTGCACAGATATGCTCTATGGGGTTCTCCTTTACAGGTACAATGTTTCCAATTTGGGACTTACCAATCAACAAGTACTGAACACCTTTTTTCTTTCTTTCTTTCAAAAACTTTTAATGTTTATTTTTGAGAGAGAGAGAGAGAGAGAGAGGGACAAAGCACAAGCAGGAGAGGGCAGAGAGAAAGGGAGAAAGACTCTGAAGCAGGCTCCAGGCTCTGAGCTGTCAGCACAGAGCCCGATGCGGGGCTCAAACCCACGGACTGTGAGATCATGATCTGAGCCGAAGTCAGACACCCAACTGACTGAGCTACCCAGGCGTCCCTTATCTTTTTTTTTTTTTTTTTTTTAAGTAGACTCCAAGCCCAGTGTGAAGCCCACCTGGGGCTTGAACTCATGACCCTGCGATCAAGACCTGAGCTGAGATCAAGAGTCTGATGCTCAATCTACTAAGGCACCCAGGCACCCAAGTACTGAACACCTTTTATGTATCTAGTGTTGCTGTAGGTATTGCGGATGCTATACGATAACAGAAAAAAAAAAATGATCCTTTGAGATGAATGAACGGATCACATGTAGCAATTAGCAAACAATAGAATCCAGTATATCAAGAACTGATCCTGATTTTGTAGCTCTAGGCATCCACGAGATCAGTTTTAGCCCAATGAATGACTGATTTCTAGTAATCTTGCTGGCCAAAATTTCTGTAGTTCTCTGCCAGAGAAGTAATTTCGTTACACAGGGAAAAGTCAGGAGGCATTGGGTATGAGAGAAGATTAGGTTAGGCGGTGGTGAAGTGACACGGAAAGCGTTTCCTCCCGGTTTGTGCCCTCGAAAGCCCCAGTTCTGATACGGCCCATTTGCCATTTGCATTGCTTTCCAGGTTTGCAAAATGACTTGCAGTGTCAGAGAACGTGTTCCGAATGTCAGGAAAGAAAACGAGGCAGGTAACTTTGATGGAGACAAATAAACCCTTTTTCCAAGTAACGCCTGTGCCTGCAGGTGCCTTCATGATTGACTGAAATGTGTGCCCCCAGGGCCAAACCCGCATTTTCTAGATGAGGAAAGCTCATTTTGATACTGACTGCATTATCTGGAGGCAGAAATACTCACAGATTCTTGCTCCATAGTCATTTACACATCTCAGTGTTTTCTAGCCCCGAGGCATCTCAGGGACTCACGGCAATTTTTCTTTGACCCTCGTTATTCACAGGATCAATACAGTGCCAGTATTCCGACGGCACAAGAACGGAGGTGATGCAGCAGAATTTTTGGAGGATGAACTTGAGCCTCAAAAACTACGTTTTCTGTACAGAAATGTTACAGGTGCCCCAAAAGTACGCACCGTGACTTTTCTCTCCCGGGTGCTCTTGAGGAGAAAATTACTCTGCCGCTTGTTAAAACAAGAAGGCAGATTTTATTTAGGGCTATCACGATAGGTGTAGGAACCACCCCAGCGGGGTTTTGCAGCAGAGGAGAGAGATCGGACTCAATTCTGAACACAACAAGATAAAATGGGCATTTATGGACAAGGAATAGGGGTGGTAGGTGGTAGAGAATTATTAGTAAGAGGGTCGGGTACTTCTTTGCGGGAGTGACCTAACAGGATTCTCCCTGATGAGGCAAGCTGAGGGCCAAGTACAAGCCAGCACCCCCCGACCCCCCACTGAGGTGGGATATGTGTGATATTCTTCAGGCGCTCCTGGCTGCCCAAGAACAAAGGAAAGGACAGAACACAAAAGGTTCAACTGATCATCTCCATGCAAATGTCACAGTAATATTACAAAGAAAAACCGCAATCTTCTCAATAGCCCAATCTGCAGGAACTCCCTAATGTTAATGCTTTGCTAGAGGGACAAAAAACCCTAGCTGGACAATAGGAGAGAAAAGCAGAAATTCACATCAAATTATTCGGGATTTAGGGGAGAAAATGTGCCATTTGTTGCGCACTGATGTTGTGGACTAGAATTCACGTAGCACACAGGTAACGTGACCCAACCCTAGTCATTACGAGTATTAACCTGATGTTGGTGCCGCAATCAGGGAACATCTGGTCTTTGCCTTGTCAACTCTAGATGTCACTCTAAGATCGTGAGTTAGGTGCATCCAAATCGACTGCAGAGGCCCTGACTTCCCTGAATTCCTCTTAGCTGACTCATGGTGCAGTTTTCGGTTTCAGTTCTTGTAATTACCACAGATGGTGGGATCTATTTGCTCAACCTAATGACGGGCACATTCTGCTTCTATCCAGGATGAAATGCAAACACAGGATAGCGATGGAGACGAGTGACGATTCCTGAGATTTCTGGTTTCAGGGCACGAGTTCTCTGCCACTCAGGGTCTGTTTGCACGCAACTGTGTGGGCACCGGTACCAGGGAAAAGGAACCGGTCTGTTCCCTTCCTCATCCTGTTTTTTTCAGAGCCATATGAGTGTTTGGAATGCGGGAGGCAAAGGGTTCCTCTTCCTTACTCTCCGTGGTGATTTAAAATTCTCTCTTGCCACTTTTTTTTTGCACTGAATGTTTGGTTTGAGAAGAATTGCCACAGACTGCAAAAAAATGTTGTTCTTTTGATTCACAAATGGGGTGTTTTGAAGTTAGCACTGCAAATGTGTTCAAACAGTATGCAAATTGAAACCTCAATGATTGAATAGCTGAAAACAATCAGCCCGGGATTTAGCTTATATTATAGAGCACATTATTGGCAATCGGTCTAAGCTGGACCATGTCGGCCGGGAATTCGGGGAAAGAGGGCGCTGTGAAGGGAGACAAGGAATTTAAACAAATGCTTGAGCAACGCCAACTCTATGGCTCCAAAGACCACCACCAGTCTCCTCCTGACTAGATTGGCTGGTGAGTCATTATTTTTGAAACTCAAAACCGTCTACACCACACAAGTTGTCTGCATGAACATGACTGTACCATTGGGCTGTCATCGTTAACATGACTTTACTCTTCCACTGTCTTCGTGAATGAGCTTCACTAGTCTGCAAACTCTCGCCCAGTAGAGGGAAGTCGCAAGTAACTCTATTATTCATTCCGGGAACTTCCCGAAAAACCCAACTTAATGGACATCAGACTATTGAGTTTTTCGACAGACAGCATCAGATAAGCATTTTCTGCACAGGCTTCTTTGAAACCCTCACCTTTCGGTGTCCACCAATTCGAAAATCTTATATCATGATTCCTACCTATCCTAATGAGACCCAGCACTGAAAGAGCTTTCACCAACCCCAAATCTCATATATATTCTAACTTGACCCTACCCCTCTAAGATTAAGTAGGGTTCTTTCTTACCAATTAACTCAGCTTTGTGTCATCACCAGGTTGTTTGGGGGGTGTTTTCTTGTAGCCAGCAACGCCGTCGATCTCTCAAATGCATCTGCTTATTGATTATTTTTTCCATCCCCAAACGCTAGCGGCCCTTGGATCCTATACTCTCCTGGTCCCTCCCTACCCAGAAGGCATCTCGTTTTCAAGATTCCCCATGGACTCCTTTATACAGATGACTGTAAAATTATACCTTCAGCAAGAATCATTTCTGCTTTCCCCCCAAAATGAAAGGTTCCTCTTGAATATTTCTTTGTCAATGCAAATTCAGCAGGTTCCTGACGCCCTCTCCTCCTTTTCCCGTTTCTGATAAATAGCACTACAAGACAGGTGAATTTGAATGATCTCTGATTCATTTCTTTCCTTTATTGCCTATAAACAACAGGTCTGTAAGTCCTGTCAATTTACTCCCAAAAACATTGGTATTGATCATCTTCTTTGTATTTCTGCCACTGTCCTATCAGTCCAGGCTTTTATCTTGTGGTCCATAAACTTTATTGTGTGCGTAGACTCCTTGGAGATTTCATTGGAATTTGTGAATCATTCCCCGCCCGCCCCCCCCAAAATGTAATTGTGCGCATGCATGCATGCGAGATTTTGAGTATAATATCAGAAGGTTCACAGAACCCCTGAAGTCAAAAATTCTTGTCCTAGCAGTACTCTCTGTCTCTAATATCTTTCTCATTCCATCCCTGTGGCACTCACATTAACCTTGATAATATCACCCTTTATAAATGACCGATAATGGCTTCTTATAAACTTGAGAACAAAATCTGAGGCTCATTTGGGCATTTCAAAAGCCTTTCTCAATCGTGTGAATGGGACTCAGACTACCCTTTCCATTTTATACCCTGAAATATAGAAATAAAATACACCACCCTCCCCATTAAATGGGCACATATTGAACACTCATCACATACAAGGGACCTCTGTACTGGCTACAGAGGTACCAGCAACCCCCTCACCCTAAGCCCCTGTCCTCTTCCCTCCACCCTTGCTCTGGCACATTTTCTCCTCTGTGTCAGACACAAGAGAACTGTGTGGGCTTTGGAGTTCAGGCAGACCTGGGGTTTTTGTTTTTAAATTTCAATCTGTGTCTTAATCTCTTTTTTTAATTTTGTTTTTTATTTTTTATTTTTCAAAATTTACATCCAAATTAGTTACATATAGTGCCACAATGATTTCAGGAGTAGATTCCTTAATGCCCCTTACCCATTTGGCCCATCCCCCCTCCCACAACCCTCCAGCAACCCTTTGTTTGTTCTCCATATTTATGAGTCTCTTCTGTTTGTCCCCCTCCCTGTTTTTATATTATTTTTGTTTCCCTTCCCTTATGTTCATCTGTTTTGTCTCTTAAAGTCCTCATATGAGCGAAGTCATATGATATTTGTCTTTTTCTGACTAATTTCGCTTAGCATAATACCCTCTAGTTCCATCCATATCATTGCAAATGGCAAGATTTCATTCTTTTTGATTGCCAAGTAATACTCCATTGTATATATAGACCACATCTTCTTTATCCATTCATCCATTGATGGACATTTGGGCTCTTTCCATACTTTGGCTATTGTTGATGGTGCTGCTATAAACATGGGGGTGCATGTGTCCCTTTGAAACAGCACACCTGTATCCCTTGGATAAATGCCTAGTAGTGCAATTGCTGGGTCGTAGGGTAGTTCTATGTTTAGTTTTTTGAGGAACCTCCATACTGTTTTCCAGAGTGGCTGCACCAGCTTGCATTCCCACCAACAATGCAACAGAGATTCTCTTTCTCCGCATCCTCGCCAACATCTGTTGTTGCCTGAGTTGTTAATGTTAGCCATTCTGACTGGTGTGAGGTGGTACCTCATTGTGGTTTTGATTTGTATTTCCCTGATGATGAGTAACGTTGAGCATTTTTTCATGTGTCGGTTGGCCATCTGGATGTCTTCCATGGAGAAGGGTCTCATGTCTTTTGCCCATTTCTTCACTGGATTATTTGTTTTTTGGGTGTTGAGTTTGATAAGTTCTTTATAGATTTTGGATACTAACCCTTTATGTGATATGTCATTTGCAAATATCTTCTCCCATTCTGTCGGTTGCTTTTTAGTTTTGCTGATTGTTTCCTTTGCTGTGCAGAAGCTTTTTATTCTGGTGAGGTCCCGGTAGTTCATTTTTGCATTTGTTTCCCTTGCCTCCGGAGACATGTTGAGTAAGAAGTTGTTGCAGCCAAGATCAAAGAGGTTTTTGTCTGCTTTCTCTTTGAAGATTTTGATGGCTTCCTGTCTTACGTTTAGGTCTTTCATCCATTTTGAATTTATTTTTGTGTATGGTGCAAGAAAGTGGCCCAGGTTAATTTTTCTGCATGTCACTGTCCAGTTTTCCCAGCACCACTTGCTGAAGAGACTGTCTTTATTCCATTGGATATTCTTTCCTGCTTTGTCAAAGATTAGTTGGCCATATGTTTGTGGGTCCATTTCTGGGTTCTCTATTCTGTTCCATTGATCTGAGTGTCTGTTCTTGTGCCAGTACCATACTGTCTTAATGATTACAGCTTTGTAGTATAGCTTGAAGTCTGGGATTGTGATGCCTCCTGCTTTGGTTTTCTTTTTCGAGATCGCTTTGGCTACTCGGGGTCTTTTCTGGTTCCAGACAAATTTTAGGATTATTTGTTCTAGCTCTTGAAGAATGCTGGTGTTACTTTGATAGGGATTGCATTGAATATGCAGATTGCTTTGGGTAGTATCGACATTTTAACAATATTTGTTCTTCCTATCCAGGAGCATGGAATCTTTTTCCATTTTTTTTTTGTGTCTTCTTCAATTTCTTTCATAAGCTTTCTATAGTTTTCAGTGTATAGATTTTTCACCTCTTTGGTTAGATTTATTCCTAGGTATTTTATGGTTTTTTTGTGCAATTGTAGATGGGATTGATTCCTTGATTTCTCTTTCTGTTGCTTCATTGTTGGTGTATAGGAATGCAACCGATTTCTTTTTAAAAAAATTTTGTTTTTAATGTTTATTTATATTTGAGAGAGACAGAGACAGAGTGTGAACAGGGGAGGGGAAGAGAGAGGGAGACACAGAATCCGAAACAAACTCCAGGCTCTGGGCTATCAGCCCAGAGCCTGACACGGGGCTCGAACTCACAAGCCATGAAATCATGACCTGAGCCAAAGTTGGACGCTTAACCGACTCGAGCCACCCGGGGACCCCTAAGAATGCAACCGATTTCTGTGCATTGATTTTATATCCTGCAACTTTGGTGCCTAGCAGTTTTTTGGTGGAATCTTTTGGGTTTTCCATCTGCGAAAGTGGGTTTCATCTGCGAAGAGTGAAATTTTGACCTCCTCCTGGCCAATTTGGATGCCTTTTATTTCTTTGTGTTGTCTGATTGCAGAGGCTAAGACTTCCAATACTATGTTGAATAACAGTGGTGAGAGTGGACATCCCTGTCTTGTCCCTGACCTTAGGGGGAAAGCTCTCAGTTTTTCCCCATTGAGGATGATATTAGCCTTGGGTCATTCTTATATGGCTTTTATGATCTCGAGGTATGCTCCTTCTATCCCTACTTTCTTGAGGGTTTTTATCAAGAAAGGATGCTGTATTTTGTCAAATTCTTTCTCTTAGGCAGACCTGGGTTTTAAATGATGAATAGCAGAGTATGTCACCCCAAAATATGACTCTTTGGCATTAGGATTATTTGAGTTGATTATTCTGGGAAACAGTAGTCATAGGAGAAGCTCCGAAAATAAAATAGAAGTCACCCTTTTGTAAGGGAAATTTATATTTATAAGGAGATCTCTATTGGCAAGGGTACCTCCTTCTCTGTATCAGGAAGAGAAGGGCGACTAAATCACAAAAGAATCTTGTCAATGGAAAAGGCTCTGGACTGAAATCTGCATAACAACCCTTACCTTTGTGTACCATGTATTTTCCAATAAAAACCCTTTCTTCTTTATTTGCAGTTGAAGATGGTATTTAAGGCAGAGATCTAAGCCAATTATTTGAGTTATTCATATTTCTTTGGGTATCTCCTATCTATACCTGAGGTATACATATTAATAAACTTCTGTTCATTTTTCTTTTGTTAATCTGCCTTTTATTATAGGGTTCTCAGCAAATAGCTCAGAAGGGTAGAGAAAATAATTATTATTTTTTCCTCTATGGAAACATCAATCTCTATTCTACCAATCTGACTTCTGAGTCTCCCCATTTCTCCTAGAGATAGAAATAATAGTAACTATTCACAGGCTTGAGATGAAGGTTACAGAGGACAACACAAAATGCCCAGAACAAAGCTTGTCACCCAGAAGCTAGCTCTTTCCAAGATCAATATATAATTTGAATGCCTTCTGAGCTAATGAATAATTGCTAAGGTTACTTATCCGGTGAACCTCTCAGCAGCAGATATGTCTCTCACAACTGGCCTGCCCAAGTCAGCAAATCCTGAACGTGTACGAGCTTCTCAGCAAACTCTGTACTGTGTCATCTGCCAGGGTGTGGGGTAAGCAGTGATTCCATGAATGAGCCCTCAACCGTTTCAGCATGTGACCTCTTCCAACTTTGAGCACAGAATAACCTCAGCTCCTTTGGCAGAAAAGCTCTAGACAAAGTCTACAAACTCAGAGAGCACTAGCCGAAAAATCCTAACACGTAACCAGAGACAACCTTGTAACTTAGCACAGATTTCTCAATGATAAAACCCTCGTGATGTTTTTATTCATATTCACTTATTTAATTAAGGGCTGAAGTTTTATTTTCCCCCACCAGGAGAGGATAAGAGATGGCTAGTGAGAATATTAAGTATTTTAAGTTACATTTTTAAAAAAATTTTTTTTAATGTTTTTATTTATTTTTGAGACAGAGAGAGGCAGAGCATGAGCAGGGGAGGGGCAGAGAGAGAGGGAGACACAGAATCAGAAGCAGGCTCCAGGCTCTGAGCTGTCAGCCCAGAGCCCGACACGGGGCTCGAACTCACAGACTGTGAGATCATGACCTGAGCTGAAGCTGGATGCTCAACCAACTGAGCCACCCAGGCGCCCCTAAGTTACATTTTTTTAATGTATGAGTTTACATCCCATGAAGGAGAAACATGCCTTTATTGAGCACATATATAAGCACTATACTATGCTTGGGGAGAGAGTTTTGGAGGAGTCCTGGGAAGAGGAGTTTTAGGAAAATAAAAAAGGCAGTTGCTGATCTAAAATGACTTATAGTCTTAGTAGGAAGGCAGAAGTTATTTCTGAAGTCATTAGACCACAATTATATTCTAAACCAAAGAATCTTAGAACTGATTTTCAATATCATTGGCTTCCTATTATTTTATGGGATTGAGAACATTATTATGAGATGGGCTTCACCAGAATGCTGAGAGAGAGAGAGAGAGAGAGAGAGGTTAGAACTGGGCTGTGACTTATGTGTGCACTTTAGTATGGGTTCAGGAAGGGCTGGTCTCTTGGGGAGTGCTTTCTTTCCATTCCTAGGCATGTACGTGGGACGGGGGGAAGTCCCACTTTCCCCTCCTTTAAAATCTAGGACCTCATTGTATTAGAGTCAGATCCTTCCATCTACCAGGCTGAGACCCAAACACCGTGGGGGTTGTTACCAGAAACAGCAACATCTAATGGGGGTGGGGGGAACCCTGCCTCCCCCTTCCTCTCTCGAACCTGAGAAGCTTGATTCAATCTTAGCCCCTTTCAGCCCTGCAGGCAAAGCTGCAGTGAAGGAGCACGGTGTGAGCTCCTTCTCTGTGGCTCTCATGCTGTGGCACAGCGTGAGCAGTGGCATCCCTGGGTGAGCGAGATGGACAGGTCTCCCCTGCCTCAGTTAGAGGTAGCAGCTGAGGCTGGGGACCACTCTCCTCGCAGGAGTAAGTAAGGAGAGGAAGGGACGGGAACCTGACCTTGGCAATGGCCAAGGATTCTTGAGTTTGAAGGGTGGTCTCCCACGTCTGCCCATCTCCTCCGTCATGCTCAGGGAAGAAAGAAAGAAAAAAAAAGCTCTAGCTGTCTGTAATCACTGCAGACTTGGAAGCAGCTTTCCCTCCTGTCAGCAGGAGAATGCATTTCCTTATCCATCACAACCTTCAGATAACCCGGTTTATGCCCTACAACAGTGTCGTCCTGTCTGGCGACAAACAGATTTCAATTGTCACTTGCCCGAGCTGCCTTTTAAAATAAATTCAAAGGACGGTGGAGGCGGATGTCTTGCCCGTCTCCCCCAACAGGCCGCAGTGAATGCCAAGGGCACCGCACGTATGCCTCCCCTTCAGGGTAGTTTTGCATTTCTGAGTTCACGTTTGTGCTCCTTCCGCGGGCTGTGGGTGTCTATTTTGATCAGATAAAGTAAGTGGTGTGGGGGAATATGACCTCTTGAAGGCTCGGGAGCGGTGGGGGGTGCGGGGAGGGTGGGGGAAGAGGCCTTAGCTGGGCTACTCTGGCTACTGACCATCAACCACACTTAACTCCTGAGATGTCAAGGAATATTCAGAGCAAAGCGTTCCCACCTGCTGTGACAGTCCTGGGTGTCGCCACCGTGTCTCAAGGGCTGGTGAAGTCCAAGTCCCTTTCTAACTTCCATCTAAAGGGTTCTTCATCCCAAAGCCAGAGCTGGGGTCCGCTCTCACCAGGTTCAGAGGAGGTATTAGCCAACCCGGTATCCCCTGTGCCCCTTCCTAGGCACATCTGATCAGCCTGTGAAATTCTTATTCATATATATACCTTGGAGAGGTGAGTTGCTTTTATTGCGTGCGTGTGTGCGTGTGTGTGTGTGTGTGTGTTGTACTTTTGAACATTTATGAGCCAGGTGCTTTTTAACTCCTCATATTGAATGAGTAATACATATTGAGTCTGACCATTATACAACAGCTAAAATCCCATAATTACATAGTTCCCCACCTTCAAGTCTGAAGTTCAAATCCCGGACGTACACTCGCTAGATATTTAACCAATTGAATCACACAACTACTTTGAGTCTCCATTTCCCCTCTGTCGTCAAATGCTCTACCCCTGAACTATATACCCCCACCTTGCATTTCCCCTCTGTAACAACGAGGACATGGTCTCTCTCTTATCAGGGTTTTGGGATGCGAAAAGAGAAGATGTACCTGAAAACATCCACCCGGGGGCCAGCATACAGAAGGCGCTCAGCTATGAGTTCCTTTCCTACCTGCCAGTTTACAACCCCATCATAAATCCATGGTAATTTGCGAGAGAAGGTGTAGAAAAGAAGGTTATTTGCACCACACTGTATTTCTGATTCAGGAGACATATAAAAAAACAACAACAAAGAATCAAAACAATCTTAGTTCCAAAGATGATAGACAATACATAGGACAACGTTTACTTTTGGTACTTGTTACTTTTACTGCCAAAATTTGATTATATTCAGTATGGATATAGTTTTTATGATACGTTGTAATAATCGTTATTGATCCCGTGAAATTGTAGGCAATCACATGTATGATGGTATGATCGTCTCCAAGTTAAAATAGAGCATGACCTTGGGGCGCCTCGGTGGCTCAGTCGGTTATGTGTCCGACTCTTGATTTCGGCTCAGGTCATGATCTCACGGTTCATAGGTTTGAGCCCCACGTTGCGCTCTGAGCTGACAGTTCAGAGCCTGGTTGGGATTCTCTCTCTCCCACTCTCAAAATAAATAAATAAACTTAAAAAAATGGAGCATAACCTGGGTAAGCTATGTCTATGATATCTTCGTACCTTGCATGATCTTAATGTCTTTGTTCTTTTCCTTGCACATTCCTCTGTGTGTAATATGCAGCACGTGAATATACGAGCCTCCCGATATACTCTTTCCAACCCTGTTTAAAGAAAGAGTAGACGTTATCTTGATTTGCACTCTCTTTCTCTTAAGTATGTGAACTGAGAGTGTTTAAACTTCTCAACATCTGGTTAATGGCAAAGATAAAACCTGAATCTAATTTTCCTGATGATCTGAGCACTCTTTCTACTTTTTTTTTTTTTTTATTATAAAGTACTGAGGAATCAGTAGTCTCTTCTCAACAGACTTGGCAAAACATCCTCAAACGTACTTTCTCAAAGCATTTGGCATGTGAACACAGTGTCAAAATCGCAATAGTTTTGGTCCGAGAGAGAAGTCCACCAGGCTTTAGGACAGCCCGCTCCCTGCTTTGTGCGTTGTCATGGTGTGATTTGACCATAAGGTGGCAGGAGCCTCCAAATAGTAAATCTAAGTGAAAAAAGCACTGACAACGGTTTGTGCAAATATTGCATATGTTCGATACGTACATATGTGCAAACATCTTAAGCCCCTTGTTCTTTTGCCTCTATTTTAAGGGCGCTCTACCTAGCCTCTTGTGGGATGAATCGTCTGAAGATAAATCCTCCAGTAAAGCTCGTGTCTGCGGGACCCTCCCCTTTCCCCTCTCTGCCTAATGTTCTGTTTCTGTCACAGAGGGGCAAGTAGGAGGGAAATATATGTCAGAGCATCCCAAAATGGACTGGAACACTTAGCTCTTCTGTGATGATTGCTCTACTAGCTAACTTATGAGCCAGTGGGAACAGGGACATATTAATATCGTTGTTTCCTTTTTTGGCCATTTCTCTCAGGGTGTAATATGCAGTAAAGTGATATATAACAGCCTACATGGGGCTATCGTAGAGACCTATTTTAAATTGCTTAATTGGGCTTGTCATCTTAGAGCTGGGAGGTGTGGGAAGTTTACAGAAGGGAGGAAAGACACTTAATTGGTGCTGTGTTCCATATATCTTTATGTAACAGCAGGCTCTTGAGAGGGGGGATATCTTGTATAAAGAATGTGAGCAAGACCAATCAAGTGAGGATCCAGGCAAAGCCTCCAAGGGCACACAGGTTGTGCTGGAACCACAGCTAGCATGGCAGTGACAGCGTGATTAAGAACCTGTTTCTAGAAGTTTCCTGCATCTTCCAATCTTGAAAAGAGTCAGATTCTTTAAATGAGTGAAGTTTTTGCTATAAAAAGGCTCAGTCAACCCTCACAAAGCAGCCACAAGCAGAGAAGAAAATCTTCCCAAAGTGTGAAAAAAAAAAAAAAATCAATGAAGCATCCCATTTGAATTCAGGGCTCAGGCTTGCAAAATACTGTCAAGGCACGATGCTCTGCAGATCTGAAAGTAGCTGTGACCTAAGCTTTAGAAATCACTTGTTCCCCGTTGGCACTTGGCCTGTAATTAATGGTTTAATGGCTGGAGCCTTGTTTAGGGAAAGCAGGGATTGCCCTATACCCCGCCCATGTGTTCATCTGTAGTCCCGAGGAGCCTGTGGGACAGCCAGTGCCTACGTGGCTCAGGGTGGCCCTGCTGGTGCTGGCTGTCAGGGGTGTCCCCTCCGGGCACTGGGCCCTCCCTGTCCGCAGCTCACTGCAGTAGACTGCGGCAAACTACAGGCACGCCCCGTTAAAGGCACAGCACTGTATTCCCTCCAGCCAGGCTCCATCTTTGGCCTCACCTAGAAGAGTCTGGCACCATCAGGCAGGGAGCAGGTTTTCAGCAGAGGCTCCGGGAGCCGCTCGTCTCCAGGGCCGCCGTCTGTGGAGGGCCGAAAAGTGGTATTTTTAGGTTACATTTCTTCTTAGGTGTCTTAGAGCTGGCCTGACGGATCTGATAAAAACCCAGTTTTCCTTAGAGGGGGCGATGCTTCCTGTGCATTCATTCATTCATGTAATATTTTTGAGGCTTTTATTATATGCCAAGGATGCTGCTGAACTGGACGTTAGCAATGCAAGCATAGCGCTTCCCTTCATCCTTCTCTGTGACCAAAGGTAAATACTTTAAATGCTCCCTTCCGACGTGATAAGCATTCATCTGAGTGCTAACTGCCCAGACTTAGTAAGGAGGCCTTCAAGGTTGAGAAGGAGAAAGAAGAAAGTTGAATTTAGATGAGCAAAGGGAAGGCCAAAAAAGCATCCCTGGTGTGGGTGAGTGAGGTCTTAATTGTCCCAAGGGAAGACAGGGTGACATCACCCCCGGTGGGGGGGGAGGGCTCTCTGAACGCTGAGGGGCCGGGACAGCGATGTTGATTTTGTTTTCTACTGCAGTCATCTGGAGTGAGTGTGTGGCTCTGCCTTTATTCACTGACAAGCCAGAAGCCCCTGTGTGCCTCAGTTGCCTCATCTGTAAAATGGGGCTGCTAAGAGCACACGAGCTTAGAGCACTGTTCGGGGAGCCACATGAGAAAATACACACGGAGTGCCCTGCCTGGTGCCTGGCTCGTGCTGCAGAGAGGTCAGAGGGGGGCTTTCTTGAAGCAAGAAGTGGAGGATGCTGAGGCACACCTTCCTCCTCACCCAGGACTTCCTGTCGCGGGATCGGGTCTGGCTGTACGGATAACCGCGGTGCGCACCCGTAAGAGGCTGTGAGGTGCGGCAGGCACCCTGGGCTTCTGAACCCCCACCCTGCTGTGGAACTTGAGCCGGGCCCCTAACGTCTCTGCACCCCAGCCCCCTCGCTTTCAAAAACAGGAATAACGATATCCCCCGCAGATTCACTGTAGGGAGTAAATGAGATAACACGTGCCGAGGTTCTAGCTCTGTACCAGGCACCCCGGAAGAACCCAGTGCACACCAGTCCTCGTCTTTCCCTACTCCGGTCTGGGCCATACAGAGGCTGGAAGAAATCGGTCGGCATGGAATCTTCTTCCTGGGAGCAGGGCGGGGTTGCCGCAGCAGTCAAGGGAGATCCGGGAAGGCACGCTCAGCCCTGGGGCGGTCAGGATGGGTGACAGCAATTTCAGACACTCTCCCTGTGGGAGAACGGTTTGGGGGAGGGGAGGGGGGCAGTGGGGGAACCCAGAAAAGCACTGGGATGAGTGTGGGGACCGAGGGCGGCTGTAGTCACTGTAGTTTCCTGCAAGAGGAGGCCTCAGCAGAGAGCAGAGGCAGGGCTGGCTCGCCAAGGGTGAAACCTGGCCGGTGACTGGGGCCAGAGAGGGGGTCCCAGGCCCCCACTGGTAGCATCGGAAGGCCTTCCTTAGGAGGATAAGGGAAAGAGCCAGCCCGCATGCAGCTGGCAGAGGGACGCCCCCTGAAGAGGGTGCAAGAGGCCTGAGGAAGCAGACAACATCTACACTGTGATAAAAATCCTTTGAGATTCAGGTTCCCAGCTCTGTGACCTTGACAATGCCCTTTACTGCTCCGGGTATGCAGGAAACGCTCACACCCAGTGCCCTGAGTCTCAGGCTTTTGAGAGGATGAAGTCGATGGCCGATGCTCAAGCTTCTCCCACAGAAGCTAGGGCATGTGGTGCCTCGGGGGCACCCCGGAAACGCAAACGCGAGGGCCATGAGATGCGGTTATCTGTGCTGGATGACACATTCAGTGCTAGTTAGAATACCTCTCTCTTCTACCCCTCTCTGCCTCTCTCAGCCTGCGGAATCTCACAAGGCAGGAAGGATGTGTTACAGAGGCACAAAGTAGGTGTCGTAAGTGTTGAATGAAAGAAGACCTTTGATTCACAAAAAGCACGGTAAATTATAGGCAGAATATACATTTTAGAACTTCCTACCACACCTGTGCCAGCCAGCGGCGTGGCTCTTGCCTTCAGGTAGCTCGCCACCTTGTTGGCGATGAGATGACCGCATATGAATTACCTTTCCACGCATGAGTCAAGGAAGGGGCTAGACCCGCCATGGTCCTTCATCCTTATTAATGAATCGAATACATATAAGTGTATCAAATATACACTACAGAGTATGTGCACATTCTATGTGTGCGTGAGGCTCCTGGAGGGAAGTGAGTCGAGAGATAAAGCTTGGCTAGAACTGGCTGTGAAAGTTTGCGAGGGGCGTGGAAGAGGAAAGCTAAGGGTTGGATCCATCAATGAGGGTGGGGGGACGGACGTGAGGGGGTGCGGTGGGGTGGAGAAAAGGCTGGTTTGGAGGCAAGACTCTGTTGTCACTAGGTCACAGAAGACTGAAGGTCAGAGGGAGCGTTTCAATTCTTTACTGATATACGTCCTTAAGCCAAAAGGGTGACATAATAAAAATGATGCTTTTAGACGATTAATCTGGCACTGTAGTTCAGGCGTGATTAAGGAGGGAAAGAACCCCAATCAGTTAGGAAATTAATGCGGCCGTCTAGACATGAGATACGTGAGTCCTAAAATACGACTGTGCTACGTTCAATGTCAAGCCGCTTTCTGAGCGCCTACTGTGTCCCAGAACAACATTAGGTGATTTTACAGAATTATCTTTTTATTTGTTGTTGTTTATTTATTTTGGGGGGGTGGGAATAGGTGGTGGAGAGGCAGAGAAAGAGGGAGAGAGAGAGAGAGAGAGAGAGAGAGAGAGAGAGAGGGAATCCCAAGTGGGCTCCGTGCTGTCAGCGCAGAACCCAATGAGGGGGCTCTATCCCGTGAATCACGACATTACAACCTGAGCTGAAATCAGGAGTCAGAGGCTTAACCAACTGAGCCGCACAGGCACTGCTTACAGAATAATCTTTTTAAACTTAACAGCCTGCAAGGGTGACTCTTTGCCCCTCTTTTACAGGTGAAGAAATTCAGGCTCAGAGAGGTTACGTTACTTGTGAAAGTTCTTGTGGCTTCCAAATGGCAGATGGGAGATGGAATGCTGGGTTTCCTTCTTTTAAAAAAAAAATTTAACATTTATTCATTTTTGAGAGACAGAGAGAGACAGAACATGAGTGGGGAAGGGGCAGAGAGAGGGAGACACAGAATCCGAAGCAGGCTCCAGGCTCTGAGCTGTCAGCACAGAGCCCAACACGGACTTGAACCCATAAATTGTGAGACCATGACCTGAGCCAAAGTTGGACACTCAACCGACTGAGCCACCCAGGCCCCCCTGGAATGCTGGGTTTCTAACTCTGACTCGGTGTTTCCTGTTATACAGGTGGTGACTTTTCTATTCTAGAAGGTCTGTTACAAGTGAGGCCGGGACTTATTAAAAAAAAAAAAGTATATAATCATTTTGGGGATAAGGAGAGGGCATTAGGAACTCAATGTCCATACCAAGCTGGGAGAGGCAAACTTGTCCCCGGTAGCCTCTAGGCCAGAAAGTGGGTTCAAAAGATATTTTGAACCAAATACAAATGACCTAGAAGATGGATGGGAAAAGGACCTTTTGCTTTGGAGCATCCATGAAAAGAAAGAGAAATACTTGAGAAAGAATTGGGGACTCTACTGAGGTAACCCATTGAAATTGGGTATTTAAAGAGAACGAGAGAAGATAAGAGCTAAATCTGAAACGTGTTTGAATAATAGTATCATGAGAAAGGAAGTTTAAACATTTTAAAGAAATTTAAAGTGCACTGATATGCCACTCTCGAAAGATGTTTCTAATAAAAAGATTCCATGAGAGGAAATGAGAGGCTGTGAAGCCGTGGGGAAGAAAAGTGATATAAAACTTAAGGATATTATGACCATATCTTTTTTTTAGCATGTATTTTTAAAAAAAAATTTTTTTAACGTTTATTTATTTTTGAGACAGAGAGAGACAGAGCATGAACGGGGGAGGGGCAGAGAGAGAGGGAGACACAGAATCCGAAGCAGGCTCCCGGCTGTCAGCACAGAGCCCGACGCGGGGCTCGAACTCACGAACCGCGAGATCATGACCTGAGCCGAAGTCAAACGCTCAACCGACTGAGCCACCCAGGCGCCCCATGGAGAGAGAATCTGAAGCAGGCCCCACATCCAGTGCAGAGCCCGACAAGGGGCTCTATTCTCCAACCCTGGGATCACGACCTGAGCCAAAATCAAGAGTCGGACGCTCAACTGACTGAACCACCCAGACGCCCCATCATGACAATATCTTGACTAGTTTCTTTCTCAGGAAAAAAGAAATGTAAGCACAAATACTTACTTGCCATTTAAAGCCTCCAGTTGTGGACCGTGATCACGCTCGAATTCACTTCTGTGGTATGAAATACAAACAACTTTCCAACGTGGCTTCTTCGGAATTTAAATGGGCTACCGCTAATTCCTATTTCGGGCTCAAAGCCCTCATACAAGAAAGATCGGTGATGAGCAACTGAAATGTCCTTTCTCTTCAGACACAGAGGATCTTGTGTCAAAGGAAGGTAATGAATACACTCAGTCAAATCTGAAAGCTGAGGTACTGACTTTCAGTGTTCCCTAATGTCAATGAAAAACAGAATTGCCGGAGATTTGTGAACTCACGTAAAGAACCTCTTTATCCCTGAAATTTAATTCATTGAACCAATAAATACTTATTCAATCTCTCAAAAAGCATGTTGTTAGGCTTGCGCCACTCTTCCAAGATTGGCAATTAGTGTGAAAGCCCCAAAGGACGAGGGAATCTCCCGTGACAGGGAGAGAGAGGCCCTGAGGCCTAGGCCCCACCCACACGCCACATAGGTTCCTCTTTATTTGTCATCTGGGGGGACCAAGATTTGACTTTCATTAAGGAAGATGGAAATTACCAAGGGTGTCTATCTACTATTAACTAATATGATCGCGATGTTTAACAAAACCAACGCTACACCCCTCCCCCCCATCCCCAACCAGGTTAGTGTTCTGGTGTTCCCAGGCTCTCTCGAGGTGTGTTTTCCTCTTTTCTTTTTTTTGACTGAAAGGCACTGGTTCCACTGGCCCAGGCTGGCAGGGGAGAATCGAGGCCCAGCTCGCAGCGACAGATCTGGGGTTCGGTGCAGCCATCCGGTCCCCAGTAACACCCTTCCACTGCACCATGATGCATTTTCATATTAGTGAAACTTCTGAGGCACATTTCCCCATTGATTTTGCGTCTAAGAATTAGGCTCACCCTTCAGGGAACCAGAGCATTATTGGTTCAGAGAAAGTTGCAGGATAAGTGTGGCAGTTATAACACAGAGCCCAGCATCCTAAATGAATTTAGAGAAGAATCATCACCACCATTCACTAAGAGCCTGTCATGCTTCAGACACTTTGGGGGCTCTTTTACATGGGCATTCTTATTTAACCCTAACAACTATCCTATAAGATAAGAATGATCATTCCCATTTTACAGCGGAGGAAACTGAGGCACATTGGAGTTAAGTAACTTGCTCAAGGTCTCCAGTCAGTGACTGAATTGGGGTTAGAACTCTGGGCTATCTGGCTCCAAGGATTGGGTGACTTCTTTTTTTTTTTTTTTTTAATTTATTTATTTTTTAATTTACATCCAAGTTAGCATCTAGTGCAACAATGATTTCAAGAGTAGATTCCTTACCCATTTAGCCCATCCCCCCAACCCCCTCCAGCAACCCTCTGTTTGTTTTCCATGTTTAAGAGTCTCTTCTGTTTTGTTCCCCTCCCTGTTTTTATATGATTTTTGCTTCCCTTCTCTTGTGTTCATCTGTTCTGTGTCTTAAAGTCCTCATATGAGCAAAGTCATATGATATTTGTCTTTCTCTGACTAATTTCACTTAGCATGATACCCTCCAGCTCCATCCACGTAGTTGCAAATGGCAAGACTTCATTCTTTTTGATTGCCGAGTAATACTCCACTGAATATATATACCACATCTTCTTTATCCGTTCACCCATCGATGGGCATTTGGGCTCTTTCCATACTTTGGCTATTGCTGATGGTGCTGCTAGAAACATGGGGGTGCATGTGAGAATTGGACAACTTCTAACACAGCGATGCATCATCACACTAAAACCACATATCTGACCGTTGGTTTTGACTGAAGGACACCATTCAACTCAACCCGACAAATAATCACTGAGACCCAATGACAGTGGATTGGACATTAGAAAATATGAAGATCAACCTGCCTTCAGGGAGGTCACAATACGGTGATATTACGGGGCCTGACATATCATTGGTGTCAATAAATATTTGTTGGATCAAAAAATAGGTGATGAGTGGATGTTATAGCAGACGATGGTAGAAGAAATTCTATTCGAAAATTGAAGGCTGGGGTTTAGGAGAGGAAATGCACTGAAGCTCTAAGCCAATGTATCTAGAAGGGATATTAGAGATCATATAATGCCAAGGTCACACAGTCTGCTAACAGCAGAACGTGGACTGAAAAAGTCTGCTGCCTAATTCAAGGCTCTATGATTGTGTTTTTCCCTTTACCACCTTTCACAAGGCTGGAATCCTACTTCTGTCGTCTCTCTGCATATAATCATGAAAGAGCTATTGTTACGTCCTTCTTCAGAGAGAACCTCTTTATCTTCCCAGACCGTGGGGAAATGTATGCATTAGCTGACAGAAATTGACTACCTATCAGTCACAAAGAGAAGGTTCTTTTGGAAGAAGTGAGTCACTTCTGAGGATTGAACTTCTAATACATAGAGCCCATTGATTTGCTATTAGGATTCTCCTGATACCTACATATTCACATGTGCACACGCGTGCACACACACACACACACTCACACAGACTACCTAACGGTGCATCTGTAGCGAGTTCAGCTGTACTGAAGGTCAGGGATATGAGAGATACAGGATTATATTGCAACAGCATCAATGAGAATGCTCAAACAGCTGACTCATTCAAGGAATCATTAGAACTCATTGTCTCCTCTTTCCTTCCTCTCTGATTGCCCCTCCTGCTTGATTACCCTCGTGGGGATGGGCTCTCTCCACCTCAATCACTTCCCATCCACCCTAATTAAGATTCCTTTATGGGAGGTGCTAGGCGTAGCATTTCACTGACCTCACAACCTCCAGTATTTTTTTTACTTCCGCCAGCTGACAGCACTGAGACAGCAGAATATTACTTTCACTAAGGACCCGCACTAAATCTTTTCTTCAAGGAAACTGCTGGTGCTTTTAGTGACGTCCCCCCTGTGTATCATATGATCTCTAAAATTGCTTCCTGTGATGAAAAGCCTCAGGACCAAGTACAGTCGGGCCATTTATTAAAATAGGTTGGACATTTCAGACGAGAGAGCTGTAATAAGCCATGCAGAGGAGCCAAAGCTGGGAGGCGCAGGGTTACGAACAAATCACGTTTTTGTTCTAATTCTCTGGCAGTCAGCACTTTTCAAAAAGAGTAGTTTCCTAGATTATGCAAACATGTCATTCAGCATATATTTATCTATAGGCTGTTTTGTGCTTTTGTCTTCATGGACCTTACGGTCTAATTAAGAGAAGGCCCATAAACAAATACTTTCAATATCATGGGATAGCATCTTGGGTACCAACATACACATGTTTATCTAGGCAGCCGGTAGGGGATTTACAGAGCTGTGATTCCTCCATGGAAAATGTCCCCTTCCAGCACTGTTTAGCTTACAGAGTACCGGAAGAAAGGTTCTTGCTTCCACCCTTCGGGAGGGAGCTGGTATTGCCCATTCACTACACCGGGGGGCAGAGGACGCTGGCCTTAGCTCTGCTGGGTCACTTTCCTCACTCAGAACCCAGGACAATAATCTTTGTTCTACCTTCATAAGAATAAAATGAGTTCCTACCACAGCATTCAGGAAAAAGGTAACAACAAAATTTGCCTCCATCAGGTGAGATCCTCTAGACTTGGTTTTTCTTCTTGGCTTCATACAGGATCAATTCACACGATGCCAGGCAGGTAAGCTTAGATTATTTTGAACTGCCTGGGCAAGAAGACTGTAACTCCTCTCACAAAGGTGGGAGGCAGCACCGTGTAGGGACCAACACTGGCCCTGAAGTCAGAGACCCAGCTTCCAGCTCTGTTCCCTTGGGCAAACTTTTTAATCTCTCTGGGCTGGTTTTCATTTCTGTGAAATAAAGGATCGAGAGTGGATGATCAAAAGTTCTCTTCTAAAAAAAAATTGTCAAGTAAAGGTATAAAATTGCAAAAAAAAAAAAGTTTTCTTCTAACCCTTGCCATCTATTGATTCTAAGGATGTCATGGACCCAGAGGGAGAGAAATTGTACGTCACAGGATTCCGTAGGGAAGTGATATAAAAAGAAATCCGAGTCAGGATGAAAAAAGAACTCAGAAGTCAAAAAACGTGAGTTCTCGAAGGAGTCGAAAGCTTATGGCCACACAAGAACCTGCACGTGAGTGTTTACACCAGCATTATTCATAATTGCCAAAACTCGGAAGAAACCAAGAATGTCCTTCAGGAGGTGAATGGATAACTAAGCTGGTATATTCAGATCAGACAATGGAATATCATTCAGTGCTGAAAAGAAATGGGGTATCGAGCCATGAAAAGACATAGAGGAAGCTCAATGCATATTACTAAGTGCAGGAAGCCCATCTGGAAAGGTTACATACTGTAACGAGTCCAACTACACGGCATTCTGGGAAAGGCAGCGCTATGGAAACAGTAAAAAGACCAGTGGTTGCTAGGGGTCAGAGGGAGGGAGGACTGAATAGGTGGAGCACGGAGGATGTTGAGCGCAGCAAGAATATTTTGTGCAATGGCAGATACGTGTCATTGTACATCTGTCCAAAGCCACAGAATGTAAACACCAAGAATGAACCCTAATGTAAACGATGGACTTTGGGTGATTAGGATGTGTCAGTGTAGGTCCATCAATTGCAACAAACATACCACTCTGATGAGGGATGTTATGCACCCGTGGGGACAGGGGGTATATGGGAAATCTTTTTACCGTCTCAATTGTGCTGTGAGCCTACAACTCCTCTAAAACGTAGTCTGTTAAAAAAAGAAAAAAAAAAAAATTCCAGGTTCTAGTCCTTGGTTCTGCCATTAGTCTTTGATTCACTGGTTCATCTGAAGCCCAGCCAACTGTGATTCTAGGCTGCTACGTGATTGAGGTGGAGAGAGCCCATCCATGAGAGGATAATCAAGCGGGAAGGGCGATCAGAGAGGAAGGAAAGGAGGAGACAATGAGTTCTTTGGCTCAGTCGGTTGAGCGTCAGACTTCGGCTCTCACGGTCCATGAGTTCGAGCCCCATGTAGGGCTCTGGGCTGATGGCTCAGAGCCTGGAGCCCGCTTCCGATTCTGTGTCTCCCTCTCTCTCTGCCCCTCCCCTGTTCATGCTCTGTCTGTCTCTGTCTCAAAAATAAATAAATGTTAAAAAAAAAAAAAAAAGAAAAGAAAAGAAAATCAAGCTGGCCAGAGCAAGGCAGGCATCGGCTCATCCCATTCGGGGCTGCCATTTACCATGTTCCAAACAAAAAGACTTGTGACTGTCTGGGTGAGAGGACAACTTGACAGGGTTTTACAGAAGCCTCCCTACCTCCATGGCCTCAAATGCTTTCAGGCCACAGTACGTCTTCTCCAGAGAGCCCTACAAATCCATCAGGCTCTGTCTTCTTCCTTTTGTCCTTTACAAAGAAATAATCTAATAACCAATCTTCCCGTTAGGCCCACAGTTAATCAAATGTGAGGAGGTGACCAGCAGACCCAGAGTAACATAATTAATCTTTAAATCATACATATTCAAAAGGCTCTAAGAAGCATCTGGGTATCTTCTTAAAAATTGTTAGTGAGATGATCAAATGAATACTAGTATAATCAATTGGATCTACATCTGCTTATTTTAAGAAAGGGCCATACTCCCTAAAAAACATGCACGATGCTCGTAAGACAGTAAATCCCGTTAGACCTAAGAAAAAACCCCAACATCCTTTGGTGGAATTAAGTGTCAACAATGGCATATTTGCTGGAGATTAGAGGCCCCTGCTGGGGTTTCCAGATTCAGCTGAGTGCAGAGAGAAACATTTTGAAGGGCTTTTCTGCAGTATCACTGGAGCCCATGAATAAACCATAGGCTGCCATCTCTAAATGTTCAGTTTCCCAAGAAATTCAGGAGACTGCGTCTTTTAGACTGATTCAGTGATACTAATAAAGTTACCCATTTTCACTTAACTTCTAAGCCGCTTAGACCCAGGCTTATCAACATTAAAGGCTCTTTTATCAATTCTGTTTTCGAAGTACTGACAATAAAAGGGAGTTTATTTCTCATAAAGCTTAAGCTTGTAAGAACCCAAAGCAAAAGACCTAGATTACACTCTCGTGTCTTATGAACTTTATATCCTTTCATCCGTCCTTGTACCCACAGAGTTTGATTCAGAGGGCAACCAGGAATATGTCCGTGAACCTTTACCCTAGTTTTCATTCCTTATTATCTGCCAAGAACAAGGCATTGGGTGATACATGCTATTAGCTAATAGCTCCCGTGATCCATCACCTTCTTCCAGCCGAAGTCAATTCCTCTTAACGAATTGGAATTTCAAAGTGGCCACGGCTGCAAGTGGGACCCAGACTGCAGGCAGATTGCAGCAGGGCGTGGTTAGGGGGCAGCAGAGATAGGCTGCTCTGAGACAGAGGCTTTTGTTCGGAATGCAGTTCAGAGGAGCCCCGCCCTGGAAGAGAACTCATCTGTACGTTAAAGTAGTTTGTTTCTGTATTAAATGGCGCTTTCTCTGAATTGCTATTTGCAGAGGTTTCTTAAGTCTGAGCGAAATGGTTTAACAGAGCCGAGTCCCCGTCCTCTTTTTTTTTTTTTTAATGTCTTATTTATTTTTAAGAGAGAGAGAGAGAGAGAGAGAGAGAGAGAGAGCATGAGTGGGGGAGGAGCAGAGAGAGAGGGAGACACGGAATCCGAAGCAGGCTCCAGGCTCTGAGCTGTCAGCACAGAGCCCGACTCGGGGCTCGAACTCGCGGACCGTGAGATCATGCATGACCTGAGCTGAAGCCAGACACTAAACTGACTGAGCCACCCAGGTGCCCCCCAGTCCTTTTTTTATACATGGCACCTGTGTGTTTTAAGTATGTTGTGTATAGATGCTGAGTTATCAGTCCTGTTCTACCTGGTCGATGGGACTTTTTTTTTTAATTTTTTTTAATGCTGTATATATTTTTTTTTAACGTTTGCTTATTTTTGAGAGAGAAAGAGCATAAGCAGAGGAGGGGCAGAGAGAAACAGAGAGAGAGGGAGGGAGACACAGAATCTGAAGCAGGCTCCAGGCTCTGAGCTGTCAGCACGGAGCGGAGCTTGAACCCACAGCCTGCGAGAGCATGACCTGAGCCGAAGTTAGACGTCCAACCGCGTGAGCCCCCCAGGCGCCCCTGGTCAGTGGGACTTTTAAACAGACTAGTCTTGAGTGTGGGGGTCTACAACCCCGAGAGCTAGCGGAAACCTTAGAGTTCACCCACTGGAATTGTAGAGAGGAGGGAACTAAGGTCAGCGTGGGTAAATGATTGACTTCGAGTTACACAGCAGACTGTCCCCAACGTTCCAGCCAACCAGCAAGCAGTGCAGGGTTTCATCTTCTTCACCAGGAAGGAAAGCACTGTCGCATCTGTCTGGAGCCAGCTGGTTGAGCGTGACACGTGCAGACACACGCACAAATAAAACGAGTTACACCAAACGAGGTATTGTCTCCAGGTGGAAGCGATTTTTTAACCTTTTATTGCGCTATTGTGTATCCAAGCTTTTGATAAGGAAGGTATTTTGGGAACGGAAAAGAAAAGAATAAATCACGTTACTATTAAGATTCAGTCCAGAGTATCATTAAGCCATCAAAGAAGGATAATATTGCCATTTGTGACAACGTGGCTGGATCTCGAGGGTATTGTGCGAAGTGCGATAAGTCCGAGAAAGACAGATACGTTATGATCTCACTTAAATGTGGTATCTTACAAAAACCAGAAGACAAAACCCAAGCTCACAGATACAGAGAACAAACTGAAGGTTGTCAGGGGCTGGGGGTGGGTGGTGGGCAAAATGAGTGAAGGAGATCAAAAAGTACAAACTTCCAGTGATAAAAAAAGTAAATCAAGGGAATGGAATGTACCGCATCGTATAGTTAGTAATACTGTAATGTCTATTTGAAAGTTGCTAAGAGAATACCTCTTACAAGTTCTCATCACACGGGAGAAAAATTTTATAACTATGTGTGGTGACAGATGTTAACTATTGTGGTGATTATCTGATAATATATGCAAATATCAAACAATTATGCTGTACACCTGCAACTAATACAATGGTGTATGTCAATCACACTTTAATTAAAAAAACCGTCCCGGGGACGCCTGGGTGGCTCAGTCGATTAAGCGTCCAACTTCGGCTCAGGTCATGATCTCACAGTTCGTGGGTTCCAGCCCCGCATTGGGCTCTGTGCTGACAACTCAGAGCCTGGAGTCGGCTTCGGATTCTGTGTCTCCCTCTTTGTCCCTCCCCTGCTTGTGCTCTCTTTCTTTCTCTCTCTCTCTCTCGAAGATTAATAAACATTTTTTTTTTTAAAAAGGTATCCCTGGAAACTTTCCACTGGGGGGTCCTCCATGGTCTCTCAGCTGGGTCAGCCCCATAGGTTCATAGAAGGCAGGGGCCATATCTCAAGCTTTTTTGCATCCTCCCGGGAGTATCTAATGCATAAGAAGCCAATACAGGAGGTTGCTGGATGAGTCAGGGGAAGGACTCTCCCATATGTCTCATCGGACAAATAAATGAATGTCATTGCTTGGCACTTCCGGAGAGAATAAAGACCAGGCTCCTTGAAGTGAAGAAGATGGTTCTTAATAGCATAAGAAAAGCCTGTCTTTGGAAGCTGTTTTCACCCACTCTCTCCTTCCTGGAAGGGATATATGTCCTTGGACTCCTATTAGGCTACGGTGGACCCTTTGTCTTGCCCTACCTTTAGCTGGGGACATTCCTAAGGCACCCTGGTCATCCCTAAGAGGACCCTAAATGAATCCAGTTTCGGGATCTCAGAAAACGTTTTTTATTCTAGCCCAGAATGAGGTTCTCATATGCAAATAAACCAGACCCAGTCATCCATGATAAAGACTCCCTTTCTCCTGAAATCTGCTGGACATTTTTAGTCCCATTGTGTTCTTTTCCTCTCATTTGGCCTGGTGGATAACAGGGGGATAAGAGGGCTGAATCCTACGGATGTGAGGATTTGCATGCGAGGCAAAGCTGCCCATGAAATGCGAGAGGCTCCATTTGGGAAGGAGCCTCACCCTGGGATCATTACCTTGTTCTGATGCCACTCAGGGCATCATTTCGTTTCTTGCAGCAACGGAAGAGTTAAGCTGCCAGATAATTAGGACGCCTATTCCTGGATTGTGGTCTGGTCATTTTCAAAGGAAATACCGAGGTGGGTAGGCCAATTTGTGGTTTCAAATGAAGTACTAAAGAATATCTACCTTTCTGTCTCACCCCGTCTATGCCGATGCTTTTGAATCTCCGCACAGCTTTACAAAGAAAACTGCTGATTCATCCTATTCTCCTTCTGTCTCCAGGATGAGAGGGTATAAATAATTTACATTAAGATACCGAGAAAAGCAGTGGTTTTGAGTTTGTTGTGTTTGTGAGGCTGATTTAAACCAAAAAGGCCACTGATGGCTATCGTGAGCTTATAGCTTGGTCAAAACTAGTCCATGTGCTGCAAAGTCCTAGTCTTGAAGGTTAAATAAATATTTCATAGTGCCTGTAGTTGGGGGTGGGGAGCACAGACATTTTCAAGGACCAAGACTGGAACTGAAGTGGAGATTCTGGACCGGTTTTGAATAAAGAGCCCAGGTCTGCATACGGGGACCACACATATGGTTAAATTGCTGGCTTCTCTGTTACCCATGAAAGGTACACGTTTTAGACATTGATGATTCAAGCAGATTTTAGTCACTGGCCAGAGGAATTCTTTGGGCAGCTGTCCTGTGACTCTGATATCCTCTGAGATTTGGGGACTTCTTACCAATCACTGAAGGATGGATGGCGCATTTGGCAGATTGGACCCCAGGCTGCCAAATCGAGATGGAGAACAAAGAGGAAATAAGAGAAGAGTTGGGGAAGAGGAAGGTGGGAAGAAAAGCAACTCCCACTGCTTCCCTTTCTTTTCTTTCTCTCTTTCTTTCACTCAATGTTTATTTTTGAGAGACAGCATGGGGGGTGGGGGGCAGAGAGAGGGAGGCAGAGGATCCATAGCTCAAACTCACCAACTGTGAGGTCAGGATCTGAGCCGAAGTCGGACACTCAACCAACTGAGCCACCCAGGTACCCCTGTTTCCCTTTCTGTTTCTGCTTCTTTCTGTTGATCTGCTTGTGCCCTTGCTCACGGTCCTGCTTCCCTCTCTCTGCCCCGGCCTCATTTACTCTTGGTGCATTCCCCAGTTTCCCTTCCGGACTTCTACTTATTCATTTGTGGGTCTCGATCATGAGTCTATGTTGCGTTTGCAACCCAAGTTTTTGCCTCGACCAAACGTGTAGAAAAGATAAAGAGCGAACTCTACAGGGTCATCATTCTCACAAAGCTACTGTGAGCGATAGTTACTTAGCAGGAGACGGAAGATGGGGAAACATCAATGCTACCACATCCCCCTGTAACACCAGGTCAAGAGTCGCTAACCCAAAGGCACCCTTTCCTGACAAGCCTCCATTTTCTTAACCCAGTGCAGCTCAGCGGCCACAACCAGCTCATCAGAGTTGACGCATGAGTTGAAGCCAATCTGTTAACCTTAATTTGAGAATTTCGCTGAAACCGCACGGGTTGATTTCGAGAGTCAGCCTTCGAGCCACACAGAGGCATCACCGCGTGCTTTAATCAAGGTAGCGGCAGCACATAAAACAAACAATCAATTGCACCAGTTAAGCCGGGACTCATACTGTGATTTGCTAATTGTCCTGACTGCTGGATCTTCTATTGAACTTGTTTCATGGAGACGGTTATGTTTACTTCCTGGAGTTCTCAAATTATCTTCGAAATGGCTGAGCAGGGCGTGTTCGGTTTTTATAGTTCTGGTTACTGGCTTTGCTTGTCTTCCTCCTCCCTGGAGGAATCCCTTGTGTTTAGACTCTTGGTTCCTAGCCGTTTAGGTTATTACCACATCTACCAGTCCCAGATGGAAAGGACTCCTGGCAGGGGCGATGGCCAGTGATGTGTTCCGATCTCCCCAAAGTCCCAAAGGAGGGGGGCCCTCTAAGTTCCCATCCTCAACCTACCTGAATGCCAAGGCTCTTTCCCTGTCTCATTCTTGGCCTCGGCCTCTGGGTTCCATTTCTGTTACTCTAGGAAAGCAGCTCTTTTGGAGGACATCAGTGGTGCTTTAGAAGTCGAATGATCTATTCTTAGCTCTTCGTTATCTTGGACTCACCAGCGAATTTGATAGTATGGATTCCTTCTCCTTTCCCACATCCCACCCACACCTCTGGCCACGCCCTCCCTCTGTGAAACTCAAGCCTTCCTCAGCTGCCCTTACAATTCACTCTCCTGGATCTCCTACCACTATCCAGACTGCCTCTCAGTCTCCTGAAATGATTCTTCTCTCTTCTTTCTTTGGCCGAGGGAGCTCATTCCCTTCTCATGACTTTAGTTGACGTTGCTACTCCATTGATCCTAAAATACATAAATTGTGTGTGAAATGTACATCTACATTCTATTCCATCAAAAAGTAATGCATTGAATACCTGCCTGCAGAAGGTCCTATTTGAAAGGCTTATATCTCCGGGTCAGTTTTCTTACCCAAAGCCCAGTGCTTGACTCCAAGAGTCTATGAATTATTCCATTTGGAATATTCAGTTGTACCCCAGTCACATCAGACTGCACTCACTGCCTTCTTCTCCCAAACGGACCCAATCTCTCCATTACGCACTGTCAGTGGTAACGCCCATTTTCCAGTTACTCAGATCTAATGATTTAAAGCTGCCAATGACATAATCCTTTTTTTCCTTCCAGATATCTCATCTCCCCTCCACTCCCGCCTCGTCCTTCAGGCTTCCTTACCATTTGCTCAGATGGCTGTAATTTCCTGTGCTGGACGTATCTTATCTGGACACACACACGTGTTTCACGACGTCGCTTCCCCGGAAAGGAATTTTCCGGAGGTCGCTATATATTTTGGCTTCACTGCTTCACAGCAGAGCTTTTCAGTCTGATGTTGAAAGTCACTGCCAACATTTGCAACGATGTTTTTTTTCCATTCTTCCTCAACCTTAGTCAAGGGGTCTCGCTGTCCCACCGACTCTCCATACTCAGTTCCACTTCAAGGCTGTGTGATACCATTGTCCTCACCTAGAAGGTCCTTCCTCTGCTGTCCACCTAGCCAAACTGTAGCTGTCACCTAAGATTCTATCTGTGTACAGCCTCTTCCACAAAACCTTTACTCCTTATCATCTAGAAAATCTGATTACTCCCACCCAACTTCACACTGCTGCCACCGTGAGAATCAGGTAACCGTTCTCTGCCTCCCGTTAGGTAGTCGTATCTCTCACACGAATTGCAGATTTCTCGTCAGAGGGATCCTTTTACCGAGTTTTTGCATTCTCCTTGGAACGTGGCATCGTTTTGGCAAATAACAGCTATTCAATAAATGCTCCATTGATTTTCTCTTCCTTAACTTAACAAATACTTATTTGAATAAATGGGTAGGCAAATAAATTAAAGCCGGACTGACTGATTGATTGTGTTTATCGATTTGGCTTAGTACTCTGCTCGGTTCTCCGTGCTCTAATTCAAGCGGTGAGGGACACCTAATATTTTACTCCTTTCCACCTCCAGACATGTCCTGGAAGAGACTCCCATAAATAAACTGTTGGGATCAAGACGCGTCTCCAATCATTTTCAGGTGCAATTATGGTGAACAGAACTTTAGTATCGGAATGTTAATGACAAAGGGAACCCTCGCCAGATGATTTTTGCGTTGAAACATCAAAGAAGCAATATAAATCTCATTGAAAAGGTAAATTAAATTCTGGTTCTGCTCTTAGAAGTGACACATTAAAAACCAGATCATTTTTTCTCTTTAAATGAAGAGAAAAATAATATCTCAAAACTTAGAACAAGAGATACTTACAATCTGGGTCCTATTTAGTGCAAAGTGTTTTTGGGATTAAGGGAAACGTAGTAACACTGCTGTTCTTACTCTGCCTTGAAGAATTCTAAGCACTAACAAGTGCTAGAATCTTCTAAAACTCACTCTCATTCGATTAAATCGACACTTTGCTAATATTTTTCACCTTATTATTGAATCAGTCATGCTGTAATACAAGCATTGCTATGGACTGAATTGTGTGCCCCCCATTGGGTGCCCGAGTGGCTCAGTTGGTTAAGCATCCAACTCAGGTCATGATCCCATGGTTGGTTCATGAATTGAGCCTCGAGTCAGGCTCCGTGGTCACAGTGCAGAGCCTGCTTGGGATTCTCTCTCCCTGTCTCTCTGCCCCTCCCCTACGTGTGCTCTCTCTCTCTGTCTCTCTGTGTCTCTCTCTCTCTCAAAAATAAAGGAATAAACTTAAAAAAAAAAAAAGAATAGGATGAATCGTGTCCCCACCCTTCCAAATTCATGTATTGAAGCCTTAGGCCACCAGCGGATTTCAGAATGTGACTGTATTTGGAGATAGCGCCTTTGAAGAGGTGATTAAATTAGAACGGGCCTGTTAGGGTGAATCCTAATCCAATCTGACTGGTGTCCTCATAAGAAGAGGAACTTTGGACACTTGGGAGAGACACCAGGGGCAGGGGCACATGTGCACAGAGGGACAAGCATATGAAGAAGCAGCAAAGGAGCCAAAAGGCAAAAGAAGAGGTCAAGGACAGGCCTCAGAGGAGGCTAACCCTGGCGGCACCTTGATCTTGGCTTTCCAGCCTCCAGACCTATGAGAAATGAATGTCTGTTGTCTAAGCCGCCCAGTGTGTGGTTTTTGTTACAGGGACCCAGACAAACTCGCAAGAACATATAACAACTGTCTCTCCTCTAGACTGTGAATTCCTTGAAAGCAGGGATTGTATTTCATTCACGTTTGTGATGCTTTACACAAAATGGGTAAATGAGCTTGCTCCGTGTCATGGAAATGAATTTGTAGCCTGTTTGACTAATTAAGACGTTCCTTCTTAGAATCCATATTGCCTGAATATCTACCGTGTGCTTAGTGCTATTCTGGACACTCAGGTTGGTCCTAAGATGAGTGAAACACAGACTATCTCCAATGAAAGCACTGGACCATTGGCTTCAATGGACCATTATGAAAAGATTGCTGTCACCCAAAGACATGCCGTCATCACTATACACACTGAGATGTGCAAACGTTGCAAAATCGGTAAATGATCAGTGGTGTGCCCCACTCAGACCGTTCCATCCAAGGGTTGTGTCTGGCTTACTCACTGCTGTATCCCCATATCTTTTTACAGAGACACAGAACAGGTGACCAGTAAATGTACGATGAGCGAAGAAACTAATAAGAGAGTTATTTTGACAACTAGTATCAGCCAGTATTTTCGTTTCGGAAAACCTTGGGCTCTGCTACTGAAAGAAACGAAAAACACGAATTTTTATTAAAGCCAATAAAAAAATGGCCAGGCTTTCTTAATTTTCTTACCAAGGATTAGACTTAAAGGCACTAAGATAGAATAAGCTTTTAAAAATTCGCTAGTGTCGTTAAATCATGGCCGTTAGCAGTTATTGATACATTTCATCGGAGGCTGGTCCTCAAGGTATACAGAATAGTTCTAACATAATTGGATTTCTAGGTTATATGTGGGAAGAAAGTACTTTTAGACAGACTCACCCAATGAGACAAAGATTAAATCAATGTAGTAAGCATACGTGCCTCCCTCACTCTTGCTCCCAAATCTCATGAAATTACCGAAAAGACGCATTTATCTGCCTCGCTGTGTGTCTGCCCTTACTTCCACAGGAAAACAGAAATAGTCTAATCAATGGACCAGAAATTCTGAAGAATTCTTGAAATATGGGAAGAGATGGAACCAGAGTTGCAAAAAATAAAAATGTTGAAAATAACAGTACAGAACATTGCAGAGATAAGAGCAGTTTGGGGGAACTTTCAGCTTAGAGTAAACAAGTAGAGGGCCTGATACCTAAGAAAGTACAATAAATAGAAGAGAAAGAAGCGTATGATAGTGTAGTTTTTAATTCATATTTTTAGATAGAATGGGAAACATGCTGCACCCATGATACGACTCAGCTTTTGTAACTCAGGAAGTTACAAAAGAATATTTCGATCCTTTAATTAAAAATGTAAACAGGGGCATCTGGGTGGCTCAGTCGGTTAAGCATCCGCCTCTTTGTTTCAGCTCAGATCATAATCTCACAGTTTGTGGGATTGAGCCCCGCGATGGGCTCTGTGCTGACAGCATGGAGCCTGCTTGGGATTCTTTCCCTCTCTTTCTCTGCCCGCCCCCCTAAAATAAATAAACATCGAAAAAAATCTTTAAAGAAATGTAAACAATTTTCTGGCTCCAAAGCTGTCGATTTTACTAACACACTGTATTGCGTCATATAAAAGAAAGTTAATTTCTCCCATGTTTATAAAAACCCGCTCTGGCACACTGGACCCAGATCGGTTCTGATTGTACCATGCCGTCAATGGTTGTTAAATACTTTGCGTCTCGCCCTGACTATACCTACGTGTACTCACGTAAGAGTTCCCCGAGGCATATCGGTCAGTGGGAAAAGAAGAAAAAGCAACCCACAAAACAGATACTTAGGAGAGCAAAGAAATACAAGTACATTTACACAAGTGTTTATACTGAAAGGGAACTAAAAGGATGAGTACTTCTCATTAATAGTGATCGCCTCTGGAGAGAGAAGGAAAAAGTAGGAAAGGGGTTGGATTACATTTTTGTTGCTTTTTTTCATATTTCACTGCATGATGTTCCTTCAAATTCTGCCATTCTTAGAAATATACGTCACTGTCTCTGCCCTTAGCCATAGTGTCGTCATTGTATCTCTGTCTTTCCCACATACTCTGAGCCCCTTCAGTATAGGAAATGTGTTTGGCATTCAATATCACTCCCCCCCACTCCCCCCCACACCCCCGTCATTTGCCTGGAGTTTGAGAATTATGGGTTTTAGTACAAGTGAATCCATGAACAGTCTAGTTTTAATATACACATTTCTTGTAATTTGGATTATCATCAGGCAGAGCTCCGGAGCTCCATAGCCTCTAGGAGTGATAACCATCAAATCCGCCTCGGGGAGATCGAGCCCACTTTCCACGCTGACCTGTAAGAGATGGCCCTGAAGCAAGAACCTTTCATGATCCAGCAGTTTCCTTCTCTAACCACTAGTTTGAACTGGTGGCACTAACGAAAGGTGAAGCTTTGGATTCGACTTCTAGCATCCTCATCATCTAGGAAAGTCTGGTGGAACCTCCAGTTCCAGAGGAACTGAAAAAGAAATATCATGTGGAATAAGTAATCCCTAACCCATCTCTGCTCCCGTGGGATGGGGTCAGAAGATTGCTGTCTTCATGCCAAGAATTGAGTTAGTGACTAGGATATGGGATGCATAATCCAACCTTCAGCTGGAGAAGGACCAAGGACCTCCTTGGGTTCAAGGCAGAAGACTTTCAGTCTACATTAGAATTTGGAGGCTATGTGGAGAAACAAGCCAAAACTCAGGGGAAAGTGGGCAAGACTTAGCAGGTGGGTTGAGAACACAGGCGCATAGGGTGGGGGGCACGTGAGCTCACTGAAGGCAGAATGGGAACCACCTTCAAGCTGGTGGACCCAGACTGTTAGCAAATGCCTGGCCTGTCTTGTCCATCTCAGGAACGAGAAGATCTAAGTGTGCACAACCCAGTTTAGGGACCCAAGCGCCAAAAGCTTAGATAATGGCATCAGAAGTCTAAAAAGTCGGAGAATTGTGTATAGAAAGCACAACTCTGGCAGGAAAGAGTGGGCAACTAACGTAGGATGAAGTTTCCAAACCCCAGAAAGTAGAAAATCAGCAAATGTGTCACCGATGGGCAGTGGCAGCGAAGTTTGATGCTAAAGTCAGAGTCTTTTCTTAAAAATTAATTAATTAATTAATTCGGTTTTTAATTTACAGCCAAGTTAGCATACAGTGCAACAATGATTTCAGGAGGAGATTCTAGTGACCCATCCCCTGTGTATAACACCCAGGGCTCATCACTGATGTCAGAGTCTTTATAGCTGCCTGGTAGTGTTCCATGGTCTAGCCAGGCTTTCTAGTCCTGTGTAAGGATAATACATCTCTGGCTAATTTTGACCAAGATATTACTCGATCAGAGACTGAGGCTAGGCAGAAAGGGTGGGATACGAGGTGTCTGAAGTAAAAAGTAATAGAAATGATCAAGCGATTAGAGAAATCGGTGGAAGCGGCCTCTTTTGATCTGATAATGATAATAATGATAATCATAATAGTGACAGCTACTGCTTATCTATTACTCTGTGCCAAAGCATTGTGCAAAGTGTGTTACATATATGTTAATCCCTTAAACAAATATGAGCAGTAGGTATTATTATCCTGTTTTCCAGATGAAGAAATTAAGGTATGGAGAGATTATCTTGGTCAAAATCATGAAGCTAATAAGAGGTAGAATTAACCTTATGATTTATTATAAGTAAATTTGTGCCATATCTGACCTGATACCTGTATTTTATTTTATTTTATTTTATTTATTTTAATTTTTTTAAATGTTTATTTATTTTTGAGACAGAGAGAGACAGAGTGTGAACGGGGGAGGGTCAGAGAGAGGGAGACACAGAATCCAGAGCAGGCTCCAGGCTCCGAGCTGTCAGCCCAGAGCCCGACACGGGGCTCGAACTCACCGACTGTGAGATCGTGACCTGAGCCGAAGTTGGATGCTTAACCAACTGAGCCACTCAGGCGCCCCTGACACCTGTATTTTAAGAATAAAGTTTTATTGGGATACAGCCACAGACATTAGTTTATGCATTGTCCATGGCTGCTCTCACTCTACTATGGCAGAGCTATGAAAGAGAGCACGCAGTCCATGAACGCTTAAATATTTATAACTGCCCAAACAGAAGTTTGCTGTTCTCTGATTTAGACCATCAAAAGCCCATGCCCTTGACAATGTTGACTATAGACTTCCGCTACCCGACATGTTGGTGCAGTCATTGACTATGTTCCATGGCTTTTCTGGCCACCATCCCAGACTATAAGCTTTCCATTTCTACTCCCACCCCAGAAAGAGGCCTTCTTATGACTCTAAGTCTGGGGCTAGACCAAGGCTCAGATATCAGTGGCTACTACTGTTGATGCTGATTGAAGGTGGGGTGGTATATAAGACAGCTGATTTGGAGGATGAAGTGGTCTTGCGAGGCTGACGCCGGTAGGTAGGAAGGTGTAAGCTAATGTGGGAGCTGGTATGTAAGACTTGGAGGGAAACTGAGTCTCCCAGATGTGATTCACCGAAAAGAGCAGAAAAACAGGAAATGGGTTCTGGGAAACATATCAGAATATTCTTCCCTGACCACACCATCCTTTTTTGTACATGGATCAGATCTATTTTCATTCCCTACAAATTGAAAGATTGTTCCAGAGTTCTTGGCCTCTGGGGACCCACTGGGTGGGGGTCAGGGGAGGAAGCTTGGCCTCTTCTTTCCTTTCCTTTCCTTTCCTTTCCTTTCCTTTCCTTTCTTTCCTTTTCTTTTTTTTCCTTCAAAATTGTATTGCAAAAACCTATGAATCTACTCTTTGGGGAGTATATTTCCCCTTCCGTTGTCCTTTTCAGTAAATTATTCCCAACAGAAACAGCAAGGTCAAGGTTACCTCGTAAAGGAAGCAGAACTCTGCAAACCAAATAAACGAAAGCAAATATTTCTTGCAGCCTACCCAGCGTAAGACTAGGAGCTATGAGACACGCTTTTGTTTAGGCTATACTGCATGCATGTTAGATCCTTTCCAAATATTTAAAACTCAGGGATGAAGATATTAATAAATAATATATTTCATATAAATAGCATCTGAGTCAATGATGGAGGATGGTGACTCTGTGAGTCTCTAGCTCCAGAAAGTGCCCACGACCGGGGTGCAATCAACAGTCCCACATGGTGTGTGAGATAGCACTTCTCTAACACAAGCAGAACAGGAGCTCCACTAGAAAGGCTATGCGAAGTCCTCAGTACTCTTACTGAAAGCAGAAAAAAAGCCCAGGAGTGTGGCTTAGAGAGTGAGGGTATTTATAATGTGATTGCATCTACACTGATTACGAGTCACCGTGGATGTTCCGTGTGGCTAAAATATCACTGAGGCACTGAGGTTAATGACACGAACTTCCAGTGCTCCCAGGGAAATGCAAAAAACAAACAAACAAACAAACAAAACCCTGGCATCCAGATCTCAGGGTAGGACGCCGGTCCTTTGGAAGGAGGACACTGAAGTGAGAACCAACCCGGATCACGGGTTTGAATGTCGTACACTGAGCTGCTTCAACCTCCTTTTCTTTGAGTGCAAACCTTAACTGAACATCAAGAAGAGATGCAAAATCTGACTAGTTCTATGTCTGTTAAAGACAATAATGTGATTGGGTGGTTCAGTTGGTTAAGCGTCAGACGTAGGCTTGGGTCATGATCTCCACGTTTGAATTTGAGCCCCAGGACTCTCTGATGGCAGCACAGAACCCACTCCCATCAAGGATCCGCTGTCCCGCACTCTCTCTGCCCCTCCCCCGCTTGTGCATGCAAGGACACCATCTCTCTCTCTCTCAAAAAAAAAAAAAAAAAAAAAAAAAAAAAAAAAATATATATATATATATATATATATATATAAAGAATGTAATCAACAACTTCACAGATAAATTCTAAGCTTTACTGTTTTTTACTGTAAACATAAATGTACTATCTTTAGAGAGTCTTTACTGATGTCTTTACTGATGTCTTATAAAAAAATGTCTTTACTGACATCTTATAAAAAAATGATAAAATACTATCAATCTTACCCACATCATTTCAGAGGATAGAGGAAGATGGAATATTTCTCAATGCATTTTATGAGATCAGCACAATCCTGATATCAGAACCTGAGAAAGACATTATAAGAAAATTCTAGACCAATAGCGCTTGTGGATATAGATTAAAAAAAGTTATCACCCATTATAAGCAAATCAAGTCCACCCATAATACAAAGATAATATATACTGGTCAGATAAGGTTTATCTCAGGAATATAAATTGCTTGCCATTTGTAAATCAATCAAAGTAATTTGCTAAATCAGCAGAATGAAAGATATATGATCATCTTTAAAAAAATTTTTTTTAATGTTTCTTTTGAGAGAGAGAGAGAGACAGACAGACCACAAGTGGGGAGGGAGCAGAGAGAGAGAGAGGGAGACAGGGAATCCGAAACAGGCTCCAGGCTCTGAGCTGTCAGCACAGAGCCCGATGTGGGGGTTCCAGCCTATGAACCCTGAGATCATGACCTGAGCTGAAGTCGGAGTCGCCCACCCAGGCATCTCCATATGATCATCTTAATATGACCAAAAGAAGCACTTAATAAAACTCAACAGATGTTGATCATTAAAATTCTTACCAAACAGAAAATAGAAGGAAGCTTCGTCAATCTGATAAAGAATATCTATGAAAAACCTACAGTTAACATGTTAATGGCAAACTATTGAATGTTTTTCCTCTAAGAGCTAGAAAAAAGATATCATATCTACTGTCACTATTTCTATTCAGCATTGTATTGAAAGACCTAGCCAGTGGAAAAGAACAAAAAGAAATTTAAGAATCAATGGTGGAAAAGGAAGATGGAAACATATCTCAGTTCAGACCTAACATGACTGTATGCTAGGAAATCTCAAGGAATCTACAAACTACTTGAACTAATACATAAATTCAGCAACACTGGGGGAGACACATCTAAAAATCCATTATTTCTCTACACTGGTAACAAAAAATTGAAACATGAAATTTAGAAAACAGTATCACTTACAAAATCATCAAAAACTCCCCCCAATATCTGGGAATAAACTTAACAAAAGGTAGGCAAGACCTCTCTACTGAAAAGTATAAAACATTGTTGAGAGATATTAAGGAAGATGTCATAAATGGAGAGATTTAATCGCTGACTAGAAAACTCAGATTATTAAGATGTTAATTCTTTTTTTTTTTTAATTTTTTTTTCAACGTTTTTTTTTTTTGTTTTTTTTTTTTTGTTTGTTTTTTTGGGACAGAGAGAGACAGAGTATGAACGGGGGAGGGTCAGAGAGAGAGGGAGACACAGAATCGGAAACAGGCTCCAGGCTCAGAGCCATCAGCCCAGAGCCTGACGCGGGGCTCGAACTCACGGACCGCGAGATCGTGACCTGGCTGAAGTCGGACGCTTAACCGACTACGCCACCCAGGCGCCCCTAAGATGTTAATTCTTATCAAATTGATTTATAGACACATGCTATTCCAGTTAAAATCCCAGCAGTCTTTTGTTTTCGTAGACATTGCTGAGCTGATTCCAAGATGCAGATTGAAATGCAAAGGACATAAAATATCCAGGACAATCTTTTTTTTTTTTTTTTTTTTTCAAGTTTATTTATTTATTTTGAGAGAGAGTGAGAGAAAGAGAGAGCACGAGTGGGGGAGGGGCAGAGAGAGAAGAAGACAGAGAACCCAAGCAGGCTCCGCACCATCAGCGCAGAGCCCAACGCAGGGCTCGAACTCATGAACTGTGAGATCATGACCCAAGCTGAAGTCGGATGCTTAAATGACTGAGCCACCCGGGTGTCCAATATCTGGGACAATCTTGAAGAACAGAGTTAGAGGTATGAAAATGAGTGTCACATGTGTCCTAGATCTAGAAGTGAAAGTCAAATTTATAAAGCTTTTAGAAAAGAACTCAGAAGAGTATCTTCATGTTCTTCGGGTGGCAAAGATTACTTAGGACACAAAAAGTACTAACCATAAAAAAAAAAAAAAAAACGATGAACTACACTCTACCAGTCTACGAAAACTCCTGCTTATCAAATATCAAAAAACAATGTCAGGAAAGTCAAATGGCAAGCCACAGACTGGTAGAAAATACTGAAATGCATATATTTGACAAAGGACTTATATTGAGAGCATATAAAGAATTCCTACAAGTCCAAAGATAAACAATTCAATCTAAAAATGAGCGAAACACTCGAAGAAAAATGCTCAACAAGTGAAGTCACCTGAAGGCGTAACCTGAAGGCGTACTAAGCATATGAACAGGTGTTGGCATTTGACATCAAGTAAATCTAAACGAAAACCACAGTGATGTACCTCACTTTCAGAACAGCTGAAATTAAAGGGGAGAAAAATATAAAAGTTGATGAGGACGATGAGCGAATGCAATACTTAAATTATCCTGGTGCGAGCACAAGTCAGTATAGCCAGTTTGGAAAGCTCTTTGATAGCGTCTAATAAGATTCATTACCCATCTATGCATACATACGTATGGCCCAGCAATTCTCCACCAAAATATTTATGCAGGGGGGTATAGGTGTGTGTCCACAAAATGACTTGCACGAAAATACTCAGTTTGGAAATTGGCGACAATTAGTGGGGAAATAAACAAATTGCGGCCTATTTCTACCACGGGATATTACACCAAAAGAGGAAGCTGTTGATGCATACAACAACATGGATGAATCTCAAAAAGATTACTGTGAGTGAGAGAAGCCAAACACAAAAGAGTACATACACTGTATGATTTCATGCCAATACATCTGTTCTATGGACTTAAGAATAGTCTAAATGGGGGCGCCCCACTGGCTTATTCGGTGGAGCGTGAGACTCCTGATCTTAGGGTTGTGAATTTGAGCTCCATGTTGGGCGTAGAGATGACTGAAAAAAGATCTTTAGGGGCACCTGGGTGGCTCAGTCCATTAAGCGTCCAACTCTCAATTTTGGCTCAGGTCATGATCCTGGGGTCATGGGATCGAGCCCTGCGTTGGGCTCTTCACTGAGCATGAAGCCTGCTTGAGATTCTCTCTCTCCTTCCTTCTGTGCCTCCCCCCACTCATGCTCTCCCTCTCGAAAACAAGTAAATAAACAAAAATCTTTAAAAAAAAAAAATAGTCAAAATAATTCTACCGTGGTTGGCATCAGAAAAGTGGCTGCCTGCAGTGGGGAAAGGATTCGACTGGGAAGGGGCAGGAGGGAGTTTACTGAGGCGATATCACTGTTCATGTTGATCAAAATCATGATAACACGGTTGTCAAAATGCACCAAATTAAGGGTTGTGGTGGGTGGTTTCACCTAGACCAACCCCTGCACAAAGCTGCTAGTAATTCCAAATCCCCGGTGCGCACACCAGCGCTGTGGCTCTTGATGAGTCAGAATCACCAGCGTGTGCTTCAGTAGAAGCTCTCTTTTTTGGCGACTCACTGACAGATGGCAAGATGGCTAGAGTGCACTAAAAACTCCAGGCCAGTCCAATGGCTTCGGCGCTTGCAACAGCCCTAGTCAACATTTCGTGAAGTTCTGAGCTTATTTTGAAATTCTCTCTCTATGAGTTGGGCAAACTGGAAATAACTCCAAAGCTTTTTGGAAGCAGATGAACTATGAAAAGGGAAAAGGAAACATTCCTCTCGAGTGTTAATTTTCTCATTTTAAAAAGTGAGATTTGCCATCATCTCTTAGGCCTCTTGTACTTCCAAGAACAGTAAATTGAAGTTATGATTTGCTAACCGATCTAATCACATTCTGATACAGAAGGTCGTTTGTAATATGATCCCAAGACGCTTTACCATTGAAATCCTGCCGGGTCCTCAAATAACCATGTCCTTACTCAGACCTCGGTCCCTCCAAGCCCTCCTATGTACTATGTCCTCCCATCAGGAATGGGTTTCTATCCGGAATGCTCCGTGTAGCAATCTCAACAGACGTTTCTTTACTAGGCTGGCCCACTCCTCTGTACTCCTACAGTTTAGGGAATTATTATCATTTATTTAGCAAGCATCATCTTTTGTCTTGTGTCATCACTCACCTTTTAAAGCATATGTGTTTTCTTTCTTTCTTTCTTTCTTTCTTTCTTTCTTTCTTTCTTTCTTTCTTTCTTTCTTTCTTTTTTTTTGAAAGAGAGCACAAGCTGGAGAGGAGCAGAGAGAGAATGGGGGACAGAGAATCCAAAGCAGGCTCTTTGCTGGCAGCAACAAGCCTCACGTGGGGCTTGAACCCATGAACCGCGAGATCATAACCTGAGCTGAAGTCAGACGCTCAACCGACTGAGCCACCCAGGTGCCCCAGCGCATGTGTGTTTTCTACCTCGGCTAAATGTAAGCAGAATTAAGGTAAAACTTACCACATATATCTCCCCTCACCAATTTCCCATGGCATCTAGATGTATTATTTCTTTTTAAAAAAAAAATTTTTTAACCTTTATTTATTTTTGAGACAGAGAGAGACAGAGCATGAACGGGGGAGGGTCAGAGAGAGGGAGACACAGGATCCGAAACAGGCTCCAGGCTCTGAGCTGTCAGCCCAGAGCCCAACGCGGGGCTTGAACCCACAGACCGCGAGATCACGATCTGAGCTGAAGTCGGACACTTAACCGGCCGAGTCACCCATTATTTCTAATGGATGTTCAACAGCTACTAGATGGTTAATCCAGGTTACGAAAGATCCCTCAGATACTACCCACATTTGGGGATCCTATGACTTTGAAAAAAAGCATCAAACATGCACAGATGTAAGTCCCCAAAGGAGGGCACGTTTGCCTGGAAGGGAATGTTCTCGCGGGAAGTCAGGGAAGCAGAGGCAGCCATGGTCTCAGACCCAGAGATCTCAGATTTACAATGATGTTGATGGATTGGAAGACGTTATCGGCAAAGGCAGACCGGCTAAATCACGCACCGAGAAGCATAATAAACTGTGGCATCTAATATGCTTTGCTAAATTAAAGTTTAAAAAGGAAGACATGAATAAATAAAATAGCGAGTTGAAGGCCAGCCTATTAAATGAAAATGAATCCATGAAAGCTCCAGAACACACTAGAAGCCACTCTGGATGCCACTTAATCACGGAACTAAAAATACCCCTCAAGCTCTCAGCTCACTTGCGAGTCTGCTGAGCACGAATTAGGCAGCAGAAGAGGAGAGAATTAGCACCTAGCTGCAAAGAAAAGTTGAAGCTCTTTGGAAAATTTAATCTGAGGCCACGTAATTTTCGGCCCTCGGGTGATGCCAATACCCTGCTTATGACAGTTGAATAATTTTCCAGGGCCCTTCGTATAAAATTCAAACTCCTTCACACTCCGCATAGCCCCGTACGTTAGTAAGGCTTCTGTCTATCTCTGCAGTCTCAGCCTGGCCAGTTTGGGCTGCTGACACAAAATCCCACAGACTAGGTCGCTTATAAACAACAGAAATTCATTGCTCACAGTTCTGGAAGCTGGGAAGTCCAAGATCAAGGCATTCGTGTGGTCGGATGAGGACCCTCTTTCTGCCTCGTAGCTGGTACCTTCTTGCTGTCTCCACACGGGGTGAAAGGCTTGGGAGCTCTCTGGAGCCTCTTATAGAAGAGCACTAATTCCATTCATAAGAGCTCCGCCCCCACTTTTTTAAGCACCTCCCAAAGGCCCCACCTACTAATACTAGTACCTTTACAGGTTAGGATTTCAACATATAAATTCTGGGGCAACACAAACGTTCAGACCATAGCAAGTCTCTTCTAACAATTTCCCTCTTTCTGTGTGCTCCAGCCCCCTGGGTTTTTGGTTCCCCAAACACTGCATGTTACTTTCTGCCTCAGGGCCTTAGCACATGCATTTCCCTTCTGCTTGGAGCACTCTCCCCTTTTTTGCCTACGTACTTTATATGCATTTATTTTGCTTCTTTGAGAAATCTTGGAATTTTTTCCTATTACACCCTCCAATAGGCCCTCGTGTTGCTACTGCATGGCACAAATGAAAATCACAATAAATTCAGTGCACACATAATTTCTTTTTTTTGTTTAATGTGTGTCATCCACACTAGATTTTGCTCAGGGGGGACTATCTTTCCCTCCGGCCTCATGTTTTTGTGAAGTGCTTGAACTGGAGTCATCGCCATGCCTCTCTTAACTTTTCCTTCTTACATAGTGACTTGTCAGCTTGGAGAGTTCGGGAGGGGGGAACTGGGCATGTGGGGCTTCGCTCTTTGTTTTCCTGGTTTGCAGGAAGGGCATCCTGGACGGCTTTGCGCCCAGGGTAAGAGGCACATCCCTGAAGGGACAAGGGAAGGCCTGCATTTGCCCAGTGGGGCCAGTGACCAGGCAGCGGGAGATCCATTGTGACTTATCAATAATATTGCTGCCATTTTGATCTTTATTTCTCTGTTTGATCTCTGATTTCTCTCTCTTTAACTCATATAGTACAAAACTCAAAAGGGGAAGAAAAAGATGCTAAAAATCCCATTAGATCCTATGCTTGTCTTATTCATCAAGTGTAACCCCCGCACGCAGCCCAGTTCCCGCCAATAGTGAATGTTTCATAACTATTTATCAAATGTATGAATTATTTAGCCTCTCTGAGCCAGTTTTTCCAAATGTAAAATGACAATAAAACCCACCAATCTGGCGACATTCCATGAATATTCAAGATACTGTGTAAAAGCAATCAGTATAGTACCTGGAGCGTGGTTAAGTGGATAAAGATGCTGTCGCCATTATTATCTGGCTGCTGCAACTGAGAATAATTCCTATTTAGAGCTACACGTTTCAACCAGGCGTCAGGATAATAACCGCCGTGTCACGGAGTCTATCTGATTGGTTCTGATATCTTTCTTAAAGATAGTATGAAGTTGTTTTTTAACCCAATACGATGTATATCTAAAAGATAATCTACCGTATCGAATGAAATAAAAATTACCTATGCAACGTATACGGATAGACTTAAAGAAAATCACCCACAAAGTGCAACCGGGTTCAATTATACCGATTCTGCTGTTCCTTCCAGAGCTTCCCGTACCGAATTATTAAGAAAGCACTTTCAAAATCATAGGGCAATGCACCTCCAGGACCTGGTTTAAATCTTCTCGTGTTAATCCTGTGTGAACTGAAATGTCCACAGCATTCTGACCCGGTCCATACCGCACCAGCCGTTCCTGGGAAGTCAGCAACGTTGACGGGCTAGCTGTGTCCAGCCGCCAGTTTCTGGGTGTACGATTTCCGAGACCCAGTGCCCGCATCCGGACTCTTTGCGTCACTTCTGCATTTCACTTCTGCATTTCAGCGATAAATGCAGTCAGGTAATAGGTAGTGCCTCGGGATATAGATCACGAGACTGGAAAAGATGCATTATTATGGACAGCCGGCGGGGAGGGGTGGGGGTGGGGGGGTGGGGAGAGAAAAAGACTCCTCATATCGGGATATCTGCTAGCAGTCACATTCTGATACATGTGGACTGTCTCCAATTTCCTACATGACTTGGTCTCTTTTTTTAATGTTTATTTTTATTTGAGAGACAGAGAGAGACAGCACACATGAGACAGAGCGCAAGCGGGGTAGAGGCAGAGAGAGAGGGAGACACAGAATCCCAAGCAGGTGCTCCAGGCTCCGAGCTGTCAGCACAGAGCCCGATGCGGGGCTCGGACTCACAAACCGCAATATCATGACCTGAGCCGAAGTCGGACGCTGAACCGACTGAGCCACCCAGGTGCCCCTAATTTTGTCTCGTTGTATTAAAGACCTAAGTGACATCTGCTTCCAGTTAGAATGAGGAAGAATGTGAAAGACCTTTGCTCCCAAGGTAACTATAAGAAAAAAAAAACAGACCAAAAAAAAAAAAATGATAGTTTTTTATGAAACTAGGGGAGGGCAATGGACACAAGCAAGAAAATCTTGATGAACTGATGTGCAGAGAAAGTCTACTCCCTCATCAGTGAGAAGAGAGTTGTGGGACATCCATTCTTAGGGGTGGATGCCTGGTCCAGCGGGGGCGAAAACAGTCAGCCGTGGATGGGAAGAAAACACCAAAGTCTTGAATGATAGTGAGAGCTCCCTGGACGAGTTGGACTTTGAAAGACCCCCAAATACAAAATCAAATCACTCGGTCCAAAAATCTCCCCCCGTCCCCCGCACATGCTAACATGGTTTCACCCTGAATTTTGGAGAGAAAGCAATAATGATGAACGGATAGCAGCACGTTTTCAAAATTTTGTTTATTTTCTGGGGCCCTAGGGAGCTGGAATTGGAAGATCAACCAAAATTTTCTAACATTGAAGTCCAACCTACTCCCAGTTCAAATACTGATAAGATCCCAAAAGATCATCCCTTGGGCATTAGGTGTGGCACTGGGGGTTGGGCTAATGGATCTCTTAAACATTTGGTCCCCCTCCAGCTCAATTAGGTTCTAGGAGAAATCTGAATGATCAGTTCACGTCTCCTCTATCCTTACCAGAAGAGGAAAAGGATTTTCACTCTTTGGGAAATAAAACAAAAATATAATATACTCTTTTTTTGCTTGTTTGTTTACATACAACAGGAGTACAATAAAATGTTGATTCACACTTCTTGAATAAGCTGGAAAATGTGACCTTTCACGAAGAGAAGAGTAGTCACTGGAAGCAAATCCAGTTAGAATTAGCAGACGATGACTTTAAACAACGTTAAACATTAAATCATATGTTAAAGAATTTCGATGGGGCGCCTGGGTGGCTCAGTCGGTTGAGCGGCCGACTTGGGCTCGGGTCATGATCTCGCGGTCCATGAGTTCGAGCCCCGCGTCGGGCTCTGTGCTGACAGCTCAGAGCCTGGAGCCTGTTTCCGATTCTGTGTCTCCCTCTCTCTCTGCCCCTCCCCCGTTCATGCTCTGTCTCTCTCTGTCTCAAAAATAAATAAACGTTAAAAAAAAAATTAAAAAAAAATTTCGAGGAAGAGATAGATATAACAGGGAAAGAGATGGGGGGGGGCATTTTAGGAGAGAAGTTGAAACTTAAAAAAAAGAACCAAATGGAAATTGTAGAGTTGAAAAACACAAAATCTGAAATTAAAAAAAAAATCATTGGATGGGTTTAAGAACAGACTGTGTGCTACAGCAGAACAAATCGGTGATTGGAGAAAGGTCAATGTAAATTACCCAAATTGAAGTAGAAAAAGAAAAAAAAGAGTGAAAAAAAAGACCGTGTGTTAGTGACCTGAGGAATAATATAATGTAGTCTACGTGTAACTTGGAATCCTGGAAGGAGAAACAAACAAACAAACAAAAATGTCATCAGAAAAATCATTTGAAGAAATAAGGGTCAACATTTTTCCAAATTTGATGAAAAATATTAGCCCACAAGTTCAAGAAGCTCAGCAAACCCTAAGCAAAATAAATACAAAGATACCCACACCTGGGTATGTTCAAACTACAATCTAGCCCAGCTCAGCGTAGCTCTAGAGGGCATCTCATGGTTGGCAGAGATCATATCTAGTTATATTCCAGGTTTTTAAATGGCTGAAAATCAATGACAGTATCTTAAAATAGCCGGGGGGGGAAAACAACCAGGAGAATTGTTATTCTGGACCTAAATCCAACAAAAATCTTTTTTTTTTTTTTTGGTAATGTAGATGTGATGGAAAGTTTGAGCAAACATGTTTATACAATTTTGGAGTCCATGAGAAAGAGAAAATCTGGTGTGAGTCTATCGTTTTTAGAAGGTAGCATTGCAAATTGAAGGTAAGCATGATTGTACGGAAAAGGAGGGAACACGCAACGCTCTCACACAAATGCAGTTATGAATGGGCACTTGTGAGAAGTTTCCAAGAGGAAGGGCGTGTTTTTAAGAGACCAGAAGCCCACAATAGGTGAGAGAGCACCCCATGACATTATACGAGTGTAAATCTTTTTTGCCAAAAAGCGTTATTTCCCAGAGCACTGAGATAGCTTGCAAACAGACTTGCCAAATTGTCTCTTGCAAGAATGCATGTGCCCTTCCGGTGTTTTTTGATTAGCCTTGGAATCAGAAGAGAATAGGAAAAAGGATATTAGAGATGGACAAAATCGGTTCTGATTTTCAAAAGGGTAAAGAGGGTGCGTTCTTGAGATGTTAGGCGAGTAGTCTTGACTTGGACCCTCCATGATTCTGAAAGGTAGTATCGCTTCATGAATAATTGGTTCTCACCCGGAAGTGAAGTGCTTAACTAAAAACATACAATGCCAGCTTAACATTCCTTCTTGGAGCACGCAGTGCATCTGGGAGTTAACGAAGCATTTGGTAGAGTTTTTCATGAGGTTTCTGTCGAAAAGGTAGAGAAATATAGCACGTGTGCAAGAATGAATAGATAGGTTCATAGCTGGTTAGAGAGGCATTCTCCAAATAGGCCGATCTATGGACGCGTGTTAATCCGCATACAAAAATCTCTATACCATTCCGCATCTGCAACCCTCAATGCCACTTTCGCCCGCCGTGACCCAGATCCTGCCCACATTTCTCAGTGGAACAAGGCTTACTGAGTCCCCCAGTGACTGAGTAGTTTCTAAACTCATGAACGTTTTATTTCATTTGCCTTCTCTGGGGCGTTTGTCACGCTGAACGCATAATTTCTTTGGAAATCCTCCTAACTTGACTTTGAAGTCATCACGCGTGCTTGGTGCTCATCCTGTAGTTTTGCCCACCTCAATCTCACAGGGTGCTGACACCCACAAGCCCTTAAAGGCTGGTGCCCTCCTGGTTTCTGTGCTAGACTCACTGCTTTGTTTCTTTTAATCATTTCCCTTGGGTTTTCTGATGTGTTCGCATGGATTTGCCTTCTGTGCTCCCTGACAGTGCTCAGGTTTGTCTCCGGACCAGATCTGTCTGCCGAGGGCCAAACACATTCATCAGCACTTGGATGTTCCACAGATGGCTGACGCTCAGTGTGTTCCAGACTGAACTTATTGCTATTTCCATCAATATCAGTCATTGCCCCTCTTCCTATGTTCTCTGTATCAGTGAACAACACCCTCTCCACCTCCGTGCCCAGGCCAGCTCCTCCTTGCCATATTCTATGGATCCAACACACCCCCGCCCCGCCTCCCCTAATACATATGTTGGAGCCTCAAGCCCCAATGTGACTGTATTTGGAGATAGGGCTTTGAGGAGGTAATTAAGGTTAAATGAGTTGAAGGGTAGAGTCTTAATCTGATAGCATTTTTGGCCTCATAGGAAGAGAGAGAGAGAGAGAGAGAGGCTGTGTGAACACACAGGGAGAAGGTAGTTGTCTATAAGCCGGTAAGAGGGCTCTCACCAGAATGCCGCTGTGCCGGCACCCTGATCTCAGACTTCCGGCCTCCAGAACTGTGAGACAATACATTGTTGTTGTTTAAGCCCCTCTGTGTGTGGTATTCTGTTATGCCAGCCCCATCGGACAAACACACCATCAAAAAAGTCAAAGTCCTACCCATTTCACCTCTTTAACATATGTAGAATGCTTTTCCCCCTCAGTATTCTCAGTCCCGCTGACTTACTATAGAAACTCATCATTTCTTGCCTTAATGATCTCCATGTGCTCTCCTTGTCTTTACTTTGCACCGAACTCATAATTAATTCCTCCCCTTCATGTCAGACCCATTCTTCTAAAAATATGAACATGGGGGCGGTGCCTGGGTGGCTCTGTTGGTTAAGCGTCTGATTCTTGATCTCAGCTCAGGGCTTGATCTCAAGGCGGTGAGTTCAAGCCCTGTGCTGGGTTTGTCCTTGGGCGTGAGGCCTACTTAAAATAAGTAAATAGGTAAATCAAAATAAAAATATGAACATGGCCATGTCACTCCCCTGCTTAAAATGTGCCATTTGATCTCAATTATTTTCAAGATCGAATCCAAATTTCTTAGCAGCACGGGTAGAGTCCTTCCTGTTCTGATCTGATTCTTGTTTTCTTCTTCATCCTTACCGCCACATTATTGCCCCCTTCAGAACTTATGTTCCAATAAAATAAAAAAATTTACATTTTTCCTATACTTGAATTTAATATTTGACATTGAGCATATTTTTCCACGCTTTACTGTCCCTGGTGCCCCTGTCTCTTTGCTGCCATTATAGGTTCACATTGAGGCCTTTGCTACATGAGTTAGACAAGCTTCCTTTCCTCTAATGAGTAAGACAGACAACCGATGACAACAATGCAATATGATCGTGTCCACAGTAGAGATTTGTTCAAAGGGTCATGGAGCACGAAGGAAGAAAATAAAGCAAAATGAAATATTATACGCGGTCCTCTGCCTGAGGCTGAAGAGGCAGACGTTCTGTAAAGAGGAGCTGTTCATTTTGCACGATAGAGATTTACCAGAATTTTCAAGGACGAGTAGGATTCTGCCCTTAGAATAGTGCTGGCTCGCGGTGGCTGCCTCTATACGAGCTGCTTGACCTTCTTCCTAAAACATTCGGATCTACCTTCACACAGCAAGGCCCTAGAACGTCAGTCCTGAGCATCTTTCCTTTTGGCTAATGAACCATTTTATTTTATGGAAAAAAAAATTGTGGGTGTGCCACCATATAATAGTGTCATTACAGTTCTGGTCAATAAAACAGCAGGGTCGGGAAGGGAACTCGTATTCACACAACGCACTTTAAAATGACTGATTGTGGGGCGCCTGGGTGTCTCAGTCGGTTGAGCGTCCGACTTCAGCTCAGGTCACGATCTCATGGTTCGTGAGTTCGAGCCCCGTGTCAGGCTCTGGGCTGATGGCTCAGAGCCTGGAGCCTGCTTCTGATTCTGTGTCTCCCTCTCTCTCTCCCTGCCCCTCCCCCATTCATGCTCTGTCTCTCTCTGTCTCAAAAATAAATAAACATTAAAAAAAAAAAAATGATTGCTGCACTTAGGCAAATGTCCTGAGAGGCCTATGCTGTGATTTCTCAGTATCAGTGTGGGGCCACCACAGAGGCCAGGGACCATATCTGCTCAGGGGTATTTGGAGGAAGAGGGTCAGTCTTTATCCGCGTGGTAATCTGTCTATGTCCACCTGCCGTGAGGGTTTTAAGGAAAGGTTCTTTATGGTAACGGCTACTTTGATGATGTTGATGGCAATCCTCTGGAAGAGAGACCGCACAAGGCTCCACATGGGGTCTTGATCAATGCTTCATGATAATGGTAAAGTCATTTTCATGCGAGTATCCTATTCATGTAATAGAGAGCCATGTTATATTTTGGCATAGAAAATCTACTCTAAATGTGAGAACTAGTTTGGGGGTACATATAGGATATAGGATACACGTCCAGGCCATTTTCGCTACTTTCCCACAGTGGAAAAAAATACACAACTAGCATGATATCACCCCTTTCTTTTCAAAACAGAAAAAAAAATAAAGGAAGGGAAGTTAGACAGGAGGAAAGGAACAAATATTGACCACCTGAGTCAGCTATTTTTTACACAAATTATTTCGTGTGATCTTTTCGATGATTCTAGACTCGTGGAAATCGAGACTCAGAAAGAGACCTGTCCAGTCGCAAACAGAGCTTAGCTTGGCCGTGACACCCTGTGGGTGTGCACGCACCTAAGCCTGGGTGCATCCGTTCCGCGGGCGTGACCACCTAACGGCAGGGCCATTGGAGAGGTTAGAATCAGGCCACCTCCCTTCCGCCAGCCTCTGCTAGTCGCCAGGGGTAGGATCTGGAACAAATATTCACATTCACGCGCTCTTTCTGGGCCTCCTTCTTCTCAGCAGCAAAATGAGGAAATTGATTCGAGATTTGCATCAACCCTAACACTGGGCGATTAACAAATTAACCGGTTTAGTTGCCGGTCCTCCGAGAGTAAATTACCTTAACAATGAAACATTTACATAATCAGGGAGGTGGCCGGCTCCTGCAGAGCTAATGGCTTGTTCGATGGCCCGTGGACCTTACGACCAGCTGCGAGCGGGCTCCTCGCTTCCGGGAACCGCGGCGGACGCTCTGCAGTGAGGACCGGCCGCCCGCCGCGGAGACACCTGACTCCCAGCGGTCAGGGCTGGAGCCTTCTGGCCTCGGGGAGACAAAGCCGCCTCCAAGCCCGGCTGCACGGAGACGCCCACTCTCTCTGTGGCTCTGATCCCAAAATAAACCAGATCCTGTTTCTCCTATTCATAGAAAGCCAGGCAGGGCGCCTTTTATCCTTCCTTGCGCTTTTTTTCTTGTTCGGTGTGGGAAAGAGAAACATAACCCACCAGCAGCATAAATGGGAGAGAACGTTTGACCTTTGTAGAACCACATCGGGCGGCGGTTGAGAGTGATTCTCCACTAATTCCCTTAGGTACAGAGGGGAAGGCCCAGCACGAAGAGTCCCCCAGCCGAGACTAGATGCCAGCCGGATGCCTCCTTTGCAAAGCATGGGAAACAGCACTTGGACACACTCCCCAGCTGCACCACACCACGGGCCATCGACCCCCCAACCTACCAAAGAAAGCTTACATACATGTAGTGAGGACAGGGCTTGGAAAATAAAAATCGGAAAATCAAGACTCTGGACGTTTATTATTATTATTGATTATTATTATTTTGCTTAGAAACTAAAGTTTTTAGAATTCTTTTTTTTCCTTGTGAAACAATATTGAATTTTTACCATCAGTGAAAAGGAAAACTGAACGTGAACAGGGCGCTGCACCTCCTACAAACTAAAAAAATAGGGGCGCCTGGGTGGCTCAGTCGGTTCAGCGTCCGACTCCGGCTCAGGTCATGATCTCACGGTTTGTGGGTTCGAGCCCCGCGTCGGGCTCTATGCTGACAGCTCAGAGCTTGGAGCCCGCTTTGGATTCTGTGTCTCCCTCTCTTTCTCTGCCCCTCCCCTGCTCATGCTCGCTCTCTGTCTCCAAAATAAATAGAAACATTAAAAAATAAATAAATAAAAAAACAAAACAAAAAACCCCACAACCTTTGGCCTCTTCTCCAAATTTCCTTTTAATCAGTTTGCAAACCGAAAAGGAGGCTGGACCACCGAGCATTCTTGGCTCTAAGGACTATTACATTCCCCCCTGTATTACAAACAGTAGTTGTGTGTACAAGGTCTGCCTTTAATGGAATTGCCGTGTCGGAGTGGGAGCTATCTGCCTATTAATGTCTAATTCTGCTTTTCTCAGAAACACAATTAGGCTTTTCATCTGGAATTTTCACCCAAGTTCTGGTAAATGCGTGTTTGCTTTTAAGATTCTTTCTAGGAAGAACCAGGGATTGTCAAAGGATCCTGGTCCCCTTCATAAAGCCCTGATAGAAAGTCACAGTCATTGCCCAAAGGAGCAGTGGAAGAATTTAATGTTCTGCTTTCCTTGCTCACTCGATGGCTCTGAACGGGAAGACGGGGGTGGGGAATAGCCCATAGGAGTCTTTACACAACAGCTCCGCGCTTACGAAAAGTATTAAATGGAAATCAACGGCAAGGAACAGTCACCTGTTACCTGGTAAGTGGATTCCCTGCCTCAACTTCATGAAGTGCCTTTTCATTTTTGTGTGGCTCCTGAAGAGCCTTTTAAGGAGAAAAGAGCTGTGAGAGCTTGCAAAGGGACCAAGAAGTCGTTGACCCTCTTTTCCTTGCCGAGGAAGGCTTTGTCCACCTTTGCCCTCCAGCTCATGGGACGAGGTGAGAACAACGCTGGCCTCTCAAGCAGTGACCTTGGTTTCGGGCTGGGGTCCAGCGTTTCCTTTCGGTCAGGTTGGTGTCATCCCGGCAGCTGTGAGTTCTTGGACTCAGCATCTGGGACGCCCTAACCTCGGGGCCCTCTGGAGCTGCAGGACTTCTGCCGTCACTCCTCCCCGGATGTAACCCTCTGAGCAGCCTTTTGCTGTTCCACCTCCCCAACTTGATGGCCCGTGTCTGCTACCCCGAACACCTCTCACCTTAGCCCAGTGGGTCTCAACAGGAGGCAGCATTTGGAAATACGCTTTGGTGGGAGGGGACATTTTTGTTTGTCACAAGGACCGAAGGCACTTAGAGGGTGGAGGGCAGGGCTGCTAAACAATTTGTCCTGCCCGAAATGCGGGTGGCACTAAGGGTGAGGAGCCGCTCTTGCCCCGAGAGGATATGTGCCTGCCGGGCGCTACCAAAGGTGTGGCAAGATTCCCAGTCCCACCTGGAAACTTCTACTCAGTCTTTCATTTCTTTGTTTATTTTTGAAACGTCTATTGATTTATTTTGAGGAGAGGGGAAGGGCAGAGGGAGAGGAAAGAGAGAGAATCAATCCCAAGCAGGATCTTCACTGTCAGCGCAGAGCCCGACGTGAGACTTGATCCCATGAACCATGAGGTCACGACCTGAGCCGGAATCAAGAGTCAGACGCTTAATCGACTGAGCCACCCAGGTACCCCAACTTCTACTCAGTCTTCTCTCTCCACGTGGGTCTTCTCTTCTCCCAACTTGGTTTTGTGAATTGGAACTACAGTCAACTCCTTTGTTCCTTCCTGGATGATCAGCCTGTCCAAGACTTAGGACTTAGAAAGGTCCAAATGTTCCTATCCGTGCCCGTGTAGCATATTTCTCTGACCCCTTATATTAGCCTAAAGCGTATTAGTTTTCCAGTTGTTAATTTTGACTCTACCCTCTACTGGAATTCTGTTTGCTCTCTTTTGTTATATTTCCCTTTTTTTTAATTTTTAAATTTTATTTAAATCCAAGTTAGTTAACATATAGTGTAATAGTGGTTTCAGGAGTAGAATTTAGTAATTCATCACTTACATATAACACCCAGTGCTCATCCCAACAAGTGTCCTCCTTAATGCCCATCACCCATCTAGCCCATTCCCCACTCATGTCCCTCCATCAACCCTCAGTTTGTTTTCTGTATTTAAAAGTCTCTTCTGGTTTGCCTCCCTCTGTCTGTCTTATTTTTGCTTCCCTTCCCCTGTGTTCATCTCTTTTGTTTCTCAAATTCCACATATGAGTGAAATCATATGATATCTGTCTATTTCGCTTAGCATAATACCCTCCAGTTCCATCCACATTGTTGCAGATGGCAAGATTTCATTCTTTTTGATTGCCGAGTAATATTCCATTATATATACACACACACACACACACACACACACACACACATATATACATATATATATATATATATATGTATATGTGTATATATATATATATATATATATATATATATATATATCTCACATCTTCTTTATCCATTTGTCCGTCGATGGACATTGGGGTCTTTCCATACTTTGGCTGCTATGAACATTGAGGTATATGTGCCCCCTTTGCATCAGCATTTTTGTATCCTTTGGATAAATACCCAGTCGTGTAATCACTGGGTTGTAGGGTAGTTCTATTTTTAATTTTTTGAGGAAAGTCCATACTGTTTTCCGGAGTGGCTGCACCAGTGTGCATTCCCTGTTATCAGCTATTTCTTAAGCCCAGGCAGGGGGAATCTTAAGGTATGTGATACCAACTCTAGAAACTCGTCTGTCTTGTATTGTTCCTTCCTCGGAGATCTGACCTCAGAGGTCTCCCACGGTAGTCAAGGGAAAAAGACAACAAACAAGCATTCATTAGCTTGCTTCAGCTGCCTTAACAAAGTGCCACACACTGGGTGGCTTGAACAACAGGCATATGATGTCTAGCAATTATGGAGGCCAGAAGGCTGAGAACAAGGTGTGGGTGCGGTTAGTTCTTTCTGAGGGCTCCGAGAGAAGGATCTGTTCCACACTTCTCTCCTAGCCTTGGGTGGCTTACTGCCAATCTTTGGAGTTCCTTGGCCTGTAAGTAAGAGCATCACCCTGATCTCTGCCTTCATTCCCATGTGCATTTTCCTTGTACACATGTCTGTGTCCAAGTTTCCCCTTTTTATAAGGACACTAGTCACATTGGATTAGGGACCCACCCTGCCCCAATATGACTTCATCTTAACTATTTATACTTACAATGACTCTATTCCAAATAAGGTCATATTCTGACATAGTTGGGGTTAGGACTTCAACATATGAATTTGGAAGGGAACATAAGTCAACTCATAACAGTATAGTAGATCGTAAGTACTAAGGAGAAGAGGAAAGCAGGGGAAGGGGTTTGGGGAGCACAGAAGTTGGGGGGCATGTTGTTTCTAAGGAGTGGTCAGGTGGTCCCTGATAAGGTGGTATTTGAGCTGATTTAAAGGCAATGGAAGAACCAGTCATGTGACTATTGAAGAGAAGAAAATTCTAGGCAGAAGGAATGGCATATGCAAAAGTCTTGGGGTGGGAGTGAGTGGGCATGTTTGAGTGCCCGATGCGGGCAAGGTGCCCGATGTGGTTGGATTGGAGAGTGATAGGATGGATGGGAGGAATGGGGTCAGAGGCAGGTAGGGGAACCAGAGCATGTGGACCTTTGATGGCTTAGTAAGGCTCTAAAAGCCACTTGGTCCTCAACTCTCTGGACCACTTGTCCAGATAGTTTGGGTTGAATAAAATACCAATAGCTACCCATTACTGAACATCTGCAAGTTACTATCCCCATGATGTGCTCATTTTAATTTGTTGGCATATGTTTCCTCATTTCATCTTATTTTATAGAAGAGAATACGAAGGCTTAGAGCGATTCAGTGATTTGTCCTGTGTCACATGCTCAGGTACCTGAGGCAGTTTGGACCTCTTGGCTGTTTGACTTGAAAGCCCATGTGCTTAACTTTCATGCTGAATGGATGTTATGGGTTGAATTGTGTCCTCCCAAATTCATATGTTGAAGTCTTAACCCCCTAGAACCTCAAAATATGGCCTTATTTAGAAATAGGGTCATTGCAGATGGAATTACTTAAGATGTGATCGAGCTGGTATAGGACGGGCTCCCAATCCAATATGGCTGTTGTCCTTATAAAGAGAGGGTATTTGGACAAATCTGAACACAGACACACATGCAGGGAGAATGCCATGGGAAGATGAATGCAGAGATTGTAGTGATGTTTCTACAAGTCAAGGAAAGCTAAACATCCGCAACGAGAAGCTAGGGTAGAGGTATGGAACAGATTCTCCCTCACATCCCTCACAAGAAACCAACCCCGCTGACACCTTGACCTTGGACTTCTGGCCTCCAAAACTGTGAGATGATACATTTCTGTTGCTTAAGCCACTTAGTTTGGGGGGCTTTGTTATGGCAACCCCAGTGGAAGAATGCAATCGATGCCTATGGTTATCTATATTTATTCATTTCCGTGATTTATAGCTTAAGGCCTTTTCCACCTTCCACAGGACATATGTTTCTACCATATGTCATCATAGGTTTATGAATCGAAATCCCATAGCTGTAGATTTATGAGATTATAGATGTAGTGAGATCTTGGAAATAATCTTCTTGAAGATACAGAGTTGAGGCCAGGATATGAAAGGGCTTTCTCAAGGTCACACAGGAAATTCCATTTGCTTGTTTTCTGGTGTTACTTGACTTTGGATTCTCTTCCAGGCCACCCTGACTTTTCTCCCTTTTGGCCTGTTTAGAGAAGGGTCTACCTGTGGTGCACCTATCTCTCGAGGAGGCAGGAGGTGTCGACCTTGTGTGGGGACAAGCCCCTGCTCCTTTCTTCACCAGAGTTTGCTGGAACTCCCTGAGATCAATAGACAACACAGATCTCCTCATTCTAGCACCAGCTACAGTAGGCCTTTGGAGATCACTGATCACATGTCCAAACACTGTCCTCCTTTGTTGCTCTAGGAGAAAAGTCTCATAATTTCTATGCCCTAGACCTTGGGATCCGAAGGACTTTTCGATCGATATGCTATGAGGTACACACTGCTTTACTCATAATGTAGCAGTCTTGGGGGCAGCACATGGAACTTCTTTGTCCAAGCATAACCTGCGAGCGTCTGATGATTTGCCTCCCTTCACCTTGTGGAGAATCTCAGAGCAGAACTACTAAGGGTTCACTTGTCTCCATCCTGCGGTATGAATATCCCTGCTGTGCCCTGTCTGTTGAATGCATCCAGGGGACCAGACTGTGGAAGTCGGTGAGGGGAGGTCCTAGAAGGAAGATCAATCAAATCCAGGATTGAGACAACTCACTGTTCCCTCAATCCTCAGGAAGCCTTGTTGGCTGGCCCACACTCCATACCTGGTTACCTCACATGACGGTCACATTACCAACAAATGGTTTATACCAAAAGAAGAGGTGTCTCCTCACAAGAGCTTATATAATGCTTTTTGTCCTACTCTACATCCTTTAGGGATAGCCTAGGGGACTCCGTATTTGAAGTCCTATGTGTCATGCTTATTGAGTGAGCTATGAATTGAGTGCGAGGTTTGAAAATTTTTAATGGGGGGAGGGTGCCTGGGTGGCTCAGTCGGTTAAGTGTCTGACTCTTGATTTCGGCTCAGGTCATGATCTTACAGTACGGTCGCGAGATCAAGCCCCACGTCAGACTCTCTGGTAGGTGTGGAGTCTGCTTAAGAATCTCTCTCTCTCTCTCTCTCTCTCTGCCCTTCCCTTGCTTGCTTTCTCTCTCTAAGAATAAAATAAAATAAAATAAAATAGTTAATAGGGCAAGATGCACTAAAATACTGGCCTTGGAACAACAACAAAAAAACCCCCATGAATTTCAGTTTATTTTTTTTTTTTTTTTTTTTTTTTTTTTTTTTTTTTTTTTTTTTTTTTCAACATTTTTTATTTATTTTTGGGACAGAGAGAGACAGAGCATGAACGGGGGAGGGGCAGAGAGAGAGGGAGACACAGAATCGGAAACAGGCTCCAGGCTCCGAGCCATCAGCCCAGAGCCTGACGCGGGGCTCGAACTCACGGACCGCGAGATCGTGACCTGGCTGAAGTCGGACGCTTAACCGACTGCGCCACCCAGGCGCCCCCCAGTTTATTTTTGAGACCTGGGAAAAAGCTTTTAGTCTGTTCCACTACAAGAAGGAACAGAAGAGTCTTGCTCCAAATCGTCGCCTGAGTGTCGAAATGTTGCCATTATTTTTTCATCCGCGCACGCACATTTACCTGGGGGAAATGTTACTCTCAGGGACTGCATCCTAACGTGATTATGGGATCTGAGGGAACGAAGGCTCTTCTCGGCTGGAGCCCAGCTAAGCCAGGCTGCTGCTAGGCCCATGCATTCTGTTTAGTACTCCTACATTCATCATTGATTTGGCGGTAAGAGGTGACACTGATGAAAGGGAGGCTGGAGGGTCAAAGATAAATATTTCCGATGCCACAACTTTACCATAGCCTGATGCAAAGTGAGAGGCAGGTGGGAGATCTGGATCATCTCCCATCTCCAATTGTCCCTCAAGCTTGGGGCCAAAGGGACGGTGGGTACTGGAAGGAAGTTCTAAGGACTATGTTCAGTTAGCCACTGCATGCACATTAAAGTCGACAACGCACAGAACTTTACTACGCACTATTGGTAGAAAAATCAATGTCCGATATATGGTTTCTTCTCGTGAAGCATTTATACTCTGGTTAAGGCGACAGAATTTCTGGAGAACCTCTCTGTCAAGAGGTCTTCATGAAGGCGAGTGGTTCTTAGATGCCTGAGAATACATAAATGTCTGGAAAGCATAAGAGTGGTCTCTACAATATCCCAAGGTCTTTTCCAAGCATAGGAAACTCTGAGATCTGTACAGTGTTATCAGCACCTGAAGGGGTAGCTTTATCTTCAGACTTGGTCAACTAGCTGGGTCACTGGCCACCAAGGGGCTCCAACTTTTTTTTTCCAGATCACCCAAACACATTCCTTCACTGGCCCATCCACAAACCTAAAATGACCACATAATTTCTTCCCCCATTTTTTTTTTTTTTTTCTTTTGAGAGCATGATGGCTTGAAAATCAAGTCAGTTTGCTCCTGGTATATTTGGGGAATTTTCTGCCCTTCTCAGATTTCAGGTTCCACCCAAAAGGGAAGAGACTCAGGCTTCCTCCCTATGGCCTGGACACAGGTTGGAAGTTTGAGACATAGGAGCAGGCTTCTGGCGAGAGCGGAGACAATGAGATTTCATGATGGCAAGGAGAACATCGGACAGGGGAAGAAAGGTGACGTTTTACCGCTTTCTCAATGGGGCTCAAGATCAGATCAAGACACGTCCGATGTTAGGCAGGCTGTCCACACTGTATCTCTTTGGCGTCATTTTTTCCCTTGTAACCAACTAATTACAACAGACCGGGAACTCAGCAATTAAGAATGATTTATGTTCCCTTCCCGAGGGAGAAACGATCAAATATCCCAGGCAGAATCCCTTTATCATTCTGCTAACTACAGAAGACACAGAGAGCTCCTTTCATCCAAACGACCTTAAATATTGCAGGGCCTGCTGTACAGCCTGAGGCAGTCAAGACCTTGCATTTTGCACCAGATACTGTTTGGAGCTCTCATTCTCTAATTTGAAAACAAAAGAAAGACAGAAAGAAATGGAATAGTGGCAGGAACAGACTGTGCTGCCCTCCCTTGTCATCAAATTATGCCTTTCATCCTGGCATTAAACAAGAGCTGGCAATAAAGAAAACCCCAGGAGCACAATATTCTTGGGATTGTATCAGGGCGGAAGATTAAACTCCTAAACCATTCAAGATGTCTCCGCTTTGTCCCTCCACCAAGAGGCTCTTATTACTATCCCCTCTGTTTCCTAGTGAAATACGTTTCTGCAGTGTTAGGGAGAATTTACGAGTAGCTCAAGGCTTCCTGTTTGAAGACACTTTCTTTCAGAAAGAGGCAAAGGAGAAAGGGGGGGAAAAAATCCAGCCCTGAAAAATCAAAATACACTTGGCTTTGTGTGATTATATTTAAGAAAATTCGATACCTGTGCAAAATCTTCAGTTGCCTATGTTGGTGCCCGAATCAGAACAAAGAGCACTCTTCTATGAAATTTCTTTTTTTTTTTATTAAATTTTTTTTTAATGTTTATTTATTTTTGAGAGACAGAGTGTGAGTGGAGGAGGGGCAGATAGAGAGGGAGACACAGAATCCGAAGCAGGTTCCAGGTTCTGAGCTGTCAGCACAGAGCCCGACGCGGGGCTCGAACTCGTGAACCACAAGATCATAACCTGAGCCGAAGTCGGACGCTTAACCGATGGAGCCACTCAGGCGCCCCTCTTCTATAAGACTTCTAATGAAGCAAAACTTCCATGGAATCAAAATGTAGTCTTTCTCCCTGAAGTGATGAGTCACTGAGATTTGGGCGTTATGATTCACTCCTGAGTGTGTAACCCGAAAGTTTGAACAATTATCAAATACTCCAGCCTCGTTTTCAGGACAAAAGTCAGTCCCAATCAATCCATTCCCAGCTCAAAATAACTTGTCAGGTTTGGTAAAGAAATCTTCAAGTCTGTTTCTATTTGCTTAATTTAAAGAGAAAGGCTTTCAGGTTTTAGATGAAGACATTCTTGAAAGCTGGAAGGTAGATGAACACACAGCGCTCCCCGGAACAGGGGAGGTTTGGAATTGGAGTGGTAGATGGGGGCTGCCGTGGGCGGGAGGAAGGAAGGGCGGCAGCAGTAAATATATAAGCTTTTTAGAAGCTCCAGGAGCGAGGGACCACAGTCCTCCAGAAGGTGCCCCGAGTGGAAGGAAGAAGGCAAGGTGAGAACATTTTATTTTCTACGCAGATATTATTCATGTACACGCACCAGGAAACTACCATAGCTGATGTTTCCCAAATCAGGAGACATGGTTCCCTGCTGGAGACTTTCGGTGCCACGATTCCAGAATCTGTGAGCGCAGCTGGCGTGGGTGTGCCGGAAACATCAAAGACCTTTCTGTCCCCTGTCTCCCCCCACTGCTGACCTTGGCACCCTCCCTGTGGTGTTGAAATTGTCTGCATCTGAATTCCTTGCAGGTAATCAAAAACAAGAAAAAAGAACTCAAGGCAGACGGTGTCTCACTGTGAGGCCAATGAGAAGAGTTGTTGACGATGCTCAACCCCCCACAGTAAGGGTTCGGAGTGTTTAGGCTGTTACAAACCCCTTCGGAAAGCCCTATGCAAACTTTGCCCCCCTTTTCCCCAGAAAAATGTATAAATGCACGGAAGTTTGTAAGCAAACTTAGATGGCCCACAAATCTCCAGAAGACCACCCATGAAGCCTACCCATCTCTCTGCCTCTCAACTCAGAATGTCCTCTCCTGCACTCATTCTCCACTTGGGTTCTATCTCTTACACTGTCTCCTTCGTGAAGTCTTTCGTGGTTTTCATCTGAACACCTGCACGGCTCCTTTGCGTTGTCGTAGAAAGTGTATCTTCATTCACGGATGTCTTGTCTGCCTGAATGGCTATAGGCTCCTTAGGAGCTGGCACGTTGTGTCCTTCAATTTTGCATCTCCAGAGCAGGCGTAGGAAAGAGGCCTCTTTCCCAACACGTGACTCCCCCAACCTGCCCCTCCCCCATGATATATTTCTGATACATGTAACATTTTCCCTTAACATTAGAAAGCGGCACTGGCACTGATACGTGTCCCCCCCACCCCCCATGGTCCTCCAACTTCCCGACCTCCACCTCCGCTCTGGACAGAAGATTCCAAACCAAGGAGAACGTGGTACCCTCGTCAGCAGACGGAAGCCAACCCTTTCCGACTAATCAGTAAGAGAAGTGTCTGTGGAAAGTCTGCACTGGGAATTTTGGTACCATAACTCATGGTTCGGATAGCTGGTGTTATAAACGACCAGAGGTTCCGACAAGGAGACTCTTCTAACTTGAACTCTGTAGGCTCTTGGGGCAATTTCAGTGGGATTCTTTCCCTTCACGCAGGCCCCAGTGGATTTAGCCTAAAGTCCTTTCAAAGTTAGAGCTGCTACTATACATTTATGGGGCCATCTCCTTTTTTTAAAAAAAAAATTTTTTTTAACGTTTATTTTTGAGACAGAGAGAGACCGAGCATGAACGGGGGAGGGGCAGAGAGAGAGGGAGACCCAGAATACGAAGCAGGCTCCAGGCTCCGAGCTGTCAGCAGAGAGCCCGACACGGGGCTCGAACTCACGAGATCATGACCTGAGCCGAAGTTGGATGCTCAACCGACTGAGCCACCCTGGCACCCCTCAAGTTGGTTACTAGTGACTGTGATTTTTCTTGGCTATAAATTACATTTGTGATTTTTTTTGTGTGTGATTTTTTTTTTTTTTTTTTACGCAACCCTGGATATTTTGAATTATATGTTGCAAAGATTCCGAGTTCTGTTATCTTCCTCTGAAGAGTGCTATTTCCTGTTTTAGCAGGTGGTTCAGTTGCCAGGTGATCACCTTGAACTTGCGTAAGCTTAGTTTGGTGCTTTGTTGTAGGATCTGTGGAAAGTCCAAGGTATTTCTGAAGCCCTTCTACCTTGATGCGGTTCAGTGTTCAAATCCTGCCTTGGTGCCTTAGCCAGTGCCCCAGGGGTGTTTCTAAAATGTCACTGAGACCTCTGGACTCCCGGGGGCCTCGACGTCCAAAGTCTTTGGACACTGGTCTTCTTCCAGAATTGCTACCATCTATCTGTTCATTATCAACTCCTTCGTAGCTGTGAGCTGTGGTCCCTTCCTGTTCATTTGCAGCCCAGGTCTCCGGCATGGTGTCATGGTGGACCCCCATCTGGATTACAGGGGAACCCTCTCTGCACAGTTCCCCCCTTGCCAATGCCCTACGCTGCAGACTCCAGCTATCTCAGCTCTGCTGCTCTCTGTTCTCCGTCTCTCTACCTTAACTTCCACCCTGCTTGGACTTCAGCGCTCTAGTGAGAGAAATGTCCCCGGCCGACAGCTACCTGGATGACTGTGGGTGGACCTTCACGTTTTTCTCTCTCAGGGAAGCAGTCTTGGGCTGCGTGTTGTGTTATCCACCGCCTGCAGGCGGTTGCCTGAAGCATTTTTCCCCAGTTTTATGGCTGTTTGCAGTGGGGGGGGGGGGGGGACTAGTCCCTTCTAGCTGGGAGTATAAACCTCTCCAGTTCTTCAAGCCTCATCCTCCTCTTGGCAGATGGTATGTTTCATAGTCTGGGGCTCAATTTCTCATTCCTCCCCTAACCCCCGGCTTCATAAATCTTCCCCTCTTCCAAAAGGAGCCAGGTTCTCCTTGGGATCTGCTGCTAAGTTTCTGTTTTCTCTCTCAGGGACATCTGCAGTTCACAGCCCATTTGCAAAATGAACCAACTCAGGCTTCCCAGTGCGACAGGAGGGCTACTGCCTTTGGGACTCTGGTAACTAGCCCCACCCACTCCCTTTTGTTCTTTAGGATGATTCGGAACAAACTGCCGCTCCTCCCCAGCCCCCCTTCATGGTTGTGGGGTCTTAGAGTTGTACTTTACGACATCACTTTGTGTTAACATTAATACAAGTGCACATTTCCAGGCATGGGAGAAGAGTGGGTGACCACAGGCTCCTGTACAGAATAATCAATAAGATACCCCAGTGAATTCTCATCAGGACAAAGGAAAGAGGGAAAGCAAGGCTTTATCTATTGAGAGCTGGTGAGGAGTCAGGCACTCTGCTGAGCACTTTCAGGTATATAATATCATTTACATCTTAACTGCACCTTAAAGAGGTGGTATTATTATCCCCACTTTGAATAAATGAAAAGCGGGAGGCTTCAAGAGATAAGTAATTGGTGCCAGCTCACAGCAGACCGTGGTGAAGTCCGGAAGGAAGCCGGGTGTCCGTGACTTTGGAATGCTTTCGCAGATACCAGACAATCTCACCAAAGAACAGACCTTGCCCCTCCCTTTCTAAATACACAATTCCTACGGCTCCGTGTTTTGTGACTTACTATGGTAAATCTGTCCTCGGTTTAAGCCGCTTCTCCTTGCCTACAAACGTTGAAGGAAGGGAAATAATGCACCGTATGATTTTCCCTAGACTGAAGTTAGCCTATCTGCCTCCAAGAGGACAAGCCAGGGATGGAAAGAGCAGAAGTGTTGTTGGTTTGGGAGGCCACATTTTCATTCACCCTTCTTTAACCTCAATAGTAAAATTTTTTTAAGTTTGTTTATGTATTTTGAGAGAGACAGAGACAGTGCGATTGGGGGGAGGGGGAGAGAGAGAGAGAGAGAGAGAGAACCTCAAGCAGGCTCTGCACTGATGCTGGGCTTGAACTCATGAAAGCGTGAGACTATGACCTGGGCTAAAACCAAGAATTGGACTTTTTTTTTTTTTTTTTTTCAGTGAGAGAGAGTGCAAATGAGCGAGAGGCTGAGGGGGGGCTGGGAGAAAGAGAGAGAGAGAGAGAGAGAGAAAGCAGGACTCACCAGAAGTGGGACTTGAGCTCACCCGATGCAGGGCTCAAACTCATGAACCCGCGAGATCATGACCTGAGACAAGTCAGTGCTTAACCGACTGAGCCACCCAGGCGCCCCCAAGAGTCAGACTCTTAACAGACCTAGCCACTAACCTTAATACTTATAAGAACTAACATCAATTAAGCACCTTCTGTCTGCCCTTGCACTAAACATTGCAAACACCTCCCATGTAATCCTCTCAGTGAACCTGTAAGGTGTGTATTTTTTCTATGCTTCATCTTTAGATCAAAGCAATAGAGTCTGAAGAAGCTAAGTAGTTTGTAGTGGGTAGTAAATCAGCAGAATCAGACGCTGACCTAGACGATAAGATTTCAGTCTATGCTTCTTTAAAAAAATTTTTTTAACGTTTATTTATTTTTGAGACAGAGAGAGACAGAGCATGAACAGGGGAGGGGCAGAGAGAGAGGGAGACGCAGAATCAGAAGCAGGCTCCAGGCTCGGAGCCATCAGCACAGAGCCCGACGCGGGGCTCGAACTTGCGGACCGTGAGATTGTGACCTGAGTTGAAGTCGGACGCCTAACCGACTGAGCCACCCAGGCGCCCCTCAGTCTCTGCTTCTAAACCACGACCCTGTAACTCTTTCTAACCGCCTCTATCCTAAACACTCTGATTCCCTAATCTAGAAATCCTGGAATTATAAATAATTCCTAACGGTCTTGATCGCTTAGCCTCCGTGCCCAAGTATGCTTTTCCTAGATCACAGAAAGATTTTCAAATAGGTTTGGGCCAAATCCAGACCTTGGGACCCTCTGTAAAACTGAGGAAGAGGAGTCCCCTTCTGCCAGAGCTATAAGGGTCCAGAGCCCGTGAGCGCTGAGCAGGTGGTCAAATGTTCATTACTTGTAAGATTACAGTAAGAAGCAAGCGCCCTGAAGATACAAATATGAGCCTCTATTTAATTTTATCTGCCGGGGCTGGCAAGGACAAGTGACACTGTCACAAATAAAACCTTCATGTATTATGGAATAAGGCCGCCTCGTCTCTCAAAAACAAAGATAAGGCAAACAACTACACACAGCTAAGTGAGTAGCCTTCCCTCTACAACGCCAAAGTAAATAATGTAATCTGCCTGGGGTGGGGGGGGCGTGCAGGACACTCACAGGAAAAATCTGAAGTCAATCGTGGAGGTTTGATAAGGGAAGCAGAAAAATAACCTGATTTCTGGGAACAGACAGCAGGCCTTTCAACAGCTAGAGTGTGGCTCTTACTGCAAAGAGCTTCGAGGAGAGCGATTAACCGACCCGCACGAACTGCTGTGAGGGCTGGGGAGCCTGGAAGACAGGACCAATGTGGATCGACCTGAAAATGTGGAGAACTGAGGTGGGGGGGGGGGCTGCAGGCTCCATCTGTCCCCTCCCCCTAACGCCCCCCTCCCGCTGGGGCAGCTCACACTCTCTTTCCTGTGGGCACTGCCCCTAGGTGCAAAATATTCCGACTAATGTGGAGGGGCTTAAAGGCAGTTTAAGATGCAATAAGAAAGGCACGCAGGGCCTGTGGATACCCAAGGAGAGGGTTCTTACCCTTACCCCGCTCAGAAAGCACAGTCATCCGGATCCTCAGGCCTGGCGCCAGACGTTTGCGTCCTTAGTAAGGAGGGGCTGTGATATATGCAATACAAGATCCTCTAGGACGGGCTTCTTCCTCCCACCCGCAGCCGTCATCTCGCCTTTCTGCCTTGAGAAACTGCCAACCGGAAGGGTAGAAACTTCACAAAGTTCCTTAAAAGCCTAAGCACTAAGCGGTCCAAGAACGTGTGTGTAAGTGGGTGCAGACCAGGAAAATTCTTGGCTAGTTAGCACACATTTCCCAGGATGTTGATGGTGCCTGTGGCCGTAACCAAGGGCCTGAACAGGGTGGCGAAGGGGGGAAAGTGCCCTGAAAAAAAGAGAGGAACTGGAAACGGGCAAAAGAACTCTCTCTGGGGAAACTGCAGACAACTTTAAATGGGACTCCTGCAAAGCACGGAGGGTAGTAATTTGATGGGGAGAGAGACAGAAGCCCAGAGACAGACAACTCCAAGGTAAAGCGCAACAGCTACAGCAAGGTTGGCGTAAGGCGCACGGGAGACCCCAGCCGTGGGGAAGCCCTTTCCCTCTCGGGGCATCACGCCCCCGACCGTAAAACAAAGGGATTGCCGCCGAGCTGCAAGTCTGAGCCCCCTTTTGAGTCTAGACTGCCTTTCAATTGCAGTGAAAGTTCGGTATTCTTGTCCCCAGAAAAACGCGCCTGTGCTCAAAAATACATCAAGTGGGGTGCACTTTCAGGGTGTGCCTGCACACTCCCACCCAGCCGGCCGATGGTGCAGAGGCCGGGCCCCAGCCCCTAGCTGGGCCACCTTCGCTCTCCCAGCCGGAAGAGGACAGGGCGCCGGCTCTGCGGAGGGGAAGGAGTGACTCAGCATCGGATGCAGGGAATGGGGGAGGGGGACAGGCGCCGCCCCGAGCCCGAGCTCCCGGCGCTTGCGTTTGGGGACGTCTCCCCCAACCCCCAAGCCTCCTCTGACCAAGGAGCGTCCCTTCTTTCTTTGACCCGGCATGCCGCTGGCCCTGCGTGCGGTTCCCTCGCCACGCTCGCCGCGCCCCTGCGTCGGGGCAGGTGGCTTCCCGACCCCGCGGCAGCCCGCGCTCCCTGGTCCCTGGGGGGCAGAAAGTCCACTTGCTCCTGCTGTCCACGGGATGGCCCATCACCCCTCTGCAGTACACCGGCCTGCTCTCCCTCCCACCCGCTGGCTCTCAGCGTTTTCGTTCCTTCCTGGCAAGTTGCGGCAGTACTGAACTTGTGCGAGGAGGGACGCGGCCGCGGCAACTTCCCCGAGCCCGCGCAGGGGGAGGGCGCTTGGGTGCCGGCGCGTGACGCCCACCCCTGGGCAGGGGAGCGAGGGGCGATCAGGGAAACCAACCAAAGACTGCCCGCACGTGTTCTGCAGCGAACAGCGCGGTTGCGGGGACGCCCACCTCTCTGCAAGAACTGCAGGCGACGCCCTGTCGCGGCCGTGCTCCGTCTCACCGGCGGGGGCGCTGTCGGAGCGGGCAAATGCTGCACCTGCAGTGGGCTGCGGGTGGTAGCGGAGGCGCCTGCTTCCAAACGGAGGCGTTTGGCTTTTTAGAAAGGCGGCCGTGCCCAGCACAGAACGTTCTCTGCACAGCTGCGCGGGTTCATGGAAGAGGGAGCCCCAAAAGCGTTTCCAAAGAAAGACTTGTGAACTCCCGGTTTCTCTCCCGTTTGTTGTCGGGCCGAAGCTCTGATAGCCTAGTTTACAGAAACAACAAGTAAGCAATAACTGCTTTCCTTCCTTTGAAATTACACCACTTTCTAGCCCAACCCACTCTCTAGCAGCCACTAAATTTAGCCCCGGGGCCCACTCTTGGTGCAGCCAGGGATCAAGAATTTATGGGAAACGTCTACGTCCCTCTTTTTCCATCCAGATCCAGGTTCCCACTGACTCCTCTGACTTCCTGTGTTCTCTCAAGGTGGGATTCCGGGCCTCATGCCCCCTTCCCCGCTTCCGGGACTTTGTATTGCCTCCTTCGTCCTATGCCTCGCCAAGAAAGGGTGATTCATTCATTCATTCTTACAAGCCGCAAGCAATCCCTTTGCAGCGCAGACCCTCAGTCTGCTTCTATATTAATAGAAGTTTGGACCTTTTCCTTTTCTGTCTCTCACTTGCACATTTGGAAGTTCGATGATTCTTTTCATTCATTTCTTTCTTGAACTGGTTAATCGCAGACTGTCCTTTCCTGCCTTGCCCTGAAAAGGTTGCCTAATGACATAGCAGAACTATAAACTAAATGGGTGTGCGTGACAAAGCAGAATTTCAGTGCCTGGGAGACTCTTAATGAGACATAACTTCGGCCTCTGGCGAGACCTGCTGATGAGATAATGTCTCTGGCAGAAAAGATGAACTTGGGCTGTAACCTGTTAATGACCAGACCAACCTCAGCCCTCTTTGTGGACTCTCCCCAGCACCTCCCTGAGGCCCACGGGTGTCTGCTTTCTCCTGCTGCACTTCTGACCCCAAACGGGTGCCGTTTGAGGACAGCACCGTCAGGTTGCAAATCTGACCCACCCAAGTATATACAGTTCAAGGGAGACCGGCCTCTGTGTCAAAGGCAGGCATGTAAGTCATTTTCTAGTGCTACCCAGTAGAGACAAAGGCATTGCAGAAAGCACTCTGTGCTTCAGGCACCCTTCCGATTAGCCTGAAACACGCCCAAAGACCCCGGAGGACTGATCCAGCCGTGTCCTTTCCCTATCAGGAGGTCAAAAGTCTTGCTAACTTTAGACCCAAGGCTGCATTCTCTGTGCTGGGTCTTCTCTACTATTCAGTTCTTTCTTTTGCAACTGAGACCCTGTCATCGCACATACACACAAATGCACACCCGCACACGCGCGCGGGAATGATATACTCGTGCATTGGGGGGAATGATACACTCGTGCGTTAATATCTTGTAATACTGTCAATAGTACAAGAATGCGCATTCTTTCCACGTGACAGGTGAGCAAATTGATGTCTTGAAGGAAGAAAAGAGTTGCATGGAGAACTGGGCGGTGGAAAGATTGCCGCAGTGGGGTCTCCTGGGCATGCTGTTGCCATAGGGAGGCAGCGGGGGACGCGGGGATGCTGAGAGGCAGGAAGGCAGGAGGAAATGGAAAGAAACGTCCTGCCTAATGTACAGTCTGGCCGGAAGAGGGACATGGCAGTCTTCGTTCCGGCCTGGGTGCCGCTCAGACAATTGCTTTAGACACACCAAGATGTATTGTTTATGATCCTTGAGTCACTTCGTCTCTCTCCTTGCCGCTGAGGAGTCGAGTGGGGGAGTGGGGCGATATTATGCAGCACGAAGCTGCACACTTAGGTAAACACCCTTGGCTCTCAATTTAAACCGTCCGAGTGTCTGACATTTTAATCCATCTGAAAGCTTTCTTCCTAAATGAGCCGGGTGCAGGCGGTCACTTGTCAGCTCTAAGGAGGTGAGCTAAGCTAAGAGGCGCCTGCCCCCATAAATGTAGTTGCATCTAGATCTGGGCAGCTGCAGGGGGCTGACGAGGAAAATGGCATATGGGCTCCAAATTCTCTGTGTTCATGCCGACTCTTTCCTCGCAATTTACCTAGTCCTTTGTGTGCTCTTACGGTGTCTCTTTGCATCGGAATTTTATGGGCAATAATGCTACGCTTCTGTCAGCCACACGGCTTTATGGAATCGGAGGGACTAAGAGAGGCACGAACATAATTTAAGAAATATGGGCGTTCTGACCACCACTTACTTTTTCTTTCTTTTAAGATAATAAGCAGAAAGACGGTGCGCCGATAATTCAAAGATATTTATCCCATAGCCACCGCTTTTGCAGGCCCCTTGGGTCTTGTAATGTCACCCTTCTGGCTAAAAGAATACATTTGCCCCTAAACGATGTCTTAAATTTTACCGTAATTCCATGCTTTATGCATAGATTATATTATGGGAGTAGGAGAGAAACAGATACCCACGTTTAATGTATAATATGATCATTAAGGTTGTTCAGATTGAGTTTTGGCCAGAAGTGTGGTTAAATGTAAAGACCATTTGATGATTTTGTGTTTTCATAGAGTGAGAGTCTCAGTATACGTAGTCATGACATTTTCCAGAAAGAACATTAAAGAATAAAAACTATGTGTTATCAGAAACAGCATAAAGAAGGAGTATTCGAGTAACAAAATCCTCTATTTCCATCTTCATAAAAACGCCACGTTTAAGAAATGAAAGCTTTTATTAATGAGTTTAATTAAAGAGTCTGGATATCCTATTTTTTTAAATGTTTATTTATTTTTGAAAGAGAGAGAGAGAAAGAACAGGGGAGGGGCAGAGAGCGAGGGAGACACAGAATCTGAAGCAGGCTCCAGGCTCCGAGCTGTCATCACAGAGCCCGACTCGGGGCTAGAACTCACGAACTATGAGATCATGACCTGAGCTGAAGTCAGACGCTGAACCAACTGAGTCACCCAAGCACCCCTGGATATCCTATTAATTGAGAGGAAAAATAAAAGCCATTCTATTAAGGTAGAAATAGATTTTTCTCTTCCTTATTTATTTTCATTTATCTTTATTTTTTTAGAGAGAGAACATGAGTGGGGGGGAGGGACAGGGAGAGAGAAGAGAAAGATTCTAAAGCAGACTCCGTACTCAGCATGAAGCCCAACGAGGGGCTCGATCCAATGGCTTGAGCTGAAATCAAAGGTCAGATGTTCAACCAACTGAGCCACTCAGGGACCCCTTCTCTTCCTTATTAATTCTTTCACAGCAAATTGCCAATTTGGTTCTAATACATTAAAAAAAAAATAATACGTCCTATTCAGGGCAATTGAAAGCAAGCCCGTGGAATATTCAAAGTTTTTTGGGGAGGGGCTCCGCCAATCTGCCTTCCCCTGCCCTTTACTCTCTCACACTCTCTTCCCCTCACCCCGTCAAATCCTTTCTCAGGAAAGAATCTCATTCCAGTCACTTGCACCTTCCATACATCAAAATTGAAACTACCAGGGGCAGTGGGATCTTAAGACATATCTGAATTTGGGGCGCCTGGGTGGCTCAGTCAGTTGAGCGTCTGACTTGGGCTCAGGTCCTCGCAGTCTGTGAGTTCGAGCCCCGCGTCAGACCCTGTGCTGGCAGCTCAGAGCCTGGAGCCTGCTTCGGATTCTGTGTCTCCCTCTCTCTCTGTCCCTCTCCTGTTCCTGCTGTCTCTCTCTCAAAAATAAGTAAACATTAAAAACACTTAAAAAAAAACCCTTAAAAACGAAAAGAAAAGAAAATAATTGCTTGAATCAACACAACCAATAGAACAGAAGGTTTAAAGGAAATCACTGTGGGGCGCCTGGGTAGCTCAGTCGGTTGAGCGTCAGACTTTGGCTCATGTCATGATCTCAAGGTCCGTGAGTTCGAGCCCCGCATCGGGCCCTGTGCCGGCAGCTCGGAGCCTGGAGCCTGCTTTGGATTCTGTGTCTCCCTCTTTCCCTGCCCCTCCCCCGCTCATGCTCTGTCTCTCTCTGTCAAAAATAAATAAATATTAAAAAAAAAATGAAAAAAAAAAAAAAAAGACATATCTGAGTTTGAAATGAAAAGGTTTGGATTCCAGAGCATCAAATGTTCTGAATCACAGGAGGACATGGAGAAGGTATTTGGGAGGCAGAAATTCCTTCTGGAACATCTTGGAAAAAATTCTGCCAAGGATCGGCTCGCGGACTGCCGGGCTACTTCCAGAGGTGAGGTCTCGCCTGATGAGGGCTGGTTGTGGCTCACCTAGGTGCAGGGCTGTATTTGTGAAGCTGTGAGGAGTCTGGATACCGGCGTCAGACCCGCACAGAGTCCCCCGACGACACTCACCAGTTGTTTGAATTTGGGCAGGACGCCATCTTCCGATCTGGAAGACCGTGTTCACACCTGTGCTATCTCCAAACAAGCTGGACAGAGAGAATGACAAATGGCCTGTGCACAGTGTCTGCCACATGGTTCCCCTCAATACATCTTAACAGTGTCACTTTTCTGGGGCGCCTGTGTAGCTCTGTCCGTTAAGTGTCCTACTCTCGATTTCGGCTCGGGTCATGATCTCACAGTTCGTGGGTTTGAGCCCCCCAGGGGGCTCAGCGCTGGACGCAGAGCCTACGTGAGATTCTCTCTCTCTCTCTCTCTCTCTCTCTCTCTCGCCCCCTCCCTTTGCCCCTCCCCTACTCTCACTCTCTCAAAATAAATAGGTAAACATGACCCAAATGATCATTTTTCGGTTGACAAAGGAACATGAGCCCAGGAAGCCAGGCTTGCCGTTTATATGTTGATTTTGCCTGGTTTTTATTTCCCTAAGAATTTTCTCTTCCAAAGTTTTCAAACCATTTGGCAAATATATCATTCTAGTGTCCCCAGATCTTGGGCCGGTACTGTAGCAAATTATACTCTAGGGAAGGACCTTCAAATTCGGGAAAGGGCCTTAATCCTGCCAGATTGGAATTTAAAGCTTTAATTCGCTGTCCCTTAAATTCAAATTCAGCACACATTTATTTGCCTCGCTTTTCTGAGGCCCTGTGCTGGGAACATGATCGTGTGTAACCATCACGGCAGCAACGTAAAGGCGGGTTCTTTGTCTAGACTTTATACATCAGGAAGCCAAAGCTTAAGGACGGGACACCCTTGTTTGGTTGAGAGAATTCGGGCATACTTTTCTTTTGAGATTCAAATCTGGGTACTAATTTTTTAGGGTTCTTTTGAAGACCAGTTCCAAGTATAGGATAATTGGGTTTTCTTCTACCTCTCGGTTCTCAAAAGAACAAAAGTGATCTCTCCTTGTGTCACATCTCAACCAGGCACAGGAAGCATAGGTGGCAGAATGCAGCATGGGATTAAGTTGGCCCCAGATGGTTTAATGGAATAAACACACCTGCTGACCGCACGTAGGCGCACTCGGGTGGCTCAACTAAGCCTCAGATGTAAAGAAAGACATTTATCACGGCTCTCTTCAGGATGCGGAAACAGAGCCTTCCCTTATTTGAAAGCAACTTCTAGAAGTTACGGAGCGAAGCAGAAATGAATACAAAAGGATTGGATTCATTGGGTTCTGCATGCGTGTATTTCTTTCAATAGAGATGTTTCTTATCTCCACGCATACGAGGTAAGGCTTCCTGCGTGTGAAACCATAAAACGAATGGCACCGTGGAAATCCTTGTCCATTTGTAAGTTAGTTGCTTGCCACAAATATAAGAGAAACAGTTGATTAGAGATTGATAAGATGAAGACAATCCAAAAGAGAGGGAAAGATACTACAAGTTAAAGCACTGATAATATGTGCTTTGCCTACCAAGACTTAAATAATGATTATTTTCAATGTCAGGATTTGAAGAATTGGACGTTTTCATGCTCTGCTGGAGGGAGCGTGAGCTTAAAAGTTGTCCATATACACCAAAGAAAATAAAGTATAGGGATAGACCCTGAGGAAAGAGGACAATATGGAACAGAAATTTATGAGTAAGGATATTTAAATTGCCACATTATTAATATTCATGAGAAACCTGGAATCTATTTGTGTGTCCAACCAGAAGAGATAAGTTAAACATCATTAAGATTCATACATGTGAGAGAATATTAAGAAGTCTTTCACAATGAGTCATGGAATACTTAATGACCTGAAAATATTCTTTAAAAGTATATTAGATTAAAAAAAAAAACAAAAAACAACCAGCATATAATATTACACAGAGCAGGATCTCAGTTAAAGTAAAATGTCAAATAAACATGGATGCCTGCATTGAAAAGTCCGGAAGGGAATAGGCTGAGATATTAGCCGTGATATTCGTTAGGCAGGAAGACTTTTATTTCGAGATATTTTGAATTTTCGACAGCAGGCACGGAGGACTCTTCAGCCACCTCCCCCCCTCCCCCACCCAGTGTGTGCACTGGAGACAGTCTAGGAGGGTCATTATTGGTCATTCACTTAGTCATCATTAGGCATGCGTATGTGTGTAACACGGAAACCAACACAGGCTCCAGGCCCTGATTTGTTAGGCAGCTGGCTGCCTGTTTGGTCGTTGTTGTTGGTGTTAGTTTTGTGCCTCAGTGGGGGCATTTCTGCGGTCCAGGTTTTTAAGATGGAGCTTTCTAGACAAGCACCTGATGAAGTCCATTTAGTGGCCTGGTCTGGAAGCTATGAATTTCCCTTGTCCTGAGTCTCTGCTGAGAGGAAGTAAATGGCATCTCGAAGCCTTGACTACCACGATCCTGTGATGGGATGTGCTGTGGTTTTCTTGCTTTAGCCCCGTTTGTTCTGGGGACGCTTGGCTGCATTGGCCGTGGCTTTAAAGAAAGGCCTGTGATATCCTAGAGTGTCAGAAACTGAGGCAAAGTACACGTGATGGGACGCAATCTCTGCAAAACGTATCTATAGGAAAGAAATAAAAATCTCCAATTATATCCTTTCCTGAGGATCACCCTCAGCCATCTCTTTGATGGAAAATGGGAATATAATATTTATCTCTTCCTCCTTCCCTCTCCCTCACTTTCGGTATCATTTGGATGGATGGAAGCAGCAGGGGCTCAAATATAATTACTTTATAAATAATTAACAAGGTACTATTATTATTACTTAAAAAAGGCCCATTGTGGAATGAGTCTCTTGAGAGTGGCTGAAGTTTAATTTAGCCAAATAACTGTTCTGCATTAGCTAATGTGGCCCATTATTTTTAGGCTCAGAAGATATTTCCAGATGTACCGAGACAGTGGTGATCTATCACTCTTTCCGGGGGCCACTTTGTTGGCATGCCGGTGACCTATCTGGCTTTATTACTTCCCGATGGTGGTAGTGGTGAAATCAAGTGAGTACTGTGTGATCCAAGGATCCGTGATCGAGCGCAACTAATTCAATTCAAATGCTATCTGGTCTTTGTGGAACTCAAGTTCTAAATACACTGCTTTTTCATACTTGTGATATGAAGTCAAGTGAAAAATACCCCACACGGATAGTCATATAGACTGAGCGATGTAAATATCTCTAGTTGATTGTAACGTGCATGCCCTTAAAGGAACGCTACCCGAATGAACTGTGATCGTTTGGGTGAAAATTTACTAAAAACATATTTACTTTCTTCCGTATACGTTTGTATATGTCCGTATATGTTTGTAGCGCCTACAACAGGCATATATAGTTTTTAGAACCCGGAAAAAAATGAGTTGGTTAAAAAAAATGTGTCTCCTTGAGGCCTTTGCCCTGATCTTGCAAAATGCATTACGAGACATTTCCACTGCAGAGCGAGGGATTCCAATTTGATGACCTGGCTCCTAGCATATCATCAAAAATAATTGACCGACGATGCAGTCCTTGGAGCTTTATTATCCTCTATCCTGGCATCTGTGGTTTCCAGTAGGGGAACTGATGCTCAGATAATTAGAGGGCACCTGCTATCCTGATCCCAGGCACCCTGTAAGGCTCGTTACACTGTGAGCAAGTGCTTGTGTAACATAAATGCAGCCAGAAGGTCCAAGAGAGATAGTAAACCACGATGCTGGAAAATACCAGGTCTCGGCTTCCGTCCTGCCCGTTGATTCCAAAGGAGAAGCCCCTAGAGGTAGCCGTTCACGTTTGTAGACACTGAACGGTGATGGGCTTCAGATTAAAATGCCACTCGTCTCTTCGCCCGGGGTTGTTCCCACACACTCACGGCGTGAGCACTCTTGGAAGTCAGCAGTCCTTGGGAGCAGGGGTCTGGAGGATGCCTGGAGCTCCTCTGTACCTCTCCTCACGCTACCCCCATCTCCGAGCTCTGCCAGCCAGGGCGCGCTTTGCCCCCCATTGAGAAGATGGGCCCTGTCTTTCTTGTCACTTTGTTAACGTGCAGTTCAGTAAGGCCTTGCATTCCCAATGCAGTTCTACTCTGACCTTCCAAAGCTACATCCCTAAGCGCCTAGCAAATCTTCTTAGTGTTAGAAAGCCTGTCTAGCACCGGGTCTCCCGTGTGGCCATGATTTCTGATGCTCGGGCCTCTGGCTTCTGCTCTCATTTTGGCTCATAACCCTATTAGCAGCAAGAGCGATCTCTTCCCTTTTTATCTTAAAAGCTTTCTCTCTGGGACTTCTTTCTAGTAATGGCATCTAGCCAGCCACCCCTAGGACAGCTTTTCCCACCTGTTCACTAAAAATACTCACTCACTTAAAAGGTGAAAATCTACCACTTTCTAACCGAGTACAGATGTTCAGGCTGGTGCCAGAATCTGGGAGAAGGAGGAGATCGAAGCTCAGATGGGTCGGGTGTTCGTGTCTGTCTTGTTCTTTTGTTGGGCCACACAGCGTAGAGTGTTCCTTAATGGTGATATTGAAATAGGTTTATCCTCCCAGGAATAAGTTGTAAATGGAGCACAGTACTCTCACATAACAACTCACATACTTTGAACTTGACAAAATGTTTCTAAGAAGAATAAACACTTGAGCATGACTAAAAATATTTTGGAAAAGGAAAATAATGATAGGTGATTATCATACCAGATACGACATCAGATGCAGAAACGAGAATAGAAATGGTAATTCCAATCAGTTCAGGAAAAAAATACGCTGTTTAATAAACGATGTTGGGATAATTGGCTAACCGTATGGAGTTTTTAAATATCTTGTGCTTTTTAGGAAGAAACTTTGCATTTCTGGGCTGTTTTTTGTTGAGGATGTAATGTACAGCATGGGGACTAGAGTTAACAATAATGTGTTATATATTGAGAGTCGCTAAGACGCTAAGACAGTAGATCTGACAAGTTTCATTACAAGAAAAAAATGTAACTATGTGAAGTGATGGATGTTAGCAAGACTTATTGTGGTGATCGTTTTTCTCTCTCTATATACATATATATAAATCATGTTGTACACCTGAAATTTATACAATATTATATGTCAGTTATATCTGGAAAACAAAGATTTGTAATGCATGCTATGGATGAAAAGTTGCCAAGCATATGTTTGAAAACTAACTGGGTAAAGAACTTCAAAAGCCTAAACAGAAAATGCCAAGGAACATTGCATTAGTTAGAGATTAAACTAGTTTATCGGGGCGCTTGGGTGGCTCAGTCGGCTGAGCGTCCGACATCAGCTCAGGTCACGATCTCGCAGTTCGTGGGTTCGAGCGCGTCGGGCTCTGTGCTGACAGCTCAGAGCCTGGAGCCTGTTTCGGATTCTGTGTCTCCCTCTCTCTCTGACCCTCCCCCGTTCATGCTCTATCTCTCTCTGTCTCAAAAATAAATACACGTTAAACTAGTTAATCAACTGACAATGACAAACAAGATAAGGGTTTATTTTCTCTTGTAACGAGAAGTCTGATGTCAGGTGGTTGCTGACACTGTTTCAATAGCTGAAGATATCAGACTTGACTTTTCAGCAATTACCTTGATTTTTTTTCTCATGGTCACATGATGAAAGATGGCTGCTGCTTCTCCAGCATCATGACTGTATTCCAAGCGGGAAGAGGAAGAAAGAAAAAAAGGAGCATATGCCAACTGAGTTACCTCCCTACCTTTAAGGAGATTTTGCAGAAGCCTCAGCCTACAAATTCCAAGTATATCTCTTTTGTCGGATTTTGCTACATCTCTATTTACAAAGAAGGCTTTGGAATGTCATTTTTAGCCGGGTACCTCCTCCGACAGAATTAGGGTTGTTAGTCAACAAGAAGGGGAGAATGCTGGGTAGCCAAGGAGCAACGTCGACTGTGGTCAAGAACAGACAATTCATTAAAAAAACCCAGATATTGCATTACTTACAGCCCTGACGATGGCAGAGGAGAGAAACAGAGCAATTTCAGCATCTTTAAGACATTGTCGTACTGTTACAACCACCAACAGAAAGGACACAAATTCTAAGTCAGCCATTTCTGGAGATCGCACCGTCTGTGTGATTCCTATTATTTGAGATAGCTTTTTTTATTGTTTGTCAGTCTTGGTCTGGGGATGTTTTTAAATAATTTTTTTTTTTATTTTTAAAAATAAAATAAAATTAAATTAAAAATATTTTTTCAGTAAAAATAATTTGTTAAAATATGTTTTATTAAAAATATTTTTTAAATAAAAATAATTTTTTAAAATATGTTTTTTAAAAAATAACTATTCGTAAGAATGCAAATGGCCCAACCCTGAGCAGTAACATTTAATATTTGTATCGTCTCTCACAAACAGGGGAAGTCAAGGTGCACGCAATCTGTACAGATAAATATTGATGGAACTTGAAGCCGTGCTTCTCACGTGACTGCAAGCTTCTAAAAGCCTGTTATTTTTCTACCTCCGTCTTCTGGTCCCTAAATCCTCCTTCCTACCCCACCACGCAAAGCCGCAAAGCCACTTGAGGAGTATAATTTCTTATCCCCGGACTCTGCTTTTCTTTCTTTTTTTTTTTTTTTTTTTTTTTTTTGCTTTCTCTGAATCTTCACAGTTCAAGAGCAGAGAAGAAAGCTAAGCAACCTGTGCCCGAATATGATGTTTTGGCCAATGCAAGGTGAGAAAGAAGGAAGTCTGACTGAATCCTCAAACATTAATGCCTCTGGTCCCATCACACATCAAATATTTCTTGAGCATCTACTATAGGCCAGGCACTAAGCCAGGCAACGTGCATCAGCGGTGAACAGATAACCATGATCCCCACCCCCCAGGAAGCACAGAGTCATTGGGAAAATGCAACGTTAAAGAAAAGGAAGTGGGCAAAGTATATAATTAGGTATTTCAGTAACTCTATGCAGGAAACACACAGGATGCTATGAAAGAAAATAACAGAGCTGAAGGGGAACTCCCCCTTGATTGTGGCCACAGACATTCTGAGTAAAGTATGACTTAAGCTGAGAACTGAACAGTAGGGGGAGTGATACCAAGCGCGACAGGAGTGGTGGCCTCCTGGGTTTCTAGTGTGGCAGGAGTGGGTGGCGTATCACCCACGGAGGCGAGGGGATCAAGACTTACACTTGAGAGATGTCAACTTTGGGGCAATCTAATTTCAGACATAAAGTGCCCTTGCACTCAGAGAAGGGTGAGCAGCGGATAGAAATTTTGGATTTATTGCAACATAGATGATAGGCGGCGCCATGGAGTAGCCGCGATCCAGGGAGCAGGGTTGAGAGAGGAGGAGTGAGATTGCCCGGGAGGTAGGAAGACCGGGGGCCTGGTGGGTCACGAAAGCCAAGAGCAGAGGGAATTTCAGAACAGGGGAGCTCGGTGATCAGGAAAGGAGCAGGTGCTGGGACATTGCAATTGGATCTGTAAGGAAGAGGGAAGGGGGTTCCAGGAAAAGGCAACCCGTAAGGGGAGACGTAGAACAGAGAAATCTGGGAGCACTACTGGATTTGGCTGAGGCATAAGGAAAGTTTGGGGCACTTCACCGAAGACGCTGAACACAGGCCGAGAAGCAGGCTGCGAAGAGGGGCTGAGTAATTCTGAGCAGGGCTTCAAACAACTTGCTCTGTCACTGCATTTAGGTTTTTGCTTGAATACAGTTTCCTGAGAAAAGTCTCTCCTGAGCACCTTGCCTAGATGCCCCACCCCCTTTTTCCATGGGCTCTGCCACCACCTATCATTAGGATGTATTATATGCCTATTTGTTCCTGGTCTGTCTGTTCAACTTCTAGAAAGACAGCCCAATGAGGGCAGGGACTTTATTTAGTTCACTGCAGTCTTTCCAGTGACTGAACAGTACCTACCTCCTGACAGGGGCTCAATAAATAGTTGCTCACTAATCAATGAAATCGTGCAATGCGAGAGTGTCTAAAAGGGAGGAAAAGTGGGTAGAGTATTGGTGGGAATTTTGAAGATTAAAGCGAGATTGTGTTACTAAGAATGTGAGAGTTACTAAGGAACCATGTTGCAAGGACTGGGTGGTGTTGAGTGCTGATTTTAGGAAGGGAACCTATAAATTACAGCATAGTTGTCTTCAGGAGCATTCAAGCAGATGAACCTTTGGGGCAGAAAGGTCAGATATCTGGGTTTGGCCACAGCTGGAGTTTTGCTACCTTCACGATCATGCAGCAGAGGGAGAGGCGGGCAGAGCTGAGTGGGGGTAGACTGTGGCAATTATGCTAGATAAAGCGGACGTCAAGACAGGCGAGTGGGTTGACAGGAGAGGGAAAATGGTGGAGCCAACGGTGTGGATGATGTTAGAGAATTGTGGTAATTGGGGGCACCCGTGTGGCTCAGTCGGTTAAGCATCGGACTCTTGATTTCAGCTCAGGTCATGATCTCACAGTTCTTGGATCGAGCCCTGTGTCCGGGCTCTGAGCCCAGACTCTGAGCCCTATCGACTCTGAGCTGACAGCCCGGAACCTGGCTGGGATTCTCTCTCTCCTTCTCTTTCTGCCCCTCCCCTGCACGTGTGCTCTCTCTCTCTCTCTCTCTCTCTCTCTCTCAAAATAAATAAATAAGCATTAAAAAAAGAATTGTGGTCATTATACAGCAATTTAATGGAACTGAGGGGACATTGTGTTTGGAGAGGGTCATGTTTGAATTTTGGATTTTGGACTAATCTTTTCTGCAAAATTAAGATATAGATGCAATAAATTATGATACGTGAATATAAATGTAAATATCATTATATCATGTAAATGTAAATATAAATATCATCATAATGGGATGAAAATATATATATTTTCATAGGAAACTACGAAATAGAATAATACCATTTTAGAGAGCTTGAGTGGAATAGAAGACTGGATGAATGCATGCTCACTGTTAAGACCGATTATCTCTAAGATTATACATCGATTTTTTTTTTTAGTTCCTAAGTGCTAAAAATATATTATTTTTGCCTTCAGAATAAACCCTAATATCTTTTAAGAACTGGTTCTTCAGAGTCTTCTTTTTTTTTTTTAATTTTTTTTAACGTTTTTTAAATTTATTTTTGAGAGAGAGAGAGACAGAGCATGAACGTGGGAGGGTCAGAGAGACAGAGGGAGACACAGAATCTGAAACAGGCTCCAGGCTCTGAGCTGTCAGCACAGAGCCCGACGCGGGGCTCGAACTCACACACCGCGAGATCATGACCTGAGCCGAAGTCGGCCGCGTAACCGACGGAGCCACCCAGGCGCCCCCAGACTGTACATTTGAAAATGGTTAAAATGGTAAATATTGTGACTTATGGTTTACTAAATTAATAAAACAAAGACTTCAGAGACATATAAAAAAAATCAGGTGAAAATAGTTTCCAAGAATTCCCCACGTCATTCTGAACACAACGGCTGCTCCATGTTATTTTACAGGATGCCATTACTTCTGTAGCCAAGGTATGATATGCTCCAAGTTCCTTAAAAGGGCAGTGCTAAGCAATACTAAGGGTTGTAGATTAGTAATGTCATTTCAGTGTTTAAGACCTACCAATATGTCAAGCTCCATTCTTCATGATGGAAGTAGGGGCCATTAAACAAATGGCCCCTTTCATCTTGGTCTATGTTAAATAACTGGCTGACAACTGTTTTCCATAATCCACCATGGGCAGAGGACTATGACCTGGGAGAGTCCTCATGGTGGCTCCCCACTTCTCCTCCCCCTGTATTTCATTATTTGGATGTTGGTGTTCTTCTTAACGCAAGAGTTCCAGATTGTGCGTCACAAGAACCCATGGTAGAAGTCAAGAACCTGATTCCATAAAAGAGTACAAACATATGGCACAGGTACCCAGGGTCCTTCAGTTTTTGAGGTAGCGCGCTCTCCCAGTGGTCTCTCTGCCTCAGTGTCCCCTCTCTCCCAATCCCAGTCCAGCCCATCCACTGGGGCCAAAGGACTCTTCCTGGAGCCCACCCAATCCCAGTCCAGCCCATCCACTGGGGCCAAAGGACTCTTCCTGGAGCCCACCCACGCAAACTAATCCTTGGATCTTTATTACATTTCTATGAGCTGCTGCCAACCTTATATGTGCTTTAACCAAAGTAAGCTGTGCTCCCAGATTTCCCATTCTGAGCCTCCAGGCAGTGTTCCCCTTCCCTGGAAAGCCCTCTTTCCATGCCTCAAGGCCTAACACAATTGCTGGCTCTTTGGGGTACCTTTTTAGATTCCCAAACTGGAACTAATCTTTCTCAATCCTGTGAACTCCTTCAACTCGTTGGTTCTCTCTCTCCTGCAGCATTCACTCTTTTCCATTTTGACTTAAGATAATTGACCTTCACGACATAATTCCTCAAAGTTGGTAGTGGGTGATAGGGATGCCTGTTATGGGCTGAATATTTGTATGCTCCCACAATTCTTATGTTGAAAGCCTAATCTCCAATGTGATGATATTTGGAGGTGGGCCTTTGGGAGGTGATTAAGTCATGAGGCTGAGCCCCCCCCCCCCCCCCCCCCCCGCCATGGATGGAATCAGTGACCTTATAAGAAGAGACACAAGAGAGATAATTCCCCCCGCCCCTGCCCGCCTCTCTCTCTTAAGGATACAGCAAGAAGACGGTCGTCTACAAACCAAGAAGTAGGCTCTCACCAGACACCAAATCTGCTGGCACCTTGATCTTGAACTTCCCAGCCACCAGAACTGCCAAATGAACTGTGAAATAAATGTTTGTGGTTTCAGCCACTCAGTTTATGGTATTCTGGTATAGCAGCTCAAACTGGCTAAGTCAGTATCTTGTGAATGTCCATATTTTTCCGGACAGCCAGGCACAGATGCTGACAGATGCTGAGTGAACGTTGAACAGAAACTGCAGAGATCCAGTGACTTATTTCAGGAGTCACTTGTAGGGTATATGTGCAATTTAAATCTTTGGCTGCAAGTATATTTAAAAAAACAAAAAACAAAAAAACAAACCCAGAAGACTTCATCATTTTACCCTGCTGGCATTCTCCCATGTCCTTAGGAGAGATTCCTGCCTCCCACCCATTCCCACCCAGCACCGTTGCTGGCTTAAGAGCTGGACTTGAAGTATATTGGAGGAACTGTATCCATGACTAGCAAAAATGGAAAATCGCTGCACTGCAGATCGACAGCACGTCTTTGTGTTACCAAACTCGGTACAGGACAGACTGAGTAGAGCTGGGGATGGGGAGAGTGATGATAGTACCCTCCCTGCCCTTCTGCACAGAGAAGTGCTTTGTGATGCAGGTTTGGGGATGGGACCAGTTTTGGGACCCCTTCTCTGGGGAGCTGATATTTCAGGCCGTGATGTGTTCTTTGGGGTTTAGGAACCCGGATTGTGGCTGCGGTCTCAAGCTTTCGTGATCATAATGTTTGCCGTTAATCGTGGCCTTACAACAACATGCCAGGCACTGTGATGGGCATTCTGTGCATTGTTGGCTCTCCCACCCAGCCTCGGAGGGAGGCGTTCCAGTTAGCCCAGCTACGGTCCTGGAAACAAAGGCTTATGGCAGTTAAGTGACCCGCTCTGGGTCACAGCAAGGTCAAGTGGGAGAGACCGACTGTGAGCCAGCCCGCCTTCTTTCCCATCAGCAGGCCACACTCTCGGTCATGTCAAGCCCAGACAAGGGTCCGGACCCTGGCGTCTTCCAGCTTGGGAGAGGAGTGGGGAAACCATTGACACGGAAACCAGTCGCAAGTTCCGTCCTCAAAACGAAGGCTTCGGTGATCCGGTATTTTAGTGCTTTCAGTCTGCCGTCCACTTAACGGCCACTTCCGCCCCGGCTGCCTCTCTCAGTATGTTCCCCAACGCCTCCTGCTTTCACCTCTGGGCTTGGTGCGTGCTGTTCCTTCCATCCAAAATGGCATTCGCCAAGGCTCAGGTTGGTCCCGGCTTCTGAAGAAAAGCAGCACTGTCGCGGTGGGGTGGCCAGGCCCGCGACTTCCCTATCGCACAGACCTCACGGGGAATCCTGTCCCTGTGACCTAGAGCCAGCACCCTAGCCTCAGTAAGCATCCCTCTTCTCATCTGTTAAATGGGGACAGGAGGAGAAGCTTAGATATAGAGCAGCTGTTGGGATTAAATAATTCATGTGAATCTTTGCCAGAACGAGCAGCAGCACGAGGCTAAGGGCTCGGCGAATGCTGCGCCTAATCCAGGACCTAATATTTAGGAGGCATTTAATACATAAAGGAGTGATTGAACTCCTGTAGGTTATGTATTCCTTTATTTATGACCTTTTACTTTCCCACGATCTCCGCAGAGCCTCACCTGAGACAGACATGGCAGAGAAGCACGTTTTGTGGCGGAGGACAGAACGAGGTCCGCGGAGGTCAAGAGCAGATTGCCGACACAGGTTGGGTTTCATTGCAGGTGCCGCGACCCTTTGCTCTGGGCTCCTGCAGGAAAGGCTCAGGAGCACACAGATGAAGAGCACGGGCTTGGGAAGTAGCAGCCAGATCCGATTTCAAAATCTACCTCCCCTACTCACCAGCTGTGACCCGGGCTAAGTTACTTTGAGGTCCAAAACATGAATTTTCTAGCCCCTAAGTGCTGGTAACCACAGTGCCTCTCTCATGGGGGCAGCCCGGTACCAGATGCCCAGGGAGCGCTTAGCGCACGCTGCCCATTAGCACGAGGATGAAACGGAGGTCCCGCCTTAACATGCAGATGCCACGTCCTGCAGAAAGTACCGCAGTGCCCGAACAGCTGACCTGATAGAGCAGGACAAGCCTGTGCGTGGGGGATGGCCCGTCTCCCCAACCTGCCACGCGGGGCACTTTGCTGTGGGAAAGGCAAGGACGGTCTGTATCACTCCCCCCCCCTGCCTTCCAGCTCTCTGTGTCTACCGCCAAGTTCACTGGCACAGGAGCAATTCTCACCGCACCATCTTTCACCGTCCAACAACTTAATTTATGCCGGGCACGGACTGTTTCTCCAATATATCTCACGATCGGCTCTTACGGCTCCATTTTAACTTGGAGAAGGGGTGGGGGTGGGGGTGGGAATCACTTCTCAGGGATATGGGAGAATGAGACATCGTGCCTTCTCCAGTTAAAGAGGGCGAAGCCCTGCGTTTTGCTCTCATGCTGCAGCCAAGGATGCAAAGTGAACATATGCCCTGTAAGAGGCTCCAAAAATTAAACTCACTGGATCTCTGTACTGTTTAAAAGATCTTTTGCTCATTGATTTGCTCAGCTCCCAGTAAGTACCAGGCTCGGCGGGGAGTTAAGAAGTGAAACTGTATAAACCCCCAAGCAAATCGGTGTAAAAAAGGAAAAGGAGATGAGTAAGGGAATTATTCTAAGGCACAATGGAAGGCAGTGGGGGCTGGGTCACTGCAGTTCGGAGGACAGAAAGGAGCAGACATTCGAATTCAGGCTTGAAGGGTGGGGGAAAGGCAGTGCATGGAAGGAGAACAGTATTAGCGATGGCTGAACAGAGAAAGTCAGAGCAGAGCCCAGTCTGAGGGTTGCCCTGGGAGGCTGGCATCACCTCATGGGAGGGGGTGAGAGAAGGCAATGAAAGGCCAAGGACCATGCTGAGAAGGGGCTGATGACAATGCCAGATCTGCGCTCTAGGAAGTCCTTTGGCAACAGCGGGCGGATGGCCTGAGGTTGGATGGGGATACACTGAGGCACCTTTGGATTGTGTGTGCGTGTGTGCGTGTGTGTGTGTGCACTCTATGCCCAATGTGGGGCTTGAACTCACCACCCCGCGATCGGGAGTCTCATGCTTTATGGACTAATCTAGCCCGGCGCCCCTGGATTAAGTGTTTTGTTCGAAGAATCAGAGGACCGTGGGCACCTGTGCTCCCGCAAGTGGTTTGCACTCAGTTGTGGAGCCAGGTTCATACCTTCACTGTTGGGACTTCTGTTAAACTGTCCTGATGCTAATTTTAACATCGAAATCCAGATACAGAAAACTAGGAGGGAAGTGATGAAAAACCGTATAAGGGCTAAGTCACTGCTCCTCTGCCCTTGAGTAATTGATGCACGAGACACCAAGCCAGCAAATGACATCACCTGACGAAAGGGCCATTTGGTTAAATGCCCCTCCCCCCATTTCCCTCGACGCATGGACCGAACAAAGCGCATATAACGAAGGCTAAAGGGGCCTGGATAAACAACACCCCTTCAACATTGCCCAACACTGCTTACTAAGGAGCGTCACATTCTGATCCTGTGGGGTTGAGGAGGGTCATTTGAGGCGGGGCAACACAGGCAAGCCAGTCTCCACATTAGAGGCAGGTCAGAAGCAACGTTAGGACTGGAGCCTAGAACCCCGCTGAGTATACTTGTGGCTCCTCTCCTTCCGTTCTTGGGATGGATGGATGGACAGAGACATACATTTAGATGAAGTGATGCTTTCTTCAGACGAAACCAGCGAGAGCTGGCCAGCTGGAGGATGAGGTTTGTCTTTGGTTTGTAAGCCAGGAAGAGATGTTGGAACCTCCCACTGCTTTTTAAGCTGGCTGGGAACCATATGCTAGTCTGGCTCTGGCAGTCTTTGTATTTCTGGCCAAGAGAGAACGGGGCCTCAGGTAGCCGAGCGAAGAGAAGGGTTCTCTGAAAATTCAGGGCCAAAGAGGAGGGAGGGGGTGGGCAGGGATTACTGAGAACGTGCCGGGTGCTGGAATGACTGGGGCCCTTCCGATGGTCTGAGAGTTACTGTTTTATGCTTAACGTTCCATGGTGCCCGTGGAACAATTTTCTGCATCAGAACAATAATGATGCTGACACAGAAATTATGAGGAGTGCCCCGCCGTTTAAGTGCTCTTAAATGAGCTTCATGGACTCTGGAGAAACAGATTTACTGAGGTTGTCTGCTGGTAAAAATAATATACCAAGTAACTACCCGATTAGAAACTGACTTTTACATTAGAAATGTATTTAAAGTGGGGCACCTAGGGGGGTGCTCAGTCGGTTGAGTGTCCGACTTTGGCTCAGGTCACGATCTCACAGTTCTTGAGCTGGAGCCCTGAACCGGGCTCTGCACTGACAGCTCAGAGCCTGGAGCCTGCTTCGGATTCTGTCTCCCTCGCTCTCTGCCTGTAGTCTCTCTCTCTCTCAAAAAATAAACATTAAAAATTAAAAAAAAAAAAGAAGTGTATTTAAAGCGATAACAATTCTCCTGCATGCCAGAAGCATCAATAACAATTACAAGATATCCAAATTGTAATACGCACTGGCTATGAAATTCCTCTAAAATTTGGTAGAGCAACTTTCATCCTGGAGAGCTCTTAAAAAGAAGCTGGAAAATCAGTTGCTGTTATCACGTAAATGAAGTAGCACTAAGAAGCCACCCTTGTTTTCCCCCTCCCCCAGAATGTCCCCTATTTCATAGTCAAATGCCTGGAATTTTACCGCTAATGGTTTAGCCTTTTGGCGTCACTGTCCAGGAATCTTGGTTTGTGAAAGCAAATCGCCATCTCCGGAAGAGATCCCGTCCGTATATTGCTGACCCTTAACAGGCCTGAATTCTTCCTGCAGTGTACTTACTTCACCACTAGATGTTGGTCTTGTCGTTTGGATGGTGGAAAAGTTGCTCTGACCTTCAGAAATAATGTTAAATGTAGTTAAGGTACAGACTAGTTCTTAAAAAGATCCAACTAATCTGACTCGTTCTTAATAGACAGCGTATAAGAAACGAATAGAGAACTGTATGAAAATCAATCCAACAGGTTCAAGCCAAGGCTAGTCAGCGTTCCTTCCCTAAAGCTGTACTTGGACCTTCATTCGGAGCGCTATGCGTGTCACTGGACCATCGACTGTGGATTTAACAGAATCTGGGCCCCCGAGTCCTGTGGGTTAGCCCGGAAGCTAATGCTTTCTGACTTATCAGTATGGGGTCTGCAGTGAGCTAACTGGCCCTTAAGTTATCTGAATTAAATTGTTCTCAGTTCATTTAATAAGACTGCCTTTTGAAATTCTCCTGCTTCCTTTCAGCAACCAAATTGAAACTAAAAAAATAAGTGAGCTGTAAAATGGACCTGTTCCTTGCTCCCCGCGGGCCTGAATGTTTACTCCATCCAGATCATGCTTGAGCAATTACATCTGTGTAACTCCAGAAACACTTCGCCAGCGGAGGGAAAGCTGGGAAAATTTTAACGGTCCAGTTTGGAAGGAGAGAGCGTAAATTAATCATAAACCTCAGTTTGCTTTAGAAGATGTGAGACAAGTTTATAGCTGAGAAACTGGTGCTGATGTCTTAAAACCACCACAGAAAATGACATGATAGGTAGGACAGAAAATAACAATATACCCTTGCCTACAAGGGAATCAAAACATAAAGCCATTTGTACTTAACGAGTCTTCGAGGACTCAAGATCAAGACTTTGAAAAACAAAACAAACCAACTGAGAAACTGCCTACAGTTAACCGTCTACTTATGACTACCCAAATAATGCAATTTTTTACATCCATCATCTTCTTCACGCTCCTAACACACATATAGCCATACTCGACTCTACAGATAAGAAAACTAAAGCTCACCAAAGCTGTTTGGTCAAGACCCTCCATTTAGTAAGTTGTGGGACTGGGATAGGAGCGCAAGGCTTTGTACTTAAAACCCAGGGGTCTTTTCCTACCTTGCAACTAACTATGTGCAAATTTTCACTGAGGAAACGATGCTCCTGGGAACACATAGCCTCTTGCAGCTGCCGGAGTTGACTGGTGGAAAGGGGGCACCCTTTGCCGATGGGCAGCGCTGGCTCCTTTGCAATGACTAAATTTAGATTTCGGTAACTCACTCTCACTTTCTGGTTAGAAAACTAGTGTTGATCACTCATCATCAGGGAAATACAAATCAAAACCACACTGAGATACCACCTCACACCTATCAGAATGGCTAAAATTAGCAACTCAGACAAGGACAGATGTTGGCGAGGATGCAGAGAAAGAGGGTATCTTTTGCACTGCTGGTGGGAATGCAAGCTGGTGCAGCCACTCTGGAAAACAGTATGGAGGTTCCTGAAAAAGTTAAAAATAGAACTACCCTACGACCCAGCAATTGCACTACTAGGTATTTATCCAAGGAATTGTGCTGTTTCAAAGGGGCACACGTATACCAACGTTTATAGCAGCATTATGACGATAGCCAAAATATGGAAAGAGCTCAAATGTCCATCGATGAATGAATGGATAAAGAAGATGTGGTATATATATTCAACAGAGTATTACTCAGCAATTAAAAAGAATGAAATCTTGCCATTTGCAACCACACGGATGGACCTAGAGGGTATTATGCTAAGTGAAATTAGTCAGAGAAAGACAAGTATCGTATGACTTCACTCATATGTGGAATTTAAGATACAAAACAGACGATTATAAGTGGGAGGAAGCAAAAATAATATAAAAGCAAGGAGCGGGACAAAACATAAGAGACCCTTAAATACAGAGAACAAACTGAGGGTTCCTAGAGGGGTGGTGGATGGGGGGACGGGCTAAATGGGCAAGGGGCATTAAGGAGGATACTTGTTGGGATGAGCACTGGGTGTTATACATAGGGGATGAATCACTTGAATCTACTCCTGAAATCATTATTGCACTACATGCTAACTAACTTGGATGCAAATTAAAAAATAAGTTAATTAATTTAATTAAACTAAAATAAAATAAAGAAAAAAGAAAAATACAATGTTGAAAAATATTCAGAACAGAAGAGAGAGGAAAATAAAATAAAAAAAAAAAAAACCCATCTAATCCCAATGAAGGCAGGACAAGAGAAAAAAAAAGCGTGGAAAATGCTGGGTAAACAGAAAGCATAAAATAACGCGGTAGGAATAAATCCAAGTATGTTGGTAATTATAATAAATGTGAATTGATGTAACAATTCAAAGCTAAAAATTGTCAGACTGGATAAAAAGAACAAAGTCTAGCTATCTGCTGTTTACAAGAGATTACTCAGGAGCAAAGATTATTAATACATAATGAAAAAGCAAGTATATTGCCAGAAAGATGTAACGATTTTACACTTGGATGCATCCATCCATCTATCTATCATCTATCTACCTACCTGATTCGGGAATGTAAAGATAACTTAACATTAGGTATTCCAGAATCAAGGAAAAGAACATATGATTGTGTTTGTTAGTGAAAAGTATGTCTATATTATTATAGATATATCCAGATTGCGTATAGATACGGATTTCAAAAACCTACAAAGGAATGAGTAATACCAAACTAGTCTTTTGGTTGCCTCTGGGAGAGAACAATGAGGAGTTTGGGAAAAGGGACTGAAGAAAGCTAAGTAGGGGTCTTTGCGCCATAAGTTTTGTTTTAAGATCCTTAGTAAATTGGGGGCACCTAGCTGGCTCAGTCCGTACAACGTGAAACTCTTAATCTCAAGGCTGTGAGTTCAAGCCCCACATTGGGCATGGAACCTACTTAAAAACAAAAACAGGGGCGCCTGGGTAGCTCGGTCGGTTAAGTGTCCGACTTCAGCTCGGGTCATGATCTCGTGGTTCGTGAGTTCAAGCCCCGCGTCTGGCTCTGTGCTGACAGCTCGGAGCCTGGAGCCTGTTTCCAATTCTATGTCTCCCTCTCTCTCTCTGACTCTCCTCCGTTCATGCTCTGTCTCTCTTGGTCTCAAAAATAAATAAACGTTTAAAAAAAACAAAAACAAAAACAAAAACAACAGATCCTAAGTAAATCTGACAAAAAAGTTAATACCTGACAGATGAGCAAGAGAGAGTGTTTATAATATTTTGATATGTTTCTGCAAGCTGTAATAAAACTGCCTGCTTAGAATATTTTCAATAAAAATCTGTTATCCATTTTTTAAAAGGCACATTACCATTGTGTGATCCTGAAAGAAACAGACTGTGAACAGGTACGGCTTTAAAATTTGGATAGAAAATATGGCCCATGAAATACACACACCCACACGCACACCCACACCCACAGAGGCACACATATTTTTAGGCCCTTCATACTTACTGCTTTTGATTATCAACTCATCTGACACTAGTCTTTAGACTGGGCTGGTGGAAATGTGGATAGAGCAGATGTAAACGTTTTGTGTATAATTTTTTTTTCTACATATAAGATGTAATAATAATGATAAAACTATCTGATTCAAGCTGTTGAAGTGAACGTATTCATCTTCTCTCCTGAGACTCCAGGAGAAATGATAATTAAGAAATTAAAAATTACATAATCTCACAACAGCTTCCAGGACAGGTTAGGGAACAAAAGAGTTCAACACAGTTGGGAAAGTCATTTGCAGAAGTCCAAAATTTGCATGGAACCCCCCCCCCTCCCCACCCCGCCCCCAGCCAACCTTCCTACAGTAAGGAGGCTGGCGACGCCCAGAAAGGATCCTTGGAAAGACCTCATCTGCAACATTCGACCTGTTCCATGAGACCCAAGCAGAACTGTGGGCATTTGGACCACTTCCCCTCCCCCAGCTTCATCCTATTACATAAATACTGGGGGAAAAGGAACGTTTTTCTGAAGAAATTGACCAAATTGTGTAGGGAGAACTATAGAAATGTCGCTATCAACCTTGTAATAAAACTTCCACATTTTTGCGATCGGTGGTAGCAGCTTATAAAAGGCCAGATCTCATCTGGTCACAAAAGTCATTCTGCAAACCCTACCCAGAGCCACACATCTCCCAGGGAACCTCTCCATTTATATTACCTTTAAATACGAATCAGCAATCATGGATTGTTCACAGCAGACCTTTGAAGAAACCTTGTGCTAAAGCAAAGAAAGTCAAGGAAATGGAAAATCTGACCCTGGAGGAAACAAGTAATTCAGTAAAACAGAAGTCAACTTCTTTTTTAACCTCATTACTGTTTGTAAAGAAGTTAAAGACTAATTATTCCTGTAAAACAAGAATCAGCTACTGTGATAAAGGAGCAACAATAAGAAAGAGCTCTTAGAAATACAAATGAATGTGCACATACAACTAAACTAGTGAAAATACAAATAAATTAGTTGGAAGATCTATTGTTTTATGAAATCTGAACACCCAGGGAAAGTGTCCGTGCATTAAGAGGGCAAAGACACTTTCAGACACACAGGAAGTTTACCTCCTGCTGATTCTTACTGGAGGTTGAGTTTTACAAAAACAAAGTTTTTAATAGAGAAAGAGGGAAACTGTGACCCAGGAATGGACACAAACCGAGACTAAAAATAAAGGAAACCCCAGGAAGCCTGGGTGCATGGAGGACAGCGAATTCAGATTGCGGCAGGAGGGCGAAACCTCAGGGCTCTGAGACTGAAGAGATCTTCTTGTCCCAGGTGGCATGATAAGGAAACTGGACAAAGAGGGTGTGACAAAGGCCAAGACTAAAGAAAAACACAGGAATGAAGTTAGAAACTCCAAGGAAAACAAAGAAGATGGTCAAGAAAGGAAATATAACAATAGCACAGTTCTTTCTCCTGCAGTAAGCAATATTTGCATGGTTATGAGAACGTTAAAGCCACAGATTGGTTTTTGGCTTTTGGAGTCATCATAGACAAAGCATAGAAGACGATTTTGGTTACTACAGAGCATAGAATAAAGGTTCCAACCTTACCAATGCTAAAGTAGAAGTACCTAGAGCAAAATTAGCAGGGAAAGGAGAGGCAAAGTGAAGAGAACAGATTCTCATGTTAATACTCTCATATTAAAAAGTGGCGCTCTTGAATGTCTCTGATAAACCAGCAGAGCTTTAAATATATTATTCAAACTTACAAACGTAGCCAACTGAAGAACTAAAAAGTGTAATATGTTGTAAGGAGATAAGGATGGTCCTGATAAAGACACACATCCTCATTTACAATAGAGTCTCAAATGAGCAAATCAAGAAATTAGCAAATCAAAATAAATGACTTACAGACATGGAGGTAAATACTTTGCCAGGAAGCAGAAACATTCCTCACATTGGTGGAAAATTCCTTTTGGGGGGGGGGGGGATGTCCTTAGAACGTGTGATACATCCCATTATTTAAAAAAATTATTGGGGCGCCTGGGTGGCTCAGTCGGTTAAGCGGCCGACTTCGGCTTAGGTCACGATCTCGCGGTCCGTGAGTTCGAGCCCCGCGTCGGGCTCTGTGCCGACAGCTCAGAGCCTGGAGCCTGTTTCAGATTCTGTGTCTCCCTCTCTCTGACCCTCCCCCGTTCATGCTCTGTCTCTCTCTGTCCCAAAAATAAATTAAAAATGTTGAAAAAAAAAATTAAAAAAAAAAATAAATAAACGTTAAAAAAAATTAAAAAAAAATTATCATTGGTGGCTCAGTTTTACCTTTTGCTTTTTGGAAATGGTCAAAAATGACAGAACCCAAACTAGAAAATAAAGTCCTGGATTAAACTGGGTAGCATTGTAAGAAAAGCAAGACATGACTATAAAGTTAAGGTAACTGGTTTCTTTGTGGAGCTTCTATACCATCTCTAAAGCAACAAGAAAAAAAAAACTTCAGGCAATGAACTAGAGCTAGAATAGGTACACGGCCTTCCCAAGGGACACTGGTATGACAGCACTCTGAGTCTTTGTTTTATTTCATTTCTGCTATTCAAATATGAGGCACAAATTTGGAAAAAGAATGTGAACATCCCAAACTTAAACTGGAGTTTATGATTTACTTCTTTGTGTTCACTTGAGAGGCAGATAAAAGCAGTCATCTTGGTAGTGTTTGCAGAAAGACTGAGAATTAATTGCTTGTCTATTTCCTGTCTCGTATTCCCGGGTGCGTTATAACCGGATTGCTCTCCCTTCTAGCACTAGTGATCTGCTGGAAAATTCAACCTGGCCTTTCGATGGAGGGCAACAGAAAGAAGCTGTGTAAATTTCCTAGGTGTGCAGGATGGTTTAGGGTTGATCTGGCTGTATTCCAGGGACGAGAGACACAAAAATACCTTCCATGCTGTTCCGCCATTTTGGCCCCTCTGTAAATTTCTTTATGTAAGAGAGAATGCTGTTGAGATCCACTAGCTACTTTCAGCTCTGAAACAGAACAAGTGCCTCATTATGGAGGATAAAATCTATAACCTTGATTATAGATCAAGGTTAAACATGAACCACTGGGACTGTCCATAGAAGGCTCTGCCCAGTGCTGCACCAGCCCGCCCTGGGCGGAGCTTCTGTGTCGAGTCAGTTGGCTTTCCTGGCCACTTTGCCAGTGTGGAGGGACATGGAAATAGCCTCCTTCTTCCCCTCACTCTCTCAGAGAGTTTGATCTATTCCTTCTGCCTCCAAGCAAGTGGAGTAAACATAATGAAAGAACATTCATTTATTCTTTTTAACCAGTATTTATGTATGTATATATGTATTGCACTTGTGGCATTTTTAAACAGCTTTACTGAGATATAATTCATATACAATAAATGTCCCCTGTTTAAGGTGTCAAATTTAATAGTTTTGAGTGTGTTTATGGAGTTACACAACTATCACCACAATCTAGAGGTGCTGGATGATATGATAGCTCTGTTCAATGAAACTGCCAACTATTTTCCAATGTAGCTGCACCATTTAACATTCTTTCCAGCAATGTTTGAAGGTTTCAATTTCTCCACGTCCTTGCCAACACTTTTTATTATATTCATTCTAGTAATTGCTTATTGTGGTTTTTGTTTGCATTTTGCTAACGACCAATGATGTTGAGGATCTTTTCATGTTATTTATCAGTCATTCGCATATCTTCTTTGGGGAAATTTTTGCCCAAGTCAGTGTTCTTCAAACATTTTTTTTTATTCACACAGCCCCTAAAAAAATTTTGGAGATCTATGTAACTTTACTTTAAAAAAATTTTTTAATGTTGTATTTATTTTTAAGGGGGGGGGTAGTGCAAGCAGGGGAGGAGCAGAGAGAGAGGAAGACGCAGAATCCCAAGCAAGCTCCAGGCTCCGAGCTGTCAGCAGACAGCCTGACGCTGGGCTCGAACCCACTAACCACGAGATTATGCCCTGAGCTGCAGTCAGATGCTTAACCAACTAAGCCACCCAGGTGTCCCTTGCTTTTTAATTTTAAATTGATATCTAAAATTTTTCATTGTGAGTTTCAACAGTTGCAAAAGATGAAACTTCCAATGTATTTTAAATGTAGACATTTCAAAACAAAATTAAGTTAGTCTTTTAAATACATCAAATGGAATCTTCTTTTTTTTAAATGGAATCTAAATACCATACCAACATCTTACTCATCATCATTCATTTAAAAAGTACATGAACAGGATCTTCTTTACCCTTCACTGATCTTCTGGGGATTTTTATGTTTTTTTTTTTTTTTGCCTTTGAACTCTTCCATTATGCTTTACCACTTTATTTTATCCCAATATTTTTATATTTGTAGACCTTGTATTGTAATTCTATCATTCTTTTCTGCCATAAAAATAGGTATGAACATGTAAACTAAGTATTTTATGTCATGTAACTGTAAGCATCTAAATTTTATAAATTTTTCTGGATTTAACTTTTATTACAAGTACTATTAGTACCCAATTTCTCAGAACATGGCTATCTGTTAAATTTTACTAAGTAACCATTAAAATAAAGAATAAAACTTTTTGCATCGGGCTCTGTGCTGACAGCTCAGAGCCCGGAGCCTGCTTCAGATTCTGTGTCTCCCTCTCTCTCTGCTCCTCCCCCACTCACGCTCTGTCTCTCTCTCCAAAAGAAATAAACATTAAAAAAAAATTAAAAAAAGAATTTTTATTTGCAGGTCATCTCTTCTTTTTTTTTTTTTTTTTTTGCAGGTCATCTCTTAATCCATGTATGCATGAATGAATAGTACTGATTACTAGAATAAATAAGAAAGCAACTTTATTCTTTCTTTTAAAAAAATACACACATGTGCATGTGTGGGCACACATACACACACACACACACACACACATATATATAATATAAAATTGCTGAGAAATCTTGTTTACCTAAATAAGCATAAAAGTATGCAAATACATAGAACTATGTGAATATAAGCATACAGGAATAGAAGTTTTTCATGGTGTTTTGTACCGTTTTAGCAATATCACCTAATATTTGATATCTTTCCAAATTTTAAGCCAAAAGCACGTATTGAGGCATTATAAAAAATATTTTGATGCTCTATCGGTGAATCAATTAGGTTCTCCCTTAATTTTATTGAAAGCAAAGATGTGCAAAACACCTAACCTGCATTTGAGTTGATCTCTGCTTGATTAAAGTAATTTCCTCCCTTCATGCAATCAAATGACTAGGAATATTACCTGTGTATTTTTTACTTCGAGGCACCTTATTTAACTCCTCACACTCAGGGTTGAAATAAGAATAATTTTCATTTCAATACATTGTTATCAATACGATGTTAAAAATAAAGTTATTTCATTTTCTTATGTGATTTAAATGCATTTTTGTCAAAACCTTATTGCCGCAGATTTAGCTCATTCAATTAATGGTGAAGGTGGGGAAAAAAAATTGGCACAGGTTTGCAAGCAAATCGATTTTACAAAAGACTTCACGTGGCCATCGGGGATCTGGAAATAAATTCCCTTAGTCCTGTTTACGCCTGGAACCCTTTGGAAAGCCCTCCAACCCCTCCAGGGGAAGAGGTGGCCCGGTTGGAAGACAGCTGTGCTCAGTTAGTGACCGAGCTAGATCTAGGATCAGATACCTCAACCTCTGTTCTAGCGCTTTTTTCTTTTACGTTGTTCCCTAAAACTATGTGGATTTTCAAAATTATTTGCAGAACATCATGTGCAAAAAACATCATGTGCAGAACACCATTTTGCATCTGGAAAAGAGGATACTTGCGGCGTTTGCTGACTTAGATGGCGTCCCCCTCTTTTTTTGAAGTAACAGCAGGCTCAAGCCCGTCATCTAGGAGGGTTAGCTTATTGATACCTAGAGATTGTTTTGCTTGTCCTTTCTCTAACCCCAGACTGCTTACTCTACTACCCCCTGAGTGTTGAGTTCAAATTCTGAGGTTCCCTTCTCCAAAAGGAAACCGGCAGTACACAGATTTTAGGAGGAGATAAAGAACCAAAGACTTGAGAGAGAATGAGAGTGACAGAGACAGAGAGAATGAAAGAGTTGGGCTCTATTTTGCAGGCTGGGGTTTGGGTCCTAGGAGAGAGAAGTAAATGAACCTAATACCTGCTCTGTTTCAACATTTGATTCAGAAGTGACAGTAAAATAAGCATCTGGTTTTTTTCTCCTTTCTTTTATTATCAACCCATGAAAAGAAACCATCAGGGGGCTCCTGGGTGGCTCAGTCGGTTGGGCATCCGACTTCAGCTCAGGTCATGATCTCATGGTTGGTGGGTTTGAGCAACGCCCCCACCCCCAAACCCCCCCGCCCCGTATCCGGCTCTGTGCTTGCTGACGGCTCAGAGCCTGGAGCCTGCTTCAGATTCTGTGTCTCCCTCTCTCTCTGCCCCTCCCCACCCCGTCTCTCTCAAAAACAAAAATTAACATTAAAAGAAAAGAAAAGAAACCATCAGAAGAGAGAAAAAAGTGAGTTCTATTGTGATAGGTGAAGGAGGACAAATTCAACTGATAAAAATGTTGGCGATTGTTCAGCTGTTTACCCTTAGCTCTATTCTGTAGGGAAGACGAGTTTCATGCAAATAAAACAAATACTTATTCCTCCAAAACTTCAATGAGTAACTCTATCTGGCTTCCCGCAAACATCTCACTCTGCTGACATTTGATCATATTCTGTCTTTGGCTCATATCTGACCTAAGTTAGGCGCAGGTCTCGCTGTTTGGAATAATACTCTGCTTTTGGACTCCTATTCACGATCACCGTAAGATGTGAGGGCTCCCTGGCTCTAGCTTACCCAGTGCTTTTCACCTTTTGAATATTTTAGAATTAGAGAATCTCAGGTTGGCAGAGGACCTGCGAGGCCATCCAGGGTCAAGGCCAGCTCCGAGGTGGAGTGATTCCCTTTTGAACTGCTATCGCTTTGCGCCTGGAGCAGTCTCTTTCACCTTTGGGCAGCTCGGAATTGTATATGGTGCTGGGCTGTCGACCCATCTGCACATTTAAGTGTTAGGACAGAGCTGTGTGCCTTACTTAAGTAATCTTTCTAAATTTGGGGCATTGATTTGGAAGAGAATTTTAATTTGGATAACGTCTAAAGTGAGTATTAATCAATGTAATGGGCAAAAACGTTTTTGGCAGAAGAAAAAGAAAACACTTTGCAAACTGAAATATGTCAGCTCTATTCAAAAGCATATCGGCTATCCTAACACGATTTGGTAGTGCAGTTTATTAAATTTGTCAGATAAAGTGACACGGAAAGGTGAGGGGAATCTTTTTCAGTGTGCTTTTTTCCCTCTTGCAGACAATATAATAATAGAAGGCGTTGCTAGTTAGCAGTAAGGAAGGCATTAAGCCTGTATCTGGAGAGACGTGCTCAGATGCAATTTGGTTCTTATAAATTATTGCAGTGATGGATCTCTATTTTTGGAGTCTGCTAATAAAGCAGAGCTTGGCTTATTTGGTTTGTGTCTGTGGTGCTCTGCCTAGATGACCATTCTATGGATGACTACTTGCATGTGATTTGAGCTTCCTTGACCCTGATAATTGCACCATTTCCTTGCATCGGTATACAAATTTAAGCTTCATAGGAAACAAAAAAAGGAGTGAGAGCTCTTATTTGCATAGCACCTCTCAACAACATCCTTGCACTTTGGTCATAGCCGAAAGCGAGAGAATTCAGACGGACCTTGACCCGGCTGTGTGACCTTGACCGACATGCTTGAACTGTCTGAACCTCATGCTCCTCCTTACTGAATGCAAACAATACTTACTGTGAGGGTTACTGACATAATATAGCTGAGTTCTTTCGGTGGGCGTACAGTTTAGGCTCTAGTCTAAACCTGAGTGTCCACATCTTTAAAATGAGGGTGATTTTAATGCCCAGCTCATCGGGGTTTTGTGATGATTCAAAGAAATTATCTCACCAAACGAACTTGCTCAGTGCCTGACACAAAGCTATTGTTAATATTTTTGCACACAATTACACTAAATACAAATTTTCCTTTCCCTTATACTCTTAAATTATAGGACTATGATTTCACTTTCTATCAGATCTCCTCGGGTTTGGTTACCTGGTCTGCCGATTATTCTGCCCTTTTACTGCCTTTCTGTGTCCTTCTCCTTTTGGCCTTTTCCTGGTGGGTGAGCCCCGCCTCAAGGATGTAAGAGGTAAGGAGCTGAGACTAATAACCTGTCAATTGCACAGAATTCCTTTGGCCAAAAGGTCAGATGGGAGAAGACACCCCTAAATAAAGCTTTGGGATTCTTCCCTGATTTAAATACAGCCTGGCCATCCCAGGATTAATTTAACTACTATGGGTTATATCCCAGTCAAATCATACTATGGAAATAGAGGCCTTTGCTTTAGGCATGGTGAGCTGAAAGCTACAAAAACTATTTTGCTGCCGGTCCCACCACTGTTCCGGCTTATTGTCTGACCATCCACCTCATCCCCATTACACTTATTGTTTCTGCCCCTTCCTGTCCTATGCTCACTGCGCAAGGCCTTCAAGCTTTCTCTCTGTCTCTGTGGGTTTTTTTCCCCCCAAAGCTATTACCAGTCTCGTATTCAATCTCACATACAAAGGACTAATATCACCTTTAACTCTTACCTCTTCCATTGATACTGGCATTTTAACAGTGATCGAAGCTCATGAAATGGTGCTCTGTTATAAGTAATTATCCAAAGATATCCAATCTGAAAGTAAGAAGCGATCAAGGCTTCCCTATCTTTTTGGAATGGTACCACGGAGGGATGTAAAAAAAAAAGGATAGGCCTGATATATATGAAACTGCAAGATTTACGAGGAAAATTCGATGACAGGAAGCCCAGAGGATAGCACTGGCTCCACTGTTACAGGACACACGGCTTGGGGTAACTCACTTTCCGTCTGCAACCTCTTATCGAGGAAGCGAGGATGGTAACACATGCAGATCTGACCACTGCAGGGATCCCGTGACATGATGCAGAAATGCTTGGAAAACCTCCGCTCTCCATGTGAATATCACTATTATCATTTCTGCTTTGCGAGGATGCTGTAAGAATCACATGGAAAAAGAATCCGAACGCAGTGAGAAACTGAAAGGGAAAAAGATCTCTCATTCTTGGGTGCCTATGCCTCAACCTCCCTAGGAATTTGGGCTCTGGCTAGAAGTAATGTCTGATGGCTACAGTGTGGAAGGAGGCAATCCACTCTGGAAAAGGGACGGCCAGAGCAGCCAGTGGTGGACTTGTGTGGAAAAAATTGAAATTACTTCCCAATCCCAAGAGTCTATGAAGCATAGCATATAAAACACATTTCTAACGGTGGTTTGATTTAAAAAAAAAAAATGAGGAAATCCATTCTTACTGAATTTGACGTAAAGTTAGAAGGTTTTAAAACTATTACAGCAGATTTGAACAATGGACCAAAAATGTTTATATTAAAGATTCGATTAAAAAAATAAATGAAAGTCATATTTTTAAGTTTTTTTTTAAAGCCACAGTATAAATGAATAGGCATAGCTTTCAAACCTTTTTTTTTTTTTTCAAAGTCCATACAAATTCAATGTGAGGCAGCAATGTAAGATTGCTAACAAATTTTAATGCAATATTGGGATGGACTAATAGAAATACAATATCTCATTTTTAGAACAACGATAAAAAGATCCACTTCAGAGAGCTGCTGTGAGGATTAAATACAATACCCGTGCAAAGCAACCAGCGTAGTCACCAGCCACAGAAATGTTGATACATTTCATTCATTTGACCTCTCCCCTTTCCTTTTTTTTTTTTTTTAATTTTTTTTAATGTTTATTTATTTTTGAGACAGAGAGAGACAGAGCATGAACGGGGGAGGGTCAGAGAGAGGGAGACACAGAATCTGAAACAGCTCCAGGCTCTGAGCTGTCAGCACAGAGCCCGACGCGGGGCTCAAACTCACGGACCGCGAGATCGTGACCTGAGCCGAAGTCGGCCGCTTAACCGACTGAGCCACCCAGGCGCCCCAAGACATCTCCCCTTTCTAAAGTCACAGCAGTTACTGCCTGTACCATTCTTCTCTTCCTCGTGACACCTCTTAGGATATTGCCTTTTATTGTTTCACTTTTGCATAGGACTCCGAGTTTCACATGCATGGGTTTGGCCTGCTTAGCTACTGTCAAAGGGATTGGCTTTGTAGATACACAGTGTACAGTTTTCTCCCTTGATGCAAAATTCACATTCAGTGGAACACGCCAACTCCTGGTTACATCTGGGGTTTTGACAAATGCATACACCTGCACAATCCAAACTTCTCCAGACCTCGGACAATACCTTCACCCCAGAAAGTTCCCTTGTGCCTCCGCCCAGTCATTCCCCATGTCACACTCCCTGAGGCAACCACATTCTCCCCCCATCGCAGATTGGTTTGCCTCTTCTGGAACTTTCTATAAACGGAATTGGTATGTATTCTTTATCTAGGGTTTCTCTCACCTGGTGTCAGTATACCAGTTTTGAGATTCATCCACGGCGTGCAGTAGTTTTGTTAGGGAGCCCAGGTATTTCCCAGCCCCGAGGAGCCGGGGACTGTGCCGTGACTCCTGGTACCCCCCCAACCCCCCGCCCCCTGGCACCGGTACAGAATTGTGCGCATCGGAAGTGTTCCGCGGACATTGGGTGACTCGATGCATGAATGAGCATACGAGTTATTGAATCAATCAGCAAGCCATTTAGCCACAATCAACTTTCGCTTTTCGAACCCGGACAGTCTCTTACGTGTTCCACTTACCACACACCCACGGTATCTATCCTGGTGTGAGAAGCCTGCCTGCTTTACTGCTGGAATCCAGGGATCCGCCCATTTGCCATCCTACCGCAGCCTTTGCTGCAACCGTGCAGCGGCAAAGTGCTGGCGAGCAAGTGTGCTGCCGCCCGGGATGAGCTCCAGCGTGGCTGTGAGAGAGCCGGCCTCGGGGCTTTGTCTCCTGCAGGCGGAACTGCTTATCCTCTGTCTCTGCAAACTGTAAACCTGACATCCCTCCAACTGATTTATTAGGTCACCGTAAAGGTCAGCAAAGAAACCCAGGTGCCGCATGGAATGTTTCTGTGGCTGGTTAGTATCCACACCACAGCGGCCGCACGTGCTTCCTTGCCGTCAGGGGAGCGCAACTGAACAAGCAGGGTTAGTACTGTTGGTTCTGACCGCTGTGGCCGTGACCTGCTTGAAATGCCTGCAAATTAAGCCCTTTGATGTCCCCAGCATACCCTCTTACCCCTGCGTCTGGTGACGGTGATTAAGGACAAGGGGCCTTGCAGCAGGCTTGGGGGTGGGGGTGGGGGTGGGGAGGGGGGTGTGGAATACATTACCTTGGCTAGTTCTGTGGCGCAAGCATTTAGGGTTTGATCCTGTCACATCATTTCTGCTTGGACAGCAGCAAGTTCCCGTCATTTCTAGTACTGCACGTGTTTTGAATATAAACGTGCTTGTTCATCTTTAATCTATTCAAATGGCATTCTTGTTCTTGCTGCAATCTAAATTTTATGTAGCCGCAGAGCACGCCCTATGATGCATTACTTCACAACGCGATGCTATAAAATTACCGGGCATATTTTGGGTTACAATGGGAAAAGTTTTCTTCCAAACAGATTTCCCAAAAGATGGGGAGATTCACAGATGATGATTCCTACGGTGAGCATAACGTATAAAGAAATAAACTGGTGACAAGAAACAGGGAGGAAATCTATCTGTGGCTTCCCCAAACTAGGCATTTTCTGTTGATTTTAGCCACGTTTCTTTTTGAAAAGTTAAAGATCTGTAAAAAGCACGATAAACTACATTAATGATAAGTTAACTGCCAACATTTTTTTTCTCTTATTCTTTATAGCCATTTTTTAAAGTCACTTTATCAAAGACCTATTTACTAGGGCAGAAAGCGAAGGTATTTTAAATAGGAAAAAGACAGAGGTCACAATGCAGTCATTGTAAAGGGTTTGGATCAGCTAAGTTGTGTTTTAGCTCATTAATCCCAGGAAAGGTGTTTTGTAAACTGGTGTTTAGAGTGGTGCCTAGAAGGTGACATCAGCGGTTATGTGCCTCCTTTCATTTTACACTGGGACGCCTAAGAAACCTACAACCATCGTAGTCTATTGCCATCCCTGGCTGTCCGAGTGAACCACGCTCATTAAGAGTCTCCTGGTGCAAATCAGTTCAGATTGGTGTTCTCAAAACACAATAGGTTTTACTACATGCACGGTCTGCACACTGTGGCATGCAATGATCAAGTTCCACAGAGACGCATGGAAGCAGCAAATGCCACCGGCTGCAGCGTGTGTTGGGAGGGGAGCACTACTCAGACTGGGAGCAGACAGAGCTCCGGTTTGAAGTAATGGTGTGAGTTGGCAAATTATTTAACCTATCGGGGCCTCAGCTGTTTGCTGAATAACAGTAACCATCTCAGGGGGATTTTGTAATGCTTAACTAGGAGAGATCAGAGGCCTGTCATAGGGTAGACGCCCTGCATGTGTTTCTATTCCTTCACCCCTCCTTGCTTCAAAAAGATGCGGACACTGATGTGTCCACATGATGGTGAGGGGACCGGGACCCATCTGCTGTCCTGGACGAGGGCTGTTCCCACAGCTCACTGGTGGGGGGGGGGATTCTGCTCGCTTGCCCCCCAGACTGATACTTCTCTGGGGCCTGCCTCATAATTCCAGCCTAAATTTCAGACGGTGCTTTTCAAAACAGATACCCATCCAGAGGACCTCCTGCCGTGCCGGGGTTTTAGAATAATGAAATCAAAAGCGACCAGGTCCTACCCTTCTGAAGCTGTCTGACTCTACTGGCCCTGGAGAAGAAGCAAAACCCTTTAGGTGTTTCTAAGGGTTCTATTTTATGGGCCCTGCAGTCATGGGACTATATTTTACTTTTTAAATGACCTCAACCAGTCCTTCAGGGGATTACAGATGGAGTCCTATTAATGAGTTTCATCACCTTTGCCCTTAAAACAATTTGGATCTCCTAAGAGTGTGTTTTGTTGCCAGCCCCAACCCATTCTATGTTGGGGGAGAAAATGCTTAAAGGGAAATAAAGGCCCAAATGTGTAACAAGACCGGAAAAAAAGCCTTCTTCTAAAGAAATAACGACACCATTACAAACACTAATGCAGAAGCACTTAGGGCAGGGGACACAAAAGCCAGGATTCTTTTTCTAAGCAGGTTCTCTGAAGTTGTTCATTTTACACACAAGAGCAAGGGTCACATGGGCATTCAGAGCCACTTGCTGGGAAGAGGATTTTAAAAGGAGGATGACTGGACAGAATATTTAAGAAGAGGCAAGGGCCTAGCTGGGGAAGGCTGAAAGTAGGCTAACCCAAACCCAAACACAGGCTGGGTTCAGGAGCCCCTGTAAAGCGGGCCCTGGTGGAGACTGAGGTGGCTCAGCCGGGAGCTATTTTAAAAAAGACCAGAGATCCACATTCAGAAATACAGTTGCTCTGCCCTTCTCCTGACACCAGATCCAGTCAGGGGGAGGGCGCTGCCTTGCATTCCCACCCTCCAGGGCTCTCTGGTGCACCTCCCTTTTCAGCTCCCCCACGGAGGGTATGGCCTGCAGGTGCCCCACAGGTTTCTTCTCTGCGTCTTTCACCGGCACTGCAGCAAGCATCAGCCGCCGCCCTCCTCCTGGGGCAGCTTCCTCTGCAGTCAGAGGCTTCAGCCAGGAGCTGTGGCAAAGAAAAAAAAAAAAAAAAAAAAAGAAGGAAAAACCGCTGATGGACTTAAGATCTCAGAGGGTGACCTGAAACTCCGAGGGAAGGGAGCTGGCAGAAAGACAAGGAATTCATGAATAGCTAAGAGTGGGGTGTATGAGGCCGACTTGCGGAACATGAAACGACGTGGTTTATATGGGGCAGGTTAAAACAAATCCATTCTGGCACTTTTCATCCGCATTGGGTAACTGGGAGCCGGCAAAACTCTGATTTCTGTAGTGTCTCTCCCTCACCCCCTGTCTCTCCGGGGAGAAGCCTTTTCCACTCTTGGATCACCAATGAATGTGAAGGCTAAGGATATGTGGGCTATATAAAGTCATCAGAATAAGGGCCTTAGCAGGGCGGTGGGGGCCAGGCAAAATCCCGAGAGCCTAATGACTCAGGCTTGAAATCCTGGAATGATTGATGTGGACGGACCTCCTGATAGATTAAACTCCAAACGTCCATGATCCCAAAGTTGCATTACTTGAGACAATAGAGATTGTTTAGAAACCTCCCGGAAGTTCTGGCTGCGGCCTTTCTACCATGAAGGCCGCCGTGGGTTTTTTACAGCTGCAAAGAACCCCGGAGGTTAAGACCCATCACACCCGCCTGTCGGCCCGGCCGGCGGAGTGCAGTACCTCCGGGAGCATCTGTGGTACTGTCTCCTAGTACTTCACCCTCTCAGCCTCACGGGGAAAGCTGTGCCGGCTTTTCTATTTGAAAACTGTTAGCACGCTTCCCCCTCAGTTTGCTATTAAAAAAACCTCAGTAAGGTGCACGTCAAATGCGCCTCTTAAACACATTACACAAAAATTAAGTGCTTCTTTGGAGAAATCTTAGTTATCCCGTGTCAATCTCCGCCACTCCTGCAGGAAACCAGGGCTCCCTAGCATAATGGGTGTGAAAGGCTCTGCAAACCGCAGGGTTGTATCAATGTGCATTACGGCGTGCACAGTTTCAGGGATCGGGGTGTTTCCTAAAGAAAATCCATGGATGTCTGACTGTATCTGTAACCTAATTATTAGAGCGAACCGGGGGGAGAATCACGCGGCTATTCGCTGTCCGCCCCAGAACGAGATGTCTCGGGTCTGAGTCCTCCTCCCGGGAGACCGCCCTGGGCGCTCGGGGCTGGCAGCAGCAGCTTCCCTCTGAAAACCAGCCACCTGCCTGGCTTGTCGAAATCATCAGGTTGGATGCTACACAGGTGTAAAAAGAGGGAAAAGGGGTTTTTAAAGTGACGGAGTTGGTGGTGTGAAGCAGGAATTCAGCTTGATGAAGATACAGGCAGCGTGGATCAGGCCGAAGGACCCGGCTGCAGAACTCGCCGCTGCCTTCGCAAGCCGGTTTTCCCCCGGGTTAGTTTCAAACTCATTCTCCGCTCTCCCCCACCTACACGCTTCAACACGCTAAAAACACTCGCGGCTTCATTCTGCAGAAAGGAATGGGAAAATCTAGGAACACGGAAAGGCTGCCATTAACTGCTCTAAGGGGTTAGAAATGCCAAAATCAACACCTGCAGTGCCGCAGTTTCACGTGTGTGTGTGTGTGTGTGTGTGTGTGTGTGTGTGTGTGCAGAAGCAGCGCATTAAAGAGAAATAACCAGGAGAAAGAGAGATGAATTAAAGAAAGTGCCAGAAATAGCTACAAAGACATATAAAACTTTCCTCCCATATAGACCCGATACCAGCAAGCTTAAACTTTTTACTTTAATCACTCATGTCCTAGAGGCACTGCCTTGTCACCTTAAACCCCAAGACGGGGGTGGGGGCGATGGTGGAGGAGGCCCCTGGTGGGGAAGGGGCGAGTTAGAGGGGGGAGGGTGTCTCCTAGGTACGTGGATATGGAAAACTAAGGTGTCAGTGGGGAGTGGGGACCCACCATTGGGGACCCGTCATCTGAGTGATACCGGGTCAAGGACTAAGTAGGCTGGGGGGGGGAGGGTTGGGGAAGGGAATGAGTGAGGGGTAAGGGGTCGCAAGGAAAAAATCCAAGGCCTCGCATACAAGTGGAAAGGACGCGCGCCGCAGCCCCGGAGCCGCCTGTCGCTCGCCCCCGCCTTCCCTTTTGCGCAGAATCCTCCCCTTGGCTGCAGCAGCGCGCTGCCCCCACCGGCCCGGCGCGCCGTGATCGATCGCAGGCTGCGTCAGAATGCTCCCCGCGTATAAATAGGGGTGGCAGGACCGCGCCGAGCCGCACACAGCCATCCACCTTCCCCTCTCCCACTCCCTCTCTCCCCGTTCTTCTCTCTGTAGGCCCCCATCTCCGCCGCCGGCCGGAGGGGTTCCGACCGCCACCATGAGTTCTTTCAGCTATGAGCCGTACTACTCGACCTCCTACAAGCGGCGCTACGTGGAGACGCCCCGGGTGCACATCTCCAGCGTGCGCAGCGGCTACAGCACCGCGCGCTCCGCTTACTCCAGCTACTCCGCGCCGGTCTCCTCCTCGCTGTCCGTGCGCCGCAGCTACTCGTCCAGCTCCGGCTCCTTGATGCCCAGTCTCGAGAACCTCGACCTGAGCCAGGTAGCCGCCATCAGCAACGACCTCAAGTCGATCCGCACCCAGGAGAAGGCGCAGCTGCAGGACCTCAACGACCGCTTCGCCAGCTTCATCGAGCGCGTGCACGAGCTGGAGCAGCAGAACAAGGTGCTGGAAGCCGAGCTGCTGGTGCTGCGCCAGAAGCACTCCGAGCCCTCCCGCTTCCGGGCGCTGTACGAGCAGGAGATCCGCGACCTGCGCCTGGCGGCGGAAGACGCCACCAACGAGAAGCAGGCGCTCCAGGGCGAGCGCGAAGGGCTGGAGGAGACTTTGCGCAACCTGCAGGCGCGCTATGAAGAGGAGGTGCTGAGCCGCGAGGACGCCGAGGGCCGGCTGATGGAAGCGCGCAAAGGAGCCGACGAGGCCGCGCTCGCCCGCGCCGAGCTCGAAAAGCGCATCGACAGCCTGATGGACGAAATCGCCTTCCTGAAGAAAGTGCACGAAGAGGAGATCGCCGAGCTGCAGGCGCAGATCCAGTACGCGCAGATCTCCGTGGAGATGGACGTGTCCTCCAAGCCCGACCTCTCCGCCGCGCTCAAGGACATCCGCGCTCAGTACGAGAAGCTGGCCGCCAAGAACATGCAGAACGCCGAAGAGTGGTTCAAGAGCCGCTTCACGGTGCTGACCGAGAGCGCCGCCAAGAACACCGACGCGGTGCGCGCCGCCAAGGACGAAGTGTCCGAGAGCCGCCGCCTGCTCAAGGCCAAGACCCTGGAGATCGAAGCATGCCGGGGCATGAACGAAGCGCTGGAGAAGCAGCTGCAGGAGCTGGAGGACAAGCAGAACGCCGACATTAGTGCTATGCAGGTACCGCACCGTGCAAAACGCGGTGGGGGCGGGGAGGGAGCCGCAGGAGCAAGTTGTGGGGGTGGGTGGGGGGAGGGTGGAGAGTCGAGGGCGCGCCCAGGAAGTGGAGGCCAGAGAGGGGGCGTCCGCTAGCAGCCAGTGGGGAGCAGAACTTGACTCCCTGGAGACTGTGTGGGAGGGGTGGGGCACTTGGAGGGCGGGGGCGGGGGTGCGACTGCAGTCGGTGGGGACGGGTTCGGTGCAGTTGAATTTACTCCGCATTAAAGCTGCCCAGCCCTGCAAGGGTAGGGTGGGGTGGGTGCAGGGGTGGATCTGGGCGTTGCCTCTGGCCTGCCTCTCTACTGTCTTTCATCAACCATTAGTCGCTTTGCGGCACAGATTGGACCATCTGCTCACTAAATTCGGCAGGGAGCTCTCGTTAGTTCCGAAGGATACCTGTGCCCAACCATGCTTCAGGGACTGGTTTTATTAACCACTCCTTTCCCTCAGGTAGACAGGAATGCAGTCCAAACTGTAGTAGGTAATGATGTTCGCAGTAAAACATTTTTTTTTTAAAAAGGATTTTCCTTTTCTGGGAAGGAGAAAAAGTAAATGTAAATCCCCAGAAAATATTTCAGATGAAATTAGTATTATTTCTTATCTAGCTGCTTCCTACTCGTGTAAAGAAATGGAGTAATTTCTTGCACGTGATTTTGGAGTCAAGTTGACTAATGAATGTGAAACCAAGTTTTTTAAATCAATGAAAAATATTTTTGCAGGCATTGTACGGTGATCATGAGACTGTAATAATGAAAAGGAAACCAACAATTTTTCTCCCATCAGATGAAAAAACAAATTTCTTTTTGTTCTCATTTCATGCTTCCTGAAGCTAGATTTGTTTGCTTGTGTGTTTTTCTAATCCAAGTAAGGAAAGGTTAAACAAGAGAAAAGGCAGTTCTTTTAGGGGGGATTTTATCTGAGGCGTGCACTTGGGTTGTAAGTAGGTTAGGCCTTTGCAGCCGTACTGCAGTAAAATGATAGCAATCGGATTTATGCTCAGATTCTAACCCCCCCGCCCCCATCCTCCACCAGGACACAATCAACAAATTAGAAAATGAATTGCGAACCACAAAGAGCGAAATGGCCCGATACCTTAAAGAATACCAAGACCTCCTCAACGTGAAGATGGCTTTGGACATTGAGATTGCAGCTTACAGGTAAAAACAGGGTGGGGTGGTAAGAGCCGTTCAGCTTTAGGAAGAAAATCGTATTTCATTCACATTGAGTCAGAAACCTTCAAGACTAGTCCTTTGAAATAGACGTTTGCTTTTTGGCTTTTTCCAAGAAGAAGGTGATTATCAGACAAATATGGAAGAATTTGACCCTGGGATCGTGAGTTCTTCTCTTGGTGTCTCCTTACACTGTAAATCGAAGAGACAGGACTGTTTTCAGTTTGTTTGTCGTTCGTGTGTTTGCTTGTTTTTCTGCTTTTTTTTTCTTTTTCCTGGTGTCGGGCACAACATCCCCAGACATGAGGTTTCGATAATTCCCAGCCCTGCTCCTGCTCCCCTTTGACATTAGGGGAAGAGGGTCGTGGTGGGCTCAGATAGGGCAAGTAATTCACCACACTTCCTGTGTTCTTGTTCATTAACCCCATCCTCCCGTGCCTTCCCAGGAAACTCTTGGAAGGTGAGGAGACCCGGCTCAGTTTCACCAGCGTGGGAAGCATCACCAGCGGCTATTCCCAGAGCTCTCAGGTCTTTGGCCGATCTGCCTACGGCGGTTTACAGACCAGCTCCTACCTGATGTCTGCGCGCTCCTTCCCATCTTACTACACCAGCCACGTCCAGGAGGAGCAGATCGAGGTGGAGGAGACCATTGAGGCTGCAAAGGCCGAGGAAGCCAAGGACGAACCCCCCTCTGAAGGAGAAGCTGAGGAGGAGGAGAAGGAGAAGGAGGAGGCTGAAGAGGAGGAAGGAGCCGAAGAGGAAGAAGGTATGATAAAAAAGAAATCCCCACAACTTCCAGTACAGTCAGGGCGTGGTTATTTGCTAGGAGATGGGTAAGGGGAAGTGAAGCCGCGCTTATGCCAAGAAGTCTTATTCATGTGTATATGACTTTAGAATCTTAAATGATCCCTTTTATCTAGTTATCCGGCAAGCCATGGAGTCAGTGTCTGATTTCTCAAATTGGTTGCCCTCTCAGCGGTACGCATCTCCCTCCGCCCAGCTTGGGAGTTTGTTGAGAATAGCATTTCAAAATATCCTCCTCCTGCTGTCTTTTCATTCCCCGTGAACACTTCAGCAGTCTGTTTAACCCGGCGGTTGGGTGGCCGAGAGAACAGAAGTAGTTTTTTTAAATAAGCGTTTGCCTTTTGGCTTCTTCGAAGAAGAAGGTGTTAGTGGCCAGTGTTCATCAGGTCCGTTGTGTGTGTTAGGGGAGGTGGACCTGAGAGATTTGGGGGAGGGCTTTCTGACATTTGGGTTTTCACACAGAACCTTAGCAGAAAGGCGTGGACCGACATACCCCAGATTTGGAGTTTGTAAACTTTCTCTTTATGTTCAAGCTGCCAAGGAAGAATCTGAGGAGGCCAAGGAGGAAGAAGAAGGAGGTGAAGACGAAGGAGAAGAAACCAAAGAAGCTGAGGAGGAGGAGAAGAAAGACGGAGGTGCTGGGGAGGAACAAGCCACTAAAAAGAAAGATTGAGCCCCTCTTTCCTTAATTGTTCCAGGAAGAATTCTCCCGAAATCAGGTCAACCCCATCGCCGACCAACCAGTTGAGTTCCAGATACTATATGAATTAAGAAGTCAATATATGTATAATTCTGAGATGACTTAGGTTGGACTTTAAATGTTGTGCTATGACTTTTTTCCTTATGCAGAGTATCCGTTTGCTTGCAGAGTGGCTTCCTGGCTCGCTGCCAGCCTGTGCATGGTCCACGCTTATGAGTTCAGGATCTATGGCAATGTGAATAATTCAGATGTTTACAATAAAAAAAACACACACACATGAATAAATGAATTCACTAATGTTAATGTTAAACTTCATGGTAAAAATAGCCCTTTGAACCTTTGGTGGTTAGAAATTAAAGACCTCGAATTATGTGCAATAAATAGTAAATAAAGTTACACTGAATGTCATTTCTTGCTGTGGTTGTTGACTTACTTAAAATATCTTAAAGAAGGCACCAGTCGAAGGCATATACAAGTGGACTGTCGACCTCCAAATTTTTACGATGTCCAATTTTTAACAATTACAATGCATTTTTCCCCCCGATTGGTAACTCTGAGGGATACATTTAGGTCATGACCGTTCATGAAATCTCTCCCCTCGAAAATTTTGCTGGTAATGAACTTGAGTAAATGAGAATTTCTGGGGTCTTTCTTTTATAATTAGCAATATACTTTGCCCCGTAAAATGTACTGTGTAACGTTGGGAATGGTTTTCTTGGAGGCAATGGTGTAATATGATAAAAACACCTTTTGGGGTAAATAGGTAACTTAATAATATGATAAGGATAGAAGATGAATCCCACCCATCCATTATTATAACCGCATTATTTTGATATAGTCTGAATATCATGAGCAGAAGTTGAAACCCAAGCAGTAGATAAAATCAGAAGTTTTTTTTTTCCATGTATAACTTGGACAGAGAGAGCAAGAGTACCAAAGATTATTTGCCATTGCAAACGTATTGCCTGCAATCCTGAGCTCATGATTCAGTGTGGTGTTAGCTTGATTCCACTGCCTCAAGTAAACAACATTTAGTGGCACCCATTTGAAGCATTTCAAAAGCTACAGATACAGCTAATTTAATTATCTGTCACTAAAGGGAGGAGATGATGTGCCAGAATGTCACAGTGCCATTGCTCTGCATGTCGTTACCGGGAAATGCTTGGATTTCAGCGATCGCTCTAACTGGTTGGACATGGCCTCAGACACACACCCCGTCCATCCTCCGTGTTCACTGTAAAGCCATGAAAGCTCTTGTACTTGCACTGGATGTGGAACGTAGATGAAATTACTGATGATCCGCTGTTCTGCTTTTGTTCTTACACGATGGCTTTGTCAGCTAATTCCGTTCAATGTCTGTTCTCTGGGCAACTTTTAAAAGCTAACGAACCTGAGAGCCCAGTGGTCTTTATTTAAATGTATCTGATTCTTCACACTACCTATTTCTGGTTAAATAATCTGTCACCGAACAAATAGGTAGAATTATTTATTTATCCTGACGCCGTGGATGTGAGCCGTGAAGATTCTCAGTATAGTGGCCTCTTTAAAGACCCGGAGTCGCCTCAGAAGGCAAGCTTTTCACATTGATGTTCATTAAATATGGGAGGCTACACATGGTAATTCTAAGATGCAAATGACATGTAAAACACTTTCGCCAAATGGAAACGGTTGGTTTGAGAATTGCTTGAAGGAAGAACACTGTACCATATTCTATCCTGTGTGCCAAAATAAAATACTGAAAAACCAAAACTAAACGGATCTGGAAGTCTTTAACAACGTTTGTTTTAACTTGGTACGTGGGTCAGTACCTCTCTCCCTCCTGCTCCCCATACGGCTCTTTCAGGATCCCTTCCCCCAGTTGATGACCCCACTCCACACTCATCCAATTCTGCAAACCAGAGATTGGGCATGACCTCAGACCTCTCGTTGCTTCTCCCCAATCCCTCTGGTCTAAGCGAGCCAAGTGTTCCTGATGTAATCACCTACATATCTTGCGTGTCCCCATCCACACTTCTCCTTTCACACGGACACCACCCTAGGAAACCCAGCGTCTCCTCTTGTCTTTCTTTGATCGGCACACTACAGTAAGCCATTGTTTGAAAAGGAAAATTTTGATCATCTCGTCCCCTTGATTGACATCCCTCAGGGGCACCTGGGTGGCTCAGAGGGTTGGGCGTCTGACTGCCGCTCAGGTCGTGATCTCCCGGTTTGTGTGTTCGAACCCCACGTCTGGCTCGCTGCTGTCAGTCTGTCTGCACAGATCCGCTTGGGATCCTCTGTCCCCCTCTCTCTGCTACTCCTCTACCTGCACTCTCCCCCAAATAAATAAATATAAAAAAAAAATCCTCCAATCGTTTCCCATCTCTTTTAAGATAAAGATCAAAGTCTTTAAAATGATCTTCAGGGACTGCATAGACCTGACCCCGAACTCCTTCTCTGACTTCATGCTGTGTGGGTCCTGTTGTCCCTTACTTCCGGTGCTCCCACCACCCCGGTCCTCCGTTCCTCCACCTGTCACAGGGTTTTTGCTGATTTCTCCATCGGGAGCACTCTTCTTTCCTTCCCTCATTCTTGCCCAGTTGTAGTTCAGTTGTCGTTCCTTTGGAGAGGCCTCCCGTACCTGGGTTAAATTCCTCTACTAAATGTGTGCTTAAGACCACGTAGAGTTTGTAGACTTTTACACACTTGCAATCAGCATCTATTTCCATGATCCTCTGATAAATGTCTGAATTCCCTGAAGATCTAATGGGATCTTCAGAAGCATGGCTATCAGACCCCATGCTCACCATTTTATCCCCAGCATCTAGCATCGCTCCTACTGTAGGCGAACACAAATAGACACTGAATTCATAACTTCTCAACAGATTAGAACGCCTAGAAAGCCAAGAGTATTTAATCAATCAGTCCCATCCCCAGTTCCAACACCTTGTGGGAAGAGCAGAGATCCAAGAATCACCGTTTCGTCTGTATTCTAGTGTTGCTTGTATTGGAGCCCTGGCCATATCCCCACCCCCACCCCCACTCCAGCCTCCATCGTTTCAGCTGCGGAAAGGTTCAAAGCCTGATGTGTCAGTTCCTTTCTAGATTCATGATTTAACATGCCTGAAAAACTTGTGGAAGTTCAGGCTAAATGTCTGAATGGGAAACATACATATATAACTATTATGCTCACCCCCCAAATCCATCACTTAAAGGGAATTGCTCAACTTACTGTAAAGTTGCATTCCTAGCATTAAATCGGTAAGCAATCAATCTGGTTATTACTATTTTTTCGTAATGCTGTCAGAGAGGTCACTGTGTCCCAGGCACTGATCTGAGTATGTTACATGTGTTCCCTCATCAATTCCTTTCTTACATCAACGTTCTCAGTCCAGTATGATTATCATCCCCCTTTTACAGAGGAGAAACTAAGGGTTAGGTAAGTTGACCAAGGTCACACAGCTAGTTTGCAGAAGGGCTGGGATTCAAACCCCACAGTCAGCTCTGAAGTCTGTGCTCTTTTTTTTTTTTTTTAATTTTTTTTAACGTTTATTTATTTTTGAGACAGAGAGAGACAGAGCATGAACGGGGGAGGGTCAGAGAGAGGGAGATACAGAATCTGAAACAGGCTCCAGGCTCTGAGCTGTCAGCACAGAGCCCGACGCGGGGCTCGAACTCACGGACCTCGAGATCATGACCTGAGCCGAAGTCGGCTGCTTAACCGACTGAGCCACCCAGGCACCCCTGAAGTCTGTGCTCTTAACCAGCACATCACACTGCTTCTCCTTGGCAGTCAGGTTGGGATGCATCCTTGCGGAACCAGAGCAGATTTTCAGCGGCAGGTGACCGTGGCCTGGGTGTTTTCACAGAATTAGAGGAATTTTTAGAATGTGGTTCTTATACCAAACAAGGAGCACATTTACATTTAGGGTTCCACTGTAGTTTCTTGGGATGCTCATGCTTCTAATTCCTTTGATTGTTTATGTCCATATCTTGATTCCTCTGCTTACCTTTAAGCTGTTGGAAGGCAGGAACCAGGCTTTGTGAACAGAGATAAAGGTGAAGTTTATCTTCAAGGATCATCAACTTCCAGGGATGTTGGTTCTCATGGTGTTATTCTTCTATTTGGTCATCATTTTCTAGTTTTGCTCATATTTAACTGGTTCTCTTGTTTATTTTTCTTTCTGCTCTTCCTTTTCTTTATCCCTCTCTTCCTCCTCTCCCTCCTCCCTCTGGCATATCTTTCTTGTTGTAAGCCATTCCAAATTACTTTGGGAAGGGGATAAAGGTTGATGAAATAAAGAAATGTCTTTGTTTCCTTCTATAACATCCAACAAAGTGCCTTGCATTTAGTGGGCATTTTAAGAAATAAGTCTAGAATGGCAAAGGTTTGACAATGTTTATGAGAACTTTCCATAAATATGGCCACGATGGAGAATTTTTTCTCTCTTGGAAACAGAGTGTGAGATATCAGAATTTGTCCAGCCATAATTCATGTTTGAAAGGGGAGAGGATAATTCTGAGTATTGTCCTCTTTGGGAAATGTCCACCAAAATGGAGTGCAGTGAATTATGCAAGCTATGAAAGGGAGCCATTTTCACTTAAAGTCTTCTAGAAAATTCTCAGCGAAGGTCTTATTATATGAGCTAGAAAGTCAAAAGGTAAAGCATTATGGGGAAGAAAGAAAATCTCAGCATCCCGAGAATGTAACTATTGGTAGTCCTTTTTCTTTTCTACTTCAACATAGATAATGATTTGTTGTTTTTTTTTTTAATTTTTTTAACGTTTATTTATTATTGAGAGACAGAGACAGAGCATGAGCATGGAGGGACAGAGAGAGAGGAGGAGACACAGAACCCGAAGCAGGCTCCAGGCTCTGAGCTGTTAGCACAGAGCTCGACGTGGGGCTTCAACTCACAAACTGTGAGATCATGACCTGAGCCGAAGTCTGACGCTTAACCGACTGAGCCACACAGGCGCCCCCATAGATAATGATCTGTATGGTGGGTTTTAAAAAATAATGTAACAACAGTATTCAAAACAAATTTAAAATGGAAAAAAAATCACATTTCATCAATTCAAACACCACTATTTTCATTTATATATTCTTATTTAGTTCTTGCTTCTATTAATGCATATTTAGACATAGCTTGTCCGGGGCGCCTGGGTGGCTCAGTCGGTTAAACGTCCGACTTCAGCTCAGGTCACGATCTCGTGGTCCGTGAGTTTGAGCCCCGCGTCGGGCTCTGGGCTGACGGCTCAGAGCCTGGAGCCTGCTTCGGATTCTGTGTCTCCCTCTCTCTCTGCCCCTCCCCCACTCATGCTCTGTCTCTCTCTGTCTCAAAAATAAATAAACGTTAAAAAAAAAAAATTTAGACATAGCTTGTCCATTCATTCCATTCATATTAATCATGTGACAGGCACTGTTCTAAGTACAAGGCATAAGACAGACAATATCCCTGCATTCAGGGGCAACAGTGGCGTGTGTGTGTGTAAGGGTGCACACGCGTGTGTGTAAACAGACAATAAACAAGTAAATTACTTAAAAAGTATGTTGCATTGGATTCGAGCCAGACATTCAGTGATGTGGGGAAAGAATGTTCCAGGTAGAGGGAACAGTAAGAGCAGAAGCTGGGCTTGCTTCAACCCAGAAAAATGCCTTAAGCTCGTTGCTGAGTATTAAGGATGAGACCGAAAGTAAAAGAGCTGAGAGTAAAAGGGCAGAGGCCAGATTATGCAGGGGCTAGTAGACCAAGGAATTTCCATTTTATTCCTTGTGCAATAAGACAGTTTTGAAGGGGTTAGGCCGGGGAAAGTGACGTGACCTGATTTCTGCCTTATGAGGACCATGCGGGCTCCTGCATGGAGAATGGATTTTAGGAAAGGAAGACTCCCAGTGGAGAGACTAACTAAAAAACTTGTTTTAGTCTAGATAAGAGAAGATGGTGGCAAAGGACGGTGGCGGCAGACACGGCATGATGTGGAATGATTTATTTTACTGACACAATGAATACTTGGAGAGGGAAAGTAGTAAACAGTACCTTATTTTTGATAACTACACAATATTGATCAAATTAAAATTTTTTAATGTATATTCATTTTCGGGAGACAGAGAGAGACAGAGCATGAACAGGGGAGGGTCAGTGAGAGGGAGACACAGAATCCGAAGCAGACTCCAGGCTCCGAGCTGTCAGCACAAGGTCCAACGAGGGGCTCGAAACCACGAGCTGTGAGATCGTGACCTGAGCCGAAGTCGGATGCTCAACCGACCGAGCCACCCAGGCGCCCCAATATTCATCAAATTAATATGCAGTAAGTATTGGGGCACCTGGGTGGCTCGGTCGGTTAAGCGTCCGACTTCGGCTCAGGTCACGATCTCGCGGTCCGTGAGTTCGAGCCCCGCGTCGGGCTCTGTGCTGACCGTTCGGAGCCTGGAGCCTGTTTCAGATTCTGTGTCTCCCTCTCTCTCTGCCCCTCCCCTGTTCATGCTCTCTCTCTGTCTCAAAAATAAATAAACGTTAAAAAAAATTAAAAAAAATATGCAGTAAGTATTAGCTGCTGATTGCTGCATAACAAATCACTCCAAAACTTAGTGGCTTGAAACAATCCCAATCACCCCTTATTTCTTAGTTTCTGCAGATCAGGAATTTGGGAGTAGCACTGTTGGGACGTTTTGGGTCTGGGTCTCTAATGGGGTTGTAGTCAGATGTTGACTGACGTTATCTGAAGGCTTGACTAGGCCTGCAGCATCTACTTCAAGGTGGTTCACTGACTTGGCTGGCGATGCCTACTCCATGTGGGTCTTTCCATGTGAGCCACCTTGAGGATCCTTAGGATACAGCAGGTGGCTGTATCCCCCCCCCCCCCCCCCCCCCCCCCCGCCCCGCAAGGCTTCCAAGAAACCAAGGCAGAAGTTGCAATGTCTTTTATGACCTAGCCTTGAAAGTGACGCATCATCCTTTTCACTGTATTCTTTTGGTCACCGAGACCAGCCTTTCTGATTCAGTGTGAGAGGGAACTACAAAAGGAAATAGACATCAAGAGGCGAAGATCACTGGAGGTAGTGGGCAGATGATGATTTCTATTATGGATAAATCATCCATTGAAGAGATTCGGAAACAGTCCCAGCTTATTCTTGTTGTTCTCATCACTGTACTCATCCTTAATTGATCAGATGTCCCAACTTAAGTTTAAAAATATGTTCAGGAAAATTATAGACAGCTTGGCAATGAGTATCTTTATCAATGGATTTCTTCCTGCTTGTCCTATTGAAGTATTTCTTTTTTTTTTTTTTTAAGTTTATTTATTTAATTTCTTTTGAGAGAGAGAGAGAGAGAGAGAGAGAGAGAGAGAGAATCCCAAGCAGGCTTCATACTGTCCTTGCAGAGCTTGATGAGGGGCTCAAACTCACCATGATCTCATGACCTGAGCTGAAACCAAGAGTCAGATGCTTAACAGGCTGAGCCACCCAGGTGCCCCTCTACTGAAGTATTTCTTTGGTAATTCCCCTAGTGGGATTATGTGTCAAAAGGGTATTACATGCATTTGAATAGCTCCTGATATGTATCCCCACATTATTTTTCTATAAAGCTTGATAGCTATACTTCAAGGCCTTGGCCTTCCTAAGCTAAGGAATGAAATGAATTCATTGGAAATGAAATATGTATTATTTTAGTCAAATAGGATAAATATGGTGGCAACGAGTACCTAACTTATGGTAGGTTGTGACAGAAAAATAAAAGTTGAGGTGGTCAAACCTATCCCGGTTGACTTCACATTTTTTTTTTAATACCTTAGATTCTGCTATAGGGCACACATAATTTTCAAGGAAACACTTCTGCTAAACAGAAGTCATGTTCTTCTGGGATGAGCACTGGGTGCTGTATGGAAACCAATTTGACAATAAATTTCATATATTAAAAAAAATAAACAGAAGTCATGTTGATTACAGCTAGTCTTAAATATGAAGTTGCTTTGGCAAAAAAACCCTCAGAGGCTGCCGATGAGTCTTAGTTTCTTGTAGCTATTAAAAGACATTTGCATTTGTGTCTCGATGGCCATGAACCCCCTTGCTCTTAGCTACATGCCATTCTTTCAATCTATAACCACCCACATCTGTATAATTTCATATGGAGTACAGGCCGTTTCCTGATATGACAACTAAAAAACAAACAAGCAAGGGAACAAAAACAAAACGCTAGCAGGATGCGTGGAGGCAGGAAGACGAATATTCATTCCCCTGTTACTCTGCATTGACCTATTACTAAAGACAGAAACCCTGTATTAAAACTCTCTCCGGGGTTTTACCCAATCATCCCTCGCTTGCGAGAAAGGAACGACCTACTCATTCCGAGTCGTTAGTTTGCTTCTAATCATTTATTCACTGGAAACCCCTGTCTTTCTCTCGCAGAGGTTACACCACCCAGGCACACATGCGCACACCTGATCTAGAGTTGCTGGCGCTCCCCTCCCCCGCCGAGGCACGCACTGGGGAGCATATGTGTGCGAGAGAGTCTCAGCTGCACGCCCCAAATCATTCGCACAGTTTAAGACAGAAGAATTGGTGTCAGACATGTGAAATCAGAGGGCGATTTGGAGGCGAGAATAAAACGCACCACCTTCCCCAGGCACAGGCACAATGTGTTAGTCAGGTGGCCCCGGGGACTGGCCGGGTTCCGAGGGCACACTGCTGCACTTAGTGCAAGAATGCGCGTGCGGCCGTGACCTGAGAGCGTGAACCAAATCTCCAGAGGGCCTTAGTGGCTTTAGGGACTTGGTAGGAGCATCTGGGAAAGATCCAGGAGCCAGAGACTCAGCTGGTTTCCTATTTCCCCCTGTCACTTCGTGCCTGTCCCCAATTCCTTCCAGCCCCACTGAAGACTGGAAATTAGAAAACGGCCAGGGTGCCTCCTGAGAGTGCTTCGGTCACCCGGAACTCGGCCGAAGGCTCCAGAAAGGAGGAGTGGAAGCCGAGTTCAGCTTCTACGGCACTGCGGCACTTTTCCCCGGGGTGACACACAGCCCTTAAACAAACCTGGCGTATTTCGGGTGGGGGTAGGGTATTATTTGGGCCCCCTCCTCAGTTTGTTATTCCGAGAGGGGGTGGGGCAGGCGTCTTTCGGGTCAAGGGGCAGCGGCCAGGAGCCTCTGCAGCCCTGCACCTCTTCCCTGCACGCTTGCACAGCAACACTTCGCGCAAACTCCCGAGAGCATTTAAGAAAGAGGTACTTCCTTTCGCCCACGGGCAGTGCGTCCTTCCCGAGGAGCTCAAGGTCCAACTGCAGACTCTCGAGCTTGCCTCCTTGGCTTCCCAGGACCGGACCCGTCGCCGCAAGATGCTCCACCCCCCCTCCTGCCCCCCCCCCAACGCCACCCCTCCTCCCACCCCCAACGCCCCCCCCCTCCGGCCGGCTCCCCGCAGGATCCGGGCCCCTCAGCCAAAAGCTGGTGCGCTTCCAGAAAGAACCGAGCGCATTTGAGGGTGTTTTAAAGTTACACTGAAAATACGTGGCATTCTCCTATTTTTTGGAACACTTTGAACAAAACCAGAGTAACCTGTTAGAATCTAATGACCGGAGACTAAAATCTTTGAAAAATCAAAATGCTAAAAAGTGCGGGTGTCACTTTTTCTCCCACTGCAAGCCGACCCTCGGGTCGCCTCGGCGCCACCCTCACTCTCACGTCGCCGCTGGTCAGAGCTCTTCCCCCCCCCCCCCCCCCCCCCCCCCCCCCCCCCCCCCCCCCCCCCGTCTTCAAAGGAGAGACCTGGGGTCGGGCCGGGGGTGCGCGGAGTGGGGGGGCTCTTAACCAGCTGCTTCAGTTAACGTGCGCACCCCGGGGGGAAGCCAGCGGGGCGCAGGGACCGGGTGTATCCCGAAGCCCCCCCCCCCCACCCCCACCCCCCCTGCGGAGAGCGATCTCCGCCAAAGGGCAGCTTGCGGCCACTGCACGACCTCCAGCCACGGGGACCCCCGCCCCCACCTCACCCCGCCAACGGTAAAGTGCCAGGACTTAAAATGCTTCAGAGCAGATTGGGTGACACACATTCTCGGCAGGAAGCCCAGCCTTCTGGGGATGGGGCGAGAGGGCGGAGAGGGGAAAGGGGGAGGCGCCCGGAATCCTCCGTGTGCTCGATCTTTCTCCCGGTCGCCGCGTCCCGAGGACACCCGGGAATGGTCCGCAGCGGCACTGCGCCCACTGTGGTCGCCGGGCGTGGCGCGACCCGGCGTCTCGCCAGAAGCGCAGCCTCTCGGGCAACTTCTGTCGCCGGTCCTTCTCTGCAAGCCAGAGAGGCGTCTCAGCCAGGGCGTGGGCTGGCTCCCGGAGCCCAAGCCGGACCCGGGAAAGGGGGCAAGCGCAGTCACCCTAGATTGTTCCTTTTCCCTCGGAGGCCTGGCCTGAAGCTTAAGCCGCTCAGGAGTCGGGTTTTATTGTAAAGAAGCCGGACTCTGGGGCTTCGGCGGTGCCGCGTTGGGGGAGGGTGGACACTGGAGGGAGGGGACCAGACCCGGGGAAAGCAGCGCAGCCTCAGGCAGGCTTGGTAAGACCTCGTGCTGATACCGTAGGGGAGAGTGACCGGCTGCGTTTGCGTCCCTTGGGTGCTTGTTAGAAACGCAGAGCCTCGGCCCCACCCCGAGCCCAGGGAACCAGAACCTGCATTTTTAACCGGATACGCAGGTGATTCGGGTGCACGTTAAGTGTGAACCGCTCCAGTAAAGAACAGAACCGGTGCAGATCTGCAGCTCACTCCCGCTCTTGGGTGTGGAGGGGGGAGGCAGAGAAGGTGTATGGCGTTTTCGTGCAACAAAAGGGAGCCAGAAGAGGCTCAGCTGTCTCCCTTGGCTTGTTCTAAGCTAAGCACTGGCCAAAGGCCAGACAAGAAACATTCGCTTATTATCCCAGCCGGTTTTGCTGGAAGAACTTGTGTAGCATATTGAGGGTCAGCCCTCAGTTCCATTTGGAGGCCTGATGAGGTAAGGCCCTTTGGTACTTCCCTTTGCGCTGAGCTTAGGGACTCCCCCTTCCCCCCCAGACCTTTGAGGCCGCTCAGGCCCTTGTGGGGCCTTTATGGGAGAATCCAAGTGAAAATTATTAGTATAATATTGTCTCACCCTCTTCTGAGGAGGTGATTGGAAGACACGCCCTAGAAGTTTCTCTGGATCTCAAATCAGCCCCAGGGAGAGCTTCAGCATGGCCTGGGATCAGGCAGAGTCAGCCCTGGTGTATGGAAGGCCCAATGGAAGGAAGCAGCCAAGGTGCAGAAGAAGCTCAAGGCCTCTGAGCCCACCTCCCCAGCCAGTGTTGGTCCTGGAGCTGGACGCCATGTTTAGGAGCTCATTGTAGGCCACACCTACTAGTAAGGGTTCCAGGAAGTTTTTATCATTCATTCATTCATTTATTCATATACTATCCTTAAGCCCTGGGGGGGTGCGGCATTTATAGCAAAAATGCCCTGTTTTGGGGGCGCCTGGGTGGCTCAGTCGGTTAAGCATCCGACTTCGGCTCAGGTCATGATCTCATGGTTTGTGAGTTCAAGCCCCGCATCCGGCCCTGGGCTGACAGCTCAGAGCCTGGAGCCTGCTTCGGATCCTGTGTCTCCCCCTCTCTCTGCCCCTCCCCTGCTCATGCTCTCTCTCTCTCTCTCTCTCAAAAATAAACATTAAAAAAATGTTTTTAATGTTTTTATAGAGGCAGATGAGTTTTTTAAAATGTATATGTTATCTCAGGCGATATGGATAACCACGAAAAATGAGATAGAGTAATAAGTGAGATAGAGTTTGACTGGAGGGTGCACTTTTATGCTGGTTGGTCAGGGAAGGTTTCTCTGTTAGAGGACATTGTTCAAAGACCTGAAATGAGAGAGAGAGAGAGAGAGAGAGAGCACGCCATGCAGATAACAGGTGCCCTGAGGTGGGAGCCTGCTCAGTGTGTCGGAATAAGATTATTCCGGGTGAAAAGTGGTACAAGATGAGGTCAGAGAGGTAGTGGGTAGGCGAGGTGGAGCCTTGCAGACCTGGTGAGGACTTTCGATTTTACTGTGTGGAAGATGGAAACCCATGGGGAGTCTTTGGAGGATTTCCAGCCAGAGCAGTGACATGGCGTGACTTTTGTGTTAAAAGAGTCATTCTGGCTGTGCGTGAAAGATAAGTGAAGGGGGCGAATGTGGAGGTTACTGACGGTTGGTGAGCAATGATGACGGTCTGTTCTTGGGTAATTGTGCTGGGGGGGGTGGTGGGTTGGGGTAGAATTCTGCGCGTATTTTGAAAGCAGAGCCACTGGAATTTGCTGGAAGTTTGGGTGCGGGAGAATCAGTGGGGTCAAGGATAACCCCCGAAGGTTTTCATCTGAGAAAGCAGGAGGATGGAGTTTTCACTGAATGAAGCGGGCAAGAGGCAGCAGGTTTTGGATCAAGGGTAGGATTCATCCACGGTGTGTTTGGGGCTGAAATCAGATATGTGTGTTTGAAATTCAATGCCAGGGGTACAAATCTCGCTGGTGTTTTCAAGTTCTCCTCTTTGATAATTGTTAGCACCTCAAAGAAAGACTCCCACGAGTGCAAAATTTCATAAAGTGGTAGAATTCAAGGCAACTGAGATTCAGGAGAGTGAAATGACTTGCACGATACACTTGATTATAGCAGAGCTGGAACTGGGTTCTAAGACTCCGGTGTCTCTCCCGGAACCATGCAGTGCTCTCCCATCAGAAATATATTGTTATTCTAGCTCATGTTTGATGGTCCAGATATCAGCAGACTGTATTATAGTCTTGTTCTGTTACAGCAACATTGGTACAACACTGGACAGATCAGTACCATGTACCATGGGATTTTCTCTCCCTCTCTCCTTTCCTCCCTCTCTTTCTGGGGTTTTTGACTTTGATCGTTTGATACCTAATCCACGGAAGAGTTCTACCAGGGGTCACCCGTTGCCTTGGAAATAAGTGTATAAATCAGACAAGCTCCAAGTGTTGTGAAACTCCTCCGTCTAGATCAACAATGAGTTGTTCACGTGAAAAAGAAAATACGCACAGTGTGAGAAACCACTCGAAATCTTCTTCTTAACAGATACTTGCCTATAAAAATCAGCAAGCTGAAGTTAGCGGTTTGTTTCTCAATTCAGTGCACTAGTGGGGGAAGTCAGACTTCACACGCTGGGAATTGCCTTTGCGCCCTTTCCCCTGGGAGATGGAAAGCTGCCATTCCGGGGTGGAGAGCAGTGGGGGGGAGCCAGGCCCTGCTGTCATCTTGGAAGGACGCGGCTGTCACCCCAGCAGCATGGAGTCTGGAGCTCTGTCTCTTATAAATAAGAGCTCCCTTCTCCCGAGGCATGCATGTGGGACACGGGGTTGAGCATGAGGTGAAAGGACCAGAAAATAAAGCCAGCCATTTCATTTGAGAGCAAATTGCCGATCATAATTCCTGAGGAATAAAAAGCAAACTTTCTTGGCCAGGAATGACTTGACTCTGAAGCACCAAAAGAAGAAAATTGCCTTGAAAGACTTCAGTAGTCTCATGGCAGTTGCAAGTGGTCCACGTATGTCATTGTCACCAAGGCCACCTTAGACTGTAAAAGCCGAGACATTCATTTTACCTCTATGCCATCAGGCGTGTTTTCTCCTTTGTCCCCATCCTACTATCCATATGGGGATGAATTCCCCATCTGTGCACGCCTTTCATTCTTCACAGCTGACGCTTTCATTTCAATGATTATAAAAATTATCACCATCATCAGATATAGGGTTGACCGTGTTTTTTTTACTTTTGAGAGCATTTACACCCTTTCTCGTAACATGGCCTGCTGGGAGGGCATGCGTTGTACACATTTTACAGGTAAAATCAAAGCACAGAGTTTTTGGCAATTGGTTTCCTTTGAGATGTCAGGTCTACTTTAATGTCTCGTGGGCAGTCACCTTCCCGTGGCAAAACCAATGTCTTATTTCCCTACCTCTTCCCTAAACCCGCCCTCTTCTAAGGTCTTCTGCAGGTGTTTCCATATCAATATGGAAGCCCCACGCTCCCCATTTCCCAGGCCGAACACTCTGGAGTCACCTTCGATTTCTCTTTTCTTCTGCTGCCTGCAGCTCTCCGTTGACAAATTGCACGGACTTTGCTTTCAAAGTGTGACCAGTGACCTGGTACTTCCCCCCCCCCATCACGATCACGAACACTACCTTTTTTATTCCAAGCTGGATCCCAAACTCTCTTGCCCAGATAAGTACAATAGAGCCCTGACTGGCCCCTTTGTCCTCAGCTCCTCCCGTCCCCCTTCTGTACTCAACACAGTGGCCTGAGTGATTCTTTGCAAATGTACCTGTCTCACACCTTTGCTCACAACCCTCTAAACCTTTGCACTTTCTGTGGCCTACAAGGACCTCTTGGATCAGGTCCCACCTCTCTTGGTCACCCCCTTCCCTCTTTTGTTCCTTTTTAGAAAATGTTTCTTTATTTATTTTAAGAGAGGGGAGGGGCAGAGAGAAGGAGGGAGAGAATCCACGCTGTCAGCACAGAGCCGCACCCTGGGCTCGATCTCACGAACCCTGTGATCATGACCTGAGCTGAAATCAAGAGTTGGAGGCTTAACCCACGGAGCCACCCGAGGCGCCCCTCGCCCACTTCCCTCTTGACTCTTCTGTTGCCACCAGCCTGGCCTCCTAGTCCCTCCCCGGACATGCCAAACAAGGTTTTGCTTGCAGCCTTTGCACTTGATGTTCTTTTTGCCCAGAATGGATTTTCTCCTATGTAACTGCTTCTTTCTCATGGGTATGCCATCGAGAGGCCTCCCTTAACTACCCTATATACAAGAGCAACTCCTTTCTCCCCACTCAGCACTTCCTAACCTCCTTACCCCCCTTCCCTTTTCTCCAAAGCATTTATTATCCTCGAATCCTTTATATTTTCTTTTCTTTTTCCCCCCTTCTCGTTTCCTACAGGAATATAAAGTCCATGAGGGCAGGGACTTAATTCATTCACGACTCTATTCCTTGGGCCTAGAGCTATGAATGTCCCATAAAATATTTGTGCTTGCAAATGTTTGGTGGACGAATGAATGAATGAATGAATGAGTTAATGCGTCTGGAGCTGTTCAGGATGGAATGGACTGCTTGGACCTCATCACTGGGGGTTTTTCAACACTGTCAGACTGTTAATAAAGTGGACTTAAGGATCACAGGGGTAAGACTAAACTAGATGGCCTTCAAGGGAAGTGTTTTCGTGTAAAGAGGGCATGTATCTGAGAGAACTGGTCTGAATACCTACCCGTTCTGTGACATTGGATAATTCTTTTTAGTCCCCTATCTTCAATTCTTTACCTGTTACGAAGGGTTTTATACTTTCCTTCTCATAGGGTGGTTATGACCTTGAAAGTCAACAGGGTCATTCATGTAAAGCATTTAGCCTATTTCTGACATTTACCAAATGCATGGCAAACATCAAAAAAAGTTGTATAACAAACATCAGCTGTGATGATGATGTCCCTTCCATCCTTGGGATTCTGAGAATCTTTTTTTTTTTTAATGTTTATTTTATTCATTTTTGAGAGACAGAGAGAGACAGCGTGAGCAGGAGAGGGCAGAGAGAGAGGGAGGGAGACCCAGAATATGAAGCAGGCTCCAGGCTCCGAGCTGTCAGCACAGAGCCTGACGCAGGGCTTGAACTCACGAGCCATGAGATCGTGACCTGAGCCGAAGTCAGACGCTCAACCGACTGAGTCACCCAGCTGCCCCAAGGATTCTGAGAATCTTTGAGGGGACATGCCCAAGGCCACTCAAGAGAAGAGTGTACTTTTTGACTATTAGATAGGCCATGTTTTCCCCACCAAACTACATCGTCCGTTCTTTCTCTTCAGGCTTTCTTGTTTTGTTCTGGTAAGATTCCTGCCTCTCCTAATCCTCCCTTGTTCTCTTGAATTGCTTTCTTTTTTGAATTTTTTTCTCAAACACGTTTCGCCTACATCATGACCCTGGCCGTAGATATTTTATTTTCCATAATGCTAATTTTTAAGCCCAAACAACCTCACCAAGATTGCTTACGCCGCATGATATTCAAGTCAGATGAACCAAATATCAGTTTCTCACTCTCGTAACTGATATGTCTCTCCCATGAACTGGATGCTCAATAAACATCTGTGGATTATAAATTGGTAGTTTGAGCTTTAAGAAAGGGCCAATAATTGGGGCTTAGTCAGTTGGGCGGCCGACTTCGGCTCAGGTCATGATCTTAAAGTTCAAGCCCCATGTCAGGCTCTGTGCTGACAGCTCAGAGCCTGGAGCCTGCTTCAGATTCTGTGTCTCCCTCTTTCTTTCCCTTCCCCCGCTCGTGCACTGTCTCTCTCTCTCTCTCTCTATCAAAAACAAAATTAACATTAGAAAAATTAAAAAAAAGAAAGGGCTAATAATAATAAAAAAATAGTAATAATTGTTGTCAACAAAATCTGTTTATTTTCATAATCTATATAGTTTGGGGCTGTAATACTACAGCTTGAAAACTGTTGAATCACCTGGAAAAAATAGATGAACAGTGATCACAGACAGGGGAGGGGGTCGTTTGAAAGAGGATGGTGGAGTCTAATAAATGCTGTGTCCATGAAATATCTAGCCATGGTGATGAGTTTGAAATAAAATGGAAAGAAAACCATTTATAATGTATTGGAAAATATTACTTAATTTGTTACAGAAAACACGGATTGCATGATGGTATTTTCAGAATGATCACACCTACCCATGTCAAATTCGTACATAGAAAAACATTGGAAATATGCTGAAATATAACAGGTCTCTAAGATGGCAGGAATATGGATGAATATCCTCAAATGCCAGTATTCCACAATGGATATTCATTACACTTGAAGGTAAAAATTAAGTATCTTTTCTGTTACGAAATGTCCTAGGAATGCATGGGGTAGGGGCCGCTGGTGACTCTCCCCTGATGCAGATAAATCACCTCCCTGAGCTTCCGTTGCTGCAAATTGAGAAGAGAAATCACAATATCTGTCCTACATATTGTGAGGCCTTAAAGAGGATAATGTATCTGAAGCTACTTTCTAACCTGTAGAGAAACGTACAAGTTTTAGGTGTTTTAATTATCGGCATTGCTGTAGAGACAGATGTTGCCGTTGCCTAGAGACTCATGTGACCAGCTATCTTTGGTATGGCTCTTCTCCAGCATATTTTCTGACCTTCTGTCTCTCTGGGGCCACAAACACAGAGCCAGGCCTCACGTGCTCCTTGGGTGACCGTGCTGGACGTGCTGTAAGGGAGGGAGGCCTGGAATAAGAAAGCACTATCGGTTACAAGGAGACTCTGGTTTTCCTGGCACCTTAGTTTTGAAATGATTCCTGCTTGAGTGCTGCGTCCAATTAGGTAAAAACCGGATTTTGAATCTCTTAACCCTAGCCCTTGTTGTCCCTGAGACCCAGCTGTGTCCTGATCATTTTCTGCATTTGCATCTAATTCCTGCCATTGTTTTCGTTCCAAAGGGGATCAGATGCCCTAACCTTGATTCGTGTGAGAAACAGCCCATGCTTGTCAGCTGAGGACCTCAGCTTTGCGGGTAGCATTTGAGCCTTCTTTCATCTGACATGGGCAGTTTTTCCAGCGAGCGAGATGCAGAGCAGTTGAGATCCGCTCCGTCCGCCACCGTGGCTGCACTGTCTCCTCCTTGTAGGGAAGGATGTGACCCTGGCAGGATGATATGACTTTCCCCTTGGCAAGCAGTTCATGCTGAGGGGTCATATTCTGAGCGGTGCCCATCCTAGTGCCCATTCTTTGCCTTTTAGAGGCAAAGGACCTCTGCTAAGACCCTCATTCCTGAGTAAGATGAGTCATTCCATAAAGAAGACAAGCTACATAAGGAGCTTGCACATTCCCTTGGTCTAAAGCTGGAAGTGGGGAACATTCTGGATGGACTAATGACCCATTGGTTTTCATCTGTTGATCCGATGATTAATGATCTTAATTATTATACACAATCTTGGAACTTTTGTTGGGCGAGGGGGAAGAGAAAGACGGGGGCTTTGAAAAGAAGTACATATGAAGGAGAAAAAAGCAGAGAGCAGAAAGGAGGCTGGGATGGACACTCCATGATTGTTTTAACCTTTCTAGAACTTTCACTTTAAAGATATCTTGGATCAAACCAACATTTGGATTTTCCTGGGTTACTGATCCCTAGACTAGTTCTCGTGACCCTAGCTTCCTGGCTGGTCAGTCATTGTTTTTTTTTTTTTTCCTTTTCAAATTTTTATTTAAATCCTAGTTAGTTAACATACAGTGCAATATTGGTTTCAGGAGCAAAATTCAGTGATTCATCGTTTATACACAACACCCAGTGCTCATCACAACAAGTGCCCTCCTTAATGCCCATCACCCACTTACCCATCCCACACCCACTTCCCTCCATCAACCCTCAGTTTGTTCTCTATCTTGAAGAGTCTCTTACGGTTTGGGGCACCTGAGCGGTTCAGTTTGTTGTGTCCAACTTCCGCTCACGTCATGATCTCACGGTTTGTGGGTTCGAGCCCCGTGTCAGGCTCTGTCCTGACAGCTCAGAACCTGGAGCCTGCTTCGGATTCTGTGTCCCCTCTCTCTCTGCCCCTCCCCTGCTAGTCCTCTGTCTCTCTCGGTCTCTCAAGAATGAATAAAAACGTTAAAAAAAAAAAAGAGTCTCTTACGGTTCCTTTTTTTCCTCCTCCCATATGTTCATCTGTTTTCTTCCTTAAATTCCACCTATGAATGAAATCATACGGTATTTGTCTTTCTCTGACTGACTTATTTCACTTAGCGTAATACAATCTAGCTCCACTCACATCGTGGCAAATGGCAAGATTTCATTCTTTTTGATGGCTGGGTAATATTCTATTATTTATGCATCCACATCTTCTTTATCCACTCATCAGTTCATGGACATTTGGGCTCTCTCCATAGTTTGGCTGTTGTTGATAATGCTGCTATAAATACTGGGGTGCATGCGCCCTTTGAATCTGGAGTTTTGTATCCTTTGGGTAAATACCAAGTAGTGCAGTTGCTGGGTTATAGGTTGGTTCTATTTTTAACTTTTTGAGGAACCTCTATACGGTTTTCCAGAGCGGCTGGACCAGTTTGCATTCCCACCAACAGTGCAGGAGGGTTCCCCTTTCCCTACATCCTCACCGACACCTGTGGTTTCTGGTGTTGTTAATTTTAGCCATTCAGTCCTAGTCATTGTTGACACAAGCTAAAATAAACACACATTCCCTGACTAATGGCAAACAACATTTACTGAGCTCTAATACAGGTTAGAGAATTTACTCTGACCTAAATGCTTCGCAAGATGTCTATCCCTTAATCCTCAAAATAAGTCTATTATCGGCCCTTTTTGGCCGATGAGAAAACCGATGGTCGGAAAGAGAGTTGCCCACGGTGGCCTAGTGAGTGTGCCAGTCATGGGTCAGTTTGTGCTCAGCTCCGTATCTGGCGTTGGCCTTGCTCTGCTCTGTAGGAGAGGGAACTACATATCCCAGGCTCCCTTGCAGAATAGCTTCGGGGGGAATATCGGCCCACGGGAAGTGTGATGAAAGAGAAGGACAGGAGGAGGGGACAGAGAATTTTCCCTGCCATTCCTGGCCCTGCTTTAAGGCAGCTTGTCCAGTGGTAACTGCGTCTTCTTTTTGAGTGTGGTTTCCGTTCGACAATGCCTTCCTCCATGGTCTCAGTTCTCACCAGGATGCCTCTGCTGCCATGGGTCTAGCTTCTACCAGATGTGGCCCCCGGCTTCCGAGTTCTGGTGTCAGCGTCTTCTCGCGTCACTCCAGTCCCGGAGGTGATGACGGCTTCTTTCTGTTACTAATATCTGCTTGCCTCACTGTCTTCTGCTATGGACTAAATTGTGTCCCCTTCAAATTCTTATGTTGGAACGCTGACCCCTCAATGGGACTGTATTTGGAGATAGGGCCTTTAGGAAATAGTTAAGGTTAAATGAAGTCATAAGCATGGGGCCCTGATCTGATAGAATTAGTGTCTTTATAAGAAGACACATGAATGATCTAGCTCTCTCTCTCCTAGGACGCAGTGGGGAAGTGACTGCCTACCAGCGGGAAAGGTGACTCTCTCCGGCACCCGACAAGGCTGGCATCTTGATCTTGGACTTCCAGCCTCCAGAACGATGAGAAAATAAATTCTGTTGATTAAGCCCCCCAGTCTACGAGATTGTGTTATGGTACCTAGAGCTCGCTAATACACCTTTTTTTTTTTTGGCTTTTCAACCTTTCCTTAACTTTGTGGTGCCATTTCCCTGCGTTAATTTCCACTCTGTTTGAAACTCCTAGAATTTTTTTTCTTTTCTTTTTCCTTTTCTTTTTCTGACTGGCCTCTGACAACTGACTCAGGAAGTTCAGGCCTGAGATTCCAACCAAGGTCTGACCAGACACAAAAATCTGTGTGTGTGTGCGTGTGTGTTTTAATGTTTGTTTATTTTTTTGAAGGAGAGAGAGACAGTGTGTGAGTGGCGGGGTGGGGGGGGGGGGCAGGTGGACAGAGTGAGAGGGTGACACAGAATCCGAGGCAGGCTCCAGGCTCCGAGCTGTCAGCACAGAGCCCAATGCGGGGCTTGAACCCACAAACTGCGAGATCCTGACCTGAGCCGAAGTCGGACGCTCAACCGACTAAGCCACCCAGGCACCCCTTTTCTTTTCTGATAACACACAGAAAAATAGAATGTTAATGTGGGCAAGGCACAAGTCTCTACTGTTATTCATTTTCTCATCCTTTGGGAAGGCTTCCTCCTCTCTCCCATGAGAGTTCACTTCTTTTTACCCACGTTGAGGAGGAAGTAAATACTTTGAAAGCTCTCTTTCACTTTTCTTTCCCAGACCTTGTATTTTGCACCCCTTAAGGAGGACATTGAGATCCGTGTCTCTTCCTGAGAACGATAGGCATATTCCTCACAGAGAATACGAGGCAAAGCAGTTTGCTGATTGCCAATGAGATCGTGATAACTTTAGAAGTGTTGGTGGCCATTTCATGGGTAGCTGATGAAGAATGGAGATGGGCGTCAGCTCGCCAAATGTTATGGCCATATGATCTGTCTCTATGTATAATGCTCTTTCTAATATGCCAAGGGAATGAGCCCAGTGGATAGGCATGGTAAACTGCTTTCACAGGGACATGGTGATTATTAGGCTGGGCAATAATGCCCGGCCAAGGAAATTTCGTCTCAATTGATGATAGTCACAGATTCCAGCGAGTGGGTTACAGAAGTGAAAGAATCCAAATTTGTCCAAATTTCCAACGCGCTACATGTCAGATACACTTTAGGAGTGTATCCTAGCTAATGATAGGTACATAGAAATAATTTCGCTTGATACTTAATCACTTTAATCCAATCAAAATGCTTTTTCTTGTTGCTATCTCTAAGGAGCAAACTGTTGATCAAAGGTGATAGGCAGGTACCTGTTGCATTGGCTACAGAATCAGTTATGTATTATAGGTGAGTAACTAATAGAAAAAAAGTTAATTTGCTTATTGTTTTTTTTGGAGTCTGAAAAAATGGCCAGTTAGGGACATAAAGTGTTTCATGCACCAATCAAAATTTTAATATGTAAAGAGGATTCCACAAAACAAATTTACATATTCATGCAGAGGAGAATGGAACCTAGACTACAACACAGGGAACTGATGTTGAGTATAATGTTTCTGCCACTTCTATAGCAATGATTTTATTTATTTATTTTTAAAATTTTTTTAAATGTTGCTATTTATTTTTGAGACAGAGGGAGACAGAGCATGAGCCGGGGAGGGGCAGAGAGAGAGGGAGACACAGAATCCAAAGCAGGCTCCAGGCTCTGAGCTGTCAGCACAGCTGACAGTCGACCCGGGGCTCGAACTCACGGACTGTGAGATCATTACGTGAGCTGAAGTCGGACGCTTAACCAACTGAGCCACCCAGGCGCCCCTATAGCAATGATTTTAAAATAACACTCCAGGAGGTCAGTTAATTCCTCCACAAATTAAAAAATGGACAACAGGGACTGCGTAGGGCAGGCGGGGCTCAATGGGTAGAGGTTCATTCCAGAGGCGAACAAACACAGAATGTATATTTTCTATCTTTTCTATAATTGTATGCAGTGGAAAGTATATGGGTTTTATATGAGAAAGGCCTGGGTTCTAATCCTTAGGCCCAAACTTCTGCAAAGAATGACCACGAAAATAATTCCTGCACATATATATCTTACGAGGGTTCAATGATTTATTACAGGTAAAATGCCTGATATATAATAAACTTAAAACTTATTATTGTGATGAGTTATTTGGATCTGGGCCTGGGCCTTCACCTTTCTGAAGGTCCATTCTGGGAAAAAAGGAATAGAGGTTTATATGACGCCTCCGAACTTTCACTAGTGGGTGAAAATTGTAGGGGGTCAGATACGGGAATGGTGGAAAGAAGGCTTGGGAGACAGTTCAAGCCGCCTGATGGATGCCTCAGAACAAAATAACTTTCCTGTCACTGTAGGTACTCAGTGATAGGATAGGCAACTACTTTCTAGTCATGGAAAAGGGGAGTTCAATAGCAGCAGCTAATCCATCTTTTAGGATTCTGTGACTCTAAATAGCAAATAATAAATAAGAGTTTAAAGGTATCTAACTTTTCTTCTTGAGGGTTTGCTATAGATTAAATTTTTGTGGGTATCACTTGTAAACATTTAATACGTGCTACTATTTGATTAATACTTAAAAATTTTTTTGACGTTTATTCATTTTTATTTTTTTTATTTTTTTTATTTTTTATTTTTGGGACAGAGAGAGACAGAGCATGAACGGGGGAGGGGCAGAGAGAGAGGGAGACACAGAATCGGAAACAGGCTCCAGGCTCCGAGCCATCAGCCCAGAGCCTGATGCAGGGCTCGAACTCACGGACCGTGAGATCGTGACCTGGCTGAAGTCGGACGCTTAACCGACTGCGCCACCCAGGCGCCCCGACGTTTATTCATTTTTGAGAGACAGAGAGAGACAGAGTGTGAGTTGGGGAGAGACAGAGAGAGAGAGAGAGAGGGAGACACAGGATCTGAAGCAGGCTCCAGGCTCTGAGCTGTTGGCACAGAGCCCGACGCGGGGCTCGAACTCACGGACCGTGAGATCATGACCCGAGCCGAAGTCGGCCGCTCAACCGACTGAGCCACCCAGGCGCCCCAACCTTTGTAATTTTAATTGGGCCACCCAGAAGTCCAGTTCAGAAACAACTGGGCAGTCTGGATTAGAAGGAAATCTGGAGAAAATAACAGACACCTTCTTTTTCTTTGTCCCCCCAGGTATTCACATATTATATATTTAAGTGGATATAAATTAATAACCTTTAGCATTCTATTCTTCTAAATATTAGCACAGGCTATTTCAGGTATAAAGTTCTCTTTAGCTGAAATATTCTTTCTGGCTACGAGTCAATTTCTGACATCTAAGTTGAGAAAGATTTAGCAACATTATCTCAGGATTCAAACTATCCTTGAGTTTTCCAATTAATGTGGGAGGTGTAGAGATGTTGTGACTTGGGGTGAGGTCCAGGCTTCCCAAGTCCAAGGACATAGAAAACACTTTGGGCTATATTACTCTGTGTTTTCTTTCTTTCTTTTTTTAAAAAAAAATTTTTTTTAACGTTTATTTATTTTTGAGACAGAGAGAGACAGAACATGAACAGGGGAGGGGCAGAGAGAGAGGGAGACACAGAATCTGAAACGGGCTCCAGGCTCTGAGCTGTCAGCACAGAGCCTGACGCGGGGCTCGAACTCACGGACCGTGAGATCATGACCTGAGCCGAAGTCGGACACTTAACCGACTAAGCCACCCAGGCGCCCCTATTACTCTGTGTTTTCAACCAATCTGTGGTTTTCTGGAGGAGATGATGAACAATAAAATTAAGGGTATTCAGAAACTCTAATGTAAGCTGGCAGTTTTACTCTCTACACCAAAATTCCCTTAAGAGATGAAAACCAATTAGACAAGGAGGTGATTTCATTAACATCTCTTTTTCATGGTACCATCGTGGTCTACTCTCTCATGAACGTGAAAATACCCAAAGGTAGAGCCTGTGATATTTTCAGTTGGCCTCCGATTTGTGATCCTATAATTTTTTTAAGTTATATTTTTAAGTTTATTTATTTTGAGAGAGACAGAGATAGCACGAGTGGGGGAGGGGCAGAGAGCGAGAGAGCGAGAGGAAGAGGGGGAGAGAGAGAGAGAGAGAGAGAGAGAGAGAGAGAGAATCCCAAGCACTCTCCATGCTGCCAGGGCAGACTCTGATGCAGGGCTGGAACTCACGAAACTGTGAGATCATGACCTAAGCCAAAACCAACAGTTGAAGGCTCAACCGACTGAACCACCCAGGCACCCCTGTGATCCTATGATTTTAATTCAGCATCGGGAATCTCCTGTGTCCGCCTTCTGAAAACAATATTGTTACTTAAGTTCTTGGACCCTTGATTCTATGCTCTCTTAACCCTCTTCCTCTCCCATCTCCCGGAAACACACACATCCAAAGCAAGACCATAGGTATGGGGGTGGGCCTATGTAAGTCATCTAACATCCTACTTAGGTCTTTGAAACGATTACCCTTCCCTCAAATGTTATAGAAAAAGGGCTTTTGATCCAGCCAACTGCTAATATGTTTCAACTATGGTTTCTTCTAAGATAAGAATGCTAACTAGACTTAAGAGGTATTACCTAAAATTAATAACATGTTGAAGATATAATGTGATAATTTTTCAAAATACCTCAAATGAGGGGCGCCTGGGTGGCTCAGTTGGTTAAGCGTCTGACTTCGGCTCAGGTCATGATCTCGCAGTCCGTGAGTTCGAGCCCTGCGTCAGGCTCTGTGCTGACAGCTCAGAGCCTGGAGCCTGTTTCAGATTCTGTGTCTCCCTCTCTCTCTGCCCCTCCCCCCACTCGTGCTCCCTCACTCTCTCTCTCAAAATAAATAAATAAACTTAAAAAAAAAAAAGTAGAAGAGAATTCTGAGAGCCTGGCATTATAGAGCTGAGCACAATCAATATGGATTTGGGGATTTAAAGTTGTCTTCATAGATCTAGCACAAAGCTGTTTCTCTAATTCTCAATATTATTTTAAATAGTTTGCATCAAGAAACTTTTAAGACCCGTGACTATACAGGTGGATTATTGGATATCTAAGCAGCTTCTACAGTCTATTTCAGTGAAAAATGCAGTTATTTTCCACCCAAATTCTCTATCTGGATAATGAATATATTACAATGTATTATACACTGTATTATAAGCATACACTGTATTATAAGTATACACTGAATTATCAGTATACACTGATGAAGAAATATATGTGCGGATGCACACATGGATGTTTATATTGTCTACTTATTCTGGTAAACTCATTATAATTGCAATCTGCATTGAAATCATATATAAGGATATGAATGTTCCAATCAATTTCTTATGACCACATTAAATAAATTGTGTACCTATAGCTTTGATCCAACTTTAAATATATTCAGCAATGATTTTGGTCAGCTACTATGTACCTGTTAATAGTGCTGGGTACTTCCCCAGATAGCATCTCATTTAATTACATCAGCAGTCCTTTGAAGAATAGGTTCGTGCCCCTGGTTTACAGATAAATAAGTGGAAGCTGTCTTAGTGTGTTCTGGTTGTTATACCAAAATGCCAGACCAGGTAGCTCATAAGCAACAGAAATTTGTTTTTCATGCTTCTGGTGGCTGGGAAGTCCATGATCAAGGCGCCATGTTTCAGTGCCTGGTGAACACCTGCTTCCCAGTTCAAAGATGTCTCTCTTTTAATATCCTCATGTGGAGAAGGGGGGAAGGGAGCTCCTTGAGTTTTCTTTTATAGGGGCACTAATCCCGTTCATGAGGGTCCCAACCTCAGAATCTAAGCACCTCCCCAACCCCCCACCTCCAATACCATCATATTGGGTGCAAGGACTTCACGTATGAACCTACAGGACACAGACATTCAGTCTGTAGCAGAAGCTTAGAGGGACAAAATACAATGGACTCAAGACACACAATTTAGCTATCTACAGACCTGGGAGGTTAACTCCAATCCAGGGTTTTCCCCGAATCTCTATACCTCTAAAGGTAGAGGATCCCTGGGCGTGGACACATTTTGTGCGGGGCCAGTAAAACAACTCCGTTAAAAATGGCTCCTGTTTCCCTTTGGGAAAATGACATAAAACCAACAGGAAAAAATAACTGGCTCCGAACTGGAACAACCAACCTATTTGTTGTCGAAATGAATATCCCAATGTTTTAATACTGTCTCTGCACTGACTGGCAATAGAAGACAGTGTGCTAGAAATAACACTTTCCTTTTCCATTGAACATTAAAGTTGTCACGAGAAAAGTGTTTGCCACATTTTTGTGCACTGCAAGCTGTTGTGGGAGAAGGAATCTCCGCTTATTTTGTATCCGGATGTTTTATTCTCCTCGTGATGCAAACAGTGACGCAGAGAAATGATAGTGCATCTTTTTTTTTTTTTCTTTACTGTAAAGAGATCTGTAAGCGTATTAAATGAAAGATTCATGGCATAGGTCTGTTTTCTTTCTTCCAAGCTGGAAAGCAAGAAGGGACCGCTCCAGAACGTCCTTATCAATTGAGTTGGCCACAATGGATGGATTTGAGGCACAGTGGACTGCAAGGGGTTGAGCATAAGTGCTGTGGACCCGGAGTCTCTGGATTAAATCCCAGCTCTGTTATCTCCTAGTGTGTGACCCAGAGAAAGTTAAATTTTTTTTTTGCTGTGCCTCAGTTTCCTATTGGAAAATTGAGGACTAATTAGCTTTGGTGCTTCTTACTATACATATATTTAAAGTTTATTTATTTATTTTGAGTGAGTGGGGAAGGGGCATAGAGAGAGGGAGAGAAAGAATCCTAAGCAGGCTCCACGCTGTCAGCGCAGAGCCCGACGTGGGGTTCTAACCCACGAGCTGAACCGTGAGGTCATGACCAGAGCCAAAATCAAGAGTTGGATGCTCAACTGACTGAGCCATCCAAGCACCAACCTCCCCGCCCCCCCCCATTATTTTTAAAGAGGACAGAACAGTGGTCTGGAAAATGTGGATGTATTATTCAAATTCTTTTATTCTCAGGAAAGAAAATGAGATGGTTGAAGACAAAGTTGGAACGGAAGGGACGAGTCTCTAATGCTGGCCTTGGGGAGGGCTGCTGATTGGTCCTGTCATCTTATTTAAAAACATTTTTTTAACATTTATTTATTTTTGACAGAGAGAATGAGACAGAGCATGAATGGGGGAGAGGCAGAGAGCGAGGGGGACCCAGAATCCGAAGCAGGCTCCAGGTTTGGAGCTGTCAGCACAGAGCCCGACGCGGGGCTCGAACTCACAAACCGTGAGATCACGACCTGAGCGGGAGCCGGACGCTTAACCGACTGAGCCACCCAGGCGCCCTGGTCCTGTCATTTTAAAACAATATACGCTACACGTTGGGTTTTCTAAGCTGGGGTAGCCTCAGGGGCCAGTGCTGATAATGAGATGATTTTAGGTATAGACACATGAACACTTTTATAGTAATGGCTATATATTTAGTTGGTGTTTTAAAAATTCAACTAACACATCATGTAGACCCAGTCTCTGTTCCCACTTCATAGAAGAGCCCCCCGACTCTTCTCTGGGGGGAGGCGGCCGCAGCCTGAGTGTGAGTTTTGGTGGGTCTTTTGATCAAGATGCTTGTTGCTTTGCTGGCCAACGTGGGGGACAAATGCGCGCTGTGTTTCTAAACTTCCAATGAAGTGAGAACAAACTTTGGGGTTCAGTCAGCCCTCTGTCTGCGCGATGGTTCCTGCTACCTCCTGTCCTGGGCCCGTCCTCGCTGGTCCTTTCCAACACCCAACCTCTTCCATGCATCCTTGCATCCTAGGAGCTGTCCTGAATTTTTCCAATACACTCTTTTTAAGTTTTGGTGATTATACTTGAAAATTCTTTACCTTGGATGTCATGGATTCCATTGCTCCAGAAAAAGTAGTGTTTTAACATGAAACTGGAGTTTTTATTTTATTTTCTTATTATTTAAAAAAAATTGGGGTGCCTGGGTGGCGCAGTCGGTTAAGCGTCCGACTTCAGCCAGGTCACGATCTCGCAGTCCGTGAGTTCGAGCCCCGCGTCAGGCTCTGGGCTGATGGCTCGGAGCCTGGAGCCTGTTTCCGATTCTGTGTCTCCCTCTCTCTCTGACCCTCCCCCGTTCATGCTCTGTCTCTCTCTGTCCCAAAAATAAAATTAAAAAAAAATTAAAAAAAAAAAAAAAAAAAAAAGAAGAAAAAAAATTAAAGTTTATTTACTTTTGAGAGACAGAGAGAGAGAGAAGAGAGAGAGAGTGGGGGAGGGGCAGAGAGAGAGGGAGACGTACAATCCGAAGCAGGATCCAGGCTCTGAGCTGTTAGCGCAGAGCCTGATGTGGGGCTCGAACCCATGAACCGTGAGATCATGACCTGAGCTTAATGACTGAGCCACCCAGTCGCCCCTAAAACAGGAGTTTTTAAGGAAAAATGTGACTACATTGTGCAAATGATATGCAGATATAGGAAAAATTGTAAGGATTGGCCCTTGGCTAATGATTGGGAACCATCACTGCAAATATTGACATGAGCAGTGAGCTTCCTGGGTACATTTAGGTATTAAAATTGGGGTATCTTGAAAAGCCATTAAAAAGAGCATCAAGGATTATGTTATTGGGATGATCTGATTGATGACAAAATACGGACTTGGAACGAATGATATCTTAATAAATTACTAATGGTTTAAAAAGTCTGGAACAGATATATTTTGCACAGGGAGTTCTATTATTTCCTTGTTCACGATCTGGTCTTTTTTGTTGCTGTTGTTAAATTTAAAAACACTTCTTTGCCTGCATCAGAGAAAAAAAAATTTTTTCCCGAGTGGAACATCTTTATTTTTGATATTATTTTTCCCTAAATAAAACACAAAAAGTGTAAGTCTCTGTCAACCAAATCAAGAATTAGTACTGCAGAAAAGGTGTGTGTGTGTGTGTGTGTGTGTGTGTGTGTGTGTGTGTGTATTTGCGTTTGAACCAGACCCGTGCATCTGAGACCGGATATTTTTTGTTAGGTCTGTTAATGATCTCAGTGCTCTTCTGGATACATTGTTATAAATGCCACCAGTTTCTTTGTGTCCCAACTCCAAGAAACAAGTTACGACTCCATTATGGTCCCTCTCTCTTGGAGGTTCTCAGTTTTGGTTTGGGATCGAAACAGCTGGATACTGAAGACTTTTATCCCACCAATCTTGCTCTTTGATCTGATGCTTTAGTTTTCATTTGAAAGACACAAATTTAAAATTTTGAAAGGAAGATGGGGCTAAATATTTTGACAGCTGAAAACGTTTTTGGCGATTATGTTTTCCCAGTGATCACCCTCAGGGAAATAAGAAGAAATGCAGGTCACTTATAATCCCCCAAATACCCTACTGTAGGAAAAGAAAGGGTCAGGTCGTGGAGATTTCACTTCGAAATGACAGGACACCATGCAATCGACTATGTTTCCAATATGACCTTTATTGAGGAAGTACTGCTGTGACGTTTAACATCAATCAACGAAAGGTTGCAAACTGTGCATGTCAACGAGGTTCTCCCATGAACAAAAGTCCATTTTAAATGCACCAGTGAGGTAAACATAATTATTCATATATAGCTTTCTTAAGGCTAAGAGAGTTCTGTGTTTCATTTATTATTTTTGGCTCAGTTGGTTCTTTGCATAATACATCTCAAAACATCCCCCCCCCGAGTGCCCCCCTTCCAACAGCTTAGGAAATTGGCCAATTCCCCAGGAACGTACAATGTCATGCATTTGAATCACCCAAAGACTGAGGAGGGAGCACCCTGAGCTTGCATGCAGTTCCCTCGTATTGCACAAAGTAAAATACAATGTCTGGAGCCCCCATGGGAGAACCCGTTCTGTTTTGAAGCTGTCAATCACATGCATATTAAAATTGTCATATGGCTTAACCTTTTGCAATGGACCCAAATCCTAGTCACTCTGGGTGACTTCCTTTACTATGGCGTGTGAAGTGACCTTCTCTACCTTTTTGGTAGACACTAGCTTCTCCTCAAAGGTCTCTTCATGCTCTTCGACCTTTTGAGTGACGGTTACAGATTTAGTGATGTATTTGGTAGCACCATCGCCCCCCTCACTGGTGATTTTTTCTATCTTTTTGGTCACCACCACTTTCTCCTCACTTCGGTCTGCCCCCTTCTTTTCCTCCGCCGGGCTCAAGTCTAGCCCATTGGTGACAACCCCTTTCTCCTCTTCTCCCCCACTGCCTTTCTCCTTAGTTTCCTGCTCTCCCTCCTTTCCTTCCACCTCCCCATTTACTGCTATGTCCTCCTTCCTGGATTCCTTGGAAGCCTTATCGCTGCCTTCCTCCTCACTCCCTCCCTCCTCTTCTGCTTTCTCCTTCTCTTTCTCCTTCTCCTTCTCCTGTGGCTGTGGCTTCTCCTCTTTGGCATCTTTCTCCAAGCTCACCTTTACTGACTTGCTGACCTCCTCCACCATCTCCTCCTTGACCGGGGACTCCGCCTTCTTCTTCTCTGGCACGTCCTTTGGCTTCTCCTCCTTCTTCTCCACCTTCTCTTCCTTGGGAGATTCCTTTGCTGCTTCTTTCTTTTCTTCCTCTACTTTCTCCTCTTCCTTTTTCTGTTCGACTTTCTCGGCTCCAGCTTCCGCTTTCGGCTTCACCTCTTCCACTGGGGATTTTGGCACGGGAGACTTGGCTTTCTCTGGCTTCTCTGCCTTGGCTTCTGCTACCGGCTCCTCCTTGGGAGCCACTTCTTCACGCTTCTCTCCAGGTTTCTTTTCTTCCTTAGCTTCAGCTTCCTCTCCTTCACCTTCGGCCTCTGTCTCTCCTTCTTCTTCCTGTTCACCTTCCTCTTTTTCACTGGAACCCTCCTTCTCAGATCCTCCTTCTTCGGCTTGGTCTGATTTAGCGCCCTCCTCTTCCTCCTCTTCTTCCTCTTGGCCTTCCTCTTCCTCCTTTTCTCCTTCCTCCTCTTCTTTAAGTTCAGGCGCAGCCGCTTTCACTGGCGACTTTTTGGTAGCTACGACTTCTTCTTCAGCTTGTTCCTCTTCCTTTCCCACTGCCTCTTCTTCCTTCTCTTCTTTCATGGACACAGCCAATTCCTCTGTAATGGCTGTCAGGGCATCTTCCATTTCTGATTTCTCATCTTCCACTTTGGTTTCCTCTATGATCTCCTCCACAAATTTGTGTTGGACCTTTAACTTAGGAGCCTCTACCTTGGTTTTCTGAATCTTGCTGGATATTGTGACTGAGGGCGGTCGGTGTGTATACAGCGGCCCAGTGATGCTTCCTGCAAATGTGCTAAATCTGGTCTCTTCACCCTCCAGGAGTTTTCTAAGGACCGAATCAGAAAAGACGAGACATTAAGTAAAACCTCAGCGGGCCTTCTGAGTGTCATTATGTTATGGGTAACGCAGCAGATACCTTTCAACAAACAGAATCACGTACATAAGAGGTTCTGTCAAGCCAGTGTAATACCTGCTATCATTTCATATCATACCTGCTATCTGTGTCATATCCAGAGATTCTCATGGGCCATCAGCCAATCACCTGCTGCAGTAACTGACCACACCCAAGAGTCCACTAACGCACTCGGCCGCCAAATCTCAGGTCTGCCGCAGTCTATCTGCTGCACCGTGAATATGCTGGAAAGCTCCCTCGTGGCCAAGAAGGCCTCAGTGACCTTCTTGAGCACTTGGACTTTCAGGATGTACACTAAATTTCTTTTAGCGAACATAATGTTCAACGTATCTATAAAACCTTTTAGTGTACGTCAGAATTTAGGCTACATATACATACGCTAATATGGGAATATCAAGTTATAAATTGGCCTGCAATTTTAATCATAAAGTGTCTATTTAGTATAGTCACTCAGCTTTCCTGAAAAGAGAGATAGCTCTGAATACTATTTATTCCTGTCATGTTGTGATGATGACCTTCTTGGTAGTAGAAAAAATGTTTAGTCAAGGATTTTCTCCTATGAACTTAGTTAACCATAACGTGGCATCACATAGCAGACCTATAATCTCTTTTCTTTTCTCTTTCTCTGGTTGTATATCTAGGTCTGTACATGTAAATATAAATAAAATAGAATATATATATATATATATATATATATTCTCTCCTTCTTCCTCTCTATAATTCTATCTAATATATTCTATCTAATCTATATATATCCTTTCAATCTATAGCTGTTCTCAGCCAGATGATGGCAATAGTAAGCTGTAAGAGAGAAACAGAGAAATTCAATGTCCTGATATTTGTCCTTGACATTATAAAGTCAAAAGCTGAAGCCACCATATGAAATACTAACATCCAAAATGCCATTTTTGTTTCAAACATTTGGAAAACAGTTTTCACTAAAATAAAAAAAAAATAAGCATAAGCACTGAATTAATCGGCGCTCTTCCTCATTTTATTTAAATATTTATTTCAACTAATGTTCATTCTTTTAAAGCTGTGTAAAAAGTGGTAAATTTCCAATTCCTTAGATTTTTTTTTAATTAATAAAGAAAACCAGGCACTGATTTAAAATCCCCGAAACCTGCTTGCTTTAACTTAAGTGGTGGGGTTCGGCCAAACAGCCTCCGCAGTGCGGTTAGTGTTTCCGCCCCATCCGTCGTGAGCACGGTACCTGTACGCAGCGATCTCGATATCCAGAGCCATCTTGACGTTGAGGAGGTCCTGATATTCACGCAAATGACGAGCCATTTCCCACTTTGTGCCCCGAAGCTCATTTTCCAACTGCTGGATGGTGTCCTGAAATAGACACAGCCAGAGATTCATTCGTCCAATAGCAACTTCTTTCGCACTTACCACCCCTTCCCCCACTTCCCTCCAGCTCTGTAAACCCTGTAGCTCTCAGCCCCTTAAGAGAAAAACAGCAACAACAAACCAACTAAGGAATTACCAAATAAATGAACAAACAAGATCAGTTAGACAATAAGAGATTTCCTGGGCACATCATGCACCGAAACCGGTGGACCTAGAACTCGTCTCAGCAGGAAACAAACGTGCTTGGGGGAAACCCCACGGCTGACTGAGCCCTTCTCATCTGAACCTTTTGGGCTGAAAGGCAATTTTAAGAGTTCTGATGGCGGCTGGGAAAGTTGAGAATATATGCGTTGCTGCACAAGCTGTCCTAAAGTTGCTGCTTTATCAACTGCCCGCATGTGTATCTTCTACTTTAAAACTAGAGCTCGCGAAGGAAAAACGCGTTTAGAAAAAGGTCGGGGCTCTTAGGGGCTGGAGATGGTGGGTGGAGGAGGAGTGGAGAAGGGGTGGGGAGGGGCGAGGACGCTTTGCGGATCTAACTTGTGTCTGCGTCGCGCGCGCGCGCACTGGCCAGCGGCCGCCAGGGAGCGCGGCGGGGAGCGCGGCGGAGAGCGCGCCGGGTCGCGTGCCTGAGTGTCGGGGGCGCGCGGCGCTGGCGCTGGCGCAGGCTGGCCGCGCAGCCGCGTTTCTTACCTGGTAGCTGCTGAGGTCGTGGTTATGGCGCTCCTCGATGTCGCTGAGCTGCCGCTCCAGGGACTCCTTGGTGCCGCGCACTGACTCGAGCTCGATACTCTTGGACTGCAGCTGGCGCCGGTACTCGGCGATCTCTTCCTTGGCGGAGCGGATGGCCTCCTTGTTTTGCTCGGCCGCCTCGGTGAGCTTGGCGTAGCGGCACTTAAACCACTCTTCGGCCTGGTGCATGTTCTGGTCGGAGTGGCATTCGAGCTGCGAGCGGATCTCCTTCAGCGCCGACGAGATGTCTGTCTTCAGGTAGTCTTTGCGCTCCACCGTGATGTGCGACGCCTGGATCTGGGCCAGCAGGTCGGCCACCTCCTCCTCGTGATTGCTCCGCAGGAAGGCCACCTCATCCTGCAGCGACTGCACCTTCTTGTCCAGCTCCACCTTGACCAGCGACGCCTCCTCGATGTCTTTGCGCAGCGCGCGGATGGCCGCCTCGGTGTCGTCGCGCAGCCGTGCCTCCTCTTCGAAGCGCTCCTTGAGCCGGTGGATGTCTTCCTCCAGGTGATCCGAGTCCAGCTGTACCTGAGCCTTCTCGTGATTCACCAGCTCGAGGGTGGCGCGCAGCTCGCGGATCTCCTGGTCGTACGCGTCGCCCAGCTGGGCGTGCGAGGCCTGCTTCTGCCGCAGCGCCTGGATCTCCGCCTCGATCTCCTTGTTCTGCTGCTCCAGGTAGTGCACCTTCTCGATGTAGCCGGCGAAGCGGTCGTTCAGCCCCTGCAGCTGCTCCTTCTCGTTGGAACGGGACAGCTTGTAGTCGCCGCCCGGCCCGGAGCCGCCGTTGAGCAGCGACGAGGACTGGCTGAAGTCGAGGCTGCTCTCGGCCGAGCTGAGCATAGCCGAGCTGTAGGTGAGGCGCGGGCCAAGCGCGCTGCGCTTGTAGGAGGAGGACACGGTGCTGGGCGAGCCGCGGGACCACGACTGCGAGCGGAAGCCGCTGGACGGGGAGCCACTGACGCGGCTGAAGCTCGAGCGGGTCTCGGTGACCCGCCGGTAGGCGGACGGGTTGCCCAGCGAGTCCAGTGTGTAGCTCATCTTGGAGGCCTCGGGGCGTGTGGCTGTCACAGCGTTCTGCTGGTCTCGCCGCAGCCCATTTATAGCCGCGGCGGCTGGTCCCGGGCCAGGGCCCCGCCCCGTGGAGGCGGCGGCCGAGGAGGCGGGGACTGCGGGCACCGGGCCGGGGGAGACGAGGGGGGTAAAGACAGCCTAGCGGTGATTCAGCGCCCGCTCCACGTGGGCCCACGCCGCATCGGACCCCGGACTTTGCTGCCCCGTCCGCGGCCCCTCCCCCAACTCTCCTCTAGATCCCAGACCACTTGTCGCCCTTCAGGCCCCCTTTTTTCCATTTCTCTTAGCCTTCGGATTGCATTTTACACCCTCGGTGCGAGTATTCACCCAACGCCCTTTCTTTGTCTAGTCACTCTTCTGCCATTCGGACAGCTCTTCTCCCGACCCCCTGGCCACCTTGTTCTTTCCTCATACCCACGGCTTTCTCTTCCTTTGCCCTTTCTCCATTACTTTTTTCTTTCCCCGTCTTCTGTGATGAATCGCTTCCCCTTCTTTTGGGCATCTCTTCGCTTTCCCACTTTAAGCCTTCTTAAGTCCCATTCACTCTGCCCTTCTCTCCGAGCCCTTTCCTCCTGGACCTTTTTTCTTCCCATCCTTTTCTTCTCCCCTTCTCTTTCCTCCCCTCCTCCTGCATTCTTCCCCTCCCCCAGCCTCATTTCCCCTCGCCTCCCTCCCCTTCCCCCACTCCTCCTTTTAAAGCAGCCCGAGATGAGCGCAGGCCCCGAGTTGGGCCTAGAAGAAAAAAACAAAAAGACTTTGAAGAACAGTCGGCCTGAAGGCTTCGGGAAGGGGACAAAGAGGATGGGCCTGGGTAGTTATTTGTATTAAAGGTGGGATATGGCGCTACATCCCGCTTAACGTTTGGGGGACGTCCGCAGCTTCCGCGGGGGCAGAAGGTAAGGCGCTTGTGCTCGCTATGGCGCCGGCAGCACCAAGGACAGCGCCCAGGCCGGCGAGCCGGGAGACTCCGCTGCCCGGGGGGGCTTATCGCCCAGCGTTGCCTGTCGGGTTGGTGGGGGTTTGTTTCCCCCACTTATCCCCGAGTCAGTACAATTAAAGCCTGTTTGTAGTGAGTGACTCTGTTTGCAGGGGCCAAGCTGGAATTGAACACTAAGATTTCTCTGCAATGCAGAGTTGGCACAATGAACCGATTGCAGATTTTGAAAACAACTAGAATTCATTAAAGTCAGGTAACAGAAATAATATACATGTAGCCCCGTTTGGGTTTTCTAACATAGGATAGGTGCAAGAAATCAAGAGAAGCAGGGACTGAAATTTGAAGGTCAAATATTCTTTGGAAAGGGGAATTTGAAATCTGCTGAGGTGAAAAGTCCAGGGGAATATAGTTTGTGATAAGTTTGAACACAGACAATTGCTGCGTCATCATTCTGTTCAGTACTCCCTGTGTGTAACTGCCATGACTGAAAAGCACCTGGATTAATTTAAAATTAATTTAAAAGTTGCCAAACAGATTCACCACAACCTTGAATAAAACCAGATGTTTTCCCCTCCATATAAAATGTAATATATTTCCCCATTTAGATATTGATTGACTTGGAATAGATTTTACATATCTTTAAACATGTTTATTTAAGCAAGGAATATAGATAGACTTCTTGCTGTCTGGGGTGCTGCTACCTGGTAAAATGCCCCCTTATTTTGCCTAGTGCTTTGGGGTAATTCAGGGCAAAAAAGTTCCAAATCCTGCAAGACAAAGTGAAGAGAAGAATGTTAAGAGTAATGACTGAGTTTGCTGGGGCCATGGGCACAAGTGATTGCATGTGAAATGCTATGGCTGCACAGAAATCACTGCTTGTGAAAAGCAGGCATCCCAGAATTAAATATTTTCCTTTCACAGCGTGCTTTCTCTAGGTCTTGTTTTCTTAAATGACGTGGTCATGCCAATCAGTGAGTTTCTAGAGGTTTTTATCTTTATTTTTTATTTTTATGAGATCTCTTGGCCCATTTGTATTTTAAAATAGAAGGGGTTAATTTAGGGAGTTACTTTTAGCTCATTAATGTAAAACTGCGGCATTGCAGGCTGGTGGGGGAAGGATGTTCTAGTTTGCTGAGTGACAGGTTGTCTTTCAGTCCAGGAGAGCCCCAAGTCTCAAGCTATTGGGAAAGACAGATGACAGAGTGAGGGGATTGACTTGTGAATACTGGGAAAAAAAAAAGGAGGAATTTTCTAGTTTCCGATGGATAAATAAAGGAAAAGAGAAAGAAAATTCTCTGCCCTTCTGTAAAGTCCTGCCAATCTCTAGGTTAGAAAGATGACATCAGATAAGGCCAGATGCTAATTATGCAATAATTATGCCTTAGTTACTTCTTACTTTCTGCTTTTATTAAAAAATATAAAAACCGTTGGGAGTTTCATGTTGCATATATGCTAAAAGGACCTTCTGCAGTGACAGCAAATGGTTAACAGGCTGGCTGCTGCCCGTTAGTTTTCTTCAGGGTTTTAAAAATGCGATGACTCTGCAGAGAGACATTTACAAGGAAACACATGTCTGACTTCACAATTAGCCTGCTTTGCCTTGTATCTGAACTAGCACAGAAATTGTTAAGCGTCCAACTGGTTACAGAAGGAGGAAAGCGTTGCGTACAAACAAAATACCGGCCAGTGACTCAGGCTAAATCCAGTTTGTGACTATAGCTTAAAATTGTAACTTCTGTGTGACGTTCAGCGTGGCCACAACAGGATAACACAGAGAATTATATCAGTCACCTTATTAAGGGAAAAAAAAGTTCCCATGGCTTTAAAAATGATTGGTCCAATTTCACATTTACTGAAATGTATTTTATATTAGACCCTTTACTTTAATCACTCTTTCTGAAGGTGACTTGAAGGTTATGCTCATCAGTGAATTTAGTATAAAAACTTTTTAAAGGAAGCTATAGCATTCATTGTTACCCTACTTTGTCTCATATTAAAAAAAATTTTTTTTTAATGTTTTTATTTATTTTTGAGACAGAGAGAGACAGAGCATGAGCAGGGGAGGGGCAGAGAGAGAGAGGGAGACACAGAATCCGAAGCAGGCTCCAGGCTTCGAGCTGTCAGCCCAGAGCCTGACGTGGGGCTGGAACTCACGGACTGTGAGATGATGACCTGAGCTGAAGTCAGACGCTTGACCGACTGAGCCACCCAGGTGCCCCATCTCATATTTTTAAAGAACATTTACTACCCTAATGTTGTTCATAGAAAGAGATGTAAAGTTTTGCATTTTTTTGCCCTAATGACATTAAGGCTATGGGATCTTCTGAAAATATTAACAAGACAAAATTAGCATATGGATTTATCGGAATCTATGATACTCTTATAATTTATCCTAGACAGGGAAGTGACAGATATGATTTAGATGCAAGGCCTTTTTACTGAAATGGTCTCTAGCTTGTTGTATCACAGGCTACAGTTTTGAATCACTTCATAGGGAAATACAGAGCATGCTGTGTTCTTTCAGTAGGTAAAGTGCAGAGATTAACTTTGTAGTTAAGAGCTATCGGGAAGTCCCATCTCATGATGATGGGAAAAATCTCTTTTGCATAAGGGGTTTGTTCACTAGGAAAAAAAAAAAAAAACTAAGGTAAGAAAAGTGAGAAGTTGAGCGTTTTCTTCCTTTTCCCCATATTTCCTTACATTTAAAAGAACACTTTTTGGTACAGAAATGCAAGGAGGATGGGAAGTAGGAATGGAAGAGCGAGCGCAATGTTCTGGATGGAAGCATCTGGCACAATGGTAGGCTGACTCCATCTAAGATGAGATGATCTGTACTTCCAATGTACTGTGCTGTCTTGAACTTGATCCTTTTGCCTGGGGTCGGATTTTAGAACTTACGATGAATAATTGTTTATAAATTATTCTTTTCTAATTGTTTAAGGCGTTGCTGATGTAGGAAGGTAGGGACTGAGTCCCCTGGAGGGACAACATAAGGCGAATGAAAACGGCAATACTTCTTTCTGCTTGAGCCTTGGGATGTCAAACTCTAGAAGCAGCTCTGACTTTTGGGCTTGTTTACTTACTTCAGACGTCGAAAGCAAAATAAAAAGTCTCCTCAAGGGAAGGAGGCTGTTAATTGTCAGGAAAATTGGGATGTATGTGTCTCTATGGTCTTTAATGAAAACAAGTCCATCTGAACCACAGTGGCCTTTTTCTAACATTAGACCCTGAAATGGTGTTTGCTTCCCTTGCCAAGTATTGTGATTCATTCGATATTGCCTTACATATCTGTCAGTGACTGTGTTTATGTGAAAAGTTAATTGAAGTATTAAGAAATTAAAAACACTTTACATTTTTGTATTGTTCCAAATATCAGTTTTGAAACGCATCTGGAAATTTCATGTTTTATGGGGGAAACATTTAGCTTCAGCTTTCACATAGCTGGCTGATTTTTTTTTTTTTGCTGTGTAATGCCTTCACCCCACCACCGAGAATCAGCCCTGTAGAAGCCAGAGGAGGACTTAGAATTTTAAAAAGTATTTAAGATACCCTTGGTAAAAGTGATTCTAAAAATAAAGTTCAGTAGACGCATAATAAGACTGTATTAATTTTCAGCACGGTCTTAATCGGACCCGTTGGCTTTACCTGCAAAGCGGCAGATCTTGATAGCATGCACTTGACTTTTTCAAACCCTGCACTGCACGTAACTTTACATCAGTGCAGCCATGTAATATTTATGGCATATTTTATCGCAAGCTTACCAAGGCCTGACTTAGCAGGAGACATAATTCTTTTATTAGAAACTCTTAATTAAAATGAGCTTTGTAAAACTAGAACAGATCAATGATCTATTATCTTTGGACCAAATTTCTGAGCAGAGCTGAACCCAGGGGTATAAAACAAAGTCAGCAGGATGCCCCACCTGATAATTAAGTATCATCGTCCCAGGACTGGTTCTTCCTTCACAATTTCAGTGATTCTCAAAAGCAGTGTTCTTTAATAAGCCTCACAAAATGGGCACACTGTCGTAGCTCTCTCTTTTTACCGAGATTGCAAAGAGCATCATATATTTTAGAATACTTTTACTCACCTTTTTAGGTCAAAATTAACATATACTTAAGTGTAGAAATCTACAAAGTGTAGAGAAGCATTAAGTGTTTTCTGGTAGCTTTTTTTACTGTAACTTAAATATCAAGAGGATCTTTCTGTTCATGTAATCCCATGCCCTGCTTTGTAAAATAAATATATCAGAATATGTAATTTGCTATCTTAGAGAAAGGAATCCGGTGTTAATATGCCAGGCAACTTGGGTTCCAAATATTTGATTTTCATTTTCCTCTTAAAAAAACACTTTTAAGGGCCCTGTAGAGCAAGAATGATAATGTAATAACAACTAATAAAATAATAGTAAAATAAATAGTAATGATAATGGATCAGTAAAATAATAGTAATGATAATGGATCAGGACTGTCGGATTGGGTCTGAGGACTAATTTCTGTCTCTTTCTCTCTGTCTGCCTTTCTCTGTCCTTGCTGGTTGAGAGGAGTGTCATCGTGATGTTGAAGGCGGTGATTTGACAGTCAGAAGTGGTGCCCTGTAATCTTGCCTAGTCAGACCTGAGGACTGTGTTCTTTTACACTTAATGGTACCCTGAGTCCCAAAGCCATCATCATCGCCACCAACAGATTTTACATGTGAATAATGCTTTCCATCAAAGAAGCAAAAGCAAAACAAAACCACATTTTGTTTTCTCACCTGGAATGAGCACGGGGCGGGGGGGGGGGGGGGGGGGGGGGGGGGGGGGTAGTTAAGGTAAAACGCAACTTACCCATTTTATAGGCGGTGAAATCGACTAAGGCCACACATCTGGTAAGTGTCAGAGCCAAGACCAGAATGCAGGTTCTTTGCTACTAGTGCTAACATCAAAAAAATGTTCTCAGCACAACGTCCAGTCCGGGCTCCGTGAACGTGAAACACAAATTAGAAGTAGGCAGATAATCAGTAATCTCAATAGCAATAATTGGTATTTATTGAGTGCTTACTAGGTGCTGAGCACTATGCCAAGACTTCATTGGCTTCTCTCACTTAACCGTCACAACAACCCTCTGAAGTGATGCCATTATTATGCCCATTTTGTAGAAACAGCAATTGGGCATACAGGCACAGAGGGACCACACGCAGCTAGGCAGTCATGGAGTGGAGATATGAATCCAGGAATGGCGGACTCAGGGGGAGGAATTGACCCTCACCACAACATCACACTGCCTTGAAGCCACCCAATCCATCTTAAAAAATCTTATTTAAAAGCCAACTGTTTAACTGTGAGGTCATGTGACAAAAATCTAGGGCACGCACTATGCGTTCTTTTGAGGTCTTTTTTCCTCATTCTATACAAATAAGACATTTTAATATTTTCTCAGATGAACAGTATTTCTTGGTGTGTGACTTTATTAAAGATATTAAAAATGACAACTCTGAATTACTTGTCTTTATTATTTTTTTTCTTCTTGGTTAATTTTCTATGGAATATGAAGGGCCTCTAATTCATTCCAGTTCATGGTCTGTGGGTAATATCCCTAATCATTTTATCTATTATTTTATTTGGTATCTGTCATTCGTATTTACATGAGCTTTTGGTTTAGTTTCTAGGAGGTTTTAATTTGTGCTATACATTAATTTATCATCATTATCACTCATTTACTAACATACCTATATATTTATATACATGCAAATAAAAAAGAAAACAAATGGTCATTAGGTATTCACAATTTTTTGTAGATGTCAAATTCTTTAACCTAAATTTGCTTTGAGATCCAGTAATGAGTACTAGAATCTTGGCAGAAGGAATCGCTTGGCCCACAGTCTTTGTCAGGAAAGGTTTACAACGGGGTGGCTGGCAAGGAAGCAGCTTTTAAGATCTATTAAAACAGGGAACAGATAGCCATGAATAATTTTAAGTGAATCTCTTGATCATCTATTTTATATACAAAAATCAGGGTTATGTGACTGTATTTATATAGGTTGCCTGGAGACAAGTCAGCCTGAATCCATTTTCGTTATTTATGGGATAAAATGCTCTGACTCACCCTATTTTCATTTGTATAAATCTGCTTGGCTTCTGCTTTATCAGATGGGGTCATGGAAGAGAATTGTTTCCCATTTTTCCTGAACAAAAGTTGACCTTGAAACAAAATAGCATTTATCCTGTATTAGTCATTGACAATCTGCTTCTGCATTTGGATTACATACAATTATTAGGAAGTGAATGCCTAATGATGAAAACTCTTAGCCACCGTGAGTCGCTTAATCCAATTTGCTGTTTTCTTTTGCTCCCTGTTAGCCTACATGATCCTTTCCTTCTGTCAGGTTCAGTATACCTTGGAAATTTGATGCCTCCTTGGAAACTCCTAAGAGTGACCCTCGAGTGCATCTTGAACACGAGGCACGTTCATGTCACGAAGCCAGTAGGTATTTATCGAGGCTCCCACATCCCATTAGCGAGAACTTTCTGCTTCTGGGTTTCCAGTGTCCTTTGCTTTCCCGTGATCTAGTCTTAGCGAAACTCCAATTCTCCAAATCCTTTCCAGGTTTTCCAAGTGCAAATTCTTCCTCAGAGGCTGAAACTCACTGTTTGTGGTCTAGTTAGGTGCTACCACCTGCTGGACATTTAAATAACATCTCACCACCGACTAAATTTAAAATTCCAAGTGGCGGCTATCAAGTCTTAACACACAGTTGTGTGTCCCTCAAGTCTTAACGCATAGTTGTGTGTCCCACAGTGTTTTACAGATAGTGAGTACCCGATCACTAGCTGTTGCCTGAATGAGTAAATGAAGTTCTACCTCTTTCCCTAAAAACTTCCTTTCCACAAACACTAGTCTCGTCAATATCAGGCACCATACCGGACCCTGGAGAATTCTATGAAAGGTACAGTTCCGGCTCGGATGAATGCAGCTTAATGGAGGATTCGGGCAAGCAAAAACATATTTGCTGTGGGAGAAAGTATGGAGCCAGGATCTCTAGCTGTGTGAGAGATCAAGAAAGTGTGTCACGGGAGCACGGAGGATGAGCAGCTCAACCAATTGGTGATGGGGGTGGAAGCACATCAGAGAGAGCTTTCTGGAGGAGGTGACATGTGAGGTAGGTTTTGAAGTATAATAAGTGGGAGGCGAGCAGGTGAAGAAAGGAAGAAAGCAGCCAAAGGCATCGAGGTGAGGGGTGGGCACAGTGTGTTCAAAGAGATGCCAAGGACTACAATAAGGGGGGCACGTAGTTCCGGGCTGCAGAGGAGTGTCTGTGGCCCAGGAGGGAGAGACGGAATCACGTAGCATGGGCTGGAGACAGAAGGGTGCACTGGAGAGAGGGGAACATGCGGCTGGGGCTAGAAAAAGGGCCTCCAGGCAGGGTCAGTGAGGTAGGAGACCCGTAACGCATGCTGGAAGTGCATGCAGAGGACAGATCACGGAAGACGGGACCTTTGCACTTGTCTTGTAGCTGACTAGAGGCCAGTTAAAGCATTTCAGAAAAATTTCCGAAAACTCACATCGGCGGAAGGAAGCAAAATAGTTTGGACGACGAAAGGGATTGGAATCAGGGAGATAAATTCAGAGGTGATGGCAATAATCCAGATGAGACTGTGGGAAGGTGTGAACTCAGAAAGGTGGGTGAGGCCAGGCAGGGACCGCAAGAAGAAAGGACAGGATTTGGAGGAACAGGTGATGTCATCCCTTGTATTTGTTCCCGATGGGATGGCCGCTGTAACCAATTACCACAAGCTTGGAGGCTGAACAGAACACGAATGAATTATCTTACAGTTCTGGAGGTCAGAAGTCTAAAATCAGCCTCGGGCTAAAATCAAGGGAGTGACCCAGCTGCCTTCCTTCTGGAAGCTCTGGTGGAGAATATATTTCCTTGTCTTTTCCAGCTTTCTTGGCACACGGCTCCTTCCTCTATTTGCAAAACCGGCAACGGCACGTCTTTTCTCCTCTCTGACCTCTGCTCTATTTCACGTGTCCTTCTTCTCACGCTCTGACCCTTCTGCCTTCTTCTTTTAAGACCCTTGTGATCACATCCCCCGTAATCCAGGATAATCTCCCTGTGGTAGGGTCTGTTTCAGTCTGCTGGGGCCGCCATAACAAAAACCACAGACTGGGCGGCTTACACGACGGACATTTATTTTCTCCTGGTTCTGGAAGCTGGAAGTCTGAGGTCAAAGTGTTGGCAGGTTTGGTTTCTTCTGAGGCCTCTCTCCTGATATTGCCGATGGCTGCCTTCTCCTCGCGTCCTCACATGGCCTTCCCTCTGTGTGTGCACGTGGCTGGTCTGGTGTGCCTTTTCTGTGTGCTCGTCTTCTCTTCTTGCAAGGACACCGGTCAGGTTGCGTTAGGGCCCAGCCTAGCAACCCCATTTATTTGAACTTGGTTACCAATTTAAAGGCCCTATCTTGAGGTACTTGGGGTATGAACTTCCATATACGAATCTGAGGAGGACACAATTCAGTCCATGATAGGGTCCTCAAGTTAATCACGTCTGCAAAGTCTCTTTTGCCGTGGAAGGTGATACAGTCACGGGTGCAGGAAATGGGATGAAAGTATGGGAGGAACACCACGTTTGGGGGTTAGGGGAAGTTGGACAACACTGCACATGTATCTCTGAGTTAACTACGTGACGAATCTTCAAGGTGGTTGAGTTTCCTTGTCTAGTGGGGAAGGACCTACCCTATAAGACCCATAAGACACCTGTAAGGCAAATAGCCACATCAGGTCTCATTTTCTTCATTTGCAACACAGCGATGATGCTGATACCGATTTTTTAACGCGGTCTCTAGGATGAAATGAAATAGTGTACGTAAAGTGCTCAGTAAGTGATATTACTACCATCATCATGACCATGACTAACGTCACCTCCGTAATGGTTGGTAGATCCGTGGACATGGGGTGGGTACCTCCCCCCCCCCATGCGGTGGGAAAGATTAAACACAATTGTGTCCCATAACCCTTCCGCGAGGAGTTCAAAGATGTGTCAGAGAGACAAGAATTTGCCCTGGGTAAAAGAGAAGTAAATTGATGTGCTTTAGCTCACCACGTTTGGCACTAAAAAAGAACTAAGATGATTATAAATCTATTTAAGCAGAATGTTGTCGGGTGCTTGATTTCAGGCAAATAGTTCAATGTCAAGATAACAGAAAAAAAATTATTTTTCCAAATGACTGAGTATGTGGCTGGGTGTAACAAGACATCCCTCCCGCTCCCCAACAACATTTCCTTGCTTAAGGACATGACAGAAAGAGAAAATTGCCTGATTGGGGCAACAGACATAATAAATCATACAGAGGTGATGAGTCTCACGTTGTTCTCCTCTTGGCTTCCACTTCTTATTACTAGTTTTGGGAGCTATGTCTCGACTGTAACTTTGTGAATATGCATGTAGCCTTTAATACAAATTAAATCTTTTTTTTTAATTACGTTTTTATCTTAATTCCAGTATACTTAACATACAGTGTTATATTCATTTCCGATGTACAATACTATAGTGATTCAATACTTCCATTCATCACCCACCCACCTGCCCTCTGGTACCATCACCTTGCTTTCTATAGTTTTTATAGTTTATTTTATCCTTCGCTTATGTGTTTTGTTTCCTAAATTCCACCTATGGGCGAAATCATTTGGTGTTTGTCTTTCTCTGACTGACTTATTTTGCTTAACGTTACCCTCTCTAGCTCCACCCACGTCCTTGCAAATGGCAAGATTTCATTCTTTGTTATGGCTGAATGATATTGCAAATATCACCTTCTTTACAAATCAAATCTTTTATCTCAGGGCCACCAATGATGTATCTGGCAAAGCGCAAATCAGAAGTTCCATCAATGCAGGTACAGGAGAGGAAGGCTTTTTGTGGGATGAGTTAGGAGAGCCTGGTACTTACCTATAAAACCTAGAGAATCTGGATCTCTGAGTTCAAATCCTACTTTCACCAATTCCCAGCTGTGTGGATTTAAACATAGCCACAAATTCCTTACATTCATCAGTTTTTTTCTTTTTTTTTTTTTAATTTTTTTTTCACGTTTATTTACTTTTGAGACAGAGAGAGACAGAGCATGAACGGGGGAGGGGCAGAGAGAGAGAGGGAGACATAGAATCTGAAACAGGTTCCAGGCTCTGAGCTGTCAGCACAGAGCCCGACACGGGGCTCAAACTCACGGACCTCGAGATCATGACCTGAACCGAAGTCGGCCGCTTAACCGACCGAGCCACCCAGGCGCCCCTTCATCAGTTTCTTTATCTGTACCGTGGTAGGGATAATACTGGTGTGATCTCACAGAGTTGTCTTAGAGCAGTGTTCAATAAATGGTAGCTACTTTAGATTTGCCCATTCTCCATAGTTAAACTTTAACAACTTAGGAAGCATTTATTGAGCTCCCATTGGATGCTGGTCATATTTCCATAAACATCTTACTTAATATTTACATCAGCCAGGTGAAATGATACTATACTTTTCTTTTTAAAAACAGGTGAATGAGGGGCACCCGGGTGGTTCAGTCTGTTAAGTGGCCAACTCTTGGTTTCGGCTCAGGTCATGATCTCACGGTTCATGAGTTCAAGCCCCGTGTCAGCTCTGCACTGGCCTGAGGTGGAGTCTGCTTGGGAGTCTCTGTCTCTCTCTCTCTCTCTGCCCCTCCCCTGCTTGTGCTCTCTCTCTCTCTCAAAAATAAAGAAACATTAACAAAACAAAACAAAACAAAACAGGAGACTGAGACACAGAGAACAGAACCCCCGACTGAGGTCTTTTTAGGTGGTGTAGTGAAAAGAATGTCATAGGAGTCTTGTGCTCTTTTCACATCAATCACAGGTGTTGGGTATAATCCATGAAATTTTTTTCAATAGCCCTAAACGCTAATTTCCTTGTTAATACAACAGTTGGATTTTTATCCATTTAGGGTGTTTAAGTTTATGCCTTTCAAGTCTTTTATTTATAGGCAGATCCTATGAATAGGTGGGAATCAGAGAAAGCTTATAAATACATTTGAGCAAAAATAATGTGGGGTGAAAACAGTTATTTATCACAGCATGCTTCATATTAAAATATCTGACAGACAGCTTATTATTTTCTTGGCAAACTGCTAAGCCTCCAGAAAAGGATTAGAGAGTCCTCTTTCCCAAAGTCATTTGTCTAAAATATTAATTGTCAGAACACTCAAAAACCTGTGCTTCCCAGCGTTTTTTTTTTAAATTTTTATAATCAGAAAAAAATACTGTAACGTGCAAATCTGAATGCAAATTGCTTCCTGTTTAATTACATTATGGGTGTAAATTACCCCCAGTGCCAAACATTTCTGCCCTGGATTCCAGAACTTTGTGTTGCAATTATATCTTCCGGTGCTTCTTGCAATTTTACAGTGGCAACAAATGTATAATAGCAACAATTATGAAAACCACTTGCAGCGTGCAGCTTAATATAAAATCAAGTTTCGTGATTCTATATTTGAAATGTAATATTCAACCCTGTCAAATTTCATCAACATCTAAATCTAGATGATTCTTGTGCTCACAACCTCAGGAATGAGAAGTGACAAAATTGTTACATGCAGAGACTAGGGCTCCGGGAATCCGTGGCCGGAGAGCATTGACAGGTCAGGTGACCTTGGACTTCTCTTGGCTTTAGTTTGCTCATCTGCCAAATGGGGATAATATCTGCTCCACCTGAAAGAGACTATTGTTTCAAAGGATAAATGAAATCTTGCATAAGTTAGGTGAAAAGGCTAAGCTGATGTAACAAGACACCCAATATGAGAGAGACTAAAACAACAGAGAAACTTATTCGTCTTTTCTGTACTCACCTTGGAGGGTAGGTGGCCGGCTCTGCTCCATGTAGTTATTGGGGGGGGGGGGGGGGTTCTAGAATTTTTTTAAAATTAGAAACATGGGGCGCCTGGGTGGCTCAGTCGGTTGAGCGTCTGACTTCGGCTCAGGTCATGATCTTACAGTCCGTGAGTTTGAGCCCCGCGTCGGGGTCTGTGCTGACAGCTCAGAGCCTGGAGCCTGTTTCGGATTCTGTGTCTCCATCTCTCTCTGAACCTCCCCGTTCATGCTCTCTCTCTCTGTCTCAAAAATCAATAAAGGTTAAAAAAATAAAAAAAATAAAATAAAATTAGAAACAGACTTAATTATTATTATTCTTATTTTAAGTTTATTTAAATGTTTTTGAAAAAAGAGAGCACAAGTAGGGGAGGGGCAGAGAGAGGGAGAGAGAGAGAGAGAGAGAGAATCCCAAGCAGGTTTTGCACAGTCAGCACAAAGCCCGATGTGAGGCTAGATCTCACGGACTGTGAGATCATGACCAGGCTGAAATCAAGAGTGGGACGGTTTAACCGACTGAGGCACCCAGGTGCCCTGGGGGCGGGGGGGAGGGGTGGTTCTAGATTTTTTGTGACTTGTTTCTTTGCTGCACTCCAAGGCAATGCCCTCATCTACCTGGTGGGAGTTGGGTTTCAGGCAAATGTATGTTCCTCCTCCCAGGAAGAAGAAAAAGTGAGAGGCTCTTTTCAAGTCCAGGACCAGAAGAGACACACATCACTCCTGCTTATACGCCACCGGCAGGAACAAAGACACAGACATCAAACAGCTGCCAGGGTCTGGCGAGTGCAGGCTCTGATTGGCAGCCACGGGCCCAGCTACAACTCTATTACCATAGGAGGAGTGGATACATTTTTGCAAATGAGCAGCAGTCTGCTACGGAGATGACGGACAGATATATTAACGTGCTTCTAAGGTGAAAGTAAACAAATGTTATTTGAGTTTCTTCTAGGAGCTAGCTCTGTGCACACCTTGTTTTATTATCTTGATAGACTTACAAAATGGATAATACTCTCCCACATGAGAAAATAGAGAAAATAAGTTTTGCAATTTAGCTCAATTCAGAAGGTTCATGGTGGCAGAGATGGGATTGGAAGTACACCTACCTGATGCCAAAGCAAGGTATTTTCCACCACGTCAGGGTTCCGACTCGTTTTAATGCATTGGGTGGGCCAGAGGGCACAACGGTTGGAATTCTCGTATTACAGCATTCTCTTCTTGCTGGATTCGTCATCCATGGTTCAGCTCCTATCCAAATTCTGTCTACTGGACCACAGCTCAATCTCTCCCTTCTCATGACGACTCTGCTGTTCCTTTCTCCTCTTTAAGTCCCTCCGGCCCTATGGTCGGGATCACAGAATTTAGTGATTATCCTGGCTCCTATTGTTTTATACCGCACATGTGAATAAATTTTGTTCCTGCAGCAGAACTTTCCACTCATTAAAGGCAAAGACCTCTCCTTAATTCTGCTTTGTCCTCCCCACGCCCTCCTTTACCCCTTGCTAGTGCACAAAAGAATAGTAGGTGACAGTAACTGCTTTGTAAATAGACAGACTGGATTAAATGAAATCAGAGAGAGTGTCAGAGTTGAGATTTCCTAGACTCCAAGGAGGCAGGGTTTGGACTCTTGTCTTTTTCTGGCCTTTTGATTGGCAAGTTGGTTAAAAGTTTGCTTACATTTAGATTTTGGCTTCTTAATCTTTGGCCATTCACTTGAGAACTCCTTCTTAAAGCCAAGTGTATAGGTCAAGCAAAGTCAAACCAAGTGGGCAAGAGCCAAGAATTATGGCCATTTCAAGATGTCTGGTTTGCGCTAATGACAACTGACGGCAATGGAGCTCCTGGCTTGTCTTCATACTTCTGTTTATCTCCCATATTTATAAGAATGGCATACAGCCACGTCACCCTTCTAAAGGAAATTTTTAAATGAGAACAATGACAGGAATAATCATGCCCTTCAAAATTTTATACACGAAGTGATTGGCCAACGAAGGTTGGTGATCGGGTGGTAAACTGGAAGGTGAGAGGAGAAAAAAAATTCTTCCCCCACTGATCTCTTTTAATCAATGGGTAGAAAATAGTTGATGTTGACCTTTTGGATCCCGAAGGAGAATCCTTTCCTTGAGGTGCCAGATATCCCCCATGCTGGGCACTATCGGCCCATCAATTTCATCGATTGCCCTTTGGATTTTTGCTTGCTGCTGAGTTTCAGTAACAGTCCTGTGCTGAATCTAAGAGGATTTGCACAGAGGAGGAGAAAAGGGAAGAAGAACCCTTTGGTGACTGTCGATGGTGCTCGCTGGGAATAGTTGCTGGGAGCCTGAACCTCTTTCTTCAGAGGAAGGCTAAGAGGAGAGTTCTTCGAAACTAATGTTGTCGTTGTTGCTTTTAAAGAAATCTGCTCTATCCCTGAGTGGCAAGGACCATTGTGTTGGGTCCAAATATGTATCGCCTCAGAAATGAAAGCATAGCATTCAACATCTTGGTTTTGATTGCTTCTTGGCTTCCAACTCAGTTATTTCTTAAAAAAAAAAAATGTGTGTGGGTTCTTGTCAGGCAGGTAGTAAAAATAGCAAATGTGTCATGTGTCGTTTTAATAAATTAAGCAATATACCACATTTTCGTTTTCCAAAAGTGATTTGGGAGCACCCAGATTTCGTTGTCAGCGGCAATGCTTCCGTGAGCCCTATTTGTGAAAGTATGGAACTTTGCCTTGGGAGGAAGGGGGTTATTAAATAGTATTTTAAGTGTTGGCGAACAAAGGGCCGGAAATCATTCCTAGGTGCTACTTTTTGTTAGTACCTGATCTGTGGTGATCTCACTGATGGAACAAAATGGTACGATCTGGGGACTGAAAGGTTTTTGAAAGATTCCTTGTCTGGGCCTAATTGCAACAAAATGGTCTTAGGTAAGTGGAAATTAGCTTGCTCTAAAAAACCCTACCAAGAGGAAAGTCCACATTTGAGTTAAAACGAAGTAATTTCTTAAGTGGGTGGATAAAGGCTACTAAACATGTAGGAGCATCTTTTGGGGTCATGCTAAACACCCCATTAAAATTCATAACATAGGAGAGTCATTTCCAGAAATACTGATTTCTTTCTGCCTGGAATCGAATGAAAGGTCCAGAAACACTGTGTAATTTGTTATTTATCCCATTATTTTCCGCCCTTTTTGTAAGAGAATTGTCACCTTTAGTGTACTGCCCTCGGTCCCCCCTTTTGGTAATTGTTCACCACATTCACCATATTCTGGGGTAACATGTACTACTTACGATAAAAAATCTCCTCCCTTCTTCCAGAGCCCTAGACTCTTTCTTTGCCTGACACTAATTAAGTCACTAAAGTAAAGAAAAAATCATCTCTTCAATCCATGGTTATTGGCAATTTGAGCCACATTATTGCTCAAATCATTTCTTAAATGATTTTTTATTAATTTCACCTTCATAAACTGTCTCACAGAGATAGGTTCATTCATTCATTCATTCATTCGACCAGTTTATCATACACTGGGGTCCTCCAGTGACTAAAATATTGGGCCAGGATCTATGAGTTTTCCCACTGGCCTGAGGGCATAGAACTAGAAATGTGTCCAGCATAGAGCTGAATATTGTCAGACAAATTTCTGATGATAAATGAAGGCTTGCCTCAGAATGTAATAGCGACTAAAAATAGAGTCCTCCCACAGTTCAACTGTGAATCCCATTTTCATTTACAATGTGCCAGACACCGTGGTCTTACTTGGAAAATAAGAAACTTAGGCCCGTGTTCCGAGGCAGTCACAGAGGAGACGTACATTGGAACGATGGCAAATGGAGTTCTCTGTACGCGGAAGGGATCGTGTACAAGGTCAGTCGTACTACGTACATTATGTACATTAGCTTTCATCCTCCAAATGACCCGATACGGTCAGTATTGTTCTCACTATATAGATTAGGAAAAAACTGAAGCTCTAGAAGTGTGTGACAGTTAGCAAAGCAAAGAGCTGAAATTGGAACACATGGTCTCTCCAGAACACCTTTTTCCTCAGGGCAGATTCCTCGGGTCCTACCGATCTGGGTGGTACTATCTATCGAGTTCATGCGACAGACAGTAAACAGGGTTGGGGTTTTCCCGGAGCCCGAATATGGCTCCAGTAGACGGCTGTGGCCTCAGTCACCTCTTAAGTCTTTCTATCTGGATCAAGTTGGGACTGTGTGTGCTTGGCAAGGGGTGGGTGCGTGGGTGGGTTGGGAAGTGTGTGGGGATTTTACCTGGTTAGTGAACTACGACCTTCACTCATTCCCTTCTTGAAGAATGTTCTTTGCTCTTTTGATGAGGTCGTTTACCTCATCAATCTTTTGTAAAGAATTTTTACCTCTACAGTCTCTGTGCTGCAGTAGGTGGGTAGAAGTATCCTTTGCCTGTTAAGGCGAGAAGCTCAAGTGTAATTTGGCCACCAACCCACGTTGCTTTGTATCTCCAGGTTTGTTCGGGAAATCTGATGGAGTGGTCTTTTATCTACTGCTTGTGTTGTTATAGGATTATGCCATTTGCCTGAAGGCCACTAGTCCGGGTCATGTGAGAATGCCCAGAGCAAAATAACAACCATTTGATTTTTTTTTTTTAATTTTTTTTAACGTTTATTTATTTATTTATTTATTAAAAAAAATTTTTTTTTTTTTAACGTTTATTTATTTTTGAGACAGAGAGAGACAGAGCATGGACGGGGAGGAGCAGAGAGAGGGAGACACAGAATCGGAAGCAGGCTCCAGGCTCCGAGCCATCAGCCCAGAGCCCGACGCGGGGCTCGAACTCACGGACCGCGAGATCGTGACCTGAGCCGAAGTCGGACGCCCAACTGACTGAGCCACTCAGGCGCCCCTACATCGTTATTTTTAATGTCACCATCATTTCCCCAATCTGAGTGTCCTATTCGATGCTTCACTTCCTATTTTTTCCTAATGCCAAATTTGTGGTCTAGTTCTGCCTTAGTTTAGACGAATGAGAGTTCTTCCTGGACTTCACTAAAGACATATTTGTCAGTTCATAAAAACTTCCTCAGCCTCAAGGCAGATTTGAGACCAGCACACTGTGTATAAAGTCCACTCCCTGGCATCTGTGTCTGCAAGGGCAAAGAATGACCTGCCAAGTTCTAGTCTCCTCATTCAAAAGAGAGCCTGACTTCCTGACATTTTTTCTCAGTTGCAGAGTTGGTCGTTTATTGGGGGAAAAAAAACACAACCCCTCAAATTTGTGAAGTTAGCACGACTTCTTCCATTTATGTATTTGATCTCCCTAGAATGTTAGATGCGAGACATAAAAATGGTGGCCAACAAGAAAGCTGTGGTTAGCTTTGTTTTGCCTGGTCATCACATCACAGGTTCTTGGCACTAGAAAAAAAAAACAACAACAAACGATTGAAGGTCATCTGATCTCAGTTTATACATATGAAAATGCAAAAGTCAAACGACTTTTAAAGAAGTAAACAGGAGGGGCGCCTGGGTGGCTCAGTCGGTTAAGCGTCCGACTTCGGCTTAGGTCATGATCTCACGGTCCGAGAGTTCGAGCCCCGCATCGGGTTCTGTGCTGATGGCTCGGAGCCTGGAGCCTGCTTCCGATTCTGTGTCTCCCTCTCTCTCTGCCCCTCCCCCGTTCATGCTCTGTCTCTCTCTGTCTCAAAAATAAATAAGCGTTAAAAAAAAAATTAAAAAAAAAAAAAAAAAGAAGGAAACAGGTGATGTAGGCCTCCAATACTTGTCTTCTAACTCCAGAGCTGGGAGGGTTTTGTCTCTTTTACACGGCACTTTTGTCTGCCTTCTGAGTTGTAGTGTAGAAACACGACGGAACGAAGAGTGCCTGCATAAATGTGGTGGGGTAAAAGACAGAAAGAAGACAGCAGGGGTATGGAATTATACTCATCTATTACGTATACTTATCTGTAACACATGTAAATGCAACCTCAAATACCCAATTTGCTCATTTGCAAAAAAAAAAAAAAAAAAAAAGGGGGAAAAGAGCCAGGCTTTCTCATAGTAACCCCTGCAGCCATCAATTATTTATTGGCTCAGCTCAGTGCCAAGGCACTGTGGTAAGAGCTGGAGATGAAACCTTGAGTACAGTTGAGTCTCCACCCTAGGGAGGTCTAAGTCTATTCCACATTCAGACTCATTCAGGAAAGACGAATCTGAAGTTGTAAAAAGACTGATTTATTGAAAAGGATAGTTGGGGCACCTAGGTGGCTCAGTCGGTTAAGGGTCTGACTCCTGGTGTTGACTCAGGTGACGATCTGGCAGTTTCGGGAGTTTGAGCCCCGCATCGGGTTCTGCACCGACAGTGTGGAGCCTGCTTGGGATTCTCTCTCTCTCCCTCTCTCTCTGCCCCTCTCTCCCTCTCTCTGTTCTCTCTCGAAACAAATAAACTTAAAAAAAAAAGAATAGTAAAAATTAAGTGCTGGAAGGGGCCTTAATAAATATGATTTAGACCAGCCTTCCTAATTCAGAGATAAGGAAATGGGGCCTAGCAATGTTCTGGCCTTCCAGAAGTTACTTTGCCTCATAGTATTTGAGCCCACACGAGAATCCAGATCTCCTGATCCCCAGCCATTATTCTTCTGCCACACCCTGCTTGCCTTTAAGTTGGTTGAAAAAATCGCCGAATAGTTGCTCTCAGAACCAGGTGGGAACCTTTAAAAAGTGTCTACGCCCGGACCCTAATAGGCAGTGTTAGTTATGGGCACAGCCATCAGTTTCATTTTACTTTTAAAACTTTACCAGAAATTCTACTGTGGGGCATAAGGGTGGTAAGACATCTCTTGATCTCCAGTGGTTCCATTCTAATTGGTGAAGGGAGATGCCCTTGACAGACTATGGCTATACCATGGCTCTAAAGAAAACGTGTCTTAATGTGTAATTGAGTTGGATCTTATTTATATGCCGATATTACGTCTCAGTATTATTAGTAGACTTAATTAGCTTTCAAGGATATGGTATATTCTGTTTTCCAAATGGATTTACTCTTTTCAGTGTAATTGGAATGTTGGAAAGTTGGATGGCTCTGGGTGAGTATACTTTTCCAATTAAACAAACAAACACCCATATCTCCAAACTATGGGGAGACCAAATCCTAAACACAATTGACAGCAAACATCTCTCAACCTGATCCACTCATCCCACCTGAACTTAGATAATTTATTCCTTGCAGATAGACCGTGAGTTCAGATTTTGGTGGTTGAGACGAGGTGTTACTTGCTTCACTGTAAGACTCCATCAACTATGTAACGCATGAGGGCGCCTGGGTGGCTCAGTTGGTTAAACATCTGACTTTGGCTCAGGTCATGATCTCAGGGTTTGTGAGTTCGAGCCCAGCGCTGGGTGAGCTGGAGTCCCCCTTTGGGCTCCATGCTGACAGTGCAGAGCCTGCGTGGGATTCTCTCTCTCTCTGCCCCTCACTCACTCGCACTCTCTCTCTCTCTCTCTCTCTCTCTCTCCCAAAAATAAATAAATAAACTTAAAAAAATGTAATGCATGAGCCCCCCTTTCCTGTCATCAACAACCTGACTCCTTCCATTCACAGTAAGATTTCTCTTTATCGCCCATATTTCAGACTGTGACCAGCTGCCTTCTGGCTCTTCATTATACTTCTATAGTTTATGTAATTTTATGATCTGTCACAAAAGAAAGCAGGGGTCAAAAAGGTCACCTACGAAGAGTCACAATGTAGAAACTAAAGCCTGTAAGACCTGTGTAAACACTGCAGGGCTGCTTTCGTTAGTTTCTAGGTTAATTGCAGTCTTAACCTCAAATCTGGTCGACTTGTTTAGACAAGCCCGCCCGTGGGCTCAGTGGTAAGCCTGTGCTATTCAGAATTTCTTAGGCTAACAGTTCTGCATGTGGTTTGCTGTCCCCAGATGGCATGGTTTGTGAAACTTAGAGCGGATTCTTACTCGGGAACCCGTCCCTGATGCCTGAAATTGAACCCTGGGTCTTCAAAAGCCTACTGTTAGAAGAAAGCACTTCGGTTAGCTTTAGCACCTTATTAATAGAAAATATTACGAAAGGAAAACAAGGGGAGTTTGTGATGATGTAAAACGACAGAATGAAATAGTGGTGAGAGATGTTCTGTCTTGTCAGTAATCTAGCGTCAGTGACTTCTGTAACGGAGTTGGGAACGCATTGGCTCGGTAGGAAAGAGATGAGTTAAACTTTGGGAGCCTGGCAGGAGGCTTGAAACGAGAAAAAGTGGGAACCATCTGACAGGTGCCATGATATGGAGTCAATGGCAGGACTAAATTCGTTTTAAAAATTACCTAAAATATATTTCTCTGGCATTTCCTTGGAGTAATCATTTGCAGTTGCACCATCGTTTATAATTTACAAATAACTCGAGCCATTATTTCACTTCTCGGGGCCATTTCTATGATGTAAGTATTCCTCTTTCATAGATAAGGTGACTGAACCTCAGGCACCTTAAGTGATTCGTCAATTGATACATCTAGATCACTGTCTCCTGAACTGGGGCCAGGGCTGTTCTCTGCAGTCTTTACACTTGGCCACTTCAGGTGGGGCAACTGTGTGCCAGTCTCACTGTGTTCCCCGTAAGGTTGGAAGGTACTGGAGACGGGGGCTATGCTGCCTCTGGAGTCTGGTTCTTGTGCAAGTGTCTCCAGCAGGGGATCTCAGTTGGGGCTGCACAGTAAACTCCCTGAGGCCCCGGCTTCATTCTGAAAAATTCTGATTTAATTTGTCTGCGGCTTGGCCTGGGCATCCATATAATTTGTACAGATCACCTGAGTGACTTTGACGTGCATCCAAGGTGTAGGACGACTGGTCTACAAGAAAGACGCTCGGCGTGCCAGGGGTGGGATCAGGTGTGTGCCAGTGTGCACGTGCGTGTGGGGATGTGGATGTGCGTGCTCATGCCCACCAGGATCATCGGTAGGACTCGTGAATAATCCAAACAAGGCCCACTTCCCCTGCGTGCATCGGAGAGATCTTTGCTTGTTAGGATGCGGCCGAGGGAGTGGAGAAGAGTGTGGGGTACGCGTTTGTGTTACAAAAAAAATTCTAGGTGGTTTGGCTAACCGTGTCCCTTCTGCATTATAAAAATACTTCTCAGGTTATAGGAGCGTAATGTACTTTCAGTGGCTAATCAACAAGCTGACTGACTTCTTTGTTCAGGCGAACCTGGCTAGTGTTCAAAGCGTGTTCGGTTGTCCATAATAAAAGCCAGGAGATGGGGCTGCAGAGAGAGCACAGGTGCCCTATGTCAGGGGCAGAATGAGCAGCAGAATGAATCCTGAGGGAAGGACTCCGTTTCAGGGACCAAAGAGAGGTGATTGCTCCTGTCAAGCCACTCTGGTTCCCTAAACCTTTCAGGAAGGTTGTCTGGTCCAATCATTCATGCAATAATACTTCTCACCTGTCCGGTCTGTGCCAAGCACCTGGCTAGACGCTGAAGAGGCAATGGTGAGCAAAGGCCACAAATCTTAACTTGTGGTTCCAGAAAGCTTGTCTTATGGAGAAAAATGCTGCGGATGGCCTTGCGTGCTTGCAGGTGGCTCAGAGCCCCTCAGCATCTGCGGAGGCAAGATCGAGGTTGAAGATGGCTGGCTGAAGTCAGAAAAGCTAGTAACTAGGTTAGCAGAACAAGGCCAGTTACAGGGGGGCCGCAGCCCGAAAGGCGAGGCAGTGGGACTGAAGGGCAGTGCCTAATTTCTGTGGTTAGCTTGGCCACTTTGCTGTTTTTTTAGCTCAGTGCCAGGGAGACTAAGGCTTAACTATGCAGAGAGTTCCCTCTACTGGGCAGATGCCATTAGTGCAGAGCAAGAGCCAGGAGCCAGGGGACCACCAAGGTGGAAAGGAAGAGGCGCCACTCAACTGTGCTTTCTTACTATTTAGCGGCAGTGTGCGCGCACAGTTGGCGCTTAATAAGTGTTCTGATACAAATTTATCGACAAAGATGTTTATTGCAGAATTATTTAGAATTTATTTAAAAATGAAAATGAAACATGTTCAGGCCGAGAAATAGGTAAGTAAATAAGGTCATCTCCAGGGTACAGCCCGTTGGATAGTCAAGGAAATTAGGCTTTTGGGGATTTTCAAACTCACCATGAAAGATTTATCATGTGATGGCAAATTTTAAAAAGGAAGCTGTTTAAAATTTGATCGAATCTGTGCAAAAGCGGGACAGAAAAGGGTATCGGGAGGAAATACTGAAAAAATGTTAACAGTGGATATGTAATTTCCTGTAGGTCTTTTTCCTCTCTATAATGAGAATAGTTTACATCTACAGTCAGAAAAATAGCCAAATTCCGTGATACAATCATTCTGCTTCCAGTTTTCAAGGTCTTTAGAATTCCCTGTTGCATATGGGATGACAACTAAATGGCTTTGTTTGGCAAATGAGAACGGGCTCAGTATTGCCATTTAGCTTTATCTTTCTTTAGCCTTCTCTTTCAGCACACCCCATATTCTGCCCACGTTACATTTCTGAATCCAGCTTGTCTTTTAAAAAAAATATTATGAAAAAAATCCCGTGTACTCAATTGTGGAAAATTTGAAAAACTCAGCAAAGCGTAAGAAAACAAAAGTGGCCATCGGGTAGCCACTCTCGGTATTTGTCAATTTTCTTTCTTTGTGCGTGTGTGTACACACACACACACACACATATAAATAAATATAAATAAAATATTAATATATTAATATTAATAGAATTAGTATATAATATATATTGTATATATTGTGTATATACACACACATATAAATAAAATATTAATATATTTATATTAATATTAATAGAATTAGTATATAATATATATTATATATACATAAATATATATTTATATAAATGAGCTTGTCTTCATGTTTATATTCCCAGATTTTTATATAAAAAATAATTGGCCACATATAGGATATACAGGGCTGTACATTTCTTCTTTCACTCAACAAGCATGTTTTCTGATGCTGTTTCAAATTTGTGGAAAAATTTTTTTGCTGATAATGCTGCATTATTACAGTCTCTTCTTTTTTTAAAATTATTTTTTTAATGTTTATTTATTTTTAAGACAGAGAGAGACAGAGCATGAACGGGGGAGGGGCAGAGAGAGAGGGAGACACAGAATCCGAAGCAGGCGTCAGGCTCCGAGCCATCAGCACAGAGCCCGACGCGGGGCTCGAACTCACGGACCGTGAGATCATGACCTGAGCTGAAGTCGGACGCTCAACCGACTGAGCCACCCAGGCTCCCCCTTTTTTTTTAATTATTTTTTTAATGTTTATTTATTTTTGAGACAGAGAGAGACAGAGCATGAACGGGGGAGGGTCAGAGAGAGAGGGGAACACAGAATCTGAAGCAGGCGTATTACAGTCTCTTCTTGACAATCTTATTGATTCATTTTGAATTTAAGTATTTATTTCTATCCCAAACTTCTCTGCTTCATCCCTTCATATCAGTCATCAACTTGACATCTGCACTCATTGGTATTCTCTAGGTAACATTCTCTAAACTGGACCCAAACTTGCTTCTCCTTCATTCTTTCCAGTTGAGTTGAGTGCCTCCATTGACTAAATTGCTCCTGATAGAAACTCAGAAGTTACACCTGACATCTTTACTGCCTGTAGTGGGTTGGGTTGTGTCCCCCCCACCCCCCGCTCCCGCCGCCCCCAGAAGATAAGTTCAAGTTCTAACCCCCGATACCTATCAATGTGACCTTCTTCAGAAATAGTATCTACGCTAACATAACCAAGTTAAGATGAGGTCATAATGGGTTCGGGTGGACCTAAATCCAACGACTCGTGTCTCTGTAAGACAAAGAAAGGCAGACTTGGACACAGAGACTCAGAGGGAGACAAAAAGGGAAGAAGGAGACAGAGAATGGAGTGACTCTTCTACACCCGGGGAATGCTGGGGCTATCAGAAGCTACGAAGAGGGAAGATCCCTTCCTAGAAACTTTGCAGGGGCCATAGACCCACTGACACATTTTGCAAGGCTAGCCTCCCGAACTGTGAAAGAAACAGCTGCTGTTGTGGTAAGCCACCAGGGTTTGGTAATTTATTATGGAAGCCCCAGGAAAAGTATGCACGTCCTTTCCTTCCATGGAACCAAATAGAGTAGGTTTTGATCTCTTCATTTTCACCATCTCCAGTCCAAACGCCCACCAGGTAGGTCTCTGTTACATGACTGCGATAGCCTCTTAATGACCCTTGGCTCAGTCCCACCCCTTAGAGCAACCCCTGTGAGCTTTTAACAAGGCACACAGTACCAGTGTCTTTCCCACACCAGGACTTTTCAAGAGCTTTCTATTCCCTCCGGGAGGATACCAAGAATCCCATAAGACCCCAAGGGATCCGTCCTTGCTCTCTCCCCAGTCACACCGACTGCCATTCTCCCTACTCTTTCATTATGCGCCAGCCACATGGACCTTCTTTCGGTTCTTTGAATGCCCTGCTCTCCTCAGACCCTCCATGCATGCTGTTCCCTTCCTCCTGCCCTTCCGGGTTAACTCCTAACTCCTGCCGATCGATTGTACATTTCTCAGAGAGACCTCTCTGTCTCCCCTCTCCTTCATATCAATTACATCCCTGTTACAGCCCTTCATGGGCATTCAGTATGTGTCTTCCACAGCCCTATCCCAATTTGCCTTCTTTTTGTGACAACTGATTTATTGCCCGTCTCCTCACTGCCCTAGTGCCCTTGCTCCCTATTTCCATTGCATATGCCACAACACAGTTCCTGACACGGAGTAGATGCTTTGTAATTGCATACTGACCGAGATAACGTTCCTTCTGGCTGTGTCTCACGTCTGCCGAGAGGACTCACTAACACACAGCACTAAGCTCCCCTGCGGGCCTCAAGGTGCAGGAGGATGCCTGTGCTTAGAAGAACTTGGCTGTGAGCAAAAGCAAAGCAGGCCAAGTATGGCCCCTCAAAGGTCAGTGGCTTAAGAATGAGGGCTTGGAATCCATTGCACTTGGATTTGAATCCCCGTGCTGCCATTTGTAAGGGCATGACCGAGGGCAAACTAACCCCCTCCTTGGAGATTGGGCGGTCCTAGCACGTCTACCTCCTCGAGTTGTGCTAAGGAGCCAATGAGGGGTCAGGTGCTCACAGCCAGTGCTCAGTAGAGCATAGCTGCTTTCATCCTCCTCACCTTTGTCATCAGTACCCTCATTACTAGGGCTGCGCTTTCGCATTTGAAGAGTCGGAAAGGTACCGGGGGAATCCCTTGTATCGAGCGAGGGTACTGCTGTGCGGGCCTGAACCATTTCCAGCTATGCCACGCCTTTGTCCCACCCACCTGCCCCAGACTGTCTCTGCAGCCAGGTTTCCCCCGCTGTTCCTACCCTCAGCTGCCTGTCTCACCCGGCCAGCTTTTGTGCTGCCGCCAGGACCCTGCGTGTGTCCTGCTTTAGCCTGCTCACCTGAGGGTGGGGACCCCCGGTGAAACACTGGTGATGGGACGGGGTGGGCTTATGGGGAGAGGTGGGGGTGGAGCTCAGATAAGGAGAAGTTAAATCCCCCCCCCCCCCCCCCCCCTTCGACTTTATAAAAATTTCCTGCAGGAGGAGGAGCCAGAGGATGGGTTCCCAGAATGACACCGTGGGCTTAATTCCCGCAGAAATAAACTAGAGGGGAGGCAAAATGAATAAAAGCCAGCTCCCGGGCAGGAGTCTGCCCATCACATCCTTCCTTTTCACATTTCATGTTCCTATTGAAAGTTTCCATTCCAAAGACTCATAAAACAACAGTCCCCGCCGGTAATGATTTCCTGCAGGCCCCCTGGAAAGCATTAGAAAAATGTTTCCCTTTAATAGGCTATTCGGGGAAGGCAAAATCAATAATTTCTAGGCAGACATTTTGCAGATGAGAATTTATATTGTCTGAATACTCCTGGTTACTGCCCCATCTCTTCCAAAAAATAGCCACACGGTAATGTTGCATTCTGTAAAGACAGATACCGGTTTGCATTTCTCAATGTGCCTGCAATGAAAGCAAGGCTCCTAGTAATAGCTATCTGGCAAAGACTTTTAATATGGTCTCAGTTGCGTCTAGCTGCCTTTCCTTCTTGCAAGTAAATTCCATCATGTGATTTACAAATGGAATATCTAATAGAATTACTCCTTTTTAAGACCCTGCCAAATTAAACCAGGACCAAATGTGGATGGCTGTACTGCTAATTGAGGCTTGACTAATGCGTCCGCAAAAAAAAAAAAAAAAAAAAAAACAAAAAAACCCCCCGCTATATTTCAAGGATCTGGGGATTGATATGTAATCAGCAAATCAGTTTTCTAAGAATGCTGTTCTTCCATCAAGTTGTGAGTTGCTTTGAATAATTAAATTCATTAGTAGTCGGCCATTGTTCCACGACCTTCTGATGGGGGTGTGGGGGGGGGTGAAGGGGGGGTTCTTTTCTTGATCTCTGAATGTATTACTCTAATGGGGCTCCATCTGTTCTTTGTCCGGACAAATGGACTCAGCTCAGAGAATGAAAACCAGAGACAATTGTAAAACAAAGGTGTCTTTCCTTTTTTAACCCTCTCTCCATTTTTCCCTTAATCCTGACCACACCTTGCATCATTAGCCTTTTGTTTCCCCCAGTAGTTTTGAGAAGATCTTGTGTCTTAACGAATGGAAATGTTTTCTGTAAGGTGGAGAATGGGCATTCTGTTGGGGCGATGTGGGGAAGTAAAAAACACCACTGCACCAAAAGTGACGGGGTCTGACATTTAGTCCTTCCTTTGTTGCTAATCTGGGCGTGATATTGGGCAAGTCACTTAGCCTTCCTAGGCCCTTTGTATTTGTTATCTATTGCTGGGTGACATATGGTCTCAAATTAAGCAGCTTACAACAACAAACATTTATTATCTCACCTAATTTCTGAGGGTGTAGAATCTAGAAGCAGCTTTGCTGTCTGGTTCTGGCTCAGAGTCTCTAATTGCCTTTCCCATTGGTCTGCTGGCCATTCATGTCACTGGCCATTATTTTTAATGATGGCATGGAAAGCTGCTGGAAGGTGAATACATCTTTGGGAGAGGTATTTCGAAGAGGAAGAGGTAACACAATGTATCATTAGCTACCTGCACTCCCTTCCAGACCAGGGAACATGTTTTGACTCCTTCATATGTTTGGCAAAGTAAATGGAACGCACCTGGAATTTGGTGATACACATCCTGACTCCTTCAGTCACCTTGAGAGCTTGACTAAGTTACCCACTGTCTTGGAGCCTCAGTCCCTTATGCATTAAATGGGAGAAGCATCACTTAGTCCACAGAGTTGCTGTGAGAATCGAATGAGAGAATTCCTCTTAGGCCTTTAGTACTCTGCTTTCTCTAGCAGGTGCTCGGTCTTTCTGAGCCTTCCTCCCCCCCCCCCCCCCCCTTTGAAAATAGAGTCTGGAGAAAATTGACTGATAATTGGAAAATCAAAGAGGCATGCCAGAAGAAGAGATGCGATCAGTGACGGTACTAAATGTGCCATTTATGTGATTTTGTTCATTACGGCATCATCAAAGCTTCACATATCAGAGCTGAAAGGCAACCGACCTAGTCCATTTTAGAAATGTTAGACCAGCACCCCAAATGACCTGTCACGGTGGGTCAGGGCGCTCTTCATTTGCTGGGAGGACACAGAGCAGATAGTTTGGGTTTTGCCGTTAGCAAGGGCTCTTTCCCCACGAGCCTATGACATCTCACGCGCTTGGCACCTGCAGTCAGATTTTCTTAGTACTGACAGCATGTGTCGTTGGAATGAACGTTGGATTTGGCGTCAGAAGATCTAGGTCAGGGGCACCTTGCGTGGCTCAGTTGGTCAAGCGTCCGACTTCAGCTCGGGTCATGATCTCACGGTTTGTGAGTTCGAGCCCCCGCGTCGGGCTCTGGGCTGACAGCTCAGAGCCCGGAGCCTGCTTCAGATTCTGTGTCTCCTTCTCTCTCTGCCCCTCCCCTGCTCATGCTCTGTCTCTCAAAAATAAATAAACATTAAAAAAGAAATTAAAAAAAAAAAGATCTAGGTCAGTATTCTTGCCCCTGTCATATAGTTGATGTTTGTCTTTGGATGAGTCACTGTACCTGTCTGAACAGACTTCTGTCATCTGTACAATAGATGTCCTAAGAATATTACCTAAATACTTAGGTTGACAAGGTATTGTGAGGATCAAGAGACATAAATAAAGAATGAGGAAAGTTTTTTTTTTTTAATTTTTTAATGTTTATTCATTTTTTGAGAGACAGAGCACAAGCAGGGGAGGGGCAGAGACAGAGGGAGACACAGAATCCGAAGCAGGCTCCAGGCTCTGAGCTGTCAGCACAGAGCCGGATATGGGGCTCGAATTCACGAACCGTGAGATCATGACCTGAGCCAAAGTTGGACGCTTAACCGACTGAGCCACCCAGGCGCCCCAAGAATGAGGGAAGTTTATAGACTGATGTCATGCCATTGCTATTATTCCTATAACCTACGATCCCCCAGGAGAAGGCATCAGCTTTTATCACATAAGTGTAGGATGGTGAGATGCTGGGCATTTCATAGCCTACCAGGCATGATCTAGAACGGGTGGTGTTCTTGGCACCGTTTTTGAGTTGACCTTGCTGATCTAATCATACCATGTTAAATAGCCCCTTGCTCAATTAGAAGAGCAATATTGATACTCAGGACAATGCTCATCGGCACTGAGAACTTGACATACATTGTTTCATGACCAAGAGTGCCATGTGAACAATTCCAGGTCCATGCAAATGGAGTCCTCTGGAGTTATGCAGTGCGCAACCTGCTTGGCTGCCCATGGAAGCCCCAATCACAAAAACCCTATGAGGTCTATTTGCGCAGGTTTTTGGAATAACCTCGGTTATGCTAATTTGTGGATAAAAAATATGGTATTTGGAGAAATTAAGTACCATTTTCAAGGTAATAAAGCTAACAAACAAGCAGTTCTGGTCTATGATTTTCTCACTATGCTGAATGTTATTTCATGAGTTTCATGGAATTGGCAATGTCCTCCAGCAAAGGACCACCAGAAGCCGACCTATAGTGGAACAAGTTGGGATGTTTGCTATTTTGTGATTTGGAAAATATTCATGTATTGTGGGGGATAAGCTTAGGAATCCCCTGGGCTTACACCAATGGGTTAACAAGGCATAAAGAAATACAAAGTCATAAAATGCTCACACTCGAGTTTGGGTAAACCAGATGGGCACTCCAAGAATAGGGGGGTGCAAAGACACCCCGAGAATAGGGAGGAACAAAGGTTCCAGAAATAGGGAGGTGCAAAGGCACCCCAAAATAGAGGGGGTGCAGAGCCTCCAGAATAGAGAGGGAGAGGCACAGGCCTAAAATAGAAACGGTTCAAAGGTGCCCAATACCTAGGTATATGAAATAAACAAGATTAGATGTTCAGGGTGAAAGCACCCCAAATTTAGTACTATAGCAGAAAAGCTGCTTTCACAGGAGAATAGGGCCCGGTTAGGTAAATTGGTAAATTGGACTATGGACCACTGTGCTGCAAGCAAAGCAGCCCAGAATGGAGATGGTTAACAAAAGAAGAGGTGCCTTATTAACCCTGAGGTCATTCCCCCCATCGGTCTCATCCCCTAGGCTAGCTGAGATAAACAGGCACGGCGCCTCCTGTCTGCTGTTAACAACCATCTACCCATCTGCCTGGAGCTCGGATTTTTACATTGACCCAAACCTCAAACCCTGTATATCTTCAAAGCCCCCCTTTTCCCTCACGTCCCCAAGTTAATAGTCCCAGTTTCTTTGCCTCTTTGTACACGCCCATCACGTCTGCAAGCCCTCTGAACCGAATAAACATGGGGCGAGGACTCTTATTAGGGGTCTTGTCTTCTTCCCGGACATTAGCCATCTCTCGCCTTAATCCTGCGTCCGCTCTTTGGCTGGCCAAAAGAGAACTTTAGACTTAACGATCTACGGCAAGGTATTGTCCGTATTCAGACATCACCATGGAGTGGTATTGTTTGTGTCTTCATCTATCACAGTCACTGAACGGCCTGTCTGATGTTGACATTCCGAGAAGTCGTTTATACGCAACAGGGGAACACCGCGGCCTACCTTATGAATGCCCGGCCAGCTCCCAGTGCTGTTTCCTTCCTCGAGGGAAAAGGTCTGGAAGGTCCTGGGGTATATACTGTTTGATACGTGATAAGCCTTCGCTGTGTGGCTCAAAATCGCAGGCCGGCGTTTCGCGATGGAAGAAGTAGAAGAGAATAGAGTGTGCAGAGGCCATGTAGAGGCATCGCATGTCACCTTACCAAGAGAATGCCTGCTGGTTGGAGGTATTTTTAGCACAGTTTTGTGTAGTTTATTATAACTAATGCTTTTTAATGGTCTGGCCCATATGGCAGTTCCTGTGATAAGGTGCTACGTAATTTCTCTTGAATCATTCAAGTCAACCTTGATGAAAAAAGGCAGCACAATGTGGTGGGAAAAGCATGTATGTTGGTGGGGTCTTGCAGACATAGGGTTGACATCCACCTGTAACCTAAAGGGACTTTGCTGTAACCTAAAGGGACTTTGCTGGGGTCTTGCAGACATAGGGTTGACATCCACCTGTAACCTAAAGGGACTTTGCTGGATTCCTTCCTCTGCTGCTGTAACCTAAAGGGACTTTGCTGGAAATGTGTGGGAGCACTGCAGTGCACTTAGCTTTAGAAGGTCGAGAATCAATGACACATCCATACAGACAGGTTGATAAAGCAAGCACTTTTGAGCAGAGAAGCACATTCTAGTGACATACAAAAGTGGCCACAGTGGGGGGCACATGGATGGCTCAGGCAGTTAAGCATCCTACTCTTGATTTCGGCTCAGGCCATGATCTCATGGTTTGTGGGTTCGAACCCTGAGTTGGGCTCCGTGCTCAGCACTTAGCCTGCCTGGGCTGGGATTCTCTCTCTCCCTCTCTCTCTCTCTGCCCCTCACCTTGCTCGTGCGTGCGCGCGCTCTCTGTCTCAAAAATAAATAAATAAACTTTAAAACTAAGTGGCCCCAGTGGTTTCCAAAGTTTGGTTATCATGAAAGCTAAAATATATCTGAAAGAAAGGTGAACCCTCTGAGCAAGGGTCTGTCCTATTATGTTGGGGGTTGTGGATGAGACAGAGAGAAATTTTTACAGATGGAGTGGGCAGTAAACTGTGGGCGTAATTTATCTGTGGTTTCAAGACAGTTTGTCTTAGGGAAATGGAGGCAGGCCAGTATCAGTCATGAAATAAATTAAGTGAACTAGGTGAACTCTTGAAATGTGGCAGTCAGACAGGAGTAAGTTTAGGTAGGACTTCACTCTCAAATATTTATCTAGTCTGCTGCTGTGGACACTAAACCCCTAGTCTAATTGTCAGGATTCATCTTGCTGTAAAATATAATTATAGTGATATTTGAAGATTTCTTAAAATTCAGAACTTCAGAAAGATGACAGGAGACACCATCGAAGAAGTTAACAGACAGGTGACAGGGTGGGAGAAGATATTCACAGTGTTTGAAACTGACAAGGCATTAATATCTAGAACATAAAGGAACTCCAGACAAATCAGGAAGAAAAGGACAGAACCCCCCCCCCCCCAAGACGGGCAGGTCAAAGAACACCAGGTAATTCGAAGAACAATATGAATTTGGCTCACAAGCCTGGGAGGAAAAGATCAGTCTCATGAGTACTCAGGTCACCGCCAATGGAAATGATGAAATAATACACAAGATACAAAAGCTAGGCCAAAGTGGACAAATCACACAATACAAAGAGTCGATGAGATGTAGGGAAACAAGAAAAGAAGCACTTCTGGTGGGAGTGCAAATTGAATCAGCCGTTTGGAAGGTGCTCTGGCAGGACTCACGGAAAGGCCGTAGGAATATACTGGAAGATCCGAAATACCCCTGCTCGGTGTTTGCTCCAGAAACACTCACAGGTTCACAGGAGAGCTGTATAGAGATATTAGTGGAAGTGAGCCATCTGATTGTTCATCACTAGTGGGGTGGGTGAGTGAAAAGAGGAGAATGCCTCTTGTAGGATCCTATGCCTTACTCAGAGATAGTGAAATCATCAGCTATGTGGTTACATACACAGATCTTAGAAGCAGTGCTTAGTAAAAAAAAAAGAAAAAAGAAAGAAACAAAGAAGAAATGGCAAATAGCAGAACAAGTTACAAAACATAATACCATTTCTTTTTTTTAGTATTTTTTTTTTGATGTGTATTTATTTTTGAGAGAGAGACAAACGGAGCGTAAGCAGGAGGGGGGCAGAGAGAGAGGGAGACACAGAATCTGAAACAGGGTCCAGGCTCTGAGCTGTCAGCACAGAGCCCGATGCGGGGCTTGAACTCGCGAATTGTGAGATCATGACCTGAGCCGAAATCAAGAGCCGGGCGCTCAAATGACGGAGCCACCCAGGCGCCCCAGAAGCGCTTACCTTTAAGTAATTAGTGAATACGTTTAATCATATCTGACTGAGGGTCTCACTGGACTCTGTTTCTCTTCCTTTGTTGTCTATGTTCTGTTGATTCCTCCTCTGTGTTTCCATTGCTGTTGTGTGACTTCTGCCCTGATGTTGGGATGATTGCAGAGAACACGGAATGGTCTGAACTTGCAGAGTCCGGTATTCACAGCGTGTGTATCCACTCCACTGTAAAAGGCTTACTTCTTCCCCTCTGTTGTGCAAGACTTCTTCACTCAGGAACTTACCAGATACACGAGAGAGGCATCTATGCATTGCCCAGTACCGTGGGTCTTCCTTGTCGCCAGCGAATTGCTGAAGCTCTGGGAAGGTTTAGTGCCTATTTTTCGAAGGAAGAGGACCTTCTGGATGGGGTCTGAACGCAGAGCTCTCCATTTGTGTAGACTTGCTTTGACTCTCTTCTGTTCTCTGTGACTCTTCTCAACCGCTGTTGTTGGCTCTCGCATCGTGAGGTTACACTGTTTAACTTGATCTGTTCATTATCCCTTAAATTAGTCCTGCATATTTTACCTCGGGGGAAGTGCAAGGCATTCCTGTCTGCTAGGTCTCAGCTACCTGCAGAAAATGAGATTAGTGGGCTTCTTTGGATTGGAGTTTTAGTTTGCCCGATCTGCCTTTTACCATAGGTCTCAGAATGGTGGGCAGGTAGTTTAGAGGGTGTAATCTTAGGTGAATTACTCGCTCGGGGTGCAGGTTACCTGTCAATAAAGTTGGAAAGTGCATAGCACATGAAAGAATAGGAAATGCTCTATTAACGAGCATCAGAGCTAATAGATGCATCACACTCGTTACATTGTAGACCCTTGACAAACGACAGCCAGTGTGGTATTGGCCAAAACCATGCATGGCTTTCCGTAATACAACTAACTCAGCTCCATCAGCAGACTGATGCATTTCTTGACAAAGTACAGAAAACACAATACCTGAGTCACTCTTTCTCGCCCAGTCCGCCGATGGCTTTCGTTCCGTGAGTCTTTCTCCGCTTCCAGGGAAAAGCCTATCATTACCGTGGGAGGTGGTGATTTGTTCCCGCCTCAAGAAGCAGCACCGCATTCCCCCCCCCCCCCCCCCCCAACTTGTCAAGGACATCAAACTTTCGTAACTTTCTCTCTGGGGAGAAGATTCTAGATGCGATGGAGGAGTTCCCCTGCTATGAATTTCTATTGTTCCACTCCCGGCCTTGTAGTTCTTACTTGAAATGAGGGGGAGGTTGATACTTGCACTCTGGGCTGAGGACTCCTTTGAAGAGTTCACCCCCGTGAGGGGTGGGGCAGTCAGGATTGCAGTGATTGTGTAGCGGAATGACTATGGAAAAACAGCCGCTGGTCTCTGAGTGGAGGTATGGGGATATTTCAATTTCACTTATTCAGTGCTCCCTGGTAGATTAAAAAGGGCATGTGATTTGCAACATGGAAAGAATAATTCTCCATCTCTCCCCTGTTCTTGTATTCTTTTCACACCTCACTTTTTTTTTTTTTTTTGATTAAATCTGTAAGCTTTCATATGCAAGTTTTCCAGAACAACAGATGCAAGTTCATGATTCACCCTACTGGCCTGCCCAGAGCCACCTGTTTGGAGACAGGCCCCTCCCCCCAGTGTCGACCTCCCTCCGTCTCCAAGTGGACCTCACCAGCTGCCCACAGCATGTGCCTTCTGCCTGGCACAGGTCCCATGTTCATGATATAGAACGCCCCTGAAATAGGAGACAAGGACTTATTCACAGTTAGAGGCACGTCATTCCCTCGGAGACACACAATGTGGGGCTAACGGCCTGCTTCTTTCTTCAGACTGTTATTTACTCCAGTCTGCATTTCTTTAGCACATCGGGATAGGAAATCGTGGAGGGCAGAAGGGGGAACAGCCGGGAGGAAACATGGTCAGTAGTGAGTTATAGCTGTAGGAAGACCAAGGAAAGAAACAGAATGTCCGGAGAGGAGATCACCTGCAGGTGGGTAATTTACATCAACTCTGTAAGAAATTCATGGGTGATTGTTCCGAGGCAAGAATTCTTAGTTTGTAAGTTTCTCAATAAACCCATCCTCCAGCTTCCTGAGAACAGACATCCAGCTTCCCAAACTTGCTGACTGTGGAAAAATACAGAAATGTCTGCAAGCTAGTTGCCTTGCCTTTTTAATGTGCCACTTGCAGTCATTAAGTGCTGTTGGAAGAAGATTAGCATGCAATTTGGGGAGATGCTTGCATTTAACTACTAGTTTAATTAATATGGAGGGACTATAGCAGTAAAAAGATTTATTTCTTCCTCGGCTTGCTCATGTGAATTGTTGTTTCCTCTTCTCCAAGCTCCGGGAGCTGGGCTTTCAAAGGTAAGCAGGGGGTAAGGTGGGCATGGCTGTCACACGGGAGTTATTCCACTGTGCCCCTTAGAGGTCCCAGGCCATCCCTCTTTCCTGGAGATCTGCCTCTGTTTTTACCCCTTTTGGGCTTATGGGCCTGTCACTTCTCATTGGTGTGCTTCTCAACCCAATTCTGCCTCCTAGGCTTCTGGATTCACTTGCCTTATCCCTCGGCTTCTGTATCTTTCTGTTACTTACGCATTTTCCCTGGTGCTGTGACCATCAGTTCCAGCTCCCAGCCTGATGAGATGTTCAAAAGAGTTGGAGGTCCCTCCTCGATAGGATATGTTATCACATGACTGCCACTGAGAACTTGCAAATGATCTTGGCAGATGAGAACATATTCTAGAAAGATTGGCCTTGAGTCCAGTTGTATACGGGTAACGGTCTCCCCTGTGTTGACTGTGTTCCCGTTTCGTCCCTCCCAGCCTTTGGCTTCCCCACTGTGGTTCCCCACTACACTTCTGGAATTTTCTGATTTATCTTTCTTTTTTGTAAAATAAACTTTATTTTTTTAGAGCAGTTTTGGGTCCACAGCAAAACTGAGCAGGGGGTATGGGGAATTACCATAGATTCCCTGCCCCTACGCATGCGTTGTCCCCCGCCACTATCAACATATCCCACCAGCTACACATCTGCTAAAACTGACGAACCCGCGCTGACACATCATAATCACCCAAAGACGTAGTTTATATTAGGGTTCATTCTTGGTGTTGTACATTGTATGAGCTTGAATAGATGTAAAATGGCATGTATCCATCATTGTAGTTTCATATCGAATATTTCTGCTGCCTTAACAATCCTCCGTGCTCCATCTACTCATTCCTTCCTTCCCCCAACCCCTGGCAGCCACTGATCTTTTTACTGTCTCCATAGTTTTGCCTTTTCCAGAATATCATATAGCTGGAATCATACAGTGCTTTCCGGATGGGCTTCTTTCACTTAGTAATATGCATTGAAGCTTCTTCCATGTCTTTTCGTGGCTTGCTAGCCCATTACTTCTTAGCGATGAATGATATTCCATTGCCTGGATGTGCCAGTTCTTTATCCGTTCACTTACTGAAGGACATCTTGGTGGCTTCCAAGTTTTGGCAGTCACGAATCAAGCTGCCATAAGCATCCGTGTGCAGGTTTTTATGTGGAAATAAGCTGTCAGCTCCTTTGGGTAAATACCAAACGGTGCGACTGTCGGATCAAATGGTAAGAATATGTTTAGTTTTGTATGAAACTGCCAAACTGCCTTCCAAAGTGACTGTGCCATTTTGCATTCCCACCAGCAGTGAATGAGCGTTCCCGTGGCTCCACATGCTTGTCAGCATTTGATGTTGTCAGTGTTTTGGAGTTGAGCCATTCTAATAGGTGTGCCTCTTAAAATGGTATCTCATTTTAATTTGCATTTCCCTGATGATGTACGATATGGGACATCTTTTCACATGCTTACTTGACATCTGTATATGAAATCATCTTTTTCTGTCATGCTTTCTATTTGTTCCGGATTCTACTAGGGAATTGAAAGTCCAAATCTTACCCATTCCTTGAAGCTAAGCTCGGGTTTCAATAGTTCATTGGAAACCTTTTTGACCATCGTAGAGCTCAGTGATTTCATCTTTCTCTGTAAAGTCCTTAGCTTGTGTAATTGATTTGATCTGTGATCTTATTTGACATATATATATATACACACACACACACACACACACACACACACGTGATATACATGTGATCTAATTTAACATATATATGTATGTTATACACACACATGCACATACTCAGTCTATGAGTATAAGATAAATATACAAACTCAATAAAATAAGGAACTATAATCTATATATCCCAAGTCCCTAATCTGTGCCAGGCACTGGGAACACAGAGGCAGATAAAATGGATGGACTTGCAATCTGGTGACTTGTTGACTGAGGAGAGATAGTCAATAAATGAGAAATGATATACTGTCATATAATTACAAATGCTATTAAAAATGACACTGAGGATATGATACAGGATGACAGAGGGACTACTTTAGAATGGGATTTCTCAGAAGAGGTGACATTTGAGCTGAGATCTGAAAGACCAAAAGGAGCCATCAAAGACCTAGGGGCAGAAGAAGCAAGTACAAGGGTCCTGCAGTTGGAAGGAACCTGTTGTGCCCAAGGACAGGAAAGAATCCTGGTGTGGTCATGGCTGGAGCTGAGCAAGGGAAGGTATAGTGATATGAGGGGAGGTTAGATGTGGGGCAGGGACCAGATTATGCAGCACCTTGCACACCAAGGTAGGAGCCTTAAGAGGGCTTTGAGGCAGAGTATTAACTGATCCAATGTGTACTTTTGGAAGACCAGTCTGTTTTCTGTGTGAAGATCAGAAGATACAGGTATGAGAGTAGAAGCCAGAGTGCCAGCTGGGAAGCTGTTGTAGTACGTGGTCAAGGTGTAGGATGTTGGTGGCTTGGGATAGGGTATTACCGATGCATAGAAGGGATACACTCTAGGATATATTTCAGACATAGAGGGGAGAGGATTGATGATAGAGTAGATGTAGAGAATAATGGAAGGAAGGATCAAGGATGACTGTTAGTCGTAGAGCTTGAAGGCTCGGATGCAGGGGGATGGGGAGAATGGGAGTTTTACTTGGCCCCTGAGGTGGGCTTCTGCCATGTTTTAGCTACTTAGCACCGCTGAACATCCTTCCTATGTTTGAGGATTCCCTCTATTTATATATCCATGTTTCTCTAAGATAGAAGTCAGAAACTTGCTTTACCAATAGCCCTTATGCCTGGGCCGAAGCTTGTGACCCTGGCTTAGCCAGACACACATGTCAAACTCCAAATTGGCATCTATTCTGGCCATGGAGTCGGCAACCTTATCCAGTTTCTAGAGGCAGCAGTAGCAGGGGTGTGAGGCATAATGTCTGAGCCCAGGGTCAATGGCATGGGCTCGGGTGTCTGTGCCCAGCAATGGTCACAGCAGCATCTCTCTTCAGCAGTGCCACGGTGTGATCTGGGAGTTGTCCCTCAAGGGCTGTGAGCCCTCCGAAGTGGCTCTGTTGTTCTCTCAGAAATTTTCCTCTCGATTCTGGTTCTCTTGCTCTCCTTAATACGCTTTCAAACACTGCAGGTACCTAAATTGTCAGCATAAGGTTTTGCTTATTTTCAAGAAGGACCTTGAATGGCGCTGTCATGTTGTATTAACGGTTTCGTACACAATAAGGTAGGATATGGGCTTAGGGGCAGTCACACCTGGGAGTGGGTTACAGTGCTATGATTTACAAATAGCATGACTTGGTGCAACTTCTTTTGTCTGAGGCTGGGCGTTTACATTTGAAAGCGAGAATAATACCGGCTTCAAAAATTGGAGGTAAGAATGAAATTGTTATGCGTTGAATCATGCCCCCAAAAGATGTGTTGGTATCCTAATTTCAGGTACCTGTGGATGCGACCTTATTTGCAAATGGGGTCTTTATGGATTTAATCAAGTTAAGATGAGGTCATCTGGGGGGGGCTAATATAATTATGATTGGTGTCCTTATAAAGAGAGGGATATTCGGACACAGACATAGACAGAATACCGTGTAGAGACATAGAGTCACTTGGACACGGAGAGAAAATGGCCACGAAGAGATAGAGGCAGAGATTGTCATGATGTTGCCTCAAGCCAAGTAATGCCTGATGGGCCCAGAAGGTGGAAGGAGCAAGGACAGATAGTTCCGGAAGGTGCATGGCCTTGCCAGCCCCCTGACTTTGGATTTCTTGCCTCCAAGATTGTGAGGGACTAAATTTGTGTTGCTTTAAGTCACCCAGTTTGCAATATTTCGTTCGGGAAGCCTGAGGAAACCAATACAGATTTCCATATCAGGAAGTATAGGGCTGCTGTAACCAATGCTTAAAAACGTGGAAGTAGCTTTGGAATTGGGTAATGAGCATACGCTAGAAGAATTTTGAAGTGCTCGGTTATAAAAATCCAGGTTGCTCTGAAGAGATTGTTGGTAGAAATATGAACATTAAGGGCAATTCTGGTGTGGGCTCCGGAGAAAGAGAAAGAGAGAGAAAAAGCCGTAGGGAAAGCTTCTATGGTCTTAGATAATACATACATACATACATACATGTATATATATAATTATGGGCAGAATGTGGCTAGAAATATGAATATTAAAGCATTTCTGATGAGGTCTCAGAGGAAGTGAGGAACCCGTCATTGGACACCAGGGGAAAAGGCAATCCTTCCTGTAAATCGGCAGAGAACATGTTTGACTTATGTTCTGTTGTTGGATGGAAAGTGAACGACAAATACGGATATTTAGCTGAAGAGATTTTCAAACAAAATGTGGAAAGTGTGGCTTGGTTTGTCCTTGTTACAGATAGTGAAATTCTAGAGGAGAAAGACTGAAGAAGAAATTCTCCCTCAAGACTGTAACATAGAAATCCTGTCTGACTTCCCAGCCTAACAGGCTGCCCTACTGACTTTGAACTTGTCAGTCACTATGATGACGTAAGCCAATTTCTTAAAATAAATCTCTTTATTATATATATATGTGTATTATGCATGTATATGTATAATAGGCTTCTCATATATATATGTATACGTATATGTATATACGTATATATGTATATATGTATATGTATATATGTATATGTATGTATATACATATGTATGATATATGTATATCATATGTATATCATATGTATATAAAGAATACATATATAGACATACACATACATATCCTTTACATATATATCTTATATATACATATATATATCCTACACACACATATATGTATCTTATACACACATATATGTCCCACCCACACACATACTCATATATCCTGTACACACATACATATATATATTCTATATATCTTTTGGGTTCTGTTGTCTGGAGAAAGCTGATTGATAAAACATTAAATGAGACAATGCATGCAAAACAGCATGGTTCCTGCACTTACCAAGAGGTCCACAAATGATAGTTGGACTTTGTAAGTTATTCAAAAACAAGAAATGAGAATTGGGCTCCAACTTTCCAGAAAGGCTATGGACTAATTGAACAGCAACCTGCACTCTCAGAAGCCAAACAAAAGAAACCAAACGGAACAAAGGAAAAACATGAAAAAAATAACTGTGCAATGTCCATTAACCATTCTTGTCAGGGTTATACAAAGTTTTCTTCCTGCAGGTCAACGGTGGAATGAAAGATAAATCTGAAGCGGGACGAGAAGCTTAGCAGCTCTTATATATTTCATTTGGGGAGGCTAAGTTATTATTTTCTGTTTCTGAGAGACTATCAAAGCCTTTAGGATAGAAAAGACCACTTAGATTAGGTTTCTGTTTTTTTTTTTTCCTGTAAATAGTTTTATTTCTTAGTACTGTATTAAGCCTTCCTTAAGTAATTTTTACCCTAAAATATTAATAACATCTAGGTAGTAAGAGACATTCCCAGGGATATCTGACATCACCACCATGTTTGTTATTCTCAGAAGGTGTAGCCTTCTGTGCTCTACTGTGCACAGTAACGCAAGTAACAGAAATGAGAACTACAAAATTTTCAGAGCAAGAGCTAAACGTATGATTTGCAGATGATACAATTTCCCTTCTAGGTCTAATGCAATACCAGTAAAACACCAGAGTAAGTTTATAAAGAGTTAACCAAAAAATCTAACAGACTAAACACGAGAACATGGTAGTAATGGGTGGGAGGGTGTGTCTTATTAGCTATTAAAATGTAGCATAAAACCATAATACATTAAAATAACATGATACTGGTGTAAGGCTAAGCAGATACGGCTTGAGCAAAATGGAATCAGGAAATAGATCCTAGTGCATGTCACGTTAAGTATATCATAAAGGTAGAATTACGAATCAGTGAAGAAAAGAGAGTTTCGGTTATTCCAAAGAACATTTCCGAGTCACTTCCTTCTGTCTGACACTGTGCGAAGTTTAGGAGATACAGAGATGAATAGGATAAATCCCAAGATGTCAAGATGCTTATCGTCTCTAGGAAAGCCAGATAGGATAAACTATAAAAATTTGAATCATCCTGTTGGTATAATGGAGCCATCACAAGGAACAAGAAGAAAGATTCTTAACTCGGCCTTGAGGGTTAAGGACGATTTTTGTTGTGGGAGTGGTATCTAAGCTGGGGCCCGAAGGTAGGGTAACCTAGGGTAACTAAGTGAAGGGATTGTGAAGGGCGTTGTGGAAGGAGCCAGTAACAGGTGCAGAGGCCTAGGGCCCAGGAAGGGCATAGCAGCAGGAAGGGGGAGCCGGAAGGAGTTCAATCTGGCCCAAATTGGTATTAGAGAGAAAGGTGAAAGAGTGTGGGAAGACAGGCTTGGAGACTAAGGAAGGGCTAAAGTCAGGTCTTTTGCTTGCGAGAAGATTTTAAGGATGGTCCGGAGCACTGCGAAATGGGAGGGTAACCTCTAGAATTCTGACTTGGGTCACTGAGTGGATGCTGATGGGGAGGAGTATGTTTGGAGAGGTAGAAGGAGGTGATGAATTGACTTGAATACATGTTCAGTGTTGAGCTGATATTTGTATATTTTATTATTCGATAAATGTTGCCAGTGAACTATTTGCAAGAATTCATTGGGTGAATACAAAAAAGAATCCCTGATGGCCCGGAAAACAAAATAAAACTGAAAGAGCTAGAAAAGAAAACACAAAACATGTACTGAAATGTGAATATTTACTGCTGCTGGGTGATAACTTATGAAATGACCTTTGTATTTTTTCTTATGTATGGGCCAAATTGTCTACAGAGCATATAGCGCTTATTTCTTTAGAAAAGAAGCTGAGTGGGGCGCCTGGGTGGCTCAGTCGGTTAAGCGGCCGACTTCAGCTCAGGTCATGATCTCGCGGTCCGTGAGTTCGAGCCCCGCGTCGGGCTCTGGGCTGACAGCTCAGAGCCTGGAGCCTGTTTCAGATTCTGTGTCTCTCTCTCTCTCTGACCCTCCCCTGTTCATGCTCTCTCTTTGTCTCAAAAATAAATAAACGTTAAAAAAAATTTAAAAAAAGAAAAGAAACTAACAAAAGGCCTTATTTGGCAGTTTCCTATTAATAACAACATACCTTAATATAGTGACATACCTTCCAAGCTGTTCTTAGCGTGTCTGCGAATACAAAAGGGGCTTAGTTTAATATTGTGAGCTGGAAGTCTGGCTTCTCAGGAGACAGATTCATTCATGCATTCCAGAAATACATATGGTGTACTGGACACTTTCTAGATACTGGTGATCCCACCTAGACCTCAAAGGTCCCTGCTGTTTTGGGATTACATGCAAGGTTGGAGGCACCTTCGAGTAGCACGACGGAAAAATAGGTTGAATTGGTGAGCCAAGATAATATACACACTCATATCTCCAAGCTGACAGGGGCCTTGGAGTCCATTGTATTTTATTTTATTTTTTTATTAACAAGTTTTTTTAAATGTTTAATTATTTTTGAAATAAATAAAGAGGGAAGAGAGAAAGAGCGAGAGCGAGAGCGAGAGCGAGAGCGAGAGAGAGAGAGAGAGAGCAGGAGTGGGGAAAGGGCAGAGACAGAAGGAGACACAGAATCCGAAGCAGGCTCCAGGCCCCGAGCTGTCAGCACGGAGCCCGACGCGGGGTTGGGAACTCATGGGGTTCGAACCACGAGACCATGAGCCAAAGTAAGCCACTTAACCAACTGAGAAGGGTGAGGGCCCTTGTCCACGTTGCTGACTTCTTGCTGGGTCCTCACATGGCAGAATGGGCTAGGTTGTTCTGTAGGGTGGCTTTTATAAGGACACGATTCTCAATCATGAGGGCTCTATCCTCATGACCTAATCACCTCCCCAAGGCCCCACCTTCTTTTACCATTACCTTGGGCGTTAGGTTTTCAACTTATGGATTTGGGAGGGACACAAACATTCAGAGCACAGCAATCAGCATTTGCTAAGAGGGCCAAAAATTTTTACCAAGTTTGTATGTCATGGGGAGATCGAGAGTCCTGGCTTTGCAGGAAAAGGTGCTGAAAGGATACGTCCTTCCTGCTAGAAGATGCTACTCATTTCCACTCACGCAAATCAAAAGCATTCTCAAACTTCTGCTATGTACAAGGCCCTGTACCGGGAATACAGCTGTAATTAAGACGCTGTTCCTGCCCTTTTGGAGTTTACATTCTGTTGAAAGAGAGATAAGAAGGGGCGCCTGGGTGCCTCAGTCAGTTAAGCGTCCGACTCCCGATTTCCACTCAAGTCATGATCCCAGGGTCGCGGAACTGAGCCCCAGGCTGGGCTCCGTGCTGAATGTGGAGCCTGCTTGAGATTCTCTCTCTCTTTCTCTCTCTCCCTCTGCCCCTCTCCCTCCCTTTGTCTCTCTCTCTAAATAAATAAATAAGTAAATAAATAAAGAATAAAAAGAAAGATTAAAAAAACCCGTAATTGCTGCAGGTTCTTGTTTGCCATGGTAGTTCTGTCCCATGAAGTTGCTGGGAACACTGAATTAATGAAAACTGAATCGTGCTTCTAGGGGAAGTATAGGCTTAGATTCCTGCAAGCCTCTGGTCACAACATTCCAAAAAAAAAAATGTTTATTTATTTTTGAGAGAGGGACGGCGAGCAGGGGAGGGGCAGAGAGAGGGGGGATACAGAAAATCTAAAGGAGGCTCCATGCTGTCGGGGCAGAGCCCGACACAGGGCTCAAACTCGTGCACCGTGAGATTATGACTTGAGCGGAAGTCAGAAGCTTCACCAACTGAGCCACCCAGGTGCCCCACAACATTTTTGTCGTAAGTCAATACTCGACCTTATTTCATGCGTGTTTCCGTTTGGAGGTACCTTGTTTAATCTACAGTGTTGACTCATCCATACTGAACTCATGGCCAACAATGCCAGAGCTCAGGACTACATGGAACTTACCAGTCACATGGGTTTTCTCTGTAAGGACGTCACAGCCTTTCTGCATGTAGGAACGTTAACATTAGCATTCGACAGTGCTTCGGTGCTGCACAGGGGCCCCTACAACACAGTGAAATCACCAGCACCAAAAAAGTACAAAAATGTGAAAAAAACCGTCAGGAAGTAGACACAAAAAGGACACATTTACAGTACGAGAGCTGAAACAAGAAGGCGGAGCGTCATCTCGTTTGACCCTGGGTGGAAAAAATACGTGTAGGGTGACTCAGATCTTTCTCCACTCTGTGCATGTCCAGGAATGACTGCGATAGCTCTGTGAGTATTGATTTTCAGATACAGCATTGTTACACAGACAATCTGGGGGATCAGAGAAGCTCCCCTGAGAAGACGACATGAAAGCTGTGTCCTGAGGATGGGTGTTGGCTGGGCCGAGTGGGGAAGAGGGTAGACCATTTCAGGAAGGGAAAAAAGCATATGCAAAGTTCCTGAGGTGGGAAGGAGCATTACCTATTTCTAGGACCCTAATGATGTCCTATGTAGGCAGTTCTGGGACTGGTGGGATATGGGGACCAGATCATGGAGCGAAGAGGGATTTGGGGAGGCCAGTTAGAAGCCTATGGGGAGGGGAGACAGGGTGAGGATGAGGGTAAGGGCAAAAGGAGGGCAAAAGCAGGCTTAGGATCCCCAGTGGGTTTCTGGGGTGTGCCAATGAATGAAGGGCGTCCTTCTTCCAGGCAGTCAACAGATAGCTACCAGCGGTCAGTGACTTCAAGGTCTGCTCAACATGTGAGATCTGCCTTATCGGAGGTCATGCACCTCCGGGGGCAGTCCCCATCAGGTGAATAAGTGAGGTGGGGTACTCCGACGAGCAGTGCTTGTTCCAGAGCCCCCTGCTCAGGTGACCCAGGGGACCCTAAAGGCATTTGACTTCTTCCTCAGAGCAGTCTTTCCTCATTCCCTGCAAACGAGTTGACCTCTCAAGAACATCTCACACCCCCACCTCTATCTCTGTGGATGCTTCTAGAGACTCCACCCGGCTGCAGATAGCCCAGTGGAGACGGCAAGTGCGTGATCTAGAGATGCACATTCACACGTGGTCACTGCACGGGACCTGTGAATGGCTGACTTTGTGGAGACAAGAGAATGCAGAAGAGCGGGAGCCCAGGACTGAGTCTTGACAAACTTTGACTTTTAAGTGTGAGTCAGGGAAGGATACACTAAAAGACGGTTCAGAAAGGCAGGAGGATACCCCAGAGTGGGACTGACCACAGAGGACAAGAGAACAAAGAGCTTGACTCCATAAAATGCTACTGAGAGGCTAGGTGAGTCGAGGTCCAAAAAATATTTGTTAGGAAGCATCGGCCACCTGAGCTCAGTAGTTTGGCTGGCTGATGAGGGCGGAAGCTGGGTTTCAGTGAGCTATGAAAGATGAGGAAATAGACAGTGCTTGCAGACAATTCTTTTCAGAAATGTGGTGGAAGAAAGGAAAGACGGGGTAGAGCTGCAATCAAAAGGGGGAAATCAAGATGAAGATCTTCTCAAATAGGATCGGGCATATTTGAATGAGTTGAGAGGACCAAGCGGACATGATGTTAGAAGACATAGAAGAGAGTAGAGATAATTGATAGGATGCGATTCTTGAGGGAATGGGCTGCAGAACAGAGAGGATTGGATCTCAACCAGGAAGAAGAAAGCCGCTTTTAATAAGAATTGAGAAAGAGGAGGTGGGGGGGGGGGGGAGATGTAGACGGGTCGTGCATTTGAAAGCAGGTGGTGGGGCGCTGAGAGCTCCTCTCTGATGGCTTCCCGTTTCTGTGCGAGGTTGGAGGTGAGGCTGTCTGCTGGGGCTGAGGGGGCTCTTGGAGGCGGTGGTTTCGTGAGAGATAATCCAGAAGCCTTAATACAATCACCATGGAGAGTGAGAAAATGAGAGGACGAAAGAAATGTGGCAGTAGAATTGTAGACGAGTGTGAAAAGCCCAGTTGAAATTCTGGAGGTAGACACCCAGTGAGGTGTCATTTGCGCATTTTGTAATTTAGGAGCACAGAGTTAAAAAGGTCACCCATGTTCCCCCTGATTTATTTTCGAGGAATGCAGAAAGCTGAGGTAAAAGTGCTCTGTCACGAAAGAAGTCGATGTTCCTAGACATGTAGAAATCTTTCACCCTTTTCCCCCGTGATACTCCCACTTCCTGGTTTTCAGCTATTTCTTTGATACATTCTTACAATAGATATGTAATCGTATTTGCTGAGTAAGTTATAGGATACGAAAGATGTGGACATTACCTTTTCTCATGTAATCCTCTAACATCCTTCTAAGGTAGATAGTGTTGTGCTCATTTGAGGAAACCAAGCGTTTGCATAGTTGTGGGGATGCTCATGGTCACGTGTCGAAACAGGGACACGGGCACAGTTCTTCTCCGTCCAGGGTGCGTGATCTTACCCTGGTTCACATTACTGGATCTCAGACACAGACTCGATTTAGGCTCATTTTTACGGATGTATTTAATTGGTCAGAGATAATTTAATTTCTTATTCTGTCTCGTCCTGTTTCCTTTATAGAACATGTCCCCCTGAGTTTGAGTTTGTGATCCATTATGACAAATTCTTTCTCCCCCCGACCTCCTTAGCAATAGCAGGCTTGGAGGAATAAAGGAAACAAGTGCCTTAAAATAGTTTGCGAATGATAAACCATTTTTCCATGAAGTCATTCTCGTCTGTGCTTTGCCTGAGTTATGGCTACGGTAATGTGGTAACTGGCACAATTTCAGCAGCAAGAATATCATTCAATTACAGCCGCCTGAAAGTTACTTAAAGTTTTAAATGCTTGATGCAGCGAGATCAGGCTGTGGGGAAGAGAGATCAGTCGTATGTATGCTTGTGTTTTAGGGAAGAGGAATTTCCTCGTGCCACTGAAAACTTCAAGAATAGCTGGGGTCACTGTCAAGGCCAAAGAAAGATGAATAGGATTACTTGAAATTGATGATTTGGAACAAATCATGTATTTCAGAGAGTTTTTCAGATCATTAATTTGAAGTCGATGGTTTGGAAACACAATAAAGTGGTCTTGATGGAGTAGTTCGTTTGTTCGTTTATTTAACACACATTTATTGAACAGCTATTATGTCCTAGTGATTGTGCTTGACATTGGAGGTAAAAAGGGAAATAAGGCACCATCTCCATAGTCAAGGTCAATGTCTTCTAGTGGGTTAGATACACACACTCACACACTCACACACACACACACACACACACACACACACACAATTATAACATCAGTGCAAAGATAAGATGCAAAGGCCAACAGGGACATCTGTTCTCTCATATCCCTCTACGTGTAGCATGGAAGAATATGTTGGAAATAAAAATATGTAAAACTGAAAAATAACTTAAAATTCATTCCTTCTAGGCTATGACTGGGGGGACCTTCACTCTTACTCTATTGCACAGAAATATTTATTTCAATAATGACATAGAGAGACGTCTACTGTATGATTCCACTTTTTATGACATACCCAGATTAGTTAGATTCATAGATACAGAAAGTAAAATGGTGGTTGTTAGGGGCTGGGGGTAGGGGGGGGTAATGGGAATTTGTTGTTTGATAGGTACAGAGTTTCAGGGTTTTTTTAAAAAAAAATTTTAATGTTTATTTTTGAGAGAGAGAGAGAGAGCGTGCATGAATGGGGGAGGGACAGAGAGAGAGAGAGGGAGACACAGAATCCAAAGCAGGCTCCAGGCTCTGAGCTGTCTGCACAGGGCGCGACGCGGGGCTCGAACTCCTGAACCGTGAGATCGATGACCTGAGCTGAAGTCAGACGCTTCACTGACTGAGCCACCCAGGCGCCCCTAGAGTTTCAGTTTTGCAAGATGAAAAGAGTTCTGTGAGTGGTGATGATGGTAGCAGCCAACGGTGTCATTGTACTCAATGCCACTGGAGCGTATGCTTAAAAATGGCTAAGATGGTAAATTTCAGGTTGTGTAGATTTCACCATAACTAAAACAAAACAAAGAAATTGAGAAGCTAGTAAATGAGATCGCTACGTTCCTACCATTGAATGGAAACACGTACAGATGTTTTGTTAGATCCTTTTAAACTTCTCGCTATTAAAAGATATAAAACATTGAGATACATCTAGTGTGTCCCTCCTCTCTGCCTCAGACCTTCCTTTTCTTCGACTGCTTTAGGTATACGTACTTTCCAAAAGTTTGGGTGTTTCGTGCTTACTAAACTACTCTTGGTAGGTTCTCCTTCCAAAGACCACCGGGAGCACATTTACAGTTGAAGGCACACCGTGAGAAAGGTAGGTTAGAGTAGGGATAGAAAGGACTCAGTATAGGATTTAGGTCTTTGTTAGGTGATTCTGGGAAAGATTTAGAGGAGCAGCCTTTGCTCTGGGTTGGATGCTGTCAGGGAGTGGGGGTAATTCCATCTTAGTAAATCTCATCTAGAAGGAGGGAAGCCTTGGAGCAACGTTAGAGTTGTAATTGGTTGAGGAGCCGCAGCCTCTTATATTCGCCAAGATAGGGGAATATTTGGTCATTGGTTAAGGATAACGTGTTCCATTTTTGTTATTCTTCAGATATGACTGTGGAGTAGTCTTACGTTGGTTTTGGTCTACCGTGGTCACAGAATGGCCTTGTCTGACGTTGGTGCTCTGTACAATTGGTGATGCTCAACAGAACATCACAACATAGCTGTGAGTGCAGGACTCTCCCGGATATCAGAAGCTGTTTTCTTTTTCGTCAGTTCACATGTGTGTGTTCCTAGGTGAAATCTGTTATTGTGTTGTGGGTCTTACGTATTTGAATGAACGATAGCCTACCGTATGTATCATTCTGCAATTAGCATTTTTTAACTCAGTTTTATAGCTTGAGATTAAGTTGATACTGGTAGATCTAGTTCGTGTCTTTTATAGATCATTTTGTATCCAACTGAAGGACAGTCGAATTGCTTTTGTATTTGCTTGTGAAAAAAATAGTACTGATACACCCAGCACACGGATCTAAGTTTCTAAATATCATTCTCCAATGAGAGCAGCCCGGTCTCAAAAAAATGAGGGGGCGGATTAAAAGACACAGAGGCCAGCTGGAAAGGGCTGTCACAACATAATCTGGGACAATTTGAGCAATAACCTAAATAATGGTAATAATGAACTATGATCTGTTGAATTAAAAAAAAAAATCTGGACATTATACTGCTGTAGATAGTACTCCGTTTTCCACTCAGTTTGTGGTTTGCCTTTTTTACTTTGCTTGTGGTATGTACAGTTATGCTTTAAGTTCTAGTTTTAATGTGTCCGTTTTTGTCAAACTTTTCCTTTATAGTTATGTCTCTGTGACATAGCTAAGAAATAATTCCTTATTCAGAGAATATAACGAAATTTTCCTCCATAGGTTCTAAAGTTTCGTTTTACCCATTTTGGCCTCTAATAAATCTGTAATTTGTTTTTGTGTATGAGGAAGGGAGGAGGGGAATCTCGTGATATCTTTTCTACAAAGACAATTGCCTGTCCCAGCCTCATATACAGCCACCACCATATTAAAAAATTCGGTTGCTGGATTCTTTACTCTGATTTATTGACCCATTTGTTTCTCTGTTGATTAATATCACCTTTTATTAAGATATCTAGTTGGTCAAGCTTCATCAATGTAATTTTTCTCCAATATTATCTTGGCTCCTTTTGGCCCATTATTCTTTCACATGTACTTAAGTTTCCTGTTAAGTTCCATGAAAAATCTTACTGGAGTTTTGATTGGAAATGCATGGAATTTATACATTTTAATTGCCATAGCATCAAGTCACTTCCCCATAATTTTGCAATATCTCTCCATTTATTTGGGTTGTATTATATTTCTTAAATCTATAATTTCCCCATAAATATTTCATACAGCCCTGTATATAAAACACTTGGAACTCACCACTCTGTCCTAACAAGTAAAAAGATGAAGAAACTGGAAAATCAATAATTCTCCTTAGATCCATAAGAGAAGTGAGGTCACAGGGAAAACCCCCAAACTGGAGAGACTGACAGGAGACTACAGAGAATCACAACTTACTTGAGTAGAAGTCTGCAGTCATCAACCACCATGGGGGTAACTGAAATGTAGTTAATGCCTTGCTGCTGGCTTGGTGTGGACAAGTCTGAAGGTCAAAAACTCCGGAAGGACCCAGTCATTGGAGAGTCCCCACACTTTTGTAAATTCTACCTCTTGAAGCTCTACCAGGTTCTCACGGTAAATATCAGAGGGAAAAAACATCCCCTCTTGCTTCCAGCACGGAGGAGGGGAAGAGGAAACATTTTGAAATATAACAGAGCATCCTGTCCTTCATAACAGAGTCTGCCTTCAGGAGAAATTGTTTAATCAGAGCCTAACCTGCAGGGGTTTCATCCAAGCCCTGCTGACCTGACAGAAGGGAAATACCCAGCCCCAACCTCCTCTAGTCCTCCTGTTCCATCTAAGAGGGGAGATACTGAGGAGTATGTGTGAAGTTCACAGTTCAGAGATAAAGGGCCACTGTTGTGTTAGATGTATCCCTAAGTGTCCATATTAATTGGGGATTGCCTCGCTGCCCCAAATGTATTTAGCCATGTGTGTCTTAGACATATTAGGGCTTGATCTCTTAAATAATAGAAGCCCTTAGGTAGGTAGTTCCTCTTGTTCTAATAACACAGAATGTTAAGGTTAAGGTCTTTGCACTTCTTTATTCTTTTTTGCATGCTACCCAAATGGTACATCAAAAGCTACAGTGTCTGATTCTATGCAGTGGGGAAGAGGAAGTAAAAGGGATTCCTAGGAGATTCTGCCTGACATTTTTTGCTCACATATAATTGGCAATCTGTAGATTCAAGGGAAGCTCGAAAACACAGTTTTTCAGATGTGTCTAATGCCACCCTGAAGGTAATCAGCGTTGTCTTACTAAGGAAGAAAAGAAAAAAAAAATCAATACAGGGGCAGGGAGCAACGAGCAGTTGCCATCCCAAGACCTTTTCATGTTTGTTAAGTATCTCTTAAAGATTGCAAATTTCAGTTGTTTATTGATATTCCTAAGACTATATTCATTTAAAAAAATTAAAGTATCATTTATATGCAGGAAAATCTGCTCCTTTTAGTGTACATTTCTGCAAGTTTTGACAAACGCGTGCAGTCATTATCTTGTTTGACGAACACATCCAACAGTAAGAAACAGAGTATTACGAGGTTTGGTTCAAGAAGCAGGCAGAAGCGTGCTCCCATGGGGCATTTTAGGTGGTGATACCATATCTGGATTTTAATCCAAGTGCATTAGTAAGTCACCGGAGACAGTGAAGCAGGGCAGGGATGTGATATAATTTATGTTGGAAAGCGCACTCTGTATTTTCTCTGGAGAATGGGTTGTGAGCTGCATGCCGGGGAGAAAAGAGTCCAATTACAAGGCGGTCGCAGGGTCCAGGCAAGTGTTTATGGCTGTTGGGACAGGGTGGTGCAATGTGGATGGAATTGAGACACATTTAGTATTACATGCTAGAATCCACAGGCTTTGCTCTGGGATTTTCATCTTCAACCATTTCTATTACTTGGATGTGATTCCCTTTGGAATCAGATGTTCAGAATAATCACTGTAATTTGTGAATTTCTTTGCATACATACACTGCTAATTTGGCAAAGCTGTTATTTTATTTTATTTTTTTCTCATTCCCCATTCATGTGCACAAGTGTGATTCACAAGCTGCATGATGTAATTACTTTTCTGGATTAGGCAAAAGAAGGAAGAAAATATTCTTTTTAATAAAAGAATTTCAAACATGCTCAGATGATCGAGTTTTTCCATTCGGGTTTAGAAGCACGTGGAAAAAACTACTGGATGGAGATCTTATCTCTGGAGTTTGGGGAAGGTACTGGCTTCCGGAATCTCTTCCATAAATCGCTTAACTCCGATGAACAATGTTCTTAATTTTGTGTGTGTGTGTGTACTAGGCTCCCTGAGAAACTTGGTATATTAAATTCCGAAAGCTGTATTATGTATTCTTCTGTTAATCCACTTTCCTCTTCAATCATTCTTGACCAACTATAGAAGTGGGTGTTTGTAACAACCAGCTTCAATAATTTAAAGTCTTTAATAGGTGAGAAGGGATTGAATCTATTTTATGGCATAAGTTCGTCAATGGAGAAATAGGTGAATAAATGCAATGAACAGACCCAAGGGCCAGTCACTGGGTTGTGGAGTTAAATAAGAACACGTGACACAGAACAGTCATGGGCTGTGCAAAGAAACTGAGAAATAATATAAGGAAAATACAAATAAAAAATGGAAAACCACGATCACATTTAGAAAAAAGGAACATAGGGGCCTCTGGGTGGCTCAATCGGCTAAGCGTCCCACTTTGGCTCAGGTCATGATCTTGTGGTTCGTGAGTTCAAGCCCCATGTCGGGCTCTGTGCTGACGGCTTGGAGATTGGAGCCTGCTTCAGATTCTGTGCTTCCCTCTCTCTGTGTCCTTTCTCCGCTCGCACTCTGTCTCTCTCTCAAAAATAAACATTAAATAAAATTAAAAAAACAAAAAAAGAAGAAAGGAACATAACTTTGAACCATGAAGGACAGCATAGCTAATGTATTTGGACTATCAATTTGGGTTTGGGCTTCCTGGAACCAACGAGAAAAGAGAGACACAATAATTTGCCCGGTTCCCATTATCAGGATAGCAGGATGCCCATGTTGGGCGTAAGAAGGGTTTACCCTAGAAGTGAAGTTTGTCTGGGTCCACAGTGTTTCCCAGTCACATGTTAGCATGAGGCCCTGTGGTGCCTTCTGGAAAAAAGACACCTAAAGGAAGTGTCATATAGTTGATCTGTCTTTAGGGACACCCACTGATGGATGGCGCCACGATGGGGCTTATTCGCGTGTGTAGTCACCCCATAGTCTTCTGGGCCAGTGATCGTGTTGGAAACCTAGAGTGCGGATAGAAGTGATGCCAGCTGCAAATGCCAGAGTTGAAAGTCAAACGCCATAGCAGTTTTCCAAACCGGTATATCCTGGAACATTTTCCCGCAGGATGTTAACGGGCATTTTGAAAAACAAATGTCCTGTGGTCCGCTGTGACGTGTTATGTTCAACGTGTTTAAATGGGATCCAGTCTGGCATTTGGGTGCGATTAACAGGGTTACATGAACAGGTGTGAGGCAGATCTCGGTGGCTCTTACTCAACCCTGCTTGGGCTTTCAACAGTCTGCATCCTTTCAAATACTTCTGGGTGTCCCCAGGAGGTTCTGGAGGACTTCCCTGTGACTTCGTTGAGCAGGGCTGTCCATTCTCTTGACTGCCATTGCCTCTGGGGTACACCGCTACCCCGTATTGTTCACACGTTCCCTGCTGGCCCACAATCTCCTGCCGGGGTCGATGGTAGCATATGAGGCCACACATTACTGTTATCCTCGTCAGACATTTCAGTGCCTTCTAGCACCTCCCTGGATACTGCTTCTGCTTTTGCTATTTCCTACTGGACAGGGGTCTTTGGCTAAGAGCTGTTATTCCTTTCACCGCTTCCTCTTGGGCACTGGCATCCTTCCGTCACCTTCTGCCACCAATGCCCTAGAAATTTTAGTGTGCCAAGTTGCTTGCTTAATAATGAAGTGGGGACAGATGTCAACCAAAATGCTAGTATGTCAGCGTGTTACAGGATTTTCATTGGGGCTATTTTAGATGAAGAGAAAAAGTAGAAAGCGAAGCCACATGCTTCAGAGCAACTCCTCAGAAAAGCTCTGTAATTTGTTGAGCACAAGGTACATTGTTTGCCTGGTTGCTGTTTTCCATTTGTCTGTTGTCCGTCCCTTATAGGAAACCCATGGAACTAGAACCCAATGCAAATTATGATTGTCTAGTATGAACCCTGATTATCACAAGCATATGATAAACGAAGAAATGCAAACCAATGGGGAAGGAATGCGTTTTTTAGAATGGGTGACTGGGAAAACGTACTCCCTGCCATAAACTCCGATTACACAAAATCTCACACCAGTATAGACAAAAAGAGAGCAATGTAAAAGGTGAAGTCGCAAAGCTATAAGAATATTTAGGTGACTACTTCATTTGTATTGGGATGGAGAAGGATGTTCTTTGCCTAAACGCCATAAAGGACGCCGGAAAGAGCAAGATCAATAGATTCAGCCACATAAAATATTAGAGGTCTTGTTAAGCCAAAATATACTACAGTGTCTCGAAGGCAGGTTGAACGGTAACTAAGATCACAGACGCCTACGTACTCTCAGAATCTGTTTCGGAAAACAAGAGTTGATGAAATCAATCAATGGCCATTTGGTGATACCTATCAAAGTAAGAAGTGTATCAATCTCTTGACCCAGAAGTTCCACTGTTATGAATTGATTGTACATATACATTTGTAAATGCACAGCAAGAATGCTAATTGCTGCATTGTATGGCAATGCCCCAAACCGAAAATAACCCATTTTTCCATCGGCAGTGGCCCTATTTATTATATTTTGTTACATCTATACAAGAAAATGGGATGCAGCTACTAAAAAGAATGAGGTAGCTATGTAAATGCATCCAAAAAGATTTCAAGAGCCACCAGGTGGAAAAAATATGAAAGCCTGCTTGCTTTTTGTTTAAAAAAAAATCTATGTATTGTTATTTGTGTAACTTTTTCTTTTTCTAAGATAACATAAGAAGCCATTGACAGAGGCTCCTGTTAGGGAATGATAGGATTGGTGTTTGTTGTGAGAGAGAGTTTTATAATTTTATGTTAATTTTTTCACATTTCTCACTATTACCATTATTTAAAACATAAAGGGAAATCCTTTTATATATTTTTTTAAAAACTCATACTGTAGTCTGACAGCCCCTGGAGTAATCCTGTCATAAATCTGGAAAAAATCACTTAATTTCTGAGTCTTATTTTGCTCATTTGTAAAGTGAGTAAACTAACAGTATTGACTTCATAGGATTTTTTGGGAGATGAAATGAGGTAGTGTCCCGTAGAAAGCACTTGATACATGTTTGCTATTCTTATTATTAATGATCAAAATGTAAGTTGAAATTATCCATGGGTTCTTAAACTATTTTTCTTGGCACTATGATTATTATTTTGAGTGGTAGCTCTAGGCATTATTAAAATGCAATTCTTAGTTTTTTAGTAGCCTACTTAGCATTAATATTGTACCGAATCATTGGGGTGCCTGGGTGGCTCAGCTGGTTAAGCGTTTGACTTCAGCTCAAGTCATGATCCCATGGTTCATTTCAAGCCTTGCATCAGGCTCTGCACTGACAGCTCAGAGCCTGGAGCTTGCTTCGGACTCAGCAAAACCTGGTGACAGCTTATGGGGTGGGGTTAGTTAGGGAGGAAGAAAGGAGGCAAGACGATCCCAGGGTTTTTGGTTTTTTTGTTTTTGTTTTTTCTGCTTGGGCAGCAAGTATGGGGCCATCTCATGAAAGGTGTGGCAAAATAACCAGTGGGCTGGAAGATTGGGGTGGGGTGAGGGGAGATGCCGTGTTCAGCTTTGTGCAAGGGGTAGTGGCATATCCAAGCATTACATCTATGTCCAGGGTAGAGGGATACACAGGTCTGGAGCTCGGAAAGAAAGTCTGCGTTAGAGATGTCAAAACAGCAAAAACAGAGGGGAAACCGGTGAATCACCAATGAATCACTGAAGCAGAATTAGTAAAAGTTTATTGTGCACACACCAAAAAGACAGTTTCCAAACCTGGAGCACTCAAACCAAAGCATGGGATGAGGCTCAGGTATGCACCGTAAAGCAGCTTGTATACTGAGAAATCAGGGATTGCTTATTCTTCTCAGTGGTCGGTTATAACTTTAGAATTTTCTTACGCAATCGGGAACCCATCAGTGGTTGTTACCTCATGTCAACCACGGGAAACAGTTTAAGGTTGGCTTCTAATTTTCAGCGGCATAAGAAAGGGCCATGAGAAAGGGCCCAGATGAAGTTAGTCTTGCAAAATAAGTTCAATCAAGCTTTAGTTTATATGATTAAGCTAGTTTTACCTGCTCCGGGAATTTTCAAGGCTGGTTTCTGTTTCTGTTTGTTTGTTTTAACAAATGGTTATAATCAAAAAAATTTTTTTTTACATAGGCACAGTATGATATATTAGCGATCACGTGTCTTCGTGATAACTTCAGGACAGGAGAAATAGGATATTTTATTTCAAGAGGCACTGTTGCAGGTAAGCTTTCCCCTAAATTAGGTTCTATGCGATAGGAGGAATCCGGTGATTTAATGAGATGCATTTCTAAGGGGAAAAAAACCCTCCAAAGGTTAATAGTTTGAGAAAATTAGAAATTCGCTTTCTGAGTTTGGAAAGCAACCAGTCGAGGAGCTATCTAGGGGTCGGGTCTAAACATCTTCAGATGGAGCGAAGGCAGGCAGTGGCACTTTGACATATTTCCCTGGTGTGCAGTTTCAGTGTCTCTGGTGACCTTCCGGAGTGGCCACATGGCAATAGGCATGAAGACTGTCCACCTGCGAGCTTCTGTGGTGATTTCTCTGAAATTTACATCAAGCTGTCCAGCTTTCGCTTGCATGGCTTCAGAGGAAAGGGGCAGTTTGAGTTTCACAGTGGTTGTAAGTCAAAAAAGTGGGAGAAAATTGGAAATGTTCATTTGGAGAGTTCTAGCCAAATATTGGGGGGAACTAGAATAATTCAGGATCCAGTCCAGTCTCCGGGTAGAAAATGAGACCTCAAAGGCAATTAGCAGCACTAGAATCTGATATCTGCAAAGGTGCATTGCTGAAACATAATTTTTCTTTGTAGAATCAACCCCACGTCTATCAAAGATAATGGCTCTGAGACTAATTTGTTTGCAGGTTAAGCCTAGTTTGGAAAAACTTGGCCTGATTGTTTATGTAAATGCAGCAAGAACGGTGACTGACCATATAGGCTTTTACTTTTTTATTTTGTTGAGTTTTTATTTAAATTCCAGTTAGTTAACATACAGTATAATATTAGCTTCCAGGGTACGATACAGTGATTCAACAACTGCATACATCACCCAGTACTCATCGTGACAAGTGCGCCCCTTAATCCCCATCACTTATTTCACCCACCCCCCATCCCCACTTCCCCTCTGACAACCATCAGTGTGTTCTCTAGAATTAAGAGTCTGTTTCTTGGCTTGCCTCTTTCTCTCTTTTTTCTCTTTGCTCATTTGTTTCGTTTCTTAAAATCCACATGCGCGCGGAATCATATGGTATTAGTCTTTCCCTGACTTATTTTGCTTAGCATAATACTCTCTAGTAACATCCACACTGTTGCAAATGGCAAGATTTCATTCTTTTTTATGACTGACTATATCCATTGCAGATATATATACCACAACTTATCCATTGATCGGTCGACGGACCCCTGAGCCGTTTCCATAATTTGGATGTTGTAGATAATGCTGCTATAAACATCGGGGTACATGGATCCCTTTGAATTAATATTTTTGCATTCTTTAGTTAAAAATAGAACTACCCTATGATCTAGCAATTGCACTAGTAGGTATTTACCCAAAGAACACAAAAGACCACACAGGCTTTTAAAAATCTACTTTGCTGGGGCGCCTGGGTGGCTCAGTCGGTTGAGCGTCCGACTTTGGCTCAGGTCGTGATCTCACGGTCCGTGGGTTCGAGCCCCGCGTCGGGGTCCGTGCTGACTGCTCAGAGCCTGGAGCCTGTTTCAGATTCTGTGTCTCCCTCTCTCTCTGACGCATCCCCGTTCATGCTCTGTCTCTCTCTGTCTCAAAAATAAATAAAACATTAAAAAAATTAAAAAAAAATCTACTTTGCTGGAACTTTTCATAAGGAATTTCAGATTGGCCTTTCAAAAAGCCTCTTGAGAATCGAAAGCCAAGCCAAGGACTTGTCCAGTTGTGTCCTTTTACAAAGAGAACAGATTCTTATTGAATATATGGGAATACATATACCGTCATGAAAAATAAGAATATTTTTAACTCTTTAATAAGAGTTTGTAAATTCTGGAGGTATCAGGTAGCGAGAAAAACATAAATATTTCAACGTTTGTTGCAACGATACGTTTTACCAAATTGCTGTGAGTTGTAGGTAGCTTAAAAGAGAGGAAAAAGAGATCCTTTAAATCTCGCAAACAAAACATTGAAGAACCAGGAATGTTTTAAATTTAGTCATAAAAATTCCAATCATCTTCATCAGTTCATTTAGTGCTATGTGATTAATCCTTATTTTGCTTCATTTTGGGTAGGCAGTTTTATAAATTAATCGGTTTTCCATTATCCCCAGTAGAAATTCTTACCTCCAGTTCCGTGTTACTTGTCAGGGTCTTTTCCATGAATTTCTTTGAGGATGAAGTACTTTCATAGGAACACTTCTTCAAAAGCATCAGAGTAAAATAATTACTGCCTGTGAAGGACAAACGGCTTAAAAATAGCCCTGGTTAGGGGCGCCTGGGTGGTTCGGTCATTAAGCGTCCGACTTCGGCTTAGGTCATGATCTCACGGTCCGTGAGTTCGAGCCCCGCATCGGGCTCTGTGCTGACTGCTCAGAGCCTGGAGCCTGTTTCAGATTCTGTGTCTCCCTTTCTCTCTGCCCTTCCCCTGTTCATGCTCTGTCTCTCTCTGTCTCAAAAATAAATAAGCGTTAAAAAAAAAAAATAAAAAAGATCTGGTTAAATTTCTGGTGAGAATTTATTGCAATGCAACTGGCAAGTAAATTTCTTTAGCTTATTTTTTCTTCTTGTAAACAATTTAAAAAGTCAAAAAGTAGTCAAACTAATGTCTAGCATTTAATGTTTATCCTATTTGGAAATGATTTAGATACTCAATAAATATCCATTGCTTAGCTTAACTTAGTAAATGCTTAGTTTCCTTTAAACCAGTTAAACAGGGGCTCTGAAGACATTTATTTTGATAATATTATCTCGAGGCAGAAGAACATCACGTATTTATAACATACATGCATAAACATACCACCAGACACAGAGATTTCACAGCTTTTGCTTAAAACATTTTAGCCGCATCTCTGGTGCAAGACTCAACATCATGTTGGATCTAAATTGTATTTCTGGCAAATAGACTAAAGTTAAGGGTACCTACTTTGATGCTCCAAGTTTTTACTACAGATTTTTTTTATTTGCTACTTACTCTGAGGATTCTTCCAGAGATGTTTTTAGTCACGTTGTCTTCCAAATCTTTTGCGTGTCAGTGAAAGAATGCATTTCACTGTCTCTGAGAGGTGTGGAATCCTCTTTTAAGAGTGCCCCTTAAGGTGGACTTATCTAAGTTAAACGTTCTCTGATGTTGCCACTGCAAGTCCAAAGCTTTACCCATTTTCCAGAAGAAACACAAGATCCTGGTCCCTAGGCTAGAGAGAACCAGGTTCCTTAAGATGTTGTGATTATGAGGGCCGCTGTTTTCCATAGCTATTGGAAAGCACAAGGGACCACATGTTTTTCCCTCTTTTACAGAACAGGGTGACTTATCAAGAAGTTTAAACAAAATGCAGGCATGCAAAATAAAGTTCGAGCACTCAAAACACAAGGAGTGAGGGAGACTTACCCTCAGAAAGTCTTAGTAAGAAAGCAGTGAGTTCAATGGACTCTGGGTACCTAAGCACCTGTTTGTTCAATGCCTTGGGAGTCATGGAGGGTCTTGTCTGGATCCTGCTTCTGACATCAAGAAATGTCAAAAGTTCCAGAATAACAGAGTTAAAGGCAACAAATCGCTGAAGTAGTAAATAGTAAAAGGTTAGGTGCACACATCAAAAACACAGTTTGGAAACAGGAAGCACTCAAGCCAAAGCATAGAGTAAGGTTCACGGGGTATATATATATATATAAATATATGTATATATATACATATATGTATATATATACATATATAAATATATGTATATATATACATATATTTAAGTAAGGTTCACGGGGTATATATAAATATATTTATATAAATATATATAAATATATATAAATATATTTATATAAATATATATAAATATATATAAATATATTTATATAAATATATATAAATATATATAAATATATTTATATAAATATATATAAATATATATAAATATATTTATATAAATATATATAAATATATATATTTATATAAATATATATAAATATATAAAAATATATTTATATATATATTTATTTTTAAAGGTTTATTTATTTATTTTGAGAGAGAGAGGGAAATGAAAGAGAGAGCGAAAGAGAGAGAAAGAGAGAGATAGAACGAGTGGGGGAGGGCAGAGAGAGAGAGAGAGGGAGAAAAAGAGAGAGAATCCCAAGCGAACTCCGCACTCTCAGCACAGAGCTGGATACGGGGCTCGACCCACAAACTGTGAGATCATGACCTGCGCCGAAATCAAGAGCCAGATGCTTAATCAACTGAGCCACCCAGGCGCCCCTCACAGATATATTGTTGTAGAGGGAGAAATCAGTCAATCTTCACAGTGATTGGCTGTAATAGTAGGATTTTCTTCAGTGATTAGGAATTAGCCAGCCGTTGCTACCTCGTATCAACCTTGGGAAAAAGTTTAAGTTTTGCTTATGATTTCAGAGACATAATCAGGAAATGACCCAGGTCAAGTTTGCCTCGCAAAATAAGCAAAATTAAGCTTTGTTTGTGACTAAACTGGTTTTGTCTGTTCAGGGAATTTTCAAGGCTGGCTTCCATTTGTTGTTGCTTTGAACAGAGATTAGAGAGACTTGTGTGTCATCAGCAAATAGGTGAACATCAAGGCAATAAGATTGCTTGAGTTTATTTTAAGAAAATGTGGCGAATGAAGAGAGTCAGACCCGGGGCAATACTTAGCATCAGCAGTTTCAGTAGGGTACCGGGGAGAAGACAGATTTCAGTGAGATAAGGAGCTAAGGGAAGGCGACAGTGAGACGACAGAGGCTGCGTCATGAACAGTTTTGTGGTTTTTCTGCTTTTGCTTTTCTGTGTGTCCAGTATGTGTGCAAAGTGAGCATGTTTTCTTCCTGTTGAGTGGGAAGAGGCCAACAGAAAAAGAGATATAAGGATATTTGATGAAGGAGGGGGTCAGATCTGGAGTACGGGGGAGAAGTGAGCGTTAGGCAGGGAACAGAGCAGCTCTCGCACTGTAAGGAGAAGAAGAGGGACGGGATGGAGATCGGGACCCAACTACAGATGGGGCCGTGCACGGCTGAGAGAATTCCTGCCTGCAGGCTCCCATTTTCTCCAGTGAAATGGAAGATGGCTGTGACAATGAAGTGGACAGATGATTTAAAGAGAGTAGATAAGTATTGAAGTAGCCATTGTGGAGACTTAGAGGGAGAGCTACTTAGGGAATGAGGGGATGTGGAGGTGGCTGGTGACTGCGGTCATGACGGTCAGCAGCTTCCTTGCTCACTATGAAAACCAAGGGCATGAGGCATCTGGGTGGCTCAGTCAGTTCAGCCTCTGACTCTGGGTTTCGGCCCAGGGCATGATCTCAAGCTTTGTGAAATCGAGCCCTGAAGGACCCAGGCATTTTCCCAACCATTTTGGCCTTAAACTTTTCCTCTTGAGTCTTGACTCATCAATGGTCACGTGAATACAGCATTATGCAGATCGGAGCATATTCCTATCCGAGAGGTCTAAATATCAGCTGCAGCACACAATGCAAGCAAAGTCATTGTTTGAAAGAAAAATACCCTCCACTCTGGGAACTGTCCCCATGAGACTCACAGCCAAAGCCCACGAGCTCCCCAAAGGTTTCTGCCAAGACTAGCAATGCTTCATTCAGGGATTTCATGTGGGATATTTTTAGTAGCCATTGATTTCCTATAGAAACTATTCACCGTGCTCCCCCGTCCCTTTCATTCAGGTGCTCCTGAAAGCATTTTTGCTGAGCCTTCAGAGGAAAAAAAGTACCACAGGAGGCTCTGAAAGGATATGAAGTTTGAGATCTGTTTGAGTTTTATGGGAATCCCAAAGCACTGTCAGAAAAGGTCTGAATTCTGAATCTACTCCTGGGGTATAGGTGCCATCAGTGGGAGATCACACTGGGGCAAGCTGTTTTTGCACTGGGGGACATGAGGCAGAAGGAGCAGAAGCTATAGCAGAAGTCTATAGCTGACAACCTGAAGCAAATAAGGAACATTACAGAACCGAATTAGCCTATGTGCCGATGAAAGGGTGGGGGAAAATCATAGTCACCTGGAGAGGTAAAGGGCAAGATAGGAGACAAAGTGCTAATTGGCAAAAACCTAATCAAATGACAAAGGCAGAGTAGGGGAGTCACCAGAGTCCATTTTATTCATCCATGCATTTACTCATTCATTCCTGGAGCAGACGTCCTTGAAGCTGGTCATGGAAAAACAGGCTTTAGAGACAGGCTGGGAGGGCCCGGGGATCTGAAACAGAAGGAGTGACAGGAACAATGGTGTGGAAGTAGAAAGGTGGAAGCATCGTATGAAGAAGGGTAAGAGGTTTCATTTGCTGACGAATAACTTTAGGAGAGAAGATTGGATCAGAGTGGATAGAATCTTGAATTCTATACTAAAGTTTTCTTTTTTCATGGGTTTTACCACATGGGTTTTGCAAAAGACCAATTTGGTAAGACTAGGAAAGGTGTGTTGGAGAGACTGGAAGCATGAAGGCAGCTGGACAAGTGGTGGAGACGTCACCTGACAGAGACCAAAGGTCTGAGTCAAGGGAGTGATCAGGGGACTGGAAGGGAGGGGAAACATCGAGCAGTTGCTAAGTGTAGTGACAGCATTTGACAATGACAATAGGTAGGATAGGAGCTATAAGGGACAAAGGGCTCAAGGTTACAAACCCTGGGGACAGGGAGGGTGGTGGTGCACCATCCACCTCGACTAAAAATGGTGCCCAGCCATTTGCCAACACAAATGGCAGAGCGCTTAGTACTGTTCGATCTTTCCTTGGTTTTTGAATCTGCTTTGTTTTGTCTGTCTTTCCCACTAGAAAGTATGTTTCCTGAGAGTAGAGAGATTACCTGTCTTCACCAATGTACTTCTGCCTCCTAGAGCTGGTCCTGTCAAATAATAGCTGCCCAACAAATATTTGTCGAATGACTACAGAATGGTTCCTTTCATAGAAATAGGAAAGGGGGTAGGAAGAATAAGAAGTCTAAGAGAGAAAATAGTTTCAGAAGTTACAATAAATGCTCTAGCCTGGCTCTGTCACTAACCAGCCATGTGAACTTTGGGGCATCCTGTAGTGCCCCTTGCCTCACCTAACTAATAAAATACGGATAATATTCCTTTTCCTCTATTCTGTGACTTGAACATAAAGTGATACAATGGGTTATGAAAGCATTTTGGAACACTAAAAGAGACGATTCGAATATGAGATATTGTGAGGAGAGAAAGCAGAGTTATTGTTTTTAATATCTTCTCCAAAAGAGAATAAAGTTGTTTTGTACTGAATTATCTGTAGAAATTATAAAAGACACTATATTCTTGTTTTCTTCCCTTTTTTTCTCCCTTGACGTGATATTGTGACTAAGCATTCGTGGGCTGCAGCTGTGATGGGTGAGTCTCAGGAGGCACCCGATAAGCCTTTCGCCAGTTAAATTTTCTTGAGATAAGCTCTGGATAATTTTTAAATGAGCGCAGCACAATAATAAAAGGTATAATTTCCTGCAAAATGAATCTAACTTTTGTCCAGGAGAAAGTTAAGTAGTCCTGTGCCTCAGGATTTTCATGGAGAGAGAGAGGGTTTCCGCAGAGTTCTAACTAAATATATTATGGTGTTTCTGAAGTCCCTGGGTGACTGCAATTCCCAGCATGATGTGAATCACTGCTTGAGGATTTTTGATGAAAGGAAAAAAAACCCCTTTGCTCTCCAGGGGTCTTTGCACTGCTCTCTCACTGAGAACTTCTTGTAGAGACACTGCTATCCTTTCTGACTTTGGGAAAAGCTGTCTTTCCATCCTGGCTGTGGGTTGTGAGTCAGAGTTGAGTGGTCCTATGGGAATGACCAAGAAGGAAAGGATTTAGAGTAAGAATGCCAAGTAGACGGGCCTTGACAAGGTGGACGTGGATGGAAGGTGAAGGTGATGCTCTACATCTTGTGTGCAGAGGCTCTCCCCCATTCAGAGGACCAGGGTGAGAGCCACTAAGGAATCCAAGTGGCAGAGGGCAGGGGGAAGAGCAGAGGGTGATAATGCTAACTATGTACCGCTACACAACATCCAATGGAAAGGCTATGTAACAAAGAAAAGCAAAGCTTTTACAGTATAATTTTTTAGTGAATATTCACTTTCTTTTTAAAATCATACCCATCCCTTTGGAAGAATACATTTTGTTACAGTGTCGATACCACCCAAAGCAAGCTACATATTCAATGCACTCCCTACCAAAAAAGCACCAGCATTCTCCACAGAGCTAGAACAAACAATCCTAAAAGTTATATGGAACCAGAAAAGACCCCGAATAGCCAAAGCAATCCTGAAAAAGAAAACCAAAGCTGGAGGCATCATAATCCCAGACTTCAAGATGTATTAAAAAGCTGTAATCATCGAGACAGTATGGTACTGCCACAAAAAAAAAAAGACACACAGATCAATGGAAAAGCATAGAGAACCCAGAAATAGACCCACAAGTGCATGTCCATAATCTTTGGCAAAGCAGGAAAGAATATCCCATGGAATAAAGACGGTCTCTTCAGCAAATGGTGTCGGGAAAACTGGGCAGCGACATGCAGAAGAATGAACCTCGGCCACTTTTTTTACACCATACACAAAAATAAACTCCAAAGGGATAAAAGGCCTAGATGTAAGACGGCGAGCCATTGGAATCCTAGAGGAGAAAGCAAGCAAAGCCTCTTTGATCTCGGTCACAGCAACTTCTTACTCAACACGTCTCCGGAGGCAAGGGAAGCAAAAGCAAAATTGAACTATTGGGACCTCATCAAGATAAAAAGCTTCTGCACGGGGGGAAGGAAACCATCAACAAAGCTAAAAGGCAACTGACAGAATGGGAGAAGATATTTGGAAATGACATATCATATAAAAGGTTAGTATCCAAAATCTATAAAGAACTTATCAAACTCAACACCCAAAAAACAAATAATCCAGTGAAGAAATGGGCAAAAGACATGAATAGACACTTCTCCAAAGAAGACATCCAGAGGGCCAACCGACACATGAAAAAATGCTCAACATCACTCATCGTCAGGGAAATACAAATCAAAACCACAATAAGATACCACCTTACACCTGTCAGAATGGCTAAAATTTACAACTCAGACAACAACAGATGTTGGCGAGCATGCAGAGAAAGAGGAACCCTTTGCACTGCTGGTGGGCATGCCAACTGGTGCAATCACTCTGGAAAACAGTATGGGTGGTTCCTCCAAAAATTAAAAATAGAACTTCCCTATGACCCAGCAATCACAGTATTAGGTATTTATCCAAAGGATACAGGTGTGCTGTTTTGAAAGGGCATGTACACCCTGTACACCCCAATGTTTATAGAAGCGCTATTGACAATAGCCAAAGTATGGAAAGAGCCCAAATGTCCATCGATGGATGAATGAATAAAGAAAGTGTGGTATATATATATATACAATGGAGTATTACTTGGCAATCAAAAAGAATGAAATCTTACCATTTGCAACTACGTGGGTGGAACTAGAGGGTATTATGCTAAGCGAAATTAGTCAGAGAAAGACAAATATCCTATGATTTTACTCATATGTGGAATTTAAGATACAAAATGGATGAACATAAGGGAAGGGAAGCAAAAACCATATAAAAACAGGGAAGGGGTCAAAACACGGGAGACTCTTAAATATAGAGAACAAACTGAGGGTTGCTGGAGGAGTTGTGGGTGGGGAGATGGGCTAAATGGGCAAGGGGCATTAAAGAGGACACTCACTGGGATGGGCACTGCGTGTTATATGTAGGGGATTAATCAGTGGATTCTACTCCTGAAATCATTACTGCACTAGATGCTAACTAACTTGGATGTAAATTAAAAAGTAAATAAGAAAAAATCATAGCCATCCTTGAAGTTGCTGGTTGTCTTTCTGTGAAACTGCCCAGGATGGTGATTCCTTTTCTCCTGGTGTGGTGGAAATCACCTGGGCTTTGGAGTCGGACGGTCTTGGGTCCAAATCCTGGCTCTGCCTCTTTCACAGCTGTGTGACCTTGGGCACATTACCTATCCCCTGCCTGCAATGGTTTCTTCTTCTGCAAAATGGTGAATGGCATCCTCCTTAAGAGCTGGTGGAAGGATTCAAATGATCCAGCAAAGCATGTGGCTCATGCCTTGTATGCAACATATAATTGTTATTACTCTCCCCCTCTCCTTTACCTCTGATGGTTCTCTGATCATTTATTATTTCATTGATCATGTCAATATTTGATGATGACTTTTAGTGTAATTCAACTGTATGAAGTCTTGGAAGCGAAGTAAGGGGTTGGAGAGCTTCCTGGGGGGGGAAAATGTCCCAACTCCAGCATCTGTTCTCTCTGTGACGTGATTTATTTACTTCTTGCAACTATTAATAAGGAGTCAGCAACAACCCCCGTGCTTGAGAATAAATGAGACAATTCTTATTGTTATTAGCATGTGGGTTTTCTAACAATGAAAGTCGCAGGGGACTCTGCTGTGATTTTCTGTTGCACGCCAGCTGTTAAAGAAAGACTTCTCAATCACGTTATATTCCAGCTGCATGATTTGTCTTCCTTGTACAACTTAACAGTGCCTGTTTCCTCCAGGATGACATTACAAAATACCCACTGGCCGCCAGAAAGTGTTGACATTTGATGCCCAGTTTCTTTACAAATTAGCTCCTTTAATTCCCACAACTAACACATGCCGAGGATACGTTATTATTATTATTTTTTTTTGTAAATGAGGAAATGGACGTTTAGAGAATTCAAGTGCTCTGGCTCATGGATACATAATGCACAGGGAACAGCTGGCATTTGCATTTACACCAGTTTGACTCTAAAATCTATGCTCTGTTCAATAAAACTGTTAAAGAAGTCTAACGTGAGTAGGGCTGCTTCCTTTGAGAAGGTTGTTTTTTGTTTTTGTTTTTGTTTTTTTAATTTTTTGTTCGTTTTTAGCTCGGTGATAACTGGAAAAAGCACTCGCACAGAATCGTGATTCCTCCGTGATGCTGGATAAATTGAGCCTTTGCTCTGTTCTGCTTGTACACTGTCCTCTTTCTTTGGGCTGCACTGATTTTCACCTTGTTACTTCAGATGCCACTGACCTGGCAAGGAAACCCAGGGCATGCTGTCCCAGTTTCCGAGGCAAGAAAAAAAAAAGAAGCTGCTTTATTAAAAAAAAAAATCCTGCTGTCTGGAGTTTTCCTAGGGAGTTTCAGCACTCATGAGAGGCGACTGCATGGAATTTCAAACTATGCCTTAGACATAGATATTTACCAAATAAGCGCAAGCATTTGAAGTTTCCATGGGCTTGAAGGCCATCTTCTCCGTAGCAAGTCCTAGAACAAAAGGCATAGGTGACCAAGTCCATTTAAAAGCCTCAGACTTCCTTTCTCAGTTCTACCCAGTCCCATTGTTTAAAAAAAGGAAAAAGAATTCTTTTTTTAAGGTTTATTTATTTTTGAGAGAGAAAGAGACAGAGAGCATGTGGGGAAGGGCAGAGAGAGGGAGACACGGAATCCGAAGCAGGCTCTAGGGTCTAAGCTGTCAGCACAGAGCCTGACTCGGGGCTCAAACCCATGAACCGTGGGATCATCACCTGAGCCGAAGTCAGATGCTTAACCGACTGAGCCACCCAGGTGCCCCACCCAGTCACATCCTGAACTCAGTCTGTCCACACTGTCTCTTTTACTATTGTCCGAATTCAAACCACATAATCCGGGCCCTGCTTCAGCCTCCAGTTTCCCCAAAACTAATACGATCTAATGCCACTGTAATTCTGAGTCACTTGATCAGGATAAGTTTATTTTTCTTGCTTTAAGATCTGTGCATAAGGGATTCCCTCTGTTCTTCTTCCCTTGACCATATTAGAGTCTTAGGTCTTAGCTTAATTGCTCTTTTTCGGAGTGTCTTCCCCCCATCATCTTTAAAGCAGCCATCATGTCACTTTCTACCTCACCTGTCTACTTCCTTCCGCCGTATTTATTATAACTGATTGTTTTGTGTATTTTCTGGTTTGCTATTTCTTGGTTTTCGCCATAACAGAAATAACCTTTTAACTTGTTTCCTCAGCATCTTCAGTACCTTGGATAGTGCCACACACCTAGGGAGACCTGTTACACGTTTGCTGAGTAAACTACATTGACCTTCCCACTTACGTTAAATAGGACTGTTACTCTGAAAGACAAGGAGACAAATAATCAGAAGTGTCTTTTTATGAAAAAGATAGATGTGTGTGTGTGTATAAAGCCATATTTATCTATCCATCATCATCACCACCACCATTATTAGCATCATCAGCATCATCCTTGTCTAACTGTAGTTCACAGATCAGATTGGCTCTCTGAAAACATAATCCAGATCCTATCACTCTTATTCTGAAAACCTTTCAAGGCTTAAAAGGCTGTAAATGATTTGCTTCTCCTGCATGCCAGGTACATTATTATCTCTTTTTATTTTCTCTCCTACTCACTCCCTTCCAGCCATCCTGGCCTCCGTGATGTTTCTCAAACATGCCGGGTACACTTCTATTTTAGGATCCGGCTCTTCATTCTGTGTGTAATGCTCCTCCCTTGCCTCTATCCCTTACCTTCTTCCAGTTTTTCTCAAACATCACCTTTTCAGGCAATATCCCTGCTTTTCAGAAGTTTGCATTATACCACTTTGCCTTTTCCAAAAGACCTACATTAGTATCTGTTTTCACGAACCAAGAGAAATCTGACGAGGATTTTGGCTTTTATGAAAAAAGACGAAAAGCAAAATTAGCATTCAGCACTTGTGAGTCATTATAGAGGTAGCACACCCCCTGGCAGCGAAGGGGGCACCGCCAAGCTCCCTCCCTGGGAACCACACTCCCTCCCTGGAACCATCACTTGGAATTTTGTCTGTGAGCATCTGTGTTATAGCGTGACTTATCTCGTGCACCTGTTAGCAAGATCAAGACTAAGAGAGGTTATTTTTAGGATCTGGGAGTGCTCAAAAACGTTTCCATGTAAATGAATGGTAATTGCTTCTTTACTTTACATCAGTCAGGCTTATGAAAGTTTTCATAGGAACATTCTACTTTTGGATAGTGGGGGAAACCCGTAATGCTAATCCCCTACTTGGAATTTCCATCCACGTTATTGCAGATCATTCATATTCCCAATCTCTCATCATCTGCCCATTATTCTCCACAGCGTTTATCAATTTCTGATATGCTCCACATTTACTTATTTCATATTTTATGCATTTACCCATTTTTATTGTATTTATAATTTATTGTCTGTGTCTCTCTACCGGAATATAAATTTGGGGTTGGGAAGGGCAACTGTCAGATTGTTCCACATCCCTGCCAACATGTATCAACTGCTGTTAATTAACCAACATCCAACATTTAGCGTACTTTCAGAGCAACGGGTGTTAGTCTTTAATTTTAGCTATTCTAGTAAGTTTGTAGTAGTATTTCACCACGGTTTTAATTTGAATTTCCTTCGTGATTAATGACGTTGAACGCTTCTTCATGTGCTTATTGGCTGTTTTCATATCTTTCTTTTGGAAATGTCTATTCAAATTTTTTGACCACTTAAAAAATTGGGTCGTCTTTTCACTATTAAGCATAGAGATTCTTAACACATTCTGGAAAATTGTTCTTTATCAGACATATATATTGTGAAAATTGACCGTTTGAGGTTTAAGTGTTCATTCTATTATAGGTGTTTGGTGAGCTGAAGTATTTAATTTTGATGAAGCTGAATATATCAATATTATTTTTATGATTAGTGCTTTCTGTATCCCAAGAAATCTTTGCTTATCCCAAGGTCATGAGGGTATTCTCCCATGTTTTCTTTTCTCAAAAATAATTGTTATTATTGAAGTATAATCGACACAAAATGTTATATTAGTTTCAGCTGTTCATAGTGATTTGACAATTCGATACATTCATTAATGCTCACAATGATAAGTGTAGTTACCATCCATCACCATACAATGTTATTACAATATTATTGACAATATTTTCTAATCATGGTGTACTCTTTATACTCCTGACTTATCTATTTTACAACTGGAAGTTTGTGCCTCTTAATTCCTTATTTTGCCTATACCCCCCCCCCCCCCACCCTTCTGGTAACTACTAGTTTGTTCTCTGTATTGATAAGACTGTTTCTATTTGTTTTGTTTGTTTGTTTGTTTGTTTTGATTTTTAGTTTTTACATATAAGTGAAACCTTGTAATATTTGTTTTTAATTGTCTTACTTATTTCACTTAGCATAATACTCACTAGATCCATCCATATTATCACAAATGGTAAGATCTCATTCCTTCTTATAGCTGAGTAATATTCCATTGTATATGTATACCATATCTTTATTCATTCACTTATCTATGGACACTTCCATGTTTTCTTATAGAAGCTTCACAGTTTTTGCTTTTTCACATGGTCTGTGATCCATCTGAAACTAATTTTTGTATATGGTGTGAGACAGGGATTGAGTTTCAATCGTATAGATACCTAGTTTTTTCAGTACAATTTGTTGAAGAACTTTTCTTTCCCCACCGAATTGTTTTTGTGCCTTTACAAATGTGAGTGCATTTTTGTACTTTCTTTTCTGTTCCCTCATCTATTTTTCAGCCTTCTGCCAATGCCATACTATTTTAATTATTGTGTCTTCATCTTAAGTATTTAGATTTCTTTTTTTTTTAATTCATGTGGGGCACCTGGGTTGCTTAGTTGGTTGAACGTTCAGCTTCAGCTCAAGTCATGATCTCGCGGTCTGTGAGTTCGAGCCCCATGTCAGGCTCTGTGCTGATAGCTCAGAGCCTGGAGCCTGCTTCAGATTCTGTGTCTCCCTCTCTCTCTGCCCTTCCCCGCTCGTGCTCTGTCTCTCTCTCTCTCTGTCAAAAATAAATAAACATTAAAAAAATAAAAAAAAAATAAAGTCATGTTAAGTATCTAGACATAAGAATGCAAATCTTACAACTAGAAACTTCAATTCCAAGATTGTTTTAACCGTTCTAGGTCTTTTCATTTGCATATCCATTTTATAATCAGCTTGTCAATTTCTATAAAAAGCTTACTGGGATTTTACTGAAAATGTGTTGAATCTAGATATCAATCTGGAGAGAACTGACATCTTAACAATACTGAATCTTCCAAAAGCTAAACAAGGTTACCTCTCCATTTGCTTTTATCTTTTAAATTTCTCTCAGCAATGTGATATAGTTTTTGATGTAGAAGAATTAGGTATCTTTTATTATATTAGGTCCAAGTATTTTATATTTTTAAATATGTTTTTAAATTTAAAAAATGTTATTTTAAAGTTTCTTTGCCCAATTGTTCTTTGCTTGTTTTACAAACAAATGTTTTTTTTAATATTATTCAAATATTAAGTCTTTTATGATCTTACTAAATTTATTTGCTAGCCCTATTTTCTACATTTTTAATGATTTTCTACATACCCAATTATGTTGTCTACAAATAAAGCTAGTTTTACTTTTCACTTTCTATCCTGTATGGCTTATGTGTCTTTTTCTTCTTTTAGTGCTAGCTAGGATCTTCAGTATAATATCGAATAGAATTGTAAGAGTAAATATCCTTGCTTTCTTCCTGAGTTTAGGTGGAGAGTATTTAACTTTTTCATTATTAAGCAAGGTGTTAGAGGTAGATTTTTCATGATTTAGTTAATTTTTTAGCATTTTCATTTCACTCTTAAAAAATAGTTTTCAACCTTTTTTGTCAATTCCCCATATATTCATGAATATTTACACCTATTTTTCTAGATACTTTAATACATTCTTCGTTGTTATTTTAAAGAGCCTGTATGATAATTCTAACATCTGGGTGTGTATGTTTTTGTTGCCATTCTTTATCTCTTAAAAATGGGTCATAATATATTTATACATATATGAACTTATGTATAAATATAAATAAAAGTTATTTATACATACACACATATGTAAATACTATATAATATATCGATTTTTTGATGTGTTCTATAATTTTTGATTGAATGCTGGTTATTATATATAAAAGAACATGAGAGCGTAATAGAGTGTGCATAGTACTTACACTCCAAAATAGGCATGTCTTTTGTTAGCCCATTAGTGGGGGTGGTTGGGTGGGTCTAGCATGTAGCTAACCTTCGTTTGGCTTTTTCTTTTACTATATAGTACCTCCAATGTATTACAGATGTCAAATTCCTCCAAATCGTGAGCCACTTTGCGTTTAGTGTGTGCCTTGAAATGATAGGGAGTGTTCCTCAGTGGTTCCATTCCATCCTCAGAGTTTAGCAGATCCAGAAGGCCTATGTCATAAAGAGTGTAACTCCCCAGGCTCTTGTCCCTTACCCAGCAAGAGACTGGAATTGCTTGCTACTGAGTGCGAAATTCATTGTAGTAAACTGGACCTTTCCTTAGATCTCCTGCTCTATCCCTTTTCTTAGGCAGGCACCATGTGTCTAACCGTTAGGGTTGGGACTTTCTCCCACGTCCTGTCCTCTCTTTCCACTCTTCCGTTTGGCAGTCAAATGTCAGTGGGATGTCTTAGAGGAAAACACTTTTTCTCCTTTCACCGATGATAACAGATCTTAACTATGTATTAGGGCAAGATCTCGGGTCCATGGGGTTTTATGGCCCTCCTCCATTGGCAGAGGCTTTTGCTTCTAGGCTTTCCTTCGAGACAGGTGTACCCTTATCTGGGACTGGGGAGAGTGGGTTTCCAACCCACTTCCCAGTGGCAGTTAGCTTTTGCTTCTACCCCTTCCCCAGGGGCAAGGGATCTTTCCTTGATGAGAGGCTTTTCAATTGCTCCCCCAATAACTCAAATGTTTTGTATGAGAGAAGGATCCAGGAAAAGGATGAGATTTGTGCCTGTGCACAATAAGGGGACTCTCTGAGGTCCCACTCTGCCCTCATGTTTCCTGCGAGCACCTAGTAGAAGCCCATGGAAAAGACCTGGCTAGTGACCATGACTCCTTTTGTAACTGTGAAGGTCTTAGGGATTATAACCATCATGCTACGTCTAACCTTTAAGAACTTGAGAAACTTTCAGTTGTTTTCCTCTTTCTTCATGGTAGGTGCCTCTTGTAGACCGCAAAAAGTCAAGCAGCTCAGGTAAGAGTGTTTCTTAAAGGGCTTGCTAACCCTCTGGAGCTGAGAAGTTGTGTTAAGACTTCACTGCTTTAATGGTTTCAGTAAAAGATATGATTTTGCGGATTGCCTTAATATATTTTTTTTACTGCTAGGGAGTGGCATTCTAATATCCTACTTTCTCAGTCGAAATAGGTTACGGTTTTTACCTTTTAAATTGAAGGGCAGCCTCCATTCTGCTTATTTTTTGATGTAATTATTGATGTGGTTAGGTTTAAGTCTACCGTGTTGCTATTTGTTTTCAATTTGTTCCACCTATTCCTTGAAAAATGGGAATATGACGCACACTCAAGAAAAACAAGTCAATAGAAACAGACCTAGAGATGACCGATTTGGAACTAATGGACAAAGACTTCTAAACAGCTATTATTATGTCCAAGGACTCACAGGAAAATATTCACAAAATGAGAGAAGAGATGGAGAATCCCAATATATATAAAAAAAAACTATAAAAAAGAATGAAGTAGGGATTTTTGAATTAAAAAATACAATATCTGAAATGAAAATTTTGCTGATGGGCTTAGTGGAGGATTAAAAACTGGCTGAGGAAAATGTCACTGATCTTGAGGATAGAATCTGAATCTGAAACATGTGGAGAAAAATACCAACAGATGAGGTGAACTGAACCAACATCAAGTGAAATATCATGTGGCATAACATGTAATTTTATCTCAAAAGGAGGAAAGACAGAAACAATTAGAAAATATTGACTTCAAAACTTCCATTTAATGAAAAATGTCAACCCTAAGTAGCATATACACACAAAAAAGCCACAACAGGTTAAACTATAGTAAAATATCTGGAAACCAAGGATAAAGAGAAAATCTTAAAAGCCGTATTTCTTATAGGGGAACAATGCCAAAATTACCATCAATGTCTCATCAGAAATAATGCACTGGAAAGCCATAGAATAACATTTTTAAATTGCTTGAAAGAGGAACCAAACTGTCACCTTTGAGTTCTGTATCCATGAAAAAAAATTTTTCAAAAATGAAGGTAGACACTTTCAGATAAATGAAAGCCTAGAGGTTCTATCACCATAGGCTTTCACTACAAGAAATGTGAAGAGAATTGCTTTCAAGATGAAGGAAATTTTATGAGAGGGTATTTGGACCTGCATGAGACAACAAAGAGAAGCCATGATGGTAAATATGTAAGCAAATATAAATGAATTTTAAAATGTATTAATTTATTTAAAAGATGCTTGGTGGTTTGGAGGAAATAAATGGTATTGTAGGGTTTCTAACATATGGAGAAGTAAAATGTATGGCAATGACATTAGTGCAGAGGCAGAAATGGAATTCGCTGTCTGAAAGTTACAACATTATACATGAGGTCGTGCAGAATATGTTTAAATTAACAGTGCATGTCGTAATCCTTAGAGCAATTAATAAATAATTATATACTACATGATAGCTAAAAGAGCCAACAAAGGAGACAAAATAAAATTATAAAACATGATTAGCTACTCTAAAAAAGAGGGCAGATAAGGAGGGCAAGGGAATCTTGTTCACTTGTTGCCATAGGAGTACATATCATTTTTTAATTTTGTATTTAAAAAAATTTTTTTTGAGTATATTCATTTATTTTGAGAGAGAGAGAAAGAGAGAGAGTGCCAGCAGCAAAGGGGCAGAGAGCGAGGGAGAGAGAGAATCCCAAGCAGGCTCCATGCTGTCAGTACAGAGCCCGATGTGGGACTCCCAACTCACGTACTGTGAGACCACGACACGAGCTGAGGGCCAGAATCAGAGTCTTAACGAACTGAACCACCCAGATACCCCAACACATCCTTTTTTTTTTTTTTTAAATAAGCCTAATAATAGCTTAAAATTTCTAATGTCTGTTTATTGCTTCTTACTTTTTAGGTGTCAATATGTAGCAAATGCATTTTATTCTCTTTAATTTTTAATTAAAGAATTAAATTTCTTTAATTTTTAAAGAATTAAATTCTCTTTAATTAAATTTTTTTCAAATGTTTATTTATTTTTAAGAGAGAGACAGTGTGTGAGAGAGGGGGAGACACAGAATCTGAAGCAGGCTGCAGGCTCCGAGCTGTCAGCACAGAGCCCGACGCGGGGCTCGAACTCACGGACAGCGAGATCCTGACCTGAGCTGAAGTCGGATGCTCAACCGACTGAGCCACCCAAGTGCCCCATAAATTCTCTTTAATTTTTAAAGAATTAAATTCTCTTTAATTTTCAATCAAAGCATCTTTAATTATCTAAAATAATTTCCATTTTTTCAACTGAAGAACAAGTGATTAGGTGACTTGATACATGAGCCCAATGATATTTACGTTTCTAGCTTTAAGCCTTTTTCCCTCTAGTTCAGATTATTATTTGAGCAGAACTCCAACCTGTCCTTTCTCCCATGAGCAGAACAGGAGCTGGTATAACCCATGTTGTCTGCGTATAATCAGATTTATGTGGGTTCAAGAAAATAGGGACACCTGAGGTTTCATTGGTAGCCTCGTATTGATGAGAATCTGCTTTAATGGTTTCCCTAATTGAGCCACAGAGTGCAGGAATGATAGTTTCCTTCTTCTGAGAGCATCTTGTGATCTCAGTGCCATTTGTGGCTTCCTGAATAATTAAGCTCGGACTAGGATAAAATTTCTTACTGTAACCTGGTAAGTCCCCTGCATTACTACTCCGTGGCCACAAAATAGGTTATACTTCCTTTTCTGTACCTCTTTTTCCAGCAAGGGCCCCCAACAATTTGCTGGAATTAGCCCCTACCTGAGCCTGGTGATTTCTGCAAGTCAGGGTGCATCTCAGATATCTTTCTGTTCCTCTCACTTTGTCAACATGTGCTTCTGAAAGCTTTTAATATGGCTGACCTGGTGCTCTCTCTCTCACTCTCTCATTCTGTTTCTCTCTTGCCCTCTTTCCCTCTCACTCTTGCCTTCTCTTGGCCATGAAAGGGACAGAATAGTATTCCTAATCCCCTCAGCATAGCTGAGACCATGACTATGACTTTTCACAAGGCTTAGCGGAAGGTGTGGGGCAATAGAGACGTGCCACAAAGATACAAAGGTGCTGTATGTGAACAATAAAACCACAAGACAGATCTGGCCAAAGTTCCTTAGCAGGTGGGCCACCTATTTACTTCCAGGCCTGCTTTCCCTTGGAAGGGGCACAGTTACCTCCACACCTGGGAATGCTCCAAACATTTCCATTCCTTGGAGTCCAGCTTTCTTTCTTCTCCAGGGTTATTATTATTATTATTATTATTTTTTGAATTCAGATTATTATTTACATTTTCATTTTGCATCACTAACTATTTAAATTTCACTATAGGATTCATTTGTTTATTTGTTACCGTTTATTTCCTCTCAAGCCCAATTATCCTCTTTTTTAATGACTTTTTCTTTCTTTCTGTTTTTGTTTTTGCTGCACTATGTCTAAGTCATTCTTTTAGGGATGGTGCATGAATGGTCAATTTCTAATTCTCTATAAATCTGAAACCATTTTTATTATTCCTTGAATGTTAGTTTGACTGAGTCTAAGATTCTAGCCTCACGTAATTTTCCTGAAGACATAAGAGTGACACCAGTATCTTCTGACATTCAATGTCACCATATTAATACCTCATGATAGTCTGTTTCTTTTTTTTTAGTGACTAACTTGTCTGTTTGCTTTCTTTTCTTTGGTTTTCTCTTTATCTTTTGGGTTTAGAAATTTTGTTTCTAGGTATCTAATCATGGGGCGTGGGCCCTTTTACATTAATTGCCTGACATTCTTTAAAATAAAGATTCTTCAGCTCTGAGAAATTTTATTCTAGTACATGTTTAAAAATTTCTTCTTGGGGCGCCTGGGTGGCTCAGTCGGTTAAGCGTCCGACTTCAGCTCAGGTCACAATCTCGCGGTCCGTGAGTTCGAGCCCCACGTCAGGCTCTGGGCTGACGGCTCGGAGCCTGGAGCCTGCTTCTGACTCTGTGTCTCCCTCTCTCTCTGCCCCTCCCCCGTTCATGCTCTGTCTCTCTCTGTCTCAAAAGTAAATAAACGTTAAAAAAAAAAATTAAAAAAAAAAATTTCTTCTTTTCCAACATTTCTATTCTTCTCTTTTGGAATTCCTTTTAGGTAGATTCTGGGACTTCATCTTTCTTTTATGTCATTTAACTTTTTGGTCATACTGAATCTGTTTTAGCTCTGTTGGATTTGCTCTTGGAATATTCCTCAGCTCAATCATCCAACCTACTAGTTTATTCTTCCATTTTGTCTCTTGTGTAATTCATCCCCTTTGTACTTTTTCAATTTCTTTTTCTTTTTTACCACCTATACGTATATTTAAAGTTTGAAAATCATATTTTAAATTTATAAAATCTCTAGTTATTTCTTTTCACTGGTTTGCTCTCCTCTCAAATATGTAGTTGTCAATTATGCTTATTAAAAGTATTGTTTTATCTGCCGCGTTCATTTTCCCTCACTTCTCGTCCTGCAAGTTGTCGAAGCAGGTTGACTCTAGTTTATAGCACTGTTTTTGCTCAAGATGGCAGTGATTGTTGGCTGTCTGTTCGTCTTTTTGTTTGGGAACACCTGTCTGCCCATCTAAGGATGAAATCTGGGTCATAGGATGTTATTTGTAGTGATTGTTTCGGAAGGGTCATAGGATGTTATTTGTAGTGATTGTTTCAGAAGGGTGGGATTATTATTCTGGTGGAATAGATTAGTAGCTTGTGTTTCTAATATAGGGACTTCTGTTTCCATTATCCGTTGTGCAGGGGGGCAGTGGACAGGTTTCCCAACAACGTTTTAGTTGCTGTTGTAGTGGGGGAATCAATACCTTTGTGGCCAGCTGCTTAGCACAAGCTCAGGACGAGGTAGAAAACATCCTGCTTGCCAACTCTCTTCTTCTAGAACTTCTGCCTCCAACTGCTCCCATCTCCACTCTTGCCTCTGCTACATGTTTTTGGCAATAGTTTTCTTTGTCAGTGTTGTCCTGTGTCTGATTTCTATTTTTCAAGAAGTTTACAGAATTTCTACTTCGCTGATGGTACTCTTTCTTTTTTCCTGGTGTTATACATTTCTTCTTTTTACAAGTATGTATTTTATTCTATTTCTAAGAATTTAGGATTGGGGGGAATTAGGTTTCTGTGTTCAATTGAGCTCACTCTGTTACTCTTCTGCTCAAACTCATCCAAAGTCTTCCCATCTCCTGTACGGTAAAAATCTCAAGTCCTATCCATGGCCTATTTTGCCCTTCATGATCTGCCCCTCATCTACCCTTCTGGCCTTGTCTCCTACCAATCTTCCATTTGTTCATACGGTTCCAGCCTTGTCGTCCTTGAGCTGGTTTACAAAAAGGAGCTATGCTCCTCTGTAGCTCCTTTGCTGAGCACTGAGTGCTTCCTCTGCCTAGAATGCTCTTCCCGCAGAGTTACTTGTCCTCCACAATTTTGACAGGTGCCTCCTCAAACATCACTTTATCAGAGAAAACAGTCCTCACTACCCCCTTAAATATAACACCCCTTTCCTCTCAAACCCATAATTCTCTATCCTTCCTACCTTCCTTGTTTTTCTTTTTTTTTTTTAATTTTTTTTTTTAACGTTTATTTATTTTTGAGACAGAGAGAGACAGAGCGTGAACAGGGGAGGGGCAGAGAGAGAGGGAGACACAGAATCTAAAACAGGCTCCAGGCTCTGAGCCGTCAGCACAGAGCCCGACGCGGGGCTCGAACTCACGGACCGTGAGATCGTGACCTGAGCCGAAGTCAGCCACTTAACCGACTGAGCCACCCAGGCGCCCCATCCTTGTTTTTCTTTATAGCACTATCACCTCCTGTGATATTATCCAAATATTCTTTTTCTTTTTTTAATCTCCTCCACTGGAACGATAGCTCCAAAAGGGCCCATTTTGGTCACCTCTGTGGCACCCAGCACCCCACCAGGGCCTGTCAGAGATGAGGCACTGAATACATACTTGCTGGATGAATCAATAAAATTCATTTTGGTCCATTAAAATCCCCCTGAATTATAGGCAAAGGAAGTATCAGTTCCCTTTCTGAGAGTATTTCCAGCCCATTCCACAGGATGCAGCCTGATTACCACGGTAACTTGACTTATTCTTATCACCCATCATGGAAACCTATGTGGCCGGTACTGTTTGCTTTTTGCCCAGCCAGAAACTTATCACGCTCTTTTTCTGGCCCAAGAGAAGAAAAACAGCCCTGGTTGGCCTTCCTATTGTAGCTCCGCTTTAGCGCCAGATCTCCCATTAATAATGGCCTAGATACGGACACAAATACATCTTTTAAAAACAAAAACATAATTTTCATATCAGGTCGAAACCAGGTGTATAGAAAAGACCATATCAGAAAGTGTCTAATCAGTAAGGAAACTATTAATGCAATCACTTTATTAAAGAGAAAACTCGGGGTGCCTGGGTGGCTCAGTCGGTTAAGCGTCCGACTTCGGCTCAGGTCACGATCTCATGGTCCGTGAGTTCGAGCCCCGCGTCGGGCTCTGGGCTGATGGCTCAGAGCCTGGAGCCTGCTTCCGATTCTGTGTCTCCCTCTCTCTCTGCCCCTCCCCCGTTCATGCTCTTTCTCTCTCTGTCTCAAAAATAAATAAACGTTAAAAAAAAATTAAAAAAAAAAGAAAAAAGAGAAAACTCTATGTATCAATATGAAATTTCTGCGTTGAGACTATTTTTCTGCATTCAGGAAATCTTCCTTGGAACTGTGGGTTAGCACTTTTCTTCTACCTTCTCGTCTAAATCATATCCTCATGGCAGTTATTTCCTGTTCCAGGGAAGTATGTCCCAGGGACAAATTACAATCCTAATCCTGTGAGGCAGAAACTATTTACAAACCTTCCGAATGGCAGTTGCTCCCATTGAAAATGGACAACGGAAATGAAAATCCTTAAAATCTATAACTTATTGGGTACTCCATCAAATGAGGTTATAAATATTTATTGGTAAATTATTGTCTAGTTAGCTGCTTCTATAGATGTCTTTAGGTTTTCAACTCAAAATATCTGTAGAGACATGGCTGTCCTCTAAGTGTAATAGACGAATTTCATAAAATAGAACACTGATGGAACTGAATTTAAAAACTCCAACAACTTGGGATCCACATCATGAAACAGAGTCTGAGCTAATGTAGGGATACTTCCAACCCTCATCCCCGCTGTCTGACCCCTGGTTCAGCCATAAGGGCTTGTACCGGAGAGAAAAGTAATTATGTTATTCCTAGGTTCTGCCCCCGGAGTCTCTGACAATGGGGATAGATGACACCTTTGTTTATGAAAGGGGCACCTAGTAAAAGCCCGCCAGAAATCAAACACTTGACTTGGAATGCAACACAACCACTTGCTTTCCAGTGATGGTTTGACGAAGGTACTCAACAGTTGGTGAAGGAAGGGATAATGGACACAAAGACCGATTCAAATAGTGTCTCTGTTGCTAACAGTAAATAGGACAAATTTGTCTCTACTTGAGGGAGAGAATAAACAAAAAGAAAAAAGATCCCAACAACTTTATGCTTATTAAAAATATTTCAGGGGCGGCTGGTGGCTCAGTCCTTTAAACGTCTGACTCTTGATCTCTGCTCAGGTCATGACCTTACAGTCTATGGGATCGAACCCCAACTGGGGCTCTGTGCTGCCAGCCTGGAGCCTGCTTGGGATTCTCTCTCTACCCCCGCTCTCTGCCACTCCCCCCTCAAAATAAATAAATAAACTTAAAAAATTTAAATAAATGAATACAACTAACACCAAGAAGAGAAAGAACATAGCTGTGAACATACTTGGCTCTCTGATTTTCAGAAGTATTCAAAAATTATCCCCCTCAACAAAAAATGACCTTTGGAATGGCCTCTCTTGGAAAGGAGAAGTACATTTTGTTGATCTGAGGTGTGGTCTTCAGTCCTGCTACTCTGACCTCTTTGTTCATAAGCACTGAAGGCCGGGATCATGGTTAATATCCACAAAACCAGCCAAGATTAATTTTACATAAACTTTGCATCTAATTATTGAGAACTATTGGCCTGCTTGATGTTATGGCTTGGTTGAAACATTTTTTGTTTGTTTGTTTTTTGTTTTTTTAATTTTAATTTTAATTTTTTTCAATATATGAAATTTATTGTCAAATTGGTTTCCATACAGCACCCAGTGCTCATCCTAAAAGATGCCCTCCTCAATACCCATCACCCACCCTCCCCTCCCTCCCACCCCCCATCAACCCTCAGTTTGTTCTCAGTTTTTTTTTTTTTTTTTTTTTTTTTTTTTAATATATGAAATTTACTGTCAAATTGGTTTCCATACAACACCCAGTGCTCATCCCAAAAGGTGCCCTCCTCAATACCCATCACCCACCCTCCCCTCCCTCCCACCCCCCATCAACCCTCAGTTTGTTCTCAGTTTTTAACAGTCTCTTATGCTTTGGCTCTCTCCCACTCTAACCTCTTTTTTTTTCTTTCCCTCCCCCATGGGTTTCTGTTACGTTTCTCAGGATCCACATAAGAGTGAAACCATATGGTATCTGTCTTTCTCAGTATGGCTTATTTCACTTAGCATCACACTCTCCAGTTCCATCCACGTTGCTGCAAAGGGCCATATTTCATTCTTTCTCATTGCCACGTAGTACTCCATTGTGTATATAAACCACAATTTCTTTATCCATTCATCAGTGGATGGACATTTAGGCTCTTTCCATAATTTGGCTATTGTTTATATTGCTGCTATAAACATGGTTGAAACATTTTTGAATGTATCTTATTCAACGATGCACCTGATACATTGTGAAATAAAAATAGGATGGGCCAAATGTCAAATAATTCCACCATGAAATGCAATAAGGTCAAAACTCCTTTTAGCACTTAAATCCTAAAAGCCCTCACTAAAACTGGTGGGCACAGTGGTCTTTTGGGTTCCTGGGGATTAATGCTATCTTAGGACCATCAGCTAACTTCTCAGTGAAGTTAGAAATAGCTAGCCCGCCCCTATAATCTTAATAGTCTTAACTATTTCACTGTTTATGGCAGCTCACATTTGGTCTAAGTCCTGACCTCAAAATACCTGCAATTCAGGGGGCCATGATGGGTAACTATTTAAATTATTATTTGACCCCCTTTTGAAATCTAAACTTAATTTTTTTTTTTTTTTAACGTTTATTCATTTTTTGAGAGACAGAGAGAGACAGAGCATGAGGCGGGAGGGGCATAGAGAGAGGGAGACACAGAATCCGAAGCAGCCTCCAGGCTCCGAGCTGTCAGCACAGAGCCAGATGCGGGGCTCGAACTCACAAACCGTGAGATCATGACCTGAGCCAAAGTTGGATGCTTAACCGACTGAGCCACCCAGGTGCCCCTGAAATCCAAACTTTAAAGCCTTCCTTTCAAGAAAGGTGGAAAATAGTTCCAGATTCCTGCCCTTGTTCTGTTGATGGTCATTTTCTCTGGTGCCAAGTTCCTTCTCAGCCCCAGTTCTCTTGCACATAACAGAAACCAGTATTTTACTTATATATAAGGCGCTTAGTATATTAGGTACTCTAAAAATTGGGGGAAGGGCTGGAGGAGCCGCCTGTATAGAGAGCTTCCAGGAATGAATCCTAGAACAACACTGGGAAAATGGCTAATTAAGGGAGCTATTGCCTTTTCCAAGTTCAGGATACAAGAATGGTTAGAAAGATGGGTAATTAGGGGGCTGTTAACCCAACTGCTGGGTCCAAGAAACAGGAGGAAGACGTTACCAGAATGGTTGACTCCTGGACCACACGATCTGAGCTGTAACCCGTTCTAGAAAAGCGGAAGGTGCATGGTACGTGCTATCCACGTGTGTGAGTTTAGGACCTTGACACTGTGTCCTTTTCTACCACTGGCACAGGAATCTCACAGCTGAGCTTTCCCAAAGAAACAACAGAAATAGGAGTGCTGCTTCTGCCTCACTTTTTCTTCCAAATCCCATAAATATGTAAATGCTTAGTGGTCGCCAGGTAGTGTATCAAACCCAAACTGTACAGGAGACTGGAAAATGCAATCTTAGCTTTCCTGTCTGTGATGTGACTAAGGGACTCTAAGGGACTGTAATGGAGTTGAACAAGCTAATCTATCATGGTCACACCGGTTGTTCTTTTCTTTGTAACGTTTTGTTACCAAAGTGGCAGATTCTTTTCCTACTCCATACTGTTCACCAAATAACCAAATGGTATTTGATGGCAATCAGGTAATGTATTTAATGGCCAGAGCATGGAGAAGGGGAGCTCATACTCTGAAGGCATCTTCTCTCTGGTTAGGGTTCCTGGTCAGGCTTTTATGGCGTTAGGGTAATTAAGGGGCTGGTAAGCAAGCTGACTGGAGGAGTTTTTTGGGAAGTGGGAGGGGTTTTCAGAATCAGAGGGCCATCTCTGTTCTTCCCTCCAACCGGCAGAGTTGGAACGGTCATGGCGCTGGTAAGTATGTTTTTTGTTTCGACATTAGCTGGTATTGATCCGGAGGTCATCCGGAAGGTTAGTACATTTGAGCTGGATCAGACTGGTCAAAAACCGGGTTTGTTTGGAGCTTGTGGTTTCTGGCCTCGGGCTTAGCGTCTTGTGCCAAGCAGCATACGTAAGCAGGGCTAGAAAACTGGGCTCTTGTAGCTTGTTTAGAGCTTGTCAGAGACAAGAGTCCTTGGTGGCTATTTGCTGAAAACGCTTTATGTGTGCTTTATGTCTTTTTTATGAAGTTATTTGCAGGGATATTTGAATTTTGATATGGCCAGGTTAGCAACGTTAATCTATAAATTCTGTTTATGTCTTGTTTATGAAGACCTTTTTCTATTTTACCAGAAAATGATATATTCCGTATTTTCCTTCTAATTCTTTTTATTTATTTATTTTGTGTGTGTCTATGATGTGAGTTAGGACCTAACTTTAAAAAAAATTGGTTTTCAACATTTATTTATTTTTGAGAGACAGAGAGAGACAGAGTATGAGCAGGGGAGGGGCAGAGAGAGAGAGGGAGACACAGAATCCAAAGCAGGCTCCAGGCTCTGAGCTGTCAGCACAGAGCCTGACACGGGGTTCGAACTCACAGACCAAGAGATAATGACCTGAGCCGAAGTCGGATGCTGAACCAACTGAGCCACCCAGGCGCCCCTAACTTTACTTTTAAAGAAGATAATCACTTGTACCAACGCTGCTTGGTTAATTCTTCCCTAGTAACTGGAAATGTCACATTTCTAGTATACTAATGTTCCATATACTTACGAACTTATTTCTGGACTCTTTATTCTATTTCAAAAATTTATTTGTCTAGTCCTATGCATTAACTACCATAATATTATAATTCATCTTAATATTTGGTAGGACAAATCAGTCCTCCTTGTTTTCCTTCTTCATAATTATCTTGGCCATTCTTACACGTTTACTTTTCGATATTAATTTTAGAATTAGCTTGTCAAGTTCTATTAAAAAAATTCCTTTGAGACTTTTATTAGAATTGAATTAACTTTATAGATTAGTTTGGAAAGTTTGATGTCTTTATAATGCTGAATCTTCCTACCCAGTAGCATATAATGTCTCTCCATTTATTCTGTACTCCTTTTATGTCCTTCCATAAAGTTTTATAGTACTTTCCATAAAGGTCCTGCATACTTCTTGTAAAGTTCATTTCTAGAAACTTTATAGTGTATGTTCCTTTTATGGTAAATAGGATATTTTTATGGGAAATATATTGATTGTGATATATTACTCCTGTACCTGGTTTTCTTGCTGAAGGTCTTTCTTACTGGTTGAATAGAGTTTATATGAGTTTTACGTGAGGAAAGATTTCTACTAAGACAGTAAGGCAGAAATCATACATGAAAATTTTTGCTGGTTTTGTCTGTATAAAAGGAAATAATTAAGGTGAAAAATCATAAACATAATTGGAAAATAATCTGAGACAATATTTGAAAGGCTAAGACAGAAAAATATGAAGATTATTTACACAAAGAGCTTTATTAGTAAAGGAAAACACAATCACTGTAATAGAAAAATAAACAAAGTTCATGAAAATAGGCAATTTGCACAAAAAAGGAAATATACATCGCCAATGAATGTCGAAGAAAGGTCAAGCTCATTAACAAATAGAAAATATTCATTAAAATGTTACAGTTGTCCACCTTTCAAACTGACAAAGGTAAACAAATGACGATCCTCTTTGCTGTCATTGGTCTGGAGAAAGGGACAGTCTTTAACACTGTGGGTCCCTTAGAGAAGACTAAGGGCCCTAAGTAATAGATATCATGAGCTTTAATTTTTTTTTAATTTATTAAAAAATATTTATTTAAATTCAAGTTAATTAACATACAGTATAGTATTTGTTTCAGGAGTAGAGCCAAGTGATTCATCACTTACATACAATACCCAGCGCTCAACCCAACAAGTGCCCTCCTTAATGCCCATCACCCATCTAGCCCATCCCGCTAGCCACCTCCCCACCCTGAGTTTTAAAATGGTCTCACCCTTAAACTGAACAATTTCACTGTGAGGAATTGTAAGATATCCATTTCTGAAGTATATTAACAGCTGCACCTGAATATGAAGGGTTTTCTGTGGCTTAAACAAACAATTTGGCTGGCTTATAAAAGCTTTATAGCTTTTAAGCAAGAGGATTGCTCATAATTTTATTTTATTGTTTATTTTTTTAAGTAGGCTCCATACCCAGCACAGAGTCCGACGTGGGCCTTGAACTCACAACCCTGAGATCAGGACCTGAACTGAGTGGCACTTTGGTGGCTTCGCTGGTTAAGACACCGACTCTTGAGTTCGGCTCAGGTCATGATCTCATGATTCGTGGGACTGAGCCCCACATCGGGCTCTGCACCGACCGTGTGGAGCCTGTTCGGGATTCTCTCTCTTTCTCTCTGTCAAAAATAAATTAATTAAACTTAAAAAAAAAAAAAAAAGAAAAGATCTGAGCTGAGATCAAGAGTTGGCTGCTGAAACCAACTGAGCCACCCAGACACCCCAAGCATTTCTCTGTATTTTAAAGTACACTATAACTTCAAGAGAATATCAAAAAAAGTTCTCCTCTAAACTTATTTGACCACAGAACCATTTTAGAAGGCACGGACGTGGAGGGAATAGACCACCACACATATGGTTCGAGAGATATTGACTTAATGACATTATCACGGAAGTTTTGTTTTTTTTTTTTAACTTTTTTAACGTTTATTTATTTTTGAGACAGAGAGACAGAGCATGAACGGGGGAGGGGCAGAGAGAGAGGGAGACACAGAATCAGAAGCAGGCTCCCGGCTCTGAACCATCAGCCCAGAGCCCAACGCGGGGCTCGAACTCACGGACCGCGAGATCGTGACCTGAGCTGAAGTCGGACGCCCAACCGACTGAGCCACCCAGGCGCCCCTATCACGGAAGTTTAAAACTGAACTCTAAGGATGTGCATAACAACATGGGATATGGTAATAAAAGTGGCTAACTCTCTATAAATGTTTGAGAATAGGTACTTTTTAGATAAAGCAAACTACCTCTATTTAATTAAATACCGTAGTCATAAAATAAGCTGTAGGAGAATAATTAATGGAGAGAATGTTCCTGGTACTTTAAAATGTAAAAAAATCAGGCCACCAAGCGTTAAGTATAGTATGTAAGCTACTTTGGGCACATAGATGCATAGAAAGAATGTGTGGAAGGAGAATTATCAAAATGTTAATAGGTGTAATTGCTATCTCCCATGATACTTAGCTACTCTAATTTTCTTCTTTTTCTCATTTGTTTTTCTTACAATGAACATAAATTACCTCTATTCTAAGAAAAATGTTATTTTTTTTATGTTACTGCCGAAGAAGCGTATTTTATAGCTCCATAAATTAATGTCGATTCTGCCTTTCCTCCCCCCCCCCCCGCACCCCGCCCCCCCCACCTCCGCTACTTTTTTGTGTTTTGTTTTGGTCTCTGTTGAATTCCATTCACAGTGCAAATTGTTTCTCCTCGTGACTGCATAGAATAGTGTGTGCAGCTGTCCTTATGCTTTCAAGGTGACATTTAATACATGAATTCTTAAGTCAGGCTTTATCTTTGGTGCAGGAAATAATACCTTTTTAAAGCATCTGTTGCATTTTAAAATGTGTATTCAGATAATATCTTTCCTATGAATTATTAACCTCATAACTGAATAGGTTATATGAAATTTGAACCCTTCCTAGTTCTGAGGACATTATGTCGTACGATGAGCAAGCCAACGAGGGCTTTGACTCTTGGGCAAAACGTATGTTCTGTAATTCTCTTGGCTTCCCAACGTGGTTCACCAAAGTGTGGACATCACTGTGCCACTCTTTGAAGGGATCACCGATCTTATTCTCTCCTTGAACTAGACTCACTTTGCAAAGCCTGTGGTCACTGTGCACTTCTGGTTTTAGACTTCTTGCTCTCATTCTCATCCCACCTCCTTGTACTTTCCCCATATCCTCATCAGGAGCAACTTCAATTTCAGCCCTCTCCTGCCACGTTTCTCTTCTCTACATGCGGTTCTGTTCTTTCCCTCGTTATCGTGAAGACTTTCCCTCAATTCTCCCACCCTTCGGGAACCAATCTCATAAGCTTCTCCGCGTTCTAGTCTTAATAAATTATAATGTATAATCTTACTAACTGATAGCTGTCAGGGTAACTGTAAGATTTACTGGTTAGCGTCAGGGCGAAAGGACTGGCCTTCTCCACAGTCATTGAGGATCCAGGCTGCTTCTCTCTCTTTCTTAGTGACCATTAACACTAACCAGGGTGTCGTCACTCCTTAGAACCGAGATGCAGGTGGCAGAGAGGATTTTCCAAGTGCAAAGAGTGTCAGGGACAGAGGTACAGAAGAGAGAAACAGCATGGCATTAAAAACATCTGGTTATGGCTGAAGAAAAAATCTAATTTGATTGGTGGTAGGGTATTGCAGTCAAAGGCCCCAGTCAGGAAGAATCCTGTGGCCCATATGGGGAAGTTTGGATCCTAGAAGGATCTTTTACACTTCTTTATTTTTGAGAGACAGAGAGACAGACCACAAGGGGGAGGGGCAGAGAGAGAGGAAGACACAGAACCTGAAGAAGGCTCCAGGCTCTGAACTGTCAGCACAGAGCCTGATGTGGGGCTCAAACCCACAAACCATAAGATCATGACCTGAAGTCGGAAGTCGGACGCTTAATCGACTGAGCCACCCAGGCGCCTCTCGAATGACATTTAAAATGGTCAAATAACTTCATTGTATTTATATATCAGGACAATCTGGTGAAAGATAATGAAATAAAGGAGATTGAAGACTGAGTGTGAGTGGTATGAAATGGGAGGAAACTGATTAGAAGGATAATAAAGACCTGATGTTTGGACAGAGGAGTGTTAGAGACAAAAAATATTGGTAGGAGGCTAGAGAAATGAGTTGGCAAGGGACAGAAACCCAAATCAAAGTTGCCTAGGCCAAAGAAAAAGGTCACCGGTTCATGGAAACGAATCAATTTTGGATTCCCCATAAATGATTATTGTGTCCTTATATATAATCATTACATAATATTGCATGAGTACTTCCTTAGGATTCTCAAAGTTGTGTCTCAATTTATAAATGTAAAGTTATGTAAAGTTATAAATATTTCAAACTTTTATTATTCAAGATTAGAAATTAGATCATCCTTATCTTCTATATATTAATACTCCAGGGTTCTCCCTTAATTTAAGGGCAGATGGATATGTGTTAAAAACTCCCACTGCTCTGTACTGTTCTGGTTCATCTTGTGTTTGCTTTATATATTTTGGTATTGTTATTCAACTTGCAATATTTCAGCAGTCTTTGCTTTCATCAAACAGAGCAGGAAGACAAATCATAAACAATAGTTTCTTCCGTTTTTCCTCCTCCTTGACGATTCTGCATCCTAAAGGCAACCCACGTTTAACGATTTCTTTTGTTTCGCTTTGAGTTTTGTTGCTTAAACCCGTCTTCTGTCCAATTTGCAGGCGCCTCAAGCTTGCTCTTTCTCCAGATCTCTGTGTTTGTTCACCCTCTGGCTGGAACCCTTCAGCTCAGATCCCCCTTTGGCTGCCTCTTGGTTTTAGTGTCACTCATTTCTTCAAAGACGCTTCCTTGGGCCCCTCACTCTGAAACGGCCCCTGCTTCTGACCTCCCTTTCTCCTTCTGCCTTGGTTTATTTTCCTTATAGACTATACCATGATCCCGATCACCTTGTTTATCTCCTCATTGGCTTGGCTCTTTGATGTGTATCCCATGAGCGTGTGAGCTTCCGGAGAACTCATACCTTGCCTCTTGTTATGACATCCTGGATCCTCAGACCTAGAAGAATGATAGGAACATTAGTGGTGGTGCTCCGTAGAAATCTGTTGAATGAATGAAATGTTACCCTACACTTATCTCGATCATGTGCTGAAGGTGAATGGTCATTTTTAGGTTCTATGTTCAGGCGTGTTTCCATCATTGGACGTTTGCCCTGGCGACTCTCCTCCTTGGAATACTTTTTTTTTTTTTAATTTTTTTTTAACGTTTGCTTATTTATTTTTGAGACAGAGAGAGACAGAGCATGAACGGGGGAGGGTCGCAGAGAGAGGGAGACACAGAATCTGAAACAGGCTCCAGGCTCTGAGCTGTCAGCACAGAGCCCGACGCGGGGCTCGAACCCACGGACCGTGAGATCATGACCTGAGCCGAAGTCGGACGCCTAACCGACTGAGCCACCCAGGCGCCCCATCCTTGGAATATTTTTGCACTAGATACCCACAAGGCTCACGCAGGCCTCCCTTCAAGCATTTCCCGAAATAAGATCTTCTCAATGAGATATGTCGGAGCACTTCTATCTACTTAAAATTAGAGGTCCCCTCCTACACCTTGTCATTTCTGATCCAGTCCACCACGTATGTCTTTCTCTCGGAGCTTGTATCATACTTACTTAAATAGCTTAAATAACGTACTTACTATGTTGCCTTAAGTGTCTTTTGCTTGGCCCTCCAGATACACTCCTTGCCTTATATATACCCCTCTACTCTGTACCCCAAAGACTGACTTTCAATGACCTGAGCCCTTTGTGGAGTCGTCACACGCTGGCCGCGTGCCTTGACCCAGGTTCAGCGCTCCTGTAAGGTGACCCTACCCCGTCTCCGAGAGGTTTCTGTGATGTCTCCCCTTATGAATTGTTGTCTGTTTCTCTACTCTGTCATGGAAGCATCAGGAGGGCAAGCAGTCAGGTGCGCATTGATGGATCTCGTGTATCTGGAACAGTGGTTGATACATGATAGGTGTTCAATAAATATTTGTTGAATGTTTAATGATTGTTGACTCTGGGCTCAGAAAGATAAGGATTTAGCCCACCTACGTTACCCCTTACCTCTCCATTCCCCCCCTCCCCCCGCCAGGTTTTGATTATATTATTTATTCTCATGGCTGCCTTTATAACTTTAAATAACATGCTTAAAGCTTTATGCTCTGTTCTATAATGTTTAGATAGTGTTTTGATTTCCTGCTCTCTAAAGTGGGATCAGAGTTTCTACCAGCTCTCCTCCACCTCTCCTTCCACCTGTTTTAATTTATAACAGCAAGCTCAATAATCCATCCCTCGGGTTTTTTTAAGTTTATTTATTTTGAGAGAGACAGAGACAGCACGAGTCGGGGAGGGAAAGAGAGATTGGGAAAGAGAGAATCCCAAGCAGGCTCTGCGCTACCAACGCAGCGCCTGATGCTGGGCTCAAACTCACGACACCGAGAGATCACGACCTGAGCCTGAGCTGAAACCAAGAGTCGATGCTTAGCCCATTGAGCCACCCAGGTGTCCCTCCATCCTAAATGCCATAGGCTGGGAGTGGGGGGATGCTAAACAGCATGAATTTATTTTCTCACCGTTCTGGAGGTTAGAAGTCCAAGATCAGGGTCTCTGCAGGCTTGGTTTCCTCTGAGGCTTCTCTCCCTGGCTTGCTGATGGCTATCTTCTCAATGTCACATGGCCTTCCCTCTGTGTTTGTGAGTCCCTGGTGTCTGTCTCATGTGTCTGAATCACCTCATCTTACAAGGACACCAGTAATTGGATTAGGACCCACACCGATGACCTCATTTTAACTTAATCCTCCCTTTTCAGGCTTCATCTCCAAATGTAGTGACATTCGGAGGTGCTGGGGGTTAAGGCTTCAACATAGGAACAGGGGGATACAATTCAGTCTGTGATAAGCCCCAATTAATTCTTCTGTATTTTGCATACAGTTTGCTTCTAATAGCTTATGGCCGAACACACGTGGAATTAGATTACAGAGTACGTATTGAATATTTAAATGTATTCTAGGCTTTATCAAGTTGTGTGTTGGAATTACCGTCCCTTCATGTAACCTCTATATTAACGGAACGGGAATATTCTTGGAGTCATGCTAAAATGGACTGTTTCCTCACATTCCACAATCATGCCATATTTTCGTTCGCTTCATATTTGAAATGACTTTCCTATTCAGTTTTCTGATTTACGTGGAATATAGGATGTATTGCATTCAAAATGCTTTTCCTTCGGTACCTTGTGAGCACGACCCATTGTTTTCTAGTATCCCATTGAGTTTAGGTGGGTTTGCCTTTTGTTGTGAGTGACTGCTTTCTTTTCTCTCTAGAGCTTTAGGAGAGTTTGTTCATCTTTGTAGTTCTGAAATTTCTCAAGGTCTTTTTTTCAGTCTTTGTAAAGCCTTGTGTCTTTCGTTAGGAAATTTTATTCCATTCTATTCTCTATTTTTTTCTTGTTAGACACATGTTGCCTTAATGGCCTTTGGCCTTTCCATGTCTTTTCACTTTCTCTCATATTTCATACCACTTTGTGTTTTCACTTTATGTCTTGGTGGATTTTCTTGACCTTATTTGCCAGTCTTTCTACTGAATTTTCTATTTTAGATACAACATTTTAAATTTTAAAGAGCTTTTCATATAAGACTGTATCAGTTTTGTAGTTACCTTTTTTAATGTTTTATTTATTTTTGAGAGAGCACAAGCAGAGGAGGGGCAGAGAGAGAGGGACAGAGGATCTGAAGTGGGCTCTGTGCTGATAGCAGTGAGCCCGATGTGGGGCTTGAACTCATGAACCACAAGATCATGACCTGAGCCGAAGTCGGACGCTCAACTGACTGAGTCACCCAGGTGCCCTCTGTAGTTACCTTTTTTAAAAGAAAAATATAATTTACATTCTACTACTCTAGCAATATCAAAATCAAATTCCTTGTTTTTTTACGAATATAATTTATTGTCAAATTGACTTACATACAATACCCAGTGCTCATCCCAACAAGTGCCCTCCTCAATGCCCATCGCCCATTTTCCCTCTCCCCCACTCCCTATCCACCCTGTTTGTTCTCTGTATTTAATAGTCCCTTGTGGTTTGCCTCCCTCCCTCTCTGTTTGTATCTATATTTTCCCCCCTTACCTTCCTCCATGGTCTTCAAATTCCTTCTTTTATCACAAAAGTCAATGAGTAAACTACTACCTCTAAGTTTTTCAAATTTATTCTTTTTGATGTCAGAAAGATTTAGAAATTTGGACGGGTTTATTAATATTGCTTTAAAATATTTTTTTAAAAAATGAATACAAGGTCAGCTATTTTCTTCAAATAATATTTATGATACACACAATAAGACACGTATATGAGATTTTTGGATTTATTCTATATTTTACCATTTTCAATCTCACTGCCAGTCCTTATAATAGTACATATTTCCTGATTTTTAGGTTTTCTGTTGGGTTTTTCTATTACTTTGAGAATAGATCTTCTTTTTCTCTTTCTTTCTCTTTGGAAAAATTGTATATAGAGGTTATTTTTCTGTATATAGAGGTAATTGTATATAGAGGTAATTGTATATAGAGGTTATGTGTGTGCCTTCCTCTTGCTTGCACATGTAAATAAGGAGTCTATCTTTAGAATTCTTGGTCATGGTATTTTCACTCACAGCTCTAAAGACGTTAGTATCTTGTTCTTTGTCAATCAGATTTGTTAAAGAGAATTGGGAGTCCAGGTTTCTCTCTCTCTCTCTCTCTAATAGCTGCCTGGATGCTTATACCATTATTTCTTCATCCTTGAATTTGACCAAATCACTGGAATAAATCCAAATGTTAGTTTCTTCTATGAGCGTTATTTTTTTTAATCATCTGTCCTACAGATTTGCAGGTATAGGTCATAAGCATAAGAAAATTTTTGATGCAGTTAATTTTTGCTTTGTGATATTGATTCCAATGTCACTGAAACACTGTCCGTATTTTAAATTATAAACTATTTTTCATAATCTATTTTCTTCTTTCTGATTGCTTTCATAACATATTTTCTTCCGCATTTTGAAAGCATTTCTCAAGTCCATTTAGGCTGCTATAACAAAATATCATAAATCGACTGGCTTATAAATAACAAATGTATTTCTCAGATTCCTGAAGGCTGGGAATTCCAAGCTAAAGGTACATCTTAGCAGATGTGGTGTCTGGTGAGGAACTGCTTCCAAGATGACCCTTACATGGCCCTTACATGGCCCAAAGGACAAGAGCTGAGGTGTTTTATAAGAAAACTAATCCCAATCATGAGGGCTCTGCTCTGCCTTTCTGACTTAATCACCTCCCAAAGGCCCTTCCTCTTAATACCATCACCCTGGGAACTAGATTTTTTTTTTTTTTAATGTTTATTTATTTTTGAGACAGAGAGAGAGAGAGACAGAGCATGAACAGGGGAGGGTCAGAGAGAGGGAGACACAGAATCTGAAACAGGCTCCGGGCTCTGAGCTGTCAGCACAGAGCCCGACGCGGGGCTCGAACTCACGGACCGCGAGATCATGACCTGAGCCGAAGTCAGATGCTCAACCGACTGAGCCATCCAGGCGCCCCGGGAGCTACATTTTTAACATATGAATTTGGGAAGGGGACACAAGCATTCAGATCACAGCAGGAAATTTACAACCACAACAGAATACAGGCATATGTTGGAAATGCCTGGTCAGTTCCAGACCACCAAAATAAAGTGAATACCGCGATGAAGTGTGAGATCATGACTTGAGCCGGAATCAGGACAGAATACACTTCATTGCGTCCAGTGTCACCTTAAATCTCACTATGTCGTAGTTTCCCTCTATTCCTGCCTTATAACGCGCTCTCAATTTTCATTTCGGCCTCTTTGTGTTTCGGATCTTTCATCCTTGGCTTTATGTTTGGTAGTTCTTTACTTTCACTGACAGTATAAAACAGATGTTTGAGAGAGCAAATAATTTTAAAAAAATATGTTCTTTCTGTGCCTCGTCTGCTGTGTCCTTCCCTTTTACTCTGCTCCTCTTGTTTTTCAGGCTTCGTTGTTATTTCTGACTTACTCACCTTCCAGTGTGTAAAGGTCTGTTCTTGTCTGATATATGTGCCAGTGTAAGTGAATCTCTTTGGGTTCCAGAAGCGGTCAGATAGAAATTGTTAATGCTATCCTATGCTTTGCTCTGCTGCAAAACTGTGACTCATCTTCCGCGGGGGTCATGGAAGGACCCCGCCTGTGGACAGTTCAGTGGGGAGCTCCATGCTTGCAAATATTCTCCTCCAGGGCTTTGAAACGGCTCTCCCAGGGTTTACGGTTAACCCTGGGGGTAGTTGATTCTCACATTTTATGAGGCAAATTATGAAGCCTCCTCCCCATCTCCCTTCACTCCAGGAGAGGGAGAAGGGAATCTTTTTTTTTTTTTTTCCTCCTTCCTGCTTTCTGGACACTGCAAATATTTCTCAGGAAAAGGAACTACGAATTACCCATTGGCAATGTCTGTAAGGTTTTCTGCAAGTGGCCAAGAGCTCTCCCCATAGCCTCCACCCCTTGTTTCTGGGGCTGATGCCTGTTTTCCTTACTGCCGTGTTTGTCTTACAAGGAACTAAGGATACGTTTCCAAACTCTTATGAGTCTATGAGTCTTATGAGTCTTTCCAGACTCTTACGAGTCTTACTGATGCTAAGGTCATCAGTAAGTTCTCACCTCTTAAAAGTGGAACTGATTCCGGGATACGCTAGACCCGGGAGAAATGTACAATTTATTTATAACTGGGAAAATAACAGGATGCCTCGGAGGTTTGTTGCGACAATCAAATGCGTTAGTCCAGTGTGGCACATGATAACTCCCAGGAAATTCCAGCTCTTACCCACAGGGGGTCCTGTTAATGTTTATTTTTATAGCATTGCAGCCAGCTATATTTAGGGTGAAATGCATGTTAAGGGCATCTATGTGACATGCTGGAATGTTGCCGGCGTTGTGGATGGACCTCTTCTAAATTCATATGTTTTCTAAATAAAGCTTCAAAAACATTGCAAGGTTATTTTGGATAGCATGGCCTTCATGAAGGAAGCCAGTGTATTCTTTTATCCACAACTGTCCTGTCCTCCCTGTTTCACATCAGTGACTAATCAAGAGAACTGATGACTACAAATTTATTAAATGACATGCCGCCAACCTCAAGTGCAGCATAAGAGATTCGGAATCTAGACTAAAACTGCTTTCATGTGAGATGGTGATGTTCTGTTTCAATCTTTTTGTTTTCAATCTTTTTGTCTAATAATTTATTAGTTAAAAATATTTTTATGAGTAGATGTTTCTCTGACGTACTCTTTGGTTACCCAGGGTTTGTGTGGAAAAGGCAGGATCAATGCTTGCTTCTTTCCCTTTACCAGTTTTAAAATTTTTTTTTTTTTTTTTATTTATTTTTGGGACAGAGAGAGACAGAGCATGAACGGGGGAGGGGCAGAGAGAGAGGGAGACACAGAATTGGAAACAGGCTCCAGGTTCGGAGCCATCAGCCCAGAGCCTGACGCGGGGCTCGAACTCACGGACCGCGAGATCGTGACCTGGCTGAAGTCGGACGCTTAACCGACTGCGCCACCCAGGTGCCCCTAACGTTTATTTTATTTTTGAGACAGAGAGAGACAAAGCATGAATGGGGGAGGGTCAGAGAGAGGGAGACACAGAATCTGAAACAGGCTCCAGGCTCTGAGCGGTCAGCACAGAGCCCGACGCGGGGCTGGAACTCACAGACCGCAAGATCATGACCTGGGCCGAAGTCGGCCGCTTAACAGACTGAGCCACCCAGGCGCCCCTCCCTTTACCAGTTTTTTAAGCTAATGAGTTGGTTCCCTGTCTTCCTCCAAGGGTGACCAATTGATTTTTTCCAATTGATTTTTTTATATCATTATAAACTTCTGGTTTTAAATATAATTTTATGGGCTTAAATGCATTGTTTTTTTTTTTTTTAATTTTTATTGATGCTCAAATGGAAAGAACATACCGTGTACCTGAAGATATAGATCTGGAATGATAATTCCAAGACTTATTCTAGTAAAATTACTGGACGTTAGAGATAAACAAACAAAAATCCTGAGGGGATTTAAGAGATCTTAAGAGATCTGTGGAAATCTAAGTAAATAATCTGTGGAGAACTAAGCAAAGGAGCATATGATATTTAAGGAGACTCTTTAGACTTCGTCAGACTTTTCCATTGTGATCTTTTATGCCAGGAGAAAATGGAGTAATATATTTAAGATATTCAAAGAAGAAAAATGTGAGTTAAGGATTTTATATCCAGGGAACCTCAGTTTTCAGTTATAAAGGACACACTGTAATTAACATGCAAACACTAAAGAAACATTGTTTCCATGAGCTTTTTTCTGAGGAATCTACTGGAAATGGTCTGGATGAAAACAAATAATGTCAACTTTAGGACTAAACATCTAGTTGTTTTATGCTTATCGTTAATCATTTGACATATTGCCCTTAGAAAGAAGCCTAAATGAGTAAAAGAGAGAGAGCTTATCATATAATGGCTACATTCTCTGATAATGTTGATAAATTACAACTTTGAAAAATGAAAGGAGTAGGGAAGGAATATGCAAAAAAATTTAATTGGTTTAAATAACGACAATACTAACATTAGTATTATCTTTCTGAGATCATTTTTGCATAATGTGGGGTGGGACAAAGAACTGTGGGGTATTTCTAATTCTATCATGTTCTGTGCTTTGAAGTCCAAGATTCTTATTGTGAATGAAAGAAAATACAGAAGCAATATAAGACAAGGCAAGGAAAATCCCTGCAATATTCATTTGGCAAGGATTCATCAATATGAACTTACTTAAAAAAAACCCTCTCTCTCTGTCCCTCTCTTTGACACCCCCCCCCCCCCCCCCCCCCCCGCCACCCCATCCTTTTACCTAGCTCTGTCCTAGTTCTGTCCTCTGTAAAGGCCTGTAAAACAATGTCCAGCCCAATCAAATTCAGTGTCTCTAGTGCTAGGATTGTTGTCTTGAAATATTGTTTCCTACTAAATTGTCTGTTTTTAGGTCGGGACAAGAAATAAACAAGATGAACCTGAAAACATCTTGTCTTAACAAATAGCAAACAAGCTATTGGAGGCACTAGGTTCATGTCAAAAGGACTCAGGAGCCAAACTGAGGAGATTCCCATAGGCCTACAGTTTTTCCAATATTTTATTAGGAAAGGTTTCATACCCACAGCAAAGTATATACACCTTTCCTCCCATCCTTGGATTCTACTGTTAACATTTGGCTGTTACTGGCTTTATCACACATCTATCCAGCTATTCATCCCTCCACCCATACATTAATCTTGTGTTTTGGATGCTTTTTAAAGCAAATTGCATCCATTTGCACCCCGACTTCTAGATACTTCAGCATGAAAATAATCCAGTTTTAACATGTAAAACTGGGAATGAGGCATAAAGGTGACCCTGATAAAGGTCTGAGAGCACCGAGGTAGAGAGATAGAGCTGGGGTAGAAAAGGAAAAGGAAATCTAACAAAGGCAGAGATTAAGGGCAGCTGGAAACAAATTTTTTAACTGTGACCGTTTTGCCTGGGGCCATTCATGGGTGAATGTTTTTCTTCCTCCCCCAATCTAAGCCATTTATCTTCATACACACACTTCTTTCCCTCTGTTACCTCTGACTTTATTGGTATTGGATCCTATGCATAACTGAGTAGGAAATTCTCAATATTGCATTTTTACCTAGGATAAAGTAACTGCTGTGATGTTAGGCTGTGAGTTTACAACAATGGGAGGAAAAATGATCAGCCAGTGATTCACTGCAACCCATTACGTTCACTTGGGTATGTGGAAGTCACCAGCTTTGTCTCCCACGTTTCAGATACTCAGTACCATTAGAAGCTTCCTCCGTGGATTGTGTTTAGTGCTTTTTTACCTAAGGAACTCAGAGCATGCTGCTACCCGTGCCTGAAAAGTCTGCTCTCTCAGAATCACCTTTGGTTGGCTGATCACCTCAAAGTGTGTATATATAGAGCTATGTGTATGTCAGTTACACGCATGATGCATTTTATATATACGTAAAATATCCTCTCTGTATATTCTATGTTTAATATAATACACATATATTTATGTATACATATACGCTCACCATATGCATTAACTGTCCATCTACCTAAGCCATTTTCCAGAGCAGCCACAGCTGAAGGGTAGATCGCTTTGAACTGGTCCCTATGTATCTCCTTGTAGATACGGGTTCTTCCAGTTTTGCTGTTGCCTGGATCAAGGATATGAAATGGTGCCTTCTCAATAATTCGGCATTAAGGCAGGGAAAATGTTGAGACACTAGCCTATTGTCACTAGCCTACTGTCAGACAGTAGCCATAGCCACTGTCTATTACTGTAAAGTAATGTAAACTAACTGCAATTTCGGGGAATCATTATAAGTTTTACTTTACAAGGGACGTACAAAATTCATAAAGCTGAATTGTGTACTTCAGTCTGTGGACTTACTTGTGTACGTCAGTCATGATTGAAATCCTGCCTTCAGAGGTGGGTACCAGTTTCTGAAGCACAGCATGCTAGTGATACTTTTCAAAGTTCAAATACGCTTATTATTGAAGGTAATGTTATTATGTATGTCCACAGTAATGGACACTGTGGAGTTAACCGTTAGACAAGACTTAGCCCTTGTCATCACTGGCACTTATTTCTGGGGTCCAGAATATTCTGACTTAGCCCTTTTCGTGCAAGCACTTTGGTCACAATGATGCCACAGATAAATTTTTAAGACACTAGTAAATTGTATTAAATCAATTTAATTCAGTGGCTGAGTTTTTTTTTAAAAGAGCAGTGACACCACTTCCAATGTTCCCATTTTCATTTTTATTTCGGAAATTCAATTTTTTCAAGATCAATTCTCTCCAATTAAAATTTTAAGACTAATATCTGATTCATCAATCAAATGCTATTCACCCTGGCCTTCTGCCACTGCGGGTTTTCTTCGATGGCAATGATTTTTCTCTCAAGTCCCCTACTCTGGTTAGGTTTTGTGGATATAAGTTCACCACGAATATATGATTCTTTGATTCGTTTTTACTCAGTTTCCTATATGCAAATTATAACAGTTAATAACTTTATTTTGGATTTATTTCTGCAGTAATGCTCGCCATGGATTAGTGATGAAATCGACTTACAGGTGGGTGCATATATTAGCTAATTGAAGACAAAATGGGAAGCAATTTTGAGATAGACAGGGAGACAAACACACGCAAAGAGGTATGGGGAAGTCTAGGGAAAGGGAAGTAGGAAGGAAGAGAGAGAAGAAAGTTGCAGGGAAGGGAAAGGGAGAGGAAAAGAGAGGTGTGAGAGAAGTTAATTTTGGTGTATTGAGGACAAAGCAATGAATCCGAGTGTGGTATGTATGTAGTATAAGGTATTCAAAATACCCTTGGGGCAAGTGTTTTACAGTTTAACCAGTCAATGCAAATGATTTTTGTAAAGATCATCTTTGGACAAAGCTCCTTTTATCCCCAGAAGCTTGCCATCGGGGAAGGGGGAACTGGGCTTGCCCACCTCGGTTTGGGAACAGATGAATTTCTATAGCATAGAATACTTTCGTGGTCTTTTTTAATTAAATTTTTAACGTTTTATTTTATTTTTTGAGAGTCAGAGAGAGACAGAGCGTCAGCAGGGGAGGGGCAGGGAGAGAGGGAGACATAGAATCCAAAGCAGGTTCCAGGCTCTGAGCTGTCAGCACAGAGCTGATGCAGGGCTCAAACCCACGAATGTAAGATCAAGACCTGCGTGGCAGTCGGACGCCCAGCCACTCCACTGACTGAGCCACCCCGGGCCTCCAATATTTTTATGTTCTTGAGACATGTGAGAAGCAGTAACATGGCACAGGGAATAATAAACCATTCAGGGCAAAAGTTTAACATGTTAATCACTTGAAAACTATCGCAAGTAAATCTTCAGTTGAGGTTGCTTATGAATCTCCTCTTTCGTGGGGAGGATGGAAGGAACACGTCCTTGATATCCATAACATATTTTATAGGCGGTGCCCTTTCAGATGACCCCTCGCTGGACCCAGCTACAGTTTTGCTAGGAAGTCATCTGAAATGGGGCGGTGCATGGCACAGGTCGTCGTACCACAGTCTGGACCTACAGTAAGTGGTCTCTCCTCTCTGGGCCCCAGCTTCCTCACGTGCATCCAAGGGATTTGAACTCTGAGGTTTTTGTAGCTCTGGTAAGACAAGATTTCTGTCTTTGGGATGTGTATATCTGTCCCTCTGGACATTCGGTGAGTGACCAGAGCAGTGTCAACACAGCTTTGCCTTTCTACGTGCGTTCTGATGACTGGGACACTGTCATTATCGAGCAGTTGCCGTCCCTCGTTCCATTATCGACCCAGCTTGTGGTAGGTCGGGGCCTGACCCAGCCAGCCCAGGCTGACCCCCGGTTAATGGGAACTGAGCGTAATCACATTAGCTCAGTTGGGAGTTTTGAAAATTACATTAGCTCATCTAGCAAAAGAGAAACTGCCAATAATTTGTGTGATGGATTTGCAATTAGAATGCAGGGTTCTTTTTCCTCTGCCTTCTTTGTGTCTCTTTGGTAAAGACACAAAAAATAAAACCACCCGAAAGAAATGAAAATTCCCAACAGCTTATAGGTTATATTTTAATAGCGCTTCATCCCCCAGCTACTGAATTGGTCCTTTAGGTGAAGGATCATTTTATGGATGATTTTGTTGTCCGTCATTTTACGTCATCTACTGAGGGTTCTTGGTAAAGATCATAGGTAAACAAGTTTGAATAGTTATTAAAAATATTTGTCAGGGCTAAACACTTCAGGAATATTGGTTTGGCTCAAAATTCCCAGAGGAGTATTTCTTCAGAGGATCTTTACATCCCACTTTTTTTTTTTTTAATTTTTTTAAATGTTTTTATTTATTTTTGAGACAGAGACAGAGCGTGAGCAGGGGAGGGGCAGAGAGAGGGGGAGACGCAGAATCCGAAGCAGGCTCCAGGCTCTGAGCTGTCAGCACAGAGCCCGACGCGGGGCTTGAACTCATGGACCGCGAGATCATGACCTGAGCCAAAGTTGGACGCTCAACCGACTGAGCCACCCAGGCGCCCCTTTACATCCCACTTTATATGAAAAGTATCATAATTGAGAGTATGAGATACTTACATTTGGGAGCCTTTGACTCTGAGTGAGGGGGGTGTTGAAGGTAGAACAGACAGGGTGAGTAAGCCTTTCTTTGCAATGATAGAATTTGCTGAGAATCAAATATTAATTTTACGCCAAATATGGTGCTAAATGTTTTACGTGCATCATAGTAATTCGTGTCATCACATTCAGCTCATAGGCGAGAAACTGAAACCCACATTTCCTTAAGCAACTTGCCACATCACACTACTAAATACATATTGAACGAGACGTCCGAGCTTTGAGCGTTGTTCTCAATTCCAGTCTTAGATTAAAAAAATCAGCGAGCTCAGAAACACCTACATCCACAACGGCAATAACTTACTGTTCCTTACTTACTGAATCAGAATCCGTGGGAGAAGGGCCATCTTTAGTTATAAGAAACTCCACAGGTAATTCTTATGTACAGCCAGGACCGTGAGGTGTGGATAAGGCACTTTAGACAGGCCCTAGTTTTAGAAGAACCCTAGCGTATAGGTGGTCATCATAAAACACCGCAACTTTCAGCGGCCTTCCGGAGATATGCTAAACTTGTCTTCTGGGGTAGAGAATTCATGATCAGCTGTATGCGCATGAATTACAAGCTAGTCACCACACTCAGAAGGCTGGAGAAACATCTCCATTGAAGTTTACTGGAAAAACTGGAGTTACCCTCTTCCTTCCCCAAAGGAGAAAGACAGGTGGCAGGAACTGGAACATTGGAGTTCCGTGAAAGGAGAGAGAAGCTCGTCCCCGGTAGGATGAGTTCCAGCCACGTAGGGAAGAGAAAGCATTGCAGCCTCTGGAAAACGATGAGGGTACAAAGGGAGCAAGACGCAGGAGGCAGCAGGAGGGGGGAGAAGTGGGCTGAGAGGCTGCCCCTGAAACCCAGACGATCTTACTCCTTCTCCTCTCAGGAGTTGTAGCTAATACAAGTCCTCGTCCTGCATATCACACCTGAAGAGGCACACGGAAGAACCGGACAGTGTTTTGAGAGAGTGGCAGGAGTGTTAGGAATTCAAAAAAGTCATTTTATAAATTTCTGAAGGGATTTGGATTGCTCTGTATCTCAGAAGGGGGAGCAGTGGATTTAGAGGGAAGGAAGGAATTGTAAAATCTTTTAGAATATTTGAAGGTGTAGGGGCACCTGGGTGGCTCAGTCGGTTGAGCGTCCGACTTCGGCTCAGGTCACGATCTCACGGTTCGTGAGTTCAAGCCCCTTGCCGGGCTCTGTGCTGACAGTTCAGAGCCTGGAGCCTGCTTTGGATTCTGTGTCTCCCTTTCTCTCTCTGCCCTTCCTCTGCCTGTGCACGGTCTCTCTCTCTCTCTCTCTCTCTCTCTCTCAAATAAATAAATAAACATTTGAGGGCACCTGGGTGGTTCCGTCAGTTAAGCGGCCGACTTCAGCTCGGGTCATGATCCCACGGTTCGCGGGTTCGAGCCCCGCATCGGGCTCTGTGCTGACAGTTCCGGGCCAGGAGCCTGCTTCGGATTCTGTCTCCGTCTCTCTGCCCCTCCCCCACTCAGTCTGTCTCTGTCTCTCAAAAATGAATACATGTTAAATAAAGAATAAGTAAACATTTGAAAATAAAATAAAATAAAATAAAATAAAATAAAATAAAATATTTGAAGGTACCACGTAGAAGATGGAACAGGCAAATTCTGTTTTGTTCCAAGGGACACAAACACAGGTTATTTAAACATGAGAAAATATTCTCGAACAGCTACCAATAGCCAGTCTAGTTACAAGATGCTGGGCTATGAAGCTATTATTGACGATTTAGGGTAAAATTGGACACTGGTTGTAGTCTTTTTTAAAGCTTACTTATCTATTTTTGAGAGAAAGAGAGAGAGAGAGAGGATCCCAGGCAGGCTCTACACTGTCAGTGTGGAGCTGGATATGAGGCTCGAACTCAAAAACCTTGAGATCATGACCTGAGCCGAAATCAAGAGTTGGGACGCTTACCCCACGGAGCCACCCAGGCACCCTGACGTTGGTTGTATTTTCAAACTGGGTGACCTTTAATGTGTCTTCTAACATTGTCAGCAACCTCTGGCAGCCCTGGAAGAGGGGTGATCAGTCCCAGGTAACCCAAGCGTGCGTGGCCTCTTATCCGTGTGGCCCACGGGCTTACAGAGCAAATAACAAAATCATATTGTGGGACATGAACGGGGTGGGAATGATACGCTGCAGTAAAGGCGGGATTTGTTAGTTAACCACAGATGCAAGATAAGCAAGCTATAGAGCCAACAGGAGGGGTAATGGAGTAATCAGGTAAATCAGGAGTAAGGAGGAGTTGGGAGTCAGAGATGGCTAGGCAAGTTCCTGTGATAGTGTAGTGCTCATGGCTGTGACAGCCTTTACTCTGACCCAAGGTGCTTTTATGGGTGGACGTGGGCTCTTTGAAACTCAGTGGGGTTTAATTTTAATTAGTTTTAATTTAAGTGTCATTCTGCCTTTTCAAGTTGCAGATTTTATGTTGTCAAATGACCACACAGCGCTTCGCTCTCAAAACTGTTGTATCCATGGCATCTGGATTAATAAAAATTAGATCAGCGTGGCAAATTAGAAGTCAGGAAACAGAGTTCCGCTAGAAAAATCTGTTTGACCTGACACAGAAAATAAAAATTTGGTTGTGCTTCAATTTTATCATTGGCAAAAGGTCCAGATTAAATCCAACGGCACGGCCAGTTCTTCAGGTTTCAAATGACATGGTTCTATTGTGTACTTACATCCTTTAAACTTTATTGCTATGACCACCACTCGTGTTACTGTCTCAAATGTCATCTCTCAAACAGCCTATGACTCAGTCTTTGCTTCATGAAACTGCCATGGACTAGGATTATAAATCTTGGGTAGAGACAACCTGTCTGAGCCAATTAGATTTGTGACAGTCTAAAAAAAATAGAGCTATGAGCTCAGTGACCCCTGTATTTCTTTGAAGTTCTGCCATAAGATACTTTGCCATTGGTCTTAAAGAGCATGGTGTCTGGAAGAATTTATCATCCTCGTCAACAGACTGCATCGATTGTTTTACCTATCTGTTACCCTGCCATGTGTCTTCCTTTCTAATCAATTATATTATTATGGTAAAATATACCTAACATAATAGGTATCATTTTCACCATTTGTCATTGTACAGTCAATACATTCACAATGCTGTGTACCCCTCAACATTAATCTCTACCCTTACTTGTTATTTTTTTGGTTTTGTTTTTTTTCTTAATTACAGCCATCGTAATGCCCATGACGTGGTATCTCACCGTAGATTTGATTTGCACTGCTCTAATGGCCAATGATGAGGAACATCTTTTCGTGTGTTTTTTTTTGGCCATTTGTATGTCTTCTTTGAAGAAATGTCTATTCGAATTCTTACGAATTTTTGAATAGCGTTGTTTGGTTTTTGTCGTTCAGTTTTAGGAGTTACTTATTCTGGATACTAATCCCTTGTCATATAGATTATATGCGAACATTTTCACCCTTTCAGTAGGTTGTCGTTTCACTTTCTTAATAGTGTCCTTTGAGGAACAAAAGTTCTTAATTTCAATACAGCCCAATCTTTGTGTTTTGAATAGAAAATTTAATTTATTTACATTTATGCAATTACTGGTAAGGGAGGGACTTATTTTTGCCATATGCTCTTTATTTTCTGTATGTTTTAGAGCTTTTTCTGTCCCTCATTTTATTCATTTCTGTCTTCTTTTGTGTTAAGTAATTTTTTCTGTTGTGAAACATTTTGATTCCCTTCTCATTTTCTTCTGCAGAGATTCATATTTTCTTTGTGGTTACCATGAGAATTATATTTAAAGTCTGTTATGGATTGAATTATGTCCCCCCTAAGTTTGCATGTTGGAGATTTAATCTCTAGTGTAACTGTATTTGAAGATAGGGCCCTTTGGGAGGTAATTAAGGTTAAATGAGGTCATTAGGATGGGGCCCTACTCTGATAAAACTGATGTTTTTATAAGAGGAGGAAAAGACACCAGAGATCTCTTTTAGCCTATACAGAGAAGAGGTCATGTGGAGATTCAGCAAGAAAGTAATCTATAAGCCAGGAATAGAAGTCTCACTAGAAACCAAGTCTGATGGCACCTTGATTTTGAACTTCCAGGCTCCAGAAATTAAGAAATTAAATTTCTGTTATTTAATCATCCAGGCTGCGGCATTTTGTTATGGCATGCTGAGCAAGCTAATACAACATCTTAAAGTTATAATAATATAATTTAAATTTTTACCAACATAACTTTAGTAACATACAAAAACTTTGTATAGCTCCATTCTCCTTTGTTGTCGATGTCACAGAGTTTATCTTAATACACTGTGTGCCCGGTAAAATAGATTAATAATGCTTTTTTATGCATTTGTTTTCTAAATCATGTAGAAAATAAAAAGTGGAGTTACAGAGCAATATTGCAATAATACTAACTTCCATAGTTGCTCATGCGTTTACCCTTACTGGAGACCTTTATTCTTCTACATAGCTTTGAGTTATAGCACCAAATTTTTATTTCAACTGGGAGGATTCCCTTTAGCATTTCTTGTAGGAGAGGTCTACTGGCAACAAATGTCTTTAGTGTTAACTTTTGTTTCTCTGGGAATATCCCAATTTCTCCCTCATTTTTGAAAGTCACTTTGCCAGATGAAAGATTCTTGGTTGACAGGTGTTTTTCTTTCAGATCTTTGAATATATCACCATGCTACTTCTGGCCTCCAAGGTTTCTGTTGAGATATCTGCTGACAGTCTTGTTAAGAATCATTTATATATGGTGATTCATTTCTTACTGTTTTCAAGATTTTCTCTTTGCCTTTATTTTGACAATCTGATCATAATGTGTCATGGTGTGAGTCTCTGGCTTTATTTTACTTGGAATTGAACTTCTTGGATTTGTATCAACTTTGGGAATTTTTTCAGCCATTTTCTTAAAAAAGTCTTCCTGCTCATTTCTCTCTCTTCTCTTTCTTGTATTCCCACCGTGCCTATGTTAGGTGGCTTGATGGTATCTGAAGGTCTCTTAAGCTCTGTTCACTTTTCTTCATTGTTTTTTCTTTGTGTTCCTCAAGCTCAATAATTTCAATTGTCCTATCTTCATGTTTGTGGATTCTTTCTTCTGTTTGCTCAAATTAGCTCTTGAGTCCCTCTAGTGTATTTTTCATTTCAATTAATGTGTTTTCAGTACCATAATTTCTTCTTGGCTCCATTTTATAATCTCTGTCTTTATTGATGTAATTTTGTTCATACATTATCTTTCTGTCTTTGTCCATGTCTTTCTTTAGTAATTTGAACATTGTTTTTTAACGTTTATTTATTTTTGAGACAGAGAGAGACAGAGCATGAATGGGGGAGGGTCAGAGAGAGGGAGACACAGAATCTGAAACAGGCTCCAGGCTCTGAGCTGTCAGCACAGAGCCCAACACGGGGCTCGAACTCACAGACCGCGAGATCATGACCTGAGCTGAAGTCGGCCACTTAACCGACTGAGCCACCCAGGTGCCCCAACAATTTGAACATTTTTAAGACAATTGTTATGGAGCCTTTGTCCAGGAAGACTACCATTTGGTTTTCCTCAGGTACACATTCTGTTGATTTACCAATTTATTTATTTTATTTTGAATGGGCAATTCTTTCCTGCATGCCTTCTGATTTTTTTCTTGAAACTTAAATTTGAATCCTATAATGTTATAATTCTGGAAATCAGATTAATGTAGAATCCTGAAGACTCTGCCAGGTAACTCTGTGTTTGCTTATTTCTTGGTACAGCACAGGTAACAGAACTGCATTTCCTTTAATAAATTATTCTATTATTGAGACATTTTACAATGTCAGAAGACTTTTTTTCCTAAAAAGGAATAAGACAATCTTATTCTTAGGCAAAATTACACAGCCAAAGTGTGAATTTGAAATGACTGTTAAATCGTTAAACAATTGCTTTTGTATAAATTATTCTTCATTATATTAACTTACAAATTTCTTTACTAATGATGTGCATAGCTTACTTTTATTTATTTTTTAAAAAATGTTTATGTTGAGAGAGAGAGAGAGCGTGAGTTGGCGGTGGGGGCAGAGAGAGAGACAGGAGAGAGAGAATCCCAGGCACGCTCCACACTGTCAGTGCAGAGCCTGATGTGGGGCTCGATCTCATAAACCACGAGATCATGACCTGAGCCAAAATCAAGATTTGGATGCTTGACTGACCAGGCCACCCAGGTGTCCCCATGGGTTACTTTTTGTATATACAGCATTTACATGTCATTGGCTGATATGTGTTGGCATTCTGGGGCATCCCCATCCCTACTTCCCATCATCCAACCATGGAAGTAATGTGTCTGGTCCAGTAGGTGGCACTGGGATCCTCTTCCTGTGTAGAAGTGTAGGTTTGTGTCTTGGTTGCTGCCTTTACTCTTCTTTAAGTGGAATATTTAAAATATTCCTCCTTTACATTAATTGGCATGATTTATAATTATTCCATACGTATAAAAGATTGTATGTAGTATGTATGTAGGATATAAAGTATATAAAATAACAGGCATGTACCCACCACTCAGGTTAAGAGGGAAAATAGCACTAGTAACGGAAGCAATTGAATCCTTTTTGCTTGTTCTCTATGCTATTGCTATCGTCTCTCAAAATAATCCTTATTATACATTTTGTATTTATTGTTTGTCTGCTTATTAAATATTAGTGTTATTATATACATAATATATAATATACATTATATAATATATAATAACATACACAATAGATTATTTGTAATATAATCTGTATATTGTGGATAATTAGATAATACATAATATAACAGTATCATATAATATTATAACATATATCATATCATATATATTATATACATATTCTCTAAATCACACATTGATTAGTTTTGATTATCTTTGAATTTTGTAATAGTCTTAGAGTTTTGTTGTTAATACTGTTGAATCTTAGTTTTACACACATGGTATATGTAATCTGTGGACAGCCTTTATCACACAGCGTCGTGTGTCTGAGATTCAACAGTCTTGTTGATTTTATGTATTTTTTATGCAGTGTAGTATTCCACTACGTGAATATTGACACCATTTACTTATTTTCTCCGCTCTGGGTAGGCGTTTCCTATCGATATGGTTTCCTAGTTTTGCTACGATAAACAGTGCTGCAACGAAAGTGTTGTTTTCTGTTGTTAATGAGGGAACACTGGGTTAACAAGAGGGAATGTAATTGTTAGATAATACAATTTGCACATATTCAGTTTTATAATGCAACGTCAAGTGACTTTTCCAAAAGGCTGGTCACGTTATGAGCCCTACACCCTCGTCAACTTTGGGGACACTCAAACTTGTTCATTTTTGCCAATACAGAGATCTAGAATAGTATCTCTTGTAATGCTAATTTTCTTTCCTTGATTACTAACAGATTTGAGCATCTTTTATACGATTCTTGGTAATTTTTATTTCCTTTGCTGTTAAATGCTATTTCTTTCTTTCAGCACTCTTCAGATGTGGTTCCATTGTATTCTGGCCTTTGATGTTTCTGGTGAAAAGTCTCATTCTCTCCTCCTTCTCAGACTCCTATCATATATATGTTTGCCTGTCTGATATTGTCCCACAAGTCTCTGAAGCTTTTCTATTTTTCTGCCATCTTTTTTTTTCAGTTTTTCAGACTGGTTAATTTCTATTGCTGTATCTACAAGAACATTGACTCTTCTGCCATCTCACATATATTGGTAACTCAATCTAGCGATTTCTCAGTTCAGTTGTTGAATTTTGCAGTTGAAAAATGTCTGTTTTCGTAGTTTCTATTTTGAGATCTCTCATGTCTTTTCTCATTGAAACTATATTTTAAAATAATAAGAGGAAAATATTTTTCTTTAGTCTTTTGGACACATTTAAAATATCTGCTTTAAAATGTTTCTCTGATAAATTCAACGTCTGGACTCCTAGAGGATCAGTTTATTGACTGCATTTTCCTGGACTTGGATCATATTCTCCTGTTGTTGTTTGTAAAAATTTTTTTTAATGTTTATTCATTTTTGAGAGGCAGAGAGAGAGTGTGGGTGAGGGAGGGGCAGAAAGAGAGGGAAACACAGAATTGGAAGCCGGCTCCAGGCTCTGAGCAGTCAGCACAGAGCCCGACGCGGGGCTTGAACTCATGAATCGTGAGCTCATGACCTGAGTCGAAGTTGGACGCTTAACCAACTGACTCACCCAGGCACTCCTTTCCTGTTTTTTTTTTTTTTTACAAAGTTATTTTAAAATTATTTTTCATATGTCTAATAGTTTTTAACGAAGTATCATTGATGTTACCTTATAGAACCTCTGGGGATTCTGTTACTTTCTTCTGAAACATGTCAATTTTTATCAAGCTCATCACCCTGAAATTGTGTGTTTGGCTTTACACTTTCTTAGGACAGCTCTATTCTGTGCGAAAGTTGTTTTCCAAGCCCCTCCAAACTTTGTCTTTTCAATGGGTGTGTCAGCGCTTGGCTTTTGATTTTGCAGAGGCAGGTCTGGATTGGATTTACTCTAGGTGCGCTCTCTGGTTTCTCAGCTGGCATCCTGGGGGGCTGTCAAGTAGAAGTGAAGGTCTCCTCATTCTGCCAGAAGTGTTTCGTCTTTGTGTTCTGTTTAGAACCCGAAAAAGCCACTCTCTGGCAGAGAGTCTATAGACTCTAAGCTGTCTATAGTCTTAGAGTCTAGCGTCTATGGTCTTAAAGTCTAGCGTCTATGGTCTTAGAGTCTAGCGTCTATGGTCTTAGAGTCTAGCGTCTACAGTCTTAGAGTCTAGGACAGTCAAGGACTTACAGGAACCCCAAACAGGGACTTCTCAGATCTCATCTACACAACTCCCTCCCCTCTTCACCCAGTGCCTTGTCCTGAAGATCCTGACCATGTGGGCTTCCCTGAATTCTGACCTCTGCTCAGTGAGGTTGCCATGCTCTGCTTGGACTCCAGCTCACCGTGGCTGGCTTAAGAAATTGTTCCCAGGTCCGGCCAAGTGAGATCCTGCCATGCAATTCACAAGTTACCTTTCTCTCATGAGAATAGTCTTTCAATACCCAGTTTCCATGTTTGAAAAAAGTATCTCACATATATTGTTCATGTTTGTCTTTATGTTGTTTCAGTTGTAAGAGGGTTAGTTTTATACCACTCTGTCTGTTGGGAGGGAAACTTTCATTCCATATTTTTGTATCCCTCTAAATACAGTGAGACCCTGATTCCCTGCAACATGAATATATTTGCTTATCTGCTTTATCTGGTAATACACCAAAAAAAAAAAAAAAAAAGGTTCAGGATTGACATACTAATACACTATCAGTCCCAACCCTAACAGATAAAGTTAAGATTCCCTTAGAGTTCTTTTGCCTTTAGGATATATCCCACAAAAGTTATATAGGATACTGTGTTTAAAATTATTATTTAATTTTTTATGTGTTTTTGTTATTAATTTTATATAGATTTACATTATATTTCTTTCTATTTATGGTCAAGTTTTAGATTTTCTTATTTGTTCTTCATGCTTTAATTTTGAGCAGATAAAATATTTATAGGTTTCAAGACTTAAAATATGTCACTCTCATATTTATCCCTTTCAAGGTGTCCTTAGTCTCATTTATAAATAACTTTTCCCCTTAATTTCTTTTTAAAAAAAAAATTTTTTTAAAGTTTATTTATTTTTGAGACAGAGAGAGACAGAGCATGAACGGGCGAGGGTCAGAGAGAGAGAGGGAGACACAGAATCCGAAACAGGCTCCAGGCTCCGAGCTGTCAGCACAGAGCCCGACGTGGGGCTCGAACTCACGGACCGCGAGATCATGACCTGAGCCGAAGTCGGCCGCTTAACCGACTGAGCCACCCAGGCGCCCCCCCTTAATTTCTGATTTATCCTGTTTCTTTTTGCAAGCATAAGCAAATGCGTATTTTCTTTTTTTTTCCAACATGAAACTTTAGATCGTATTTACTTTTCTTTTTCTCTATTTGGTCTATGTTCTTTGCTTAAATTTTTTTTTTTTTTTGCTTAATTTTTTTTTTTTTCTGAATGTTGGATGGCTTTGTTTTTGTTCTAGTCTTCACTTTTTTTTAAATTTTTTTTTACACTTATTTATTTTTGAGAAACAGAGTGAGACAAAACATGAGCGGGGGAGGGGCAGAGAGAGAAGGAGACACAGAATCTGAAGCAGGCTCCAGGCAAGAGGTCAGCACAGAACCTGATGCGGGGCTAGAACCCACAAACCGTGAGATCATGACCTGAGCCGAAGTCGGAGGCTCAACCCCCTGAGCCACCCAGGCACCCCTCTTCACTTTTCTTTATCATGACATCCATTCTTACTTAGGTCGTTACTATTTGGCTTTTCAGCTTTAGGTAATATTTGCTAATTCTCACTGATAATCTAGGGCTAATAAATGAGTTGATTGTACTCTTTTCTTTCTTCTCCCATTATTTTAGTTGCATTATTCCCATTTTCTTAGAACATATCCATTAAATGCCGTTTTTCACTTGTGCTCACCTTGTCTTAATCTTAGATACCCAGTTTTATATATTAACACTCACTCTCCGTCTTTTCGCCAAAATAGCCTCAAACCCTTGGTGGAATGAAAGTGGTCATGTACAAAATTCCCCAGGAAACGTTTGTAAACAAAATCTTCTCTGAGCTCTTAAACCTAGCGAGTGTATTTTTTTTTTTTACCTTTGATATTTAAAGGACTACTTAACCATATCTAAAGGTATTTCACACTTTTTTCTCCCTTGACATTGAAAAATACTTTCTTCATTTTAGTCTTGACGTGTGTGGTGTTATCAAGTTGTCTGACAAGTTAATTCTATTTCCTTTGTCAGTAACTTGGTCTTTTACCTGAAGGCTTGGATTATATTTTTAATTTATTTTTAAGATCCAGTAGTTTCTATTTGGGTGATCACTTTTCATGCTACCCCTTTCTCGTTGATTTCAATATTGAGATTTTTATTTTTTTTTTTTTAACGTTTATTTATTTTTGAGACAGAGGGAGACAGAGCATGAACAGGGGAGGAGCAGAGAGAGAGGGAGACACAGAATCCGAAACAGGCTCCAGGCTCTGAGCTGTCAGCACAGAGCCCGACGCGGGGCTTGAACTCACGGACCGTGAGATCATGACCTGAGCCGAAGTCGGACGCTCAACCGACCAAGCCACCCAGGCGCCCCTCAATATTGAGATTTTGAATATTTGCCTCAAAGAATTATTTTATTTGAAAAAAGTTCTTGAAAAACGTATTTGGCTGAGGGGTGCCTGGGTGGCTCAGTCAGCTCAGCGACTGACTCTTGGTTGCGACTCGGGTCGTGAGCCCAGGGTCATGGGACTGAGCCCCGTGTTTCGCTCCATACTCAGCCTGGAGCCCGTTTGGGATTCTTTCTCTCCCCCTTTCTCTTTGACCTTCTCCCTCACTCGTGCTCTCTCTGTCTCTCAGATAAATAAATACATAAATAAATAAACAGAAGGTATTTAGTGGGTATGGGAGTGTTTATTACAGTTTTTCTCTGCTTTATGGTTGATTTTTAAGGGGAGACTTGACATTAACTGCCATTTTTTTTTCTCATTTAAAGTTTTCTTCATATAGTGACTTTGCAAGTACTTTTATATCATCTTATTTATTTATTTATTTATTTATTTATTTATTTATTTATGGTTTATTTATTTTGAGACAGAAAGACAGAGAGAGAGCAAAGTGGAGGAGGAACAAAGAGGGAGGGAGAGAGAATCCCAAGAAGGCTGCATAGAGCCTGACGTGGGGCTCCAACTCATGAACCCTGAGATCATGACCTGAGCCAAACTCACGAGTCGGGTGCTTACCGGACTGAACCACCCAAGCGCCCCTTTCTCTGCATCATTAAATGTCTTCTATTTTTCTGAAACAGCGGTAATGAGTGGATGTAAACAGGACTTAGGGGTTTCGTTGTGTTCTACGTTTCTTATATCAGAAGAACCGGCTTCCGTTGGTAAGGTCCAGTTTCTTTAATCAGTGATAACTGGTGTGAATTGATGTGTTTTCTCGTTTGTGATTCTGATGATTGTCAAACATTTTCAACTACTATTCTCTTTCTTGGTCTCCATCTTGCAGCTTCCAAGGTATGTTTCTCCATTCCACATTACTCATCTCTTCCCCGGAAATAATATCCTCCCAAGCCCGCCACGACTTCCATTCACTTAAAGCCCTTGCCTTCCAAAGGTGATTAAAGCGACCTGGCAACTAAATGCATCGTCTAATCCAAAAAACAGCTAGATATTGTCACGGGGGCAATTGGCGAAACCTGATTATGGCCTGTGGACTATAGCATGGTGTTGTATGGGATAGCAGTGTTACATCTCCTGAGTTTGCAAATCATAATGTGGTTATGTAAGATAATTTTTTCCAAGGTGACACACAGAGATAAAGGAACATGGTGTGTCCCGCTTCTTCTCAAGTGATCCAGAAAAAATTATATATATCAACCTAAATGTTAACAATTGATTAATTTGGAAGACTGTATGTGAGCACTCCTTGTACCCTCTCTGCCATATTTCTATAAGTTTTCGCTTAGAAGATACAAAAAGTTGAAATAAGAAAACCTCTGCCTTTCAAGTTTTCAGGAGACAGGACTATCATGCCTCAGACCTATCGTTAGTGTTTCATCACACCCAGTGGGATTCTTCACTCAAGGTTTACTGTGTTTGTTTCCAACACCACTGGGCCCCTGCTGTCTTTATCTCTTTTGCCACAAGCCAGTAGGACACTTAAGTGACTATGATGAAGAATTGATGGAAGCTGAGGGTGGGCTAACATAAGAGAGAGATAATGCTGGGGGGCAACATCCTCAGAGAGTCTCCCACACTTTTGTGGTCCTTACCTCCATGAAGCCTACCAGGTTCTCCTCCTCAATATCTGAGGAAGATATTCTCCAAGGTCTGGCTGGGGGAAGAGAATAGTAATCCTTATGAAACACACACACACACAGCCTTCTCCATAACAAATGCCTGCTTTCCAGACTCTTAACTTTAGAGAGCAACCTGATGGTTACCAGAGGGGAAGGAGGGAGGGAAGGGGTGAAACAGGCAATGGGGATTAAGGAGTGTACTTGTGATGGCCCATGAACTCACTTTATTGTATATCTCAACCTAATATAACACCGTATGTTCACTCACTGGAATTAAAATACAAACTTAAAGAAAAAAAAAAAAAAAAGCCTGTTCCCCAGAGGAAGACCTTGCCAGAAGCTTATCTTAGTTGGATGAGGGTGTTCCCCCTACTTTAGCCACTCTAGAACTCATTTCTCAGTTATAGGAGAAAAAACAAACAAACAAACATAGTAAACAAAGATCAGGACTTTAAAGAAAATGATTGGGAATGTAGTCGCCTGGGAACAGAATGGGGAACAGGGAGGAAGAAAAGCTGTATCGTATCACTGAAGAGCCACTTGTAAAGTCCACAAACTGGAGACACAGGCCCGCTAAGAGACTGAGACCTAACTATAAGACTGTAGAATGGGGGCGCCTGGGTGGCTCAGTCGGTTAAACGTCCGACTTCAGCTCAGGTCACGATCTCGCGGTCCGTGAGTTCGAGCCCCGCATCGGGCTCTGGGCTGATGGCTCAGAGCCTGGAGCCTGCTTTCGATTCTGTGTCTCCCTCTCTCTCCGCCCCTCCTCCATTCATGCTCTGTCTCTCTCTGTCTCAAAAATAAATAAAACGTCAAAAAAAAAAAAAAGACTGTAGAATGTTTCTCTCACCCCCACAGCTCATCACCGCGGTAACAGAGCTCTAGTATTACGTTAAATTATAGCGGAAAGGGCTGTAAGACTTAGATTCTCCCCGAGGAGAAGTACTTAGGGAAATCCGAAGTCAACAGGGAGGCAAAAACAAGAACACTAGAGAAAGTTGATGCCTTTGGCTATGAAAAATGTGAAATACAACTAAAGCTAGCCAAATTAATATAAATCCTCACATAGACCAAAGGTCTATTTGCCTCAGTTTCTATTACCTAACATATGAAGTCCAGCTTTCAAGAGAAAATTATAATATTTGCCAAAGGCAGGAAAAATGGCCTCAAAATACAAAGAAATCATCAGGACCGGACTCAGGTTACAAAGATGTTGTAAATATCAGAAATGAAATTTAAAATAACTATGAGGGGCGCCTGGGTGGCTCAGTTGGTTGAGCGTCTGACTTCAGCTCAGGTCATGATCTCATGGTTTGTGAGTTCGAGCCCCACGTCGGGCTCTGTGCTGACAGCTCAGAGCATGGAGCCCGCTTCAAATTCTATGTCTCCTCCTTTCTCTGCCCCTCCCATGCTCATGCTCTGTCTCACTCTGTCTCTCAATAATAAATACATGTTAAATAATTTAAAATAACTGTGAGTAATATGTTAAGGATTCCACTGGTACACGCAGACAACACAAAAGAACAGATGAGTAATGTAAACAGAGATGGAAACTCTAAGAAAAAAGCAAAAGAAAATGTTAGATCAAAAGCATTGTAACCCAATTGAAGAACGTTTTTGAAGGACTCATCAGTGGATTCAACACAATTAAAGAAAGAATCAACGATCTCAGGGCACCTGGGTGGCTCAGTTGGTTAAGCATCCGACTTCGGCTCAGGTCGTGATCTCACGGTTTGTGGGTTCGAGCCCTGTGTCAGGCTTGGTGCTGACAGCTCAGAGCCTGGAGTCTGCTTTGGATTATATGTCTCTCTCTCAATCTGCCCCTTCCCCCATGATGCTCTGTCTCTCTCTGTTTCCAAAATAAATAAACATTAAAATAATTTTTTTTTTTAAAAAAGGAACGAATCAATGATCTTAAAGATAGGTCAATAGAAACTTCCCAAACCAAAATTCAGAAAGAACAGAGAATAAAGAAAAAGATAAAACCAGAATAGAGCACCCAAGGAATGTAGGACCATTTCAAAAGGTGTAACTTAGGCATGATTGGAATACCCAAAGGAGAAGACAGAATGGAGCAGAGGAAATATTTGAAGAAATAATGGCTGCTGGCTTTCCCCCAGGGGGGACAACCTCTTACATATGGAGAAGCACGGACAAGAATTACACCAAACTTATCAGAAACTATGCAAGGTAGGAGGGAGTTGTGTGAAATATTTAAAGGGTTGAAAGAGAAGGACTACCTAGGATTCTCCATCCAACACATTCTTCTTCAAAAGTGAAGAAGAAATAAGGACTCCGAAAATTTAAAAAGATAAGAGAATTCATCACCAGCAGGCTTTCATTGCAAGCGATGTTAAAAGTTCTTCAAGTAGAAGAAAAATGATGTAGGTCAGAAAATTGGATCTACATGAAAAGAAAAAAAAAATCAGAGAAGAAATAAGCGAAGGCAGAACAAAATCCTTTTTTTAAAATTCCCCATTGATCTAAGTGATAATTATTTATTTAAATAAATGAGTAACAGTACATTGGGTGAGTATATCATATTGATAAGTGAAATGAATGACAATAATTTCAGAAGGGAGAGAAAGGAGGTATTTGGGTTACTTTTTATATGTGAGGGGTATGTGTTATAGTGCTATTTGAAGGAAGACTTAGACTAAAAATGTAGGGGCGCCTGGTTGCCTCAGTCGGTTGAGCGTCCGACTTTGGCTCAGGTCATGATCTCACGGTTCGTGAGTTCGAGCCCCGTGGCGGGCTCTGTGCTGACGGCTCGGAGCCTGGAGCCTGCTTCAGACTCTGTGTCTCCCTCTCTCTCTGCCCCTTCCCCGCTCATGCTCTGTCTCTCAGAAATGAATAAACGTTAAAAAAAATTAAAACATTTATATTGGTAACTCTAGAGCATCACTAGAAACAGCTAAAAAGAGGAGGACAAGTAACATACTAAGATAAGAGATGGATGGAGTCACACAAAAATGCTTAATACCAGAAAAGTCAGAAAAAGAAGCCATAAAACAAAGAACAAATGCATGAATAGAAAACAGTTACAAACATAGACATTAATCCAATTGTATCAATAATCACTTATTTTTTTAATGTGTATTTATTTTTGAGAGAGACAGAGACAGAATGTGAGTGGGTTAGGGGCAGAGAGAGAGGGAGACACAGAATCCAAAGCAGGCTCCAGGTTCTGAGCTGTCAGCACAGAGCCCGACACGGGGCTCGAACTCATGAGCTGTGAGATCATGACCTGAGCCAAAGTCTGGCACTCAACTGACTGACCCACCCAGGTGCCCCTCAATAATCACTTTAAATGTAAATGGTCTAACCACAACTTTTACCATACAGAGGTAAAGGGAATTAAAAAAATTATATGTTGTTAATAAGAGACTCACTTTGAATATAAAGTTGAAAATAAAGGAAATGGAGAAAGCTATATCATGCTAATGAAAACCTCAGTAACTACATTAATTTCAGAGGAAATGCACTTCCGGACCAGGAGGATTATCAGGGAAGCAGAGTGTCCTTACACAGTGATAAAGGAGTCAATTTTTAAAGACATACCAGTCCGAAGTGTTCATGTGACTAACAACACAGCGTCAAAACACGAGGCGAAAACTGATAGAAGTAAAAGGAGAACTAGACAAATGCTCCACTGTTGTTGAAGTTTTCAATATTCTTCTATCAGTGATTGACAGATCCAGTAGGCTGAATGTCAGTAAGGAGACAGATGACCTGAAAAGCACTATTTAATCACATTGACTTAATTGATACTTATAGAATACTCCATCAAATAATGCAAGACTACACATTTCTCTCAAACTCATATGATTCACCAAGATAGACTGCATTCTGGGCTGTAAAACATACCAAATTTAAAGAATAGAGATCATGTAAAATAGGCTTTCGGACTGCAGTGGAATTAAGCTAAAAGTCCATAACAGAAAGATAGCTGGGAAATTCCCAAAATACTTCGGAATTGCCAACACACTTTTATGTAAACATGGGTCAAAGAAGAAGACTCAAAATAAAATTTAAAATATTTTTACTAAAGCAAAATAAAAACATAAGATCAAAATGTGTAGGATATAGCTAAAGAAGTGGTTAGAAATTTATAATTTTATCAAACACGTATATTAGAAAACAATACAGGTCTAAGTTTAAGAACCTGATTTTCTACTTTAAGAAATGAAAGAAATCCGGGGTGACTAGGTGGCTCAATCCGGGGCGCCTGGCTGGCTGGTTAAGTGACCGACTTCGGCCCAGGTCATGATTTCACGGTTCGTGGGTTTGAGCCCCACTTCGGGCTCTGTGCTGACGGCTCAGAGCCTGGAGCCTGCTTTGGATTCTGTGTCTCCCTCTCTCTCTCTGCCCCTCCCCCACTCATGCTCTGTCTCTCTCCTTCAAAAATAAATGTTAAAAAAAATTAAATTCTAGAAATGAAAGAAATCCACAGCAAGCAGCAGAAAAAATATATATAAAAAGTTAGATCAGAAATCAATGAAATTGAAAACAGGAAAACAATAAAAATCTACTGTATCAAAACTAGTTATTCAAAAAGATCAAGATGATAAGCTTACAGTGAGACTAATGAAGAAAAAAGAGAAAGAAAGGGCACAAATTACCAATAACAAAACTGAAACAGAGGTCATCACTACTCTTTCGTGGAGATAAAAAGAGTGATATAGGAATATAATGAACAAGTAAGTCTATGACTACAAACTGATAACTTAGAGAACATAGACTAATTCATTGAAAGAAATAAACTACCAAAACTCACACAAGGAGAAATAAATAACCTGAGTTATGTTTATGTTTATGTTTATGTATTTTTTGTTGAGATATTATTAACATATAACATTATGTTAGTTTCAGGTATGCAACGTAATGAGTCGTTATTTGTACGTATTGTGAAATAATCACCACAGTAAGTCTAGCTAATATTCATCACCATGCCCAGTTACAAAACTTTTTTTCTTGTGATGAGAACTTTTTTTTATTTAAAAAAAAATTTTTTTTTACATTTATTTATTTTTGAGAAACAGAGTGAGACAAACTGTGAGTGGGGGAGGGGCAGAGAGAGAAGGAGACACAGAATCTGAAACAGGCTCCAGGCTCTGAGCCAGCGGTCAGCACAGAGCCTGATGCGGGGCGATGGCGGGCTTGAACTGTGAGATCATGACCTGAGCCGAAGTCGGACGCTCAACCGACTGAGCCACCCAGGCGCCCCTCTTGTGATGAGAACTTTTAAGATCGATAGGCATACCTTGGAGATAGGGCAGGTTCAAATGCAGACCATTACATTAAAGTTAATATCGCAATAAAGTGAGTCAAATGAATTTTTTAATTTCCCAGTGCATATCAAAGTTATGTTTATAGTATACTATAGTCTATTAAGTGTGTAAAGCATATATGTAACAAGAGTACAGACCTGAATTAAAAATATTTTACTGCAAGGGCGCCTAGGTGGCTCAGTCAGTTAAGCGCCGAACTTCAGCCCAGGTCATGATCTCACGGTTTGTGGGTTTGAGCCCCACGTTGGGCTCTGGGCTGACAGCTCAGAGCCTGGAGCCTTCTTCAGATTCTGTGTCTCCCTCTCTCGTTCTCCCTCCACCCCCTCTCAAAAATTATAAATAAACATTAAAAAAAATTAAAAAAATATTTTATTGCTAGAAAATGCTAGCCATCCTCTGAACTTTCAGTGAGTTGTGATCTTTCTGCTGGTGGGTCTTGCCTCGATGTCGATGGTTGCTGATTGATCAGGGTGATGGCTACTGAAGGTTGGGGTGGCTGTGGCAATTTCTTAAAATAACACAACCATGATTTTCTTTTGGTTGAGTATAGCGGGCACACAATGGAACATTAGTTTCAGGTGTACAACTTAGCGATCGGACAAGTTCATAGAGTTGCGATATTCACCATCTGCCCCATTACATTGCTATTACGATATTATTGACCGTATTCCTTATGCTCTACTTTTTATCCCCATGTCTTACTCAATTCTATACCTGGAGACCTGTATCTCCCTCTCCCTTCACCTATTTTGCCCAACTCCCGCTCCTCTCCCCTCTGGCAACCATCAGTCTGTTGTCTGTATTTATAGTTCTGATACAGCTTTTCGTTTGGTCATTTTTTAAAAATTTGAGTGGATCATATGGTATTTGTCTTTTTCGGTCTGAATTATTTCATTTAGCATAATACCATCCAGATCTATCCATGATGTCTCAAATGGCACGGCCTCATTTTTTAATGACTACGTAATATTCCATTGTGTATATACATACCACAGTTTCCTTATCCATCTGTCTATTGATAGACACGTATATTGCTTCCATAGCTTGGCTATTGTAAATGAAGCTACAATAAACATAGGTGTGGGTATATCTTTTTCAGTTAGTGTCTTCATTTTCCCTAGGTGAATATCCAACAGTGGAATTATTGCATCATATGGTATTTCTATTTTGGATTTTTTTGAGGAACTTCCAACGTGGTTTCCATAGTGGTGTACCAATTTACATTCCCACCAATGGTGCACGAGGGTTCCTTTTTCTCTACACCCTCGCCAACGCTTGTTTCTTGTCTTTTTTAAAAAAAATTTTTAAAAAATGTTTTATTTATTTTTGAGACAGAGAGAGACAGAGCATGAGCAGGGGAGGGGCAGAGAGAGAGGGAGACACAGAATCCGAAGCAGGTTCCAGGCTCTGAGCTGTCAGCATAGAACCTGACACGGGGCTCGAGCTCACGAACCGCGAGATGACCTGAACAGAAGTCGGACACTTAATCGACTGAGCCACCCAGGTGCCCCTCTTGTCTTAATTTTAGCCATTCCAACAGATATGAGGTGACATCTCATTGTGGTTTTGATTTATATTCCCTGATGATTAGTGATAACGAGCATCTTCTCATGTGTCTGTGTCTTTTCTTTACACAACAATTAATTTTTTTTTTTTAATTTTTTTTAACGTTTATTTATTTTTGAGACAGAGAGAGACAGAGCATGAATGCGGGAGGGTCAGAGAGAGAGAGAGGCAGACACAGAATCTGCAACAGGCTCCAGGCTCTGCACTGTCAGCACAGAGCCCGACGCGGGGCTTGAACCCACGGACCTGAGATCATGACCTGGGCCAAAGTCGGACGCTTAACCCACTGAGCCACCCAGGCGCCCCTACACAACAATGAATTTTGCTGCATCCCTTGACTCTTCCTTTCATGAATGAATTCTCCCTCATATGCAGTTCTGTTTAGTAGGATTTTACCCACAGTAGAACTTCTTTCAAAATTAGATTCAATCTTCTTAAACCTGCTGCTGCCTTATCAACTAAGTTTATACAATCTTCTAAATCCTTTGTGGTCATTTCAACCATCTTCACAATATCTTCGTCAGGAATAGAACCTATCTCAAGAAACCACTTTCTTTGCTCAGCCATAAGAAGCAAGGCTTCATCCATCAGAGTTTTACTGTGAGACTGCAGCAATTAGTCACATCGTCATGCTGCACTTGTAATTGTAGTTCTCTTGCTATTTCTGCCACATCTGCAATCACTTCTTCTATTGAATTTTTGTACCCCCTAAAGTCAGCCATGAGGGTTGGAGTCAATTTCTTCCAAACTCCTGTTCACGTTGATATTTTGACCTCTTATGGTGAATCATGAATGGTCTAATGGCATCCAGAATGGTGAATCTTTTCCAGAAGATTTTCACTTTACTTTGCCCAACTCCACGAAAAGAATCACTTCAAGAACTGTTCCTTTGCATTCATGACATGGCTAGTTGTTGGGTGCAAGAGGCTTAGCTCTTGGTTTATCTCTGTTTTTAATATGTCTTCCTCACTAAGCTTAATTGCTTCTAGCTTTTGATTTAAAATGAGAGGTATGTGACTCTTCCTTTCATTTGAACGTTTAGAGGCTTTATGTTTATTAAATAATTAAATCAGTTGTTAATATTTCAACAAAGAAAGCACCTGGCCTAGATGATTTCACTGGTGATTTCCACCATAAATTAAAAGAAGAAATAATGGCACTCCTCCATAATCCTTCCAGAAAATAGAAGCAGAGGGAACAGCTATTAGAATAGCATTATATTGGCCAACACCAAAATCAAGTACAGAAAACACATCAACAGCAAACAATAAACCTAGATGCAAAAATCTTTTACAAACTGTTGAGGATTAGCAAATTAAAACCAAAATGTATAAAAAGAATTTTATACTGTGACCCTGTGGGATTTATTCTAGGTATTCAGGCCAGTGTCGTATTTGAAAATTGATGTAATCTATCTTATTTTAAAAAAAACTAAAGAAGAAAAATAACATGAGCAATGATGCAAATAAAGATCAGTGATACAAAGGGCACCTGGGTGGCTCAGTCAGTTAAGTGTGTGACTTCGGCCCAGGTCATGATCTCACGGTTTGTGAGTTCGAGCCTCACGTCAGGGTCTGTGCTGACAGCTCAGAGCCTGGAGCCTACTTCAGATTCTGGGTCTCCCTCTCTCTCTGCCCCTCCCCCATTGGTGCATGCGCCTGTGTGCTCTCTCTCTCTCTTTCCCTCTCTTAAAAATAAATAAAACACACACACAAAAGATCAATGATACAAAATAAAGCATTTCAAAACTTCTAACACTTGTTAATGATAAAAAACTGTTATCTAAGAGTAGAGGGATAATTCCTAAAGTTGAAAAGAAATATCTGGGAAAATAAAAATCAATAGCTAACCTACTAGTTACTGGTGGTGATACAGAGACCAGACTCTTGGCCTCTTAGATCAGGATCAAGACAAGGATGTCTCCTCCTATCACTCCTTTTCAACATACCTGGAAGTCCTAGGGATTGCAAAGGATAAAAAAAAAAAAAATGAAATAAATGACTTAAAGATCAGAAGGGAAGAAATAAAAGCCATCTTTATTCATAGAAAATATGACTGTCTATGTAGAAAATCCCAAAAAGTGACAAAAAAATTCTGAAACTAATAAGCAAGTATGTCGAGATGATCAGATTCAAGGCTATATCCAAAATCAGTTGCTTTCCTACATACTAGCAATGAGCAATTGTAAATTGAATTCAAAAACCTAATAATACTTACATTAGCATAAAAATGGATATGTTTAGTTATAAATCTAAAAAAAATATGTAGGACTTTAATGGGATAACTATAAAATACTGGTAAAAGAAATTAAATAAATGGAAATATATTTTGTGTTCATAGATGAGAAGAATGGATATAGACTGTCAGTTCTTTCTAGTTTGATCCATTGATTCATTGTGATTCTAATCAAAATCTCAACAAACTCTTTTGTAGAAACCAATAACTCATTCTAAAGTTTATATGGAAAGACAAAATTTACATGGGAAGGTAATGAAACACTGGAGAACAACATTGGAGGACATATACCACCCAATTTTGAGACTTCATATAAAGTTACAGTAATCAAGTGATTTGGTCTTTCTGTAGGATAGATTTCTTGAGGTGAAATAAATTGATGAAATAAAAAACGTGGAAATCCAAATTTTGACAGGTTGTGTTAATTTCTATTGTGGCTGTAAACAAATTACCAGAGGTAACCAGACCCCCAAATTTAGGGGCTTAAACAATTCAAATATATTATCTTACAGTTATGGAGATTAGAAATATTAAATCAATTTTACTGGGCTAAAATCAAAGTGTTGGCAGGCATGCGTTTCTTTTGGAGGCTCTAGGGGACAACCCACTTCTTCACCTTGCTCAGTTTCTAGAGGCTGCTTACATTCCTAGCCTCTGACCCCTTCTTGCCTCCTCAAAGCCAGTAGTCTCTTCCTTAATCTTTGTTTCTGCCCTTACATATTCTCTCTCTGACTGTGATCCTCCTTCCTCCATCTTATATGAACCCTTGATTACATTGGAGGCACTCAGAAAATCTGGGATTGTCTCTGGATTGTGTTTGGCATATTTTTACATACAAAGTACACAGTTATGAAAAATACAGGTGAGGTCCATCAAAGAGGACCAAATGTACACCCTACATTCCATCAAAGAGTTCGATAGAGGTGGGATGGGTTGAAGAGAGGTAAGTAACAAATAAAAGAATGAGATAACTGTCCAAACTTATACGTGGTATTAAAAAAGATTATGTGACAAAGAGTGATTATAATCTAGTTATTTTAGATTACATAATCAGAGAAAGTTTTACTGGGAAGGTATGGTTTAAGCTTAGAGAAGAAATTTTAAACAACCCATAAAATGAAAGCCCAAATCCAGTGAGCCTAGTACAGATCTGGAAGCAGAGTGAAAAAGGAAAAGAATGACACACAGACAGTCCTAAGATATTTGGTGTATTCAAGGAGACCTAGATCTGTGTGGCTGGAGACGATTGAAAATAATAAATTTGAAGATATAGGCTGGAGCCAGATGAATGGAAGGCTTCTTTGCTCTAAATCCAATGCAAGGCCATGATAAGGTTTTTAGATATAGGTAGGTGAGGATGGCACGTGTGTGTGTGTGTGTGTGTGTGTGTGTGTGTGTGTGTGTTGGTGGGTGGGAATCTGATTTATGCTTTAGAAAGATGTGGCTGCTCTGTGGAGAATGGGTTTCAAATGAGCAAGAGAAGAGACCAATAATCCACCCTAATCATGGGAGAAAGGAGAGTGGCTTGACAAGGGTTAGCAGTGAAGTGCAAACATTATATAGATTAGGAATATATGTATGAATTTTATTTTTTATTTTTAAAAATTTACATCCAAATTAGTTAACATATAGTGCAACAATGATTTCAGGAGTAGATTCCTTAGTGCCCCTTACCTATTTAGCCCATCCCCCCTCCCACAACTCTCCAGCCACCCTCAGTTTGTTCTCCATATTTATGAGGCTCTTCTGTTTCGTCCCCCTCCCTGCTTTTATATTATTTTTGTTTCCCTTCCCTTATGTTCATCTGTTTTGTCTCTTAAAGTCCTCATATGAGTGAAGTCATATGATTTTTGTCTTTCTCTGACTGACTAATTTCACTTAGCATAATAGCCTCCAGTTCCATTCACGTAGTTGTAAATGGCAAGATTTCATTCTTCTGATTGCCGAATGATACTCCCTTGTATATATATACCACATCTTTATCCATTCATCCATCGATGGACATTTGGGCTCTTTCCATACTTTGGCTATTGTTGATAGCGCTGCTATAAACATGGGGGTGCATGTGTCCCTTTGAAACAGCACACCTGTATCCTGTGGATAAATGCCTCGTAGTGCAATTGCTGGGTCATGGGGTAGTTCTGTTTTTAGTTTTTTGAGGAACCTCCATAATGTTTTCCAGAGTGGCTGCACCAGCTTGCATTCCCAAGGAATACATTTTAGAGATGAAGTTGCCAAGACTTGCTGATTAATTTAATTTTTGATAGGATTATTAGGATAAATAAAGACTAACTTCTAGAATTTGGTATTGGGCCACTGTTCATTAGTGATGCCATTTACTAAGATAGGGAAGATGAGAAAAAACATAACCTTGGATATGGACAGGTGTGTTAAGAATTCTGCTTTGGTTTTATTAATTTTGTAACAACCTTTAGGCTTCGATGAGGAGGTGCAAGAAAGATCTTAGATATACAAAGAGTTGAGTAAATGTGAGGAGAGAAATGCGAACTTGGAAGTTACCAGAGTATATATGGTATTTAAGGACACAGGAATGGAAAAGATCTCTTAAGGCGAGAGTGTCGACAGAAGAGTGGAAGACACAGAACAGAGTCTTGAATCATTTCATGTATCAATGTCAAGCAAAAAAGGAGAAATAAGTGCACAGTAGGGAATCCAGTAGGGAGAATGTAACAGTTTTAGGGTGACAGAATCCAAGAGTAGAGATTATCTTAAGTAGGCAGATGAGGTGAACTCTTGACGGCTGCTGAGCGTTCAAATAAGATGAGGACAGCAAAGCCATTGGCAGAATGGAGTTCATCTATCACTTTAATTTTCATTATCTCAGCCCAGTGGTGGACATGGAAGCATAATGCCTCATAGTTGCTATAAGGAACTAGGTAGCTCATAGGAGTGGGTGTTTTGCTGAGAAAAAGAGCACAGAAATGGGGCGTTAATTGGAGGAGGACATAGGTTTATGGTGTGGGTGTGTCTGTGTTAAAATGGCGGACGCTAGATTAGGTTGGTACCCTAATGAAATGGATCCAACGGAAGGAGAAATCGGTGATGAGAAATTCAGGAGTTAGGTCGTTAAAAACAAAACAAAACACATGGTGCGGTCCATATTCAAGACTGGCCTTAGATGGGGCTGGGGACACTTTATCCATAGTAACAAAAGGCAAAACGATGGTATAGACGAAGATGCAAATAGGGTGGTTGACGTAGTGGTGCGAACATAGGAATTACTGTCTAACTGCCCATAATTTCTTCATGAAACGTGAGACGAGATTAGCTATGAAAGAAGTCATTGTAAAGGAGGGTTGGAAAGATCAAAGTTCTGAGAGAAAAGAAACACAAAGCAAATGATATTTTTGGAGCGTGGAAAGGGCAGTGAGATCTTTCGGGCAGTGCTGTGTGCCTCAGAGATTTAGGATCATGAGTCTGAAGTTCGACTTTCAGGGTGATTGTGTATTTTTCTCCTCCAGATCTTTCCACCTGCATACAAGCAGCCAAAGAGCAAGCCGGAAGATGAGTTTAACCAGGATAGACAAATGTGCAAGAAATCCCTTTCTCCACAGTCTCAGTAATTGTAGCTACTACCAGTGTTTAATTTTTGTCATATGGGAGCTAAAAAACAAAATCTCATTTTGTTTTAGCTTGTATTTCTCTTACCTCTAGTGAGACTGAACATCCTTTTCATATGTATAGCAGTCATTGTATTTCTTCCTCCATAAATTATTGGTTCATATTCTCTACTCTTTTTCTGTTATTTGTTTTTCTTCTTATTGATTTTTAAGATTTGTATAATGAACACAAACATTTTGTTACATATCTTGCATTATTTTCTCTCAGGTTATGATTTTTTTCTTGATTTAGTGTCTTTCACTATATTGACTATATTGACTATATTGACTATATTTCATAGTCAAATATATTCATATTTTCCTTTGGAGTTTCTGGGTTTATGGATTGCTTAGTCTTCTTTTCTTCCACCCCACTCAAAGCTTATAATGTTAGTCCCCTGTATTTTATTATAGTATTTTCCAAACTTTTAAAATATTCGATCATTTCATAATTTGAGTTCAGTTTTGTATACAGCATGCGGTAGGGACTCTATTATTTTGATGGATAACCAATGGTCCGATAAATTTTCCCACTGCTTTAAAATGTCAACTTTTCATATTTGATATTTATATATATGCATATATACGTATGCAAATACATAGTCATGTATCTGGATTTTCTTCTCTGTCCCATTGCTTTTTCCTGCTGACACCTGTTACTGTTAGAACTAATATAGTTCCGCATCGTGTCTTGATATTTTTTGGACAAGTCCCTCCCTTATTCTTCCTTTAAAACTTCTGTTGGTTATTCTTGCGTATCTCTGGATAAATTTTACAATTTGCTTATCAATGCCAATGGGCCTCACTAGTGTTGAATTTACATATTAGTTTGGGGAAACATTTAAAATTTGCTTTGGGAGAGGAAGAGGAAAGCAGAGAGGAAGACACCCTACGCAGGCTAAGATGAGCTGATCCTGGGGTTCCAAGACACGATTACAGACCCTGTGGGCAGAAGAGATCCAAAGTCAGGAGAGGTGGTCAGATAGGGTCAGATTCACTCTCACCATGTACTGACCAAAGGTTAGTCTTGAAGATTCTAAACACATCAGTTTTGTTTACAACTACCTGCTGAAAAGCTGTCCAGGAAGCTGTATCACGGCCACTTGTTTTTCCAAACTGATGTGTCTGTCTGTTGAAATAAACGAATATTCTCAAATTACTCGGCTATTTGGTAGGTACAAGTTAAAAAGAAAACAGGAACAGAAAATTGGGGAAAAGAGGCTAGAACTGATGATATGTAGGAGAGGAGCTTGCAATTTATCAAAGTAAGAATACCGCAAAATTAAAAACCAGTTCTATTAGGTGAATGTCTTGGATAGAAGAAACTTCATAAGGGAGTTTATTCAATAAAGGGAAAGATACTAAGTTACGATAATAGTCCCTTCTTCAGGGACTAAATGAGAAGCAGGCATCAGAGGCCAAGTCTGAAAATATCACAACCAATCTCCTTCCTACCTAGTTTAACACGAAGAACATTGTATGTGTTATTTTCCTATCTGCAGGAGTTTAAGGAGTGTTCCTATGAAAAAGAAGCATTGCACTCTTGAGCTATCAACTTTTCTTTCATTTTCTTTCCTGTGCTACTTATGTTTCTTTTTTGCTTTCTGCAGAAAGAAAGGAAGGAAGAAGGAAAGCCATAGTTAGAATGAAATTTCCTTCAACAGCAGGCAGAACTGCAGTGTTCTGCAGAACCTCATTCCTGATGGGGCTAATGGCAGGGAGCTATTTATAGACAGGCTCTGAAATTTCCTTGGTAACAAGGGGTGGGGAGAACTCTGTCCCCGCGGCTGCTGGAAATATCCCTGGCCAGTCAGTGGCCTTGCCCCTGATTTCTGAAACTGTGGAGTTCTTCTCAAGTGTTCCAAGGTCCAGGATTATTTTCATTCACATTAACACATATTTCGTGGTTGGAGACTTTTCATGAATATTTACCGATCCAACTGCGTATTATATTTTGCCTTGATGATAATGTGTTCTCTTGAAGGGGAGATGTTTCATTTTGATGGCTAAGCTTTGTACTGCAGCAGCTAATGTCTATGCTTGGGCTTCTTATGCTTTGAGATTTATAAGCTTTTTATTATATTTCACTTTTCTGGGTATTGGCCAGAATCTGAACATTTTCTTCCTTCCCTTTATGTTTGTTCTCTTTTTCCTTCCCTCCAGCTTGACCATCTGTCTCCCTACTTTTGCTTCTGTAGAACCACAGACTATGTACCTAGAGGTTAAACAACACATGTCATCAAAGGATTCAGTTTTTGGAAGTCATTTCTGATCTACGTAAGTACAGAGTGACTTCTGCAAAGAGTTTTACATCTTGTTACCATCTGGGCCTATTACCTCACCTAGAGGACCGCTAACAAGGCCAAGGTCATGGATTCAGACCCTGTATGGTCCAGTTTACTTTACACAAGAAAGAACTCTCCTTTGTGAATAGAGTCATCCAGTGCTAGTGCTGGTGGGTTCTTCTTGAAAATGAGCCCACACTGGAGGACCTGGTGAGAGTTGGGTCAGAGCCAGGCACTTACCATTATTCCAGAAAACTTCAAAGCGTATGTTCTACAGCCAGACAATCAGCAGGTCTCCTGTTTCAACGCACTCTTTATATCGAGCTTTAGAATAGATGGGTCGTGAGCAGTGATCTGTTTCTGACATCTGATGTCACACAGAGAAAGACAAGAACCTAAAGCTTAGTCCAGCCCTTTATGTCATTCTGTCCTTCTATTCGTTTTCCCCAGTCACCTTCCTATAAAGTGCATCTCCGTGGAGTTAAAATCCTGGCAGTGGAGATTCACGGACTGGCACCATTAAATCTGGTGAGGTGAACTGCTATGTGTAACTGGGAGGAGAGTTGCCATTAGATGCACATGATTTTTGAGGATATTAAAGAGCAGAAAATCTGAGCATCTTCTCCATTTGGGTTTCGTAATACTAGTAAAATATTTCTTGGATGTCTTGAAATTACAAACCATTTCCACATCTTCATTTGGTCCATCACGTGTGAGATTGGCTTGACAGGCATCGTTACATCTTTCAGATCAGATGAATCATACAGAGAAAGATTGAATGGCTTGCCCAAGGTCACACTGTCTGTAAGGTCTTTGGACACCGATCCAGGGAGCTTTCTATGATATCACTCACACTATATTTTATTTCTTGGCTTGCAGATGCATAAACATCTTAACAGAAATTGATTGTGTTATTGAAACCATTTCTATTTTTGAGTTGATCAGGGAGGGCAGATTTCATACACCTTCTAGAGTCACAATAACATACCTCACCGGATTTATGGAACATTGGATATGGCCTCAAAGGAGATTGAATAGATAATTCCAAAAATCATTGAGAGCCTTCTTAGGGAGACTATGCCAATGTGGAAGTTGATACAGTTGCCAAAATTAGAAAGACTTGCTTTGAAATCCTGGCTCTGCCTTCTTTATTGTTCAAACAATCCTACCCTACATGATTAGGAAATAACCTTGGCAACGGTCTTTCTGAAACTAATTTGCCAAATTGTGTAATAGCCTTGCTCAGAACTGAAATCCAAATGTAAGAAAATTATTAAAGGGATTTCAATTCAGAATCCTGGGAGTAGGAGGAAGCAGGATGCTCTTCATCTTTATACCCCCAAGACCAGGCACTTCAGTTGTGTGACATTTCTCTTCTAATTAAAGGCATGTCTTGTATCCAAAGGGTCTCATTTACATTTTGCTGCTTTGCAAACGCTAGCATCATCTTACCTTATTTTTTTTTTACTATATTACATAATGCATTATGTCTTGATGCAATTTAATGCCTCCCGCTGACTACTTAAAATTACTAAACAGAAGGTCAGACTAGATCAGTGAACAGCTATTAAAATGCACAGGCAGCAACACAAACAGTAGATAATTAGTACTCAGTGCAAACCAAAGCCATGAGAAATGCGAAGTAAAAAATATAAACATGATGTTCTCTTAATTTTTGACCGTATCTGTCTTCTGTTCACATTGATGTTTGTGGATTTAGTTCCATCATCGATTTGCCTTTTTGAAATTTGCTTTTCTTCTTGTGAAATATGTTATACACCGAGAAGAGTGAATAACACATATATACAGTTTCAAGGGCAATTATAATATCTTATACATAGAGAAGAGTGCGTAACATGTATGTACAGTTTAAAAAACAATTATAGGGGCCCCTGGGTGGCTCAGTCGGTTAAGCATCCGACTTCAGCTCAGGTCACGATCTCGCGGTCCGTGAGTTCGAGCCCCGCGTCGGGCTCTGGGCTGATGGCTCAGAGCCTGGAGCCTGCTTCCGATTCTGTGTCTCCCTCTCTCTCTGCCCCTCCCCCGTTCATGCTCTGTCTCTCTCTGTCCCAAAAATAAATAAAAACGTTAAAAAAATAAAAATAAAAAACAATTATAAAGCAACATCTGTGAACCACTCAGACCAAGCAAAGAATTGCCACATGCCTCTCCATAGTCCAAACAGAATCTCCCTTCACCAGACACAGAAACCAAAGAAATGTGACCATCTGTCCGTCTTGTCTCTATAGATTTATCTTCTTATAGTTTATCCCCTGAGAACTTTAGTTTGATTGCGTTTGGTTTTGAAATTTATGCAAGTGAATTACGGTTTTTTTCTTTTGTGGCTGCTTCTTTTGCTCAATAGCGTATTTGTAAGGCTCATCCACGTCGATGGATGTATGTAAAGTTTATATATTTCTATCGTTGTGTAGTATAGTATTATATTCATAGTTAACAGTTTTTGTACTGATTCTATCCTGATGCACCTTGGATCATTTCCTGTTTGGGAATATTTTGTACAATGTTGCTCTGAATGCTACTGTATCGATCTCCTGGCTATGTACCACAACTTCTCCATAGCGTATACTTAGGGGTATACATCACTACATCACAGGGAGGGCATACGTACCTCCCACTTTGACAGTGGTAAATTACCTCCAAAGTATTTGTATCATGTTTCACTTCTGAGAGTTCCTATCATTCTACCTCGTGCTAACATTTCAAATTATCAGATAGCTTAACTTTGGCTGAAATAATAAGTATGTAATGGTTTTCTACCACGGTCTTAATGTGCATTTCCTTTTTTACTAATGAGTTGATCATCAATTCTCGGTTTGGCATCCGGTTCCTTTAATGTTTTTAACTTTATTCATTCTGAAGACAGAGGGAGAGCATGAACAGGGGAGGGACAGAGGGAGGGAGAGGGAGAGAATGAACACTGACAGTGCAGAGCCCGATGTGGAGCTAGAACTCATGAAACCGTGAGATCATGACCTGATCCGAGATCCAGAGTCGGTTGCTTCACCGACTGAGCCACCCAGGTGCCCCGATTTTGTTTGTTTTTTTTTTTTTAGCATTTAACTTTAGTATCATTTGAAAGTTAGGGTTCAACTCTCAAGCGATACTATACTTCACATATAGTGTAAAAATGTACAGAATACACTCACTTCTTTCCTCCTGGACTTTGAGCTCTTTTCAGACATTTTACTTCCGCAAAGGCAACGAGCCTCGCAACACATTGTCATTATTTTCACTTTAAACAGTCAAATACCTTTTACTGAGATTAAAAATGATAAAATTGGATTTTAAACCCCTTCACACATTTTTTTTTTCCCTTTCAGCGTTCTTCTTTACGCAGAGCCAACATCTAACTGGTAACGCTTTCCATATTTCTTGAATATTTCTTATAGTGCAGGTCTGATGCTGATGGATTTTCTCATATTCTTGTTTGTTCGAAAAAGTATGTATTTCTCGTTGACTTTTCATTGCAGTGAAACATAGATGACGCACCATTTGCCATTTAAACCACTTTTATGGGTAGAGTTCTATGGCTTTAAGTACGTTCATGCTGTCGTATACCTTCCACCTCTATACTTCTCCAGATTTTCTGTCTTTGCCGACTGCAAATCTGTACCCATTTAAACACTAACTCCCCATTCTTCTCTCCCCCGCTGCCCCGGTCCCTGGCAACCACATTCTGTTCTGTAACTGTGAATTTGTTCCATGAGCCTCGTGTAAGTGGAATCATACATTATTTGTCTTTTTTTGTGGCTGGCTTATTTCACTTAGTATAATTAATGTCTTTAATGTCCATCCTTGTTGCAGCACGTGTTGAAATCTCTTTCCTTTTTAAGGCCAAATAATATTCCATTTTATGTATATACCACATTTTATTTATCCATGCACCCATCAACCTGTTGTCAACTTTCGACTATGGTGAATAATGCTTCTATGATGAACATGGATGTAACAAATATCTGTTCAGGTACTTGTTTTCATTTCTTTTGGGTATATGTTTAGACGTAGAATTACTAGATCATATAATGTATTAGTTTTCTAAGGTGGCCATAACACAGCACCACAGGCTGGGTGGCTTCAACAACACATATTTATATTTGTACAATTTGGGGGGCTGGAAGTCTAAGATCAAGGTGTCTGCAAGGTTAGTTTCTTCTGAGGCTCCTCTCCTTGGCTTGTAGAGTGCAGTTTTCTCTCTGTATCTTTCCTTTGTGCCTTTCCATGGCCAACTTTCCTCTTCTTCCAAGGCCGCTGGTCATCCTGGGCTAGGGCCACCCTAATGACCTCATTTTAATGCAACTACCCCTTTAAAGACCTATGTCCAAAAGTAATCATACTCTGAGATGCTGGGGGTTAGGACTTCAACTTAGGAATTTTGAAGGAACACAGATTCAACTCACAATACTCTGTCCTCTGGCTCCTCCCAAATTCATTTTCTTCTTGCACACAAAGTACATTCACTCCATCCCAACAACCATTTCCACACCTCCCCGCCCCCCCCCTTCAGTCTCGGACCATTCCTGCAGCAACTCTAGAGTCCAGAATCTCATTTAAATACCATGCAAATGAGGTAGGTGCGAGACTTGAGGTATGATTCTTCCTGAATTCCTCTCCAGTCACGGAAGTGTGAAACCAGACAGCAGACGGCAGGTTGTATACTTCCCAGATACAATGATGGAATCGGCATAGGATAGACATTCCCATTCCAAAAGGAATAAATTTTAAAAGGCAAAAGGGTTAAAAAGTTAAAAAGTTATAAAAGAATCTAAAGAGAACCAGAGGGGCGCCTGGGTGGTCCAGTTGATTAAGCGTCCAACTTTGGCTCAGGTCATGATCTTGCCTTTTGTGGGTTCGAGCCCCGCATTGGGCTCTCTGCTGTCAGCACAGATACTGCTTTGGATCCTCTATCCCCCTCTCTCTCGGCCCCTCACCTGCTTTTGTGCATTCTCTCTCTCTCTCTCTGTCTCAAAAATAAATAAATATTGAAAAAAAAATAAAGAGAACCAGAGTTTATTTGCCAAATCCAATGACGTGAAATCTCGGCTAGGACTTTCAATACCATGTTGGATAGAAATGGTGAAAGCAGACATCTTTGTCTTATTTCTGATCTTAAAAAAATGCTTTCAGTCTTTTACTATTGAATACAAGGTTGTATATGGGTTTTTTTTACATAAACCTTTTATTATGTCAAATTAATTTCTTTCTCCTTCTGCTTTTTTTTAAGTGTTTTATCATGAAACGATATTAAGTTTTGTTGCATACTTTTCCTGCATCTGTTGAGATCATCATTGGTTTATTCCCCTTTATTCTGTTAATATGGTTTATTATATTGAGTGATTTTTTTTTAAGTTGAATCATCTCCTTCATATTTTGAAAGATACATTCATTGGGAATTCATTCCAAGTTAACAAGTTTTTTCCCCCTTTTAGCTCTTTATGCCTGCCATCCCGTTGTCTTCTGGTTTAATAGTTTCTTTTTTTAAATTGAAATGTATCTGACATGTCACATTGTATAAACTTAAGGTGTGCGTGTTGATTTCATACACATATATTGTCATATGATTGTCATTGTAGCAATAATTAGCACATTACATAATTGCCATTTCCTTTTAGTTTGGGGAATAATTCAGACCTAATCTCATGGCAAGTTTGATGATTATAATCTAATATTGTTGTCTATATTTACTACACTGTGCATTAAATCTCTAGTACTTATTTACCACTTATGTCAAATTTGTACCCTTAAACAACATGTATCCCATCCTCCTGCCATTCCCCTGTAGGAGGAACTCTCTGTTTTTATGAGTTTAGTGTTTTTAGATTCCATGTATAGTTGAGATCATACAATATTTCCCCTTCTCTGTCGGATTTATCTCACTCAGCATAACGTCCTCAAGTTCCCTCCATGCTGTCACAAATGGAAGGATGTCCTTCTTCCTCATGGCTGCATAATTCTGTATCCATTCACCCACTGACAGAAATTTAGGTTGTCTCCACCTCTTGGCTATTGTGAATAATGGTGCCAGGAACACGGGGGTGTAGATAGCTCTTCAAAATGATTTCATTTCCTTTGGGTATATATCCTGAAGTGGAATTGATGAATCATATGGTAGATATAATTTTTTTCGTTTTGGAGGAAACTTCCTATTTTTTTTTTCCCAGAGTAGATGAACCCATTTACATTTCCATCAGCAGTATACAAGTATTCTCTTTTCTCCACATTCTTGCCAACACTTATCTTTTGTCTTCCTCATGATGGCCATTCTAACAGGTGGGAGGTGATATCTCATTTTGGTTTTGATTTGCATTTCTTGATGATTAATAATATAGAGCTGCTTTCCATGTACCTGTTGGTCATTCAGATGTCTTCTTTGGGAAAATGTCTATTTAGTTCCTCTGCCCATTTTCCAAATCAAATGCTTGGGTTTCGCTGGTTTTCTTGTTTTTGTTTGTTTGTTTTTAATTGTAGGAGTTCTTTACATATTTTGGGTATTAACTCCCTATCTGGATAGACGGTTTGCCATGATTTTCTCCATTTCAGGAGGTTGCCTTTTTGTGATTTTTGGTGATTGTTTCTTTTGCTGTGCAGCAGCTTTAAGTCTGATGTAATTCTACTTGTTGATTTTTGCTTTTGTTGTTTTTAATAATTTCTAAGGAGAAATTAACGGTCAGCTTCACATTTATTCCTCTGTATATAATGTATCCTTTTTTGTGTCTGCTTTAAAAATTTTATATTTATCACTGGTTTTTAGAAATTTACGTATCATCTACCTGTGTATCTTTTTCTTTAGGTTTATTCTAAAGGTTATTTCTTGTGGCTCATTGAGGATTATTGGATCTATGGAGTTATAGTTTTGTGATACTCTGTTCTTTAATTCTTCTGTGCTTCATTTTAAATCTTTTGTATTGTTTTCTTTTCAAATTTACTACTCTGTGTGCCTAATCTGTGATTGATCTCACCCATTTTATTTCACATATGTATATTTTTATATTTTCTACAAGTTCATTTTTGGTTTTCTTTAAAAAGTGTATTTTTCTTTCTCCATCATAACTTATATTTTTTTGCTTTTCTTTTGAATATATGCAGGAAATTTTTAAAGTCTACTTATTTTCAAAGAAAATTCATGTATGCATGAGAGAAAATTGAGAGGAATGAAGACTCATTCATTTATTTATTTTTTAAAGTTTACTTGTTTATTTATTTAGAGAGAGACAGAACAAGAGTTGGGGGGTGCAGCAAGAGGGGGAGAGAGAGAATCCCAACCAGGCCTGTGCTATCAGCATGGAGCCTGATGTGGGGCTCGAACTCAGAAATTATGAAATCATGACCTGAGCTGAAACCAAGAGTCGGCTGATGAACAGACTGAGACACCCAGGCAGTTAAAGGCTCATTCATTTAAAAGCTGAGTTCCATTCCGTGATTACTCTTCTTGTAGTATAGAAGAAGTTACTTTTTAAATAATATATATATTTTTGTTATTAGCTCATTACATTCTATTCAATTTTATATGTATTATATTGAACCACATGAAATTATACACACACACACATACTATGTATATTATTTTTAGATAATTGTAGATTCAGTTAGTTGCACAAATAGCACAGAGAAATCCTTTCTCCTCTTTGTCCAGTTTTCTTCAATGGTTATATCTTACATAACTATAGTCCAATATAAAAACTAGGAAACTGAGTGGCGCCTGGGTGGCTCAGTCAGTTAAGCCTCCGACTTCAGCTCAGGTCATGATCTCACAGTTCATGGGTTTGAACCCCACATAGGTCTGTGCTGACAGCTCAGACCCTGGAGCCTGCTTCGGATTCTGTGTCTCCCCCTCTCTCTGCCCTTCCCCCACATGCTCTCTGTGTCTCTCTTAAAACAATAAACATTAAAAAAAATTCATAAAAATTACTAGGAAATTGACATTTATACAATGTGTATGTCATTTCATTACATGTATACATTCATGTAACCACCGCAATCAAGATCCAGAACTATTCCGTTATTACAGAGATCTCCCTTACGCTCTCCCTTTGCACTCACACTGATCCTCATCCCCCTGCTTTCCCTAATCCCTGGCAACTTCTCATCTGTTCTAGAATTTCACCATTTGAGATTGTTATATAAATAAAATCATAAAGTGTGTGCTCATTTTATTGGCTGTTTTTTTTTTCACTCAGCAAAATGCCCTTGAGACTCATCTGTGTTGTTGTATGCATCAATAATCCATTTATCTTTATTATTGAGTAGTATTTCACAGTGTAGATGTCCAACAGTTCAATCATTCATCTATTGAAGGACGTATGGTTGCTTCTAGTTTTTGGCTATTGCAAATAATGCTGCTATGAGATTTGTGTACAGGTTTTTATGTAAAAGCAAGTTTTCCAGATCATATGGTAAGTATGTGTTGACCTTTTAAAAGAAACTTCATAGTTTTTGAGATTGACTCTACTAGCATTTTACGTGAACACAGAAATGTACAAGAATGTATGTATTCTTTCCATTATCTCTCCGTGACCTTAAGCTACATTTCCTTAATGGGCAATGATATCAAACACCTTTTCATGTGCTCATTTTCCACTTTGTATACCATTTTAGGAAATGCCTATGTCTTTTTTTAATTTTCTAATTGGATTGATTGCTTTTTTTTCCTGCCGAGCTTTGAGAATTAAAAAAAAAAAATTTCCAGATATGGATCCTCGGTCAGAAATGTGGTTTGTAAATGTTTCTTCCAAGTCTGTTACTTCCCATTTCATCAACTAAACAAGGTTTTTCTCACATAAAGAGTTAATTTGGATGAAGTCCATATTATCGATTTTTTTTTCTGTTATGGATCATACTTTTGGTGTCCTATCTCTTGGTAAAGAGCTCTTTGCCAAGCTCTGGGTCCCCAAGGTTTTTTGCTGTGTTTTCCTCTAAAAGTTCTATAGCTCGATGTTTTACATTTAAATGTATGATTCATTTTCAGTTAATTTTGGTATAATGTTTGAAATTTAGATTAATGTTCATTATTTTTGCCTATGGATGTCCATTCGCTCTGTTGAAAATACCCTCCTTCCTCCATTGCCTTTTGCCCCTTTACCAAAATCAACTGGTTACACTTGTGTGGTTTTATGCCCGAGTTCTCTATTCTGTTTCTTTTTCATATCTCTACACAGTCTTGATTATTGTAGCTATAAAGTCTTAAAGTTGAGTAAAATGATTATTTCCACTTCTTCTTCTTCAAAAGGATTTTTAGCTATTCTAGGTCCTTTGTTTTCCCATTTAAATTTTGGAATAATCTTGTCTCTGTAAACACATGGCTGAGATTTTGATAAGATGACAGCTATTTCACTATGTTTTCCTTTTGTTCCATCATCCGTGTCATTCTGGGGTATTTTCTGTACATTTCTTTCTTTTTTTTAGTTTGTGTTCTGCTTTTTTTTTGACTTGTTCATATCTGATAATTTTTTTGTTGATGGTTGAATATCGTGAATTTTCCATTATTGGTTGCTACCTTTTATTGTTTCTTTTCAAAGTGTTTACTCTCTCCCTCTCTCTCTACCCCTCCCCTGTTCATGCTCTCTCTCTCTTTCTCTCTCAAAATAAATATACTTTCAATATGTATATATTCAAGTGTTTAATTTTCTTCTGTAACTTAATTAAGTTCCTTGAAGAATGGTTTGAAGCTTTTGGGAGCTAGCTTTACACTCTGTTAGGACATGTCCACAGCAGCCTTTAGCGTAGGCATAATTTAGGCCCATTAGTAACATGACAGCCTTCTGAGGATTCGACCTGATGTTCCATATATTATGAAGTCTTTCCACTCTGGGTGATGGAAAATCCAACTATTCCCTATCCTGTGTGAACTTCCCAGGTTGTTCTGCTGACTCCCTCCTGCTGGTAGTTTCCTCTCATCCATGCACAGGGCAGGTCACAGCAAAAGACCTCAGGGACCCTCTACAGGTCTCCAGAGCTCTCTCACTGGTCAGCTCGTCCCTCTGTAGTGCTATGCCCCCCAATTTCCAGATGCCTCAGCTGGCTTAAATCCCAAATTCTGTCTTATGAACTTGGTGAGAATCCTGGGCCATTTGAGATATCACTCTGCATGCTAAGGGTTGGAAACTCTCCTCCGATTTGACACTGGGTCAGGCATAAACTTCACCTTGTTTTTTTCTCTCCTTCTTTTGGGATTCCCAGGCCTGGACTGACTGTTTCCAATTCTTTAAAAACACTACTTCATGTATGTCTTGTTTTCCAGTTGTCTATGATGGGTGGGTCAATATCATCTCCATTACTTCAACTGGCCAGAAGTAGAAGTCTCCCAAGTTCTGTGTTTTCTAATTTTCATTACGGTTTCTCCTTTGGCTCAGGGTTTATTTAGACGTATGTTTCATGGTTTTTTGGTTTTTGTTTGTTCATGGTTTTTAACATGAAATTTTAAGTGCACACTACAATAACACTAATCGTGGGCATAATGTATAGTAGATCTCTGTATGGAGGTGTATTTCTTAATTTTCAAGCATGTGGTGATTTTGTAGATATGCGTTTAAAATCGCATAACTACATATTTTAATTAGACTTTGATTAAAGCATGTGGTTTTAATGCTTTAAAATGTGTGGAGACTTTCTCTGGGGTCTGTTAGACCACGCATGTCATATTCATTTTCCTAGAGTTTGTTATTTTTTTTCTCTATACTTCTTCTATAACCAAGAGAGGAATCTTGAAATCTTCAAATACAATTATGGGGTTGTCTTTTCCCCCTTTTAATTCTATCAGCTTTTGCTTCATGTATTTTAAAGCTCTGTTATTAGCTACAAATTCCTCTGAAACTGTCATGTCTCCTCAATAAATTGGCTGTTTATAAATAAAACTGACTTTCATCCCTGCTAATAGTTCTTCTTCTAAAGTCTGCTTTTTACATATCGAGTCCAATTTTATTTTAATTAGTATTTACATAATCTATATATTCTCCAGTCTTCCACCCATCACTTTTCACTTTCTAAAAAATTTTGAAGACCGTATATAGTTGGATCTTGTTTTTATAATTTAATCCAATTTTTAATTTTTTTTAAGTTTATTTATTTATTTTAGAGAGGGGGAGAAAGAGAGAGAGAGAGAGAGGATCCCGAGCAGGCTCCATGTGGTCAGTTGGGAGCCCAAGGTAGGGCTTGAACTCACACACTGTAAGATCTTGACCTGAGCTGAGACCAGGAGTTGGAGGTTTAACCAACAAAGCCACTCAGGAGCTCCTAATCTTGTTTTGTTTTGTTTGTTTTTAAATCCACTGTGATAAAGTCTTCCTTGTGATGGGAGTGTTTCAAACACTTATATCTCATGTTCATTATAGATTTGTTGCGATTAAATCTACTATTTTGCTATTTTTCTACTAGTGGCATATTTTCTTTGTTTATTTTTGCCCCCTTGTCCTATACTTTGAATAAATGCATTCTTGGAGATACTATTTTATCTTCTCTTGGCTTATTTTATATCCTTTCTTTTGTTACAGTGTTTAGCGGTTGCTGTAGGACTTGTAATATACATTTTAACTCATCAGTCTACCTTCAAATAATATCGGAAAACGTCATATAAATGTAAGAACAATTACAACATTCCTTCCAATTCCCAAGGGTGATGAAATGTGCCCTGTTTGTCATACACTTTACCTCAACTTTGTATAAACCTACAACACACATTTATTATTTTGCTTTAATCAAGTGTCGAGTAAAATTATAAACTGGGAAAAATATTTTATATTTGCCCACATATATACCATTTCCAGCACTCTTAATTTTTTGTGCAGGTACAATTTCCATTAGTGTTATCTTCCTATGCATGAAGAATTTTGTTTAACCTCTTTTATATTACGGATTTACTGGCAGTTAATTTTATCAGCATTTTATAGGTTTCTAGTTTGGCAAGTTCCCTTTGGGTACTTTAAAGATCAATTCAATATCTCCTGGTTTACAAAGTGGCTGAGAATATAACTGCTCCATTCTTATTTTTTATTTTTATTTTTGGGAGTACATCGCATACCTTTTCTTCCTTCTAATTTCTCTTAAGATTTTTTCTCAACCACTGGGTTTTAGCAATTTCGTTATGATGTTCATTGATGTGATTCTTTTTTAAAATTTTTTGATGTAATTCTTTTAATGTTTATTCTGTTCGGGGTTGGTTGAGCTTCTTGGAACTGTGGTTTTAAAATTTTCACCAAATTTGGAAAAATTTAGTCATTTATCTAAATATTTTTATGTTCTTCCCTTTCTCTCTGATTCTAATTTCATCTATATGAAGCCACATGATATTGTCCCATGGATCACCCAGGCTTTATTTATTTATTTATTAAAAAAATTTTTTTTTTAACGTTTATTTATTTTTGAGACAGAGAGAGACAGAGCATGAACGGGGGAGGGTCAGAGAGAGGGAGACACAGAATCTGAAACAGGCTCCAGGCTCTGAGCTGTCAGCACAGAGCCCGACACGGGGCTCGAACTCACAGACCGCGAGATCATGACCTGAGCCGAAGTTGGCCGCTTAACCGACTGAGCCACCCAGCGCCCCTTCCCCAGGCTTTATCTTAAAGTATATTTCCTGACTGTGTTTTCATTTAGATAATTTCTATCACTGTCTTCAAGTTCTTTGATTTTTCTTCTTATACAGTGTATAATTGGTTGTCAATCCTTTCTAAGGTAGTTTGATTTTAGAGTTTACTTTTCATTAACATAAATTTGATTTGGATGTTTTCTACAACTTCTATATTTATAATATTCATGGGGTTTTTTAAACCTTCTTAAGTATATGGAACATATTTATAATTAGTACTTTAATGTATTGTTCTGCCTGTTCCATCACCCTATTATTTCTGGGTCTGTTTCTGTTGACTATGGGACATTTTTTCTGTTTTCCATAAAGATAGTTACTTTTGATTGACTGCTGTATATTTTACATTGCTTAGTGCTGGGTTTTGTTTCTTTAAAGAAGATTGACCTTTTATATTGTCAGAGGCAGTTAAATTAAAACATTAAAAGATTTGGTTTGAATCTTTTGGAATTTATTTTTAGCATCTTTTAGGGTAGGTTTAGAGCAGCCATTATTGCAGAGCTAATTTAGCTCCCTTTTCTTTTCTTTTCTTTTCTTTTCTTTTCTTCTTTTCTTTTCTTTTCCCTTTCCTTTCCTTTCCTTTTCTTTCTTTTCCTCTTTTCCTCTTTTCTTTTCTTCCCTTTTCTCTTTTCTTTATTTGGGCCTTAATGGGTCTCTACTGAATAGTCCTTATGTTCAATAGAATCTCACCATGTCTCTTAGAGGAAACTCAGATGACTCAATCTCAGGTCTCTAGTCTTCTCAGTAATAGTTCTTCCCTTGAAAGTTGTTTTCCTCCATCCTTATTGGGTTTTACCTTAGGCATGTATACAATGATATTCAACAAAAGACTTAAGGGGACCCCTATGCATTTTTTGGAGCTATTTCTCTGTGTAACTTCCTCTGTTCAGAAATTTTCTTTTGCAACTATACCTGCTTCAGCCTTACCAAACTCCAATTTCTAGATCTCAGGCAAGTTTAGTGAATTGTTTTCCCTCTGCTTGGCCCACATCCAGGATTGCCTTAGGCAGAAAATGTTTTCCTGCCTTTTTAGAAGCACAATCTTGAACTGTCTCTTGTTCAATGTCTAAAAATGGGTATTTTCTATGTTTTGTTAAGTTTTCTAATTGATTTTAGCAGGAGGGAAATTCTTATTTTCTTGTATTTGGAAATGCAAGTATCCTGGGTGTTTTTCATTTTTCTCTTCTCTTTTCTTCTTATGAGTTACTAATTCGAGCTTCTCTTATTCTGTTCTTTGGCAATGAAATGAAATGAATGAAATGAATGAAATGAATGAAAAAACAATGTTTTTTCAACAATAGCCAGATTACAGAGAGAGCTTAAATGTTCATCAACTGATGAATGGATAAAGAAGATGTGGTTTATATAGACAAAGGAATACTACTTGGCAATGAGAAAGAATGAAATCTGGCCATTTGCAGCAATGTGGATGGAACTGGAGGGTATTATGCTAAGTGAAATAAGTCAGTCAGAGAAAGACAGATATATGTTTTCACTCATATGTGGAACTTGAGAAACTTAACAGAAGACCATGGGGGAATGGAAGGGGAAAAAATAGAAACAGAGAGGGAGGGAGGCAAACCATAAGAGACTTTTAAATATAGAGAACAAACTTCGGGTTGATGGGGGAGGGGCAGGGGAGAGGGAAAAATGGGAGATGGACATTGAGGGGGGCACTTGTTGGGATGAGCACTAGGTGTTGTATGTAAGCAATGAATCACGGGAGTCTACCGCCCAAACCAAGAGCACACTGTATACACTGTATGTTAGCCAATTTGACAATAAATTATATTAAAAACAAACTAACATTTAGGACTTCCAATATATTTCTATGAATGTTTTGTTAGTTTTAAAACATTCTTCTAGCCTGTTGAATTCTTTCTGATTTTGTTATCCATGATGTTAGTTGTTTTTTTTTTTTTTTTTCAGAAATTTTCATTCTCAAACTCTTTTATTTTTCTAATAATTCAAGTAGTGGCCATAGTGCTATTGAACAATTGCAGAGTCATGAAGTGTAGCGTTTTGGGTAACTGATAGATCAGTAAAATATTTTGTACCTGGTTTAACTACAAATTATCATGTGGTGAAGCAGTTCCCAAACAGCAGGCAGTTACTAGGCTTTCTTGCCACATTTCCATAAATTTCATTGGTAAGAAGGAAGTGAGCCCTAATGGATTTTATATGGTTTATTACCCATGGCCCAGTAGGCAGCATGAGCTTTATCTCCACATCAGTTCTCCTAATAGGAGTGACATAGATTGGGGCCCGGTGAAATGCTATATACTGTGGACCTGTGTCAGACCTGGGGAGCACCCAGTTTAGGAAATTCCTCATGTTACGAGGGACTTCTGGCAAATCTGCCCATTACCACCTCCAGAGACATTATCTTTATTACCCTGGAATATCAATAAATCTACACTAGGGAGAGGGGGAGTGCTTTATTACTCTGGAACATTGCCTTATACAATCATTATTAAATTTACTGTGAATCCCTTTGCTCAAAAGACTTAGAATAGGTAGAGATGCCAGGGACACAGGAAGAATTGTGTCCTAATAGAAACAGAAACCTTCTGTTAACTGCAATATACCTTATACTCTGTAATGTTAGGACAAAAATCACATAGACTCAAAAGTATTCCTGAATAGTCCTTAAATAATGCGAAAGCATCATTTATAGGGAATTGTATATAAAAGCCCACATAGCAATGTGGAAACCAAATATGATGAATGGTGAGACCAGGAGGATGACTCCCGTACATTGTCTGATAATTGGTATTCCTTTCCTTCGATTCCTATCAAATCTATTTTTCTCTTTCGCCTGGCACTGAGTGTGAATAAATTAATTACGCATATGATAAAACTTTAGTGTGTTACATATGTTTTCCTTTTTTTTTTTTCCTGTAAAGATATCACAAAGGAACAGGCCAATGCTTTTTCTAAAAATCATTTTCTACCACGCCTATCGCATTTCCTGACTTTGCAGTTTGGAGGTCAATAATCAGAATACGCACTTCGTTTTACACGTCTTTGACTTATTTAATTCACGATAATTCCTAAGGGCGATTATTCTTTTCTATAAATACTTAAAAACTGAAAACTTAAGCTATTATCTTTTGTATTTTGTGGGACATCTGCTTTAACTTCTTTGACATTTGATTTCTGAGTGTCAAAGATTTTGTGCCAAAGAGATTGGATTCTGTGCCAGCCAGGTTCCAAAGCAAAACCTTCAATCCTTAGTAAGACAGTAGGGGTTCCTCCGTTTTCCTACTTCATGCCAAACTGGCAAAAGGGTGCTGGTCACAGGATGAATTTGTGAATAAGGACCAACTATCCTCCGGGTTTTTGAGAAGGTCTAGCCCTGACATCAAATTTTCTTGATGTTTTTCTCCAGTTATTTTGGAGACATCGAAGAAGAGAAGTAGTAAAAACTCACACGGAAAACTTATTTATGTGATACTAATGCTGCTTCGTATTCTAGTCAAGTAACTTACCTTTTAAACAATTATCATGGCCTTTATATCGTTGCGTATTCGGTGAAATCCTACTATATTTAAAGGCTAAGTGCTGAGGCATTTAAAAAAAAAAGGAAAATACACGGCAAGTTAAGCAACAGTAAAGTGTTTGAATAATTCAAGACAACAATAAAAGAAATGTCACGATGCATAATAGTCAATGAATTGCTCAGCCAATAATTTCTGCCAGAGCTCAGATGCTTAATGGCTCTGATTTCAGGCAAGAATGGGTTGGGAAGATGTTTACAGAAACAGAGTATGATGAACACAGCATGGGTAGGGGAGGTGAGGAAGGACCTTACTTGTGGGTGCACCATTGTTCATAAAAATATAGAAGGAGGGAAGAACAGGGGCGCCTGGGTGGCTCAGTCCGTTAAGTGTCTGACTTTGGCTCGGGTCATGATCTCACGGTTTGTGAGTTCGAGCCCCGCTCCGGGCTCTGTGCTGACAGCTCGGAGCCTGGAGCCTGCTTCGGATTCTGTTTCTGTCTCTCTGCCCCTCCCCTACTTGCTCTCTGTCTCTCTCTCTCAAATATAAAACATAAGAAAAAAATTAAAAAAAAAAAAAGAAGGAGGGAAGAACAAAGGGATAGTGACTGAACCCATGTGAGGGACACACGACTCTAGAAGGCAAAACGGGAAGAAAACTTGGAGTCAAATTATTCAGGGCCCTAAAAACTAAACTAGGGAGCAGGAACAAGCAGGTCAACACAGGAGTCTTACCAGGCAGTGGGAAGAGGAGAAAAACTGTGAGAAATCAAGGACAATGACTTTCGTCCTGTCACACAAGCAGCAGAAAAGCCCAGTGTAGTAAAGTGAACATTGTCACAATGGAATCCCCCAAAGCACACTGTTTACCCTCAAGCTTAGGGAGCATTTTTTTTTTTAATATTTCTTCTTTTTTTTTTTTAACTTTTTTTTAATTTTTATTTTTTTTTATTTATTTTTGAGACAGAGAGAGACAGAGCATGAACAGGGGAGGGGCAGAGAGAGAGGGAGACACAGAATCGGAAGCAGGCTCCAGGCTCTGAGCCATCAGCCCAGAGCCCGGCGCGGGGCTCGAACTCACGGACCGCGAGATCGTGACTTGGGCTGAAGTGGGACGCTTAACAGACTGAGCCACCCAGGTGCCCCAAACATTTATTCTTTTTTGAGAGAGAGAGACACATAGAGTGTGAGTGGGAGAGGAGCAGAGAGAGAGAGAGAGAGAGAGAGAGACCCAGAACTTGAAGCAGCCTCGGAGCTGTCAGCACAGAGCCCCAGATGTGGGACTTGAACTCAGGAACCGTGAGATCATGACCTGAGCTGAAGTCGGACACTTAACCCACGGAGGCACGCAGGCGCCCCGGGCCCGGTTCTTTATTCCACACACTAACTTTTGCCAAATTTCCTGAATGCTAGGCTCTTAGGAGCCTGGAGGGAAAGGCGCACAGCTTGAAAACTTAGCCAATAATACTGTTTTGAGTCATTGAGATCTCCCGTTCATTAGTCTTCTGGAAGTCACGACTCAGGTTTAGAAAGCTGTATTGTAGTTGGAGGAGGAGAGCAATAACCATGTCAGTTAGAGTGAAGCCTACGTTCAAAAACAGAAGAGCATGAGAAGGTGTTGCCATTTCGGATAAGGCAGTTAGGAAAGCCCTCCCTGAGAAGGGGGCGCTTGAGGAAAGACAAGAACGTGAGAGAGGAAATGGGAGCCCCCGGAGAATTTCAAGCAGGAAGTTCCTAATTTACCCTACTGTATACTTCACTGCATCTAAGACCTTTCTTTTTTTTTTTTTTTTTATAATTCAACTCTTTTGTTATTAATTTTATTTTTTAATTTACATCCAAATTAGTTAGCATAGAGTGCAACAGTGATTTCAGGGGTAGATTCCTTAGTGCCCCTGACCCATTTAGCCCATCCCCCCTCCACAACCCATCCAGCCACCCTCAGTTTGTTCTCCGTATTTAAGAGTCTCTTCTGTTTTGTCCCCCTGCCTGTTTTTATATTCTTTTTGCTTCCCTTCCCTTCTGTTCATCTGTTCTGTGTCTTAAAGTCCTCCTATGAGTGAAATCATGAGATATTTGTCTTTCTCTGACTAATTTCGCTTAGCATAATACCCTCCAGTTCCATCCACGTAGTTGCAAATGGCAAGATTTCATTCTTTTTGATTGCCGAGTAATACTCCATTGTATATATAGACCACATCTTCTTTATCCACTCATCCATCGATGGACATTTGGGCTCTTTCCATACTTTGGCTATTGTTGATAGTGCTGCTATAAACATTGGGGTGCAGGTGTCCCTTCGAAACAGCACACCTGTATCCTGTGGATAAATGCCTCGTGGTGCAATTGCTAGGTAAGACCTTTAATTTTAAGACATATCCTTATTTTATGTACTACTCAAAAGAAAAAAAAGTAGCCACTTAAATGATGGCACAAAGATTTCTTTCTGTTGATTGTAGTCTTCACCCTGATTTCAGAAATCTTCAGAGGGGAAAAAAAGGTTTTGGAAATATGTAATGCAATGCATTTTCAAAATTTCGTTCTGCTTGCCTAACTGGGAAGAGATTACAGGAGGGGCTATTGTCACAAAACAGGCAAGTAATAATGGTGCTTTGACCAGGTGGATGTATGAGAAATGGCCAGAGTTCAGATATACATGGAGAGAGAGAGAAAGAAGCTGTATAGTTTTCAGTCATGACAACAAGTTATCATTTACTGAGATGGAGGAAACTAGGGAATAGATTTTGTGGGGAAGAATCAGAATTTCGTTTTGGACATAGTAAAATTGAGAGTCCTTTTAAAGATCCAAAGGGAGAGGAAAAAAAAAAACATCCAGAGGGAGATATTGAGTAAGTAGTTATAATACAAACACACACACACACACACACACACACACACACACACACACTCACACACGCACACACACACACACACACACACACACAGAGTCAGTCCTAATTATTACTGAATTCTGTATTTTTAAATTTGCCTACTCATTAAAATTTATTTGTAACCCCCAAATTAACGCTCTCTGTGTATTCGTTTTCATGGGCATTTATGGACACGTTGGGAACAGTGGAAAATTTGAGTTGCCTAATGTGCACATTCCGAGCAAAGGCTGAACAAGACAACACTCTGCCTTCTTGTTTCAGCTCTCATACTGTAAGCAAATATTTTTTTTGTGATCTATGTAGTGCTACAGTTTTTGCATATATGTGTTTTTTGTTGGTGATTTTGCTGTTTTAAAGTTGCTCTCAAGTGTAGTGCTGAAATGTTAAGTATAAGAAGGCTGCAAAGTGCCTTCTGGAGAAAATTCATGTGGTAGGTAGAGAAGCTTGTTCAGACAGGAATGATAATGCTTTTGGTCATTTAACAATATGTGTTAAACAAAGAAACATAAACATGTATAAAACAAGGTTAAGTACTGATCAGTGATTAAAATGCTGTGACCAGAAATTCATAGGAACCTAACTGTGGATTTCTGCTAGGAGCAATGGTTCAGTATTTGCTAATTCAGTGGTTGTGGTGATTTTACAGAACGTAATTACCATAAATAATGAGAACTGATTCTTATCTATTTATCTATCTATCTATTTATCTATCTATCATCTCTCTCTCTCTCTCTCTCTCTCTGTCACTAGGAATTCAAGATGATATTAAGGCTAGATTGGAAATCATTACAATATATCCTTTAAAAAATCCCATTATACCATAATAAACAGATTTTAAAGAAATAATTCACTATCATCTAGATCAGTTTTTCCTAAAATGTGGTCCATGACTGTTCATAGCAATAAGTAAAGAGATACTCACAGAAATTGGGAGGAAGGAGGGCACCTGGGTGGCTCAGTGGGTTAAGCATCCGACTCTTGATTTCAGCTCAGGTCATGATCTCACAGTTTGGGGGATTGAGCCCTGCGTTAGGCTCCACGCTGAGAGTGTGGAGCCTAAATTTTCTCTGTCTCTTGAAATAAATAAATGAGCTTAAAAAAATTAAGACTAAACTTTTAGAAACTTGTATGGAGACTTGACAAAGCAATGTTGACTACTGGGGGGGAAAATAGTCCTACACCACATACACTTTGAGGAACACTGCCCAGGAAAATGGTTCTGTCTACCCTAGCCCACTTTACTAAATATCGAGTAGCTCTGAACCAAAGATTAGCATGAGACTTTTTTAAACAATAAATAAAAAGTAAGTTTAGAATAGAAAACTGAAACCCAGTGAGATAAAAGATGAAGCCACGTAAACTAAGATTTACTCTTCAAAATATGGTCTGTAGGCCAGCGGAACTGACATAATCTGGGATGGGAGCCTGATGGAAATGCAGAATATCAGTGCTCCCCACCCAGGCCCAGATCTACTGAGTCACAGTGTGTGTCTTAGCAAGATCACTAAGTGATCCACATGCACATTCAATGTGTGGGAGGTGCTGAGTTCGGGGTGTAAGATTACGATCATGTATAAAACTTACACAGTTCTGTGGAATTTAAGAAGCAAAACAGATGAACACGGGGGAGCTTGGGCGGGGGGGGGGGGAAGTGAGGGAGGCCAAACAAAAGAGACTGTTAACTATAGAGAACAAATTTGCTGCTGGGGAGGTGGGCAGGGGATGGGCTAAACGGGTGATGGGCACTAAGGAGGGCTCTTGTTGGGATGAGACTGAGTGTTATACATAAGTGATCATTATGTATTTCTATACATATAATATGTATTTCATTCTATGCATAGAATCATTAAATTCTACTCCTGAAACCAATATCACACTCTATGTTAACTGACAAAAATTTAAATAAAAACTTGAGCACACGAAAACAAATTACATGGATAAGTTAGTGGGTCTTAGAAATTTAGAGAAGAGAAAAATGCTCCGTGGAGATCAGGGTGGCAGGTGGCAAGACGTCAAAACACCAGCAAGATCAGAAAAAAAGGGGAGTCACGCGGGTATTGATGCCTGGCAGCAGTTACATGACTTGTTTTGCTGGTCGGGAACAAGGTGATGATCGCTCAGTCCTCTACGTGTGCAGGGCTGGCCAGACAGACAGCCGCTAAGTTCTCATTGGAACCTCCCTGCCCCGAGCTAAAGGGAAGGGTCTGTGTTCTTTTCATGCTCCAGAGACACCTGGATTTTGTTGGCTGGTAGGATCTTCTTCAGCTTATTCAATGATGCAGCATCTTACCCATCTTATTCACAGGTTTCTTAATACCTCGCCAGAGAGAAAGAAAAATATTCAGATCCTATTAACTTTCTCGTTATGAAAAAACGTGTAGGATTCCTCGTAGCTGGAAACTAAAAATTCTCCTTTTACGTTTTATCTGATACGTTTTATCTTTTTGTCCCACATACCGTTACTAGAAATAGCCCATTCAGTTCCTGACACAAGACAAAAGGCCTGTGTGTGTGTGTGTGTGTGTGTGTGTGTGTTTTACAGAACTTTAAAATGATGGTGTGGAAAGAAAAGCATTAGAATGTGGGTCATAAAATAGTGAACTCTGGGTACTACTGTCGGCTAACTGGCTTTGTAGCTGCTAGTCACCTTTATTTTTAACACCTGGAAGACTAAGTGTTGGACCAAATAATCTCTGAAATTTGTGCTGACCTGCTGGGACGTGCTCTCAGGCCACGATCACCGTCTCCTTCTGTTGTGTGTAGAGATGCTCATCTCGTTCCACCCTCAGAATAAAAAGTATCGTTGAATGACCAGGGGATATATCGGACTTAGAGACAATGATATTTAATTTCTGAGACGGGCGAAAAGGGGCAAGTTTCCACTGAAGAACGGTTAGTGATCGTGGTGGTTGGTTTTGAAGAAAGCCTTTCACAGGAGGCCAACACATCTCTGTTCCCAAGGCAGTGGGAAAACAGTTTCAGGACAACTTCTATCATCTATTCTAATCAAGTCTTTGTTGTCTTTGGACAAACATTCTGTCTCAGAGGATCCTGGTTTCTGTCTCCGAGGGGGTGGTGTTATGGGCAATTAAATTACATTCAAATGTACTTATTAAATAATAATACATGCCCGCGGCATCATCTTTTACAATAGTACCTCCTTCACAAGAGTTAAGAAAATCAGAGTGTCTCTGTCAGCAGAATGGTCAAGTTGGATTTACTCAATGTGACATTGATTATCTTAATCAGAAGAAATATATGTTGGCTGAATTCTGGGAAGGATGGCAGGGGGAGCTCAAATGGTCAGACCCCACTCCTCCCCTCCCACCAGAAGTGGCTGAAACGAACAAAGAAATACAAAAATAGAAGAAAAGCAGGGTCGGTGAGGTAAACTGAGAGGGGGTGTCATTCATCACCACAGACGACAAAGAGTCTCTGCGGCTTCTCAGGCAAATGGAATCAGGATGAAAGCAGTCGGATGTTTAATTCACAAGTCTCCTCCATGGAAAATGTTGGAAAGTCACAAGGAGCTAAAGTAGACATAAGACATGGGCGTGGGTGGGGAAGGTATGGGAGAGAGAGAGGGAGGGAAGAAGGCAGGGTGGGTGGGGGTGACAGGGAGAGAGAGAGAGAGAGAGAGAGAGAGAGAGAGAGAGAGATTGTTCCATGTGAACACATTTCCCATCTAGAGATTGCAACACTGGGACCCTTCAGGTGAGGCTGCCAACCCAAACAGAACTTGTAGAATTCCTCCGGACCCAGTTTCTTCCAGAATGTTTCAGGGCTCAATCTCATGCTGTAGGGGACATTCTTGGATACTGCATGCTATCTCCTGATGGGACAGGCAGTGGTACCAGTCAAGCCACAGAGTGTATCTCAGATGGAGGCTTGGTTTGAAGACCACAAAATAGACGGAACAACCCTCCCTGGTACAATACTTTCAGTAAAACATAGAGAAGAAGCTATGCGGAGACGACATTTACTTACCAGGGTGATCCCCAGCATCAGGTCCCTCTCTGTCCTTCTTGTACTGCTAGGTCATGGATCAGAAGAATTTGAGTAAGCTGACATCATGCGACCTCCAGACAAAGACATGGGGGAATTATAATACAAATTGGAGGAATAATATGGAGAGACAGAGAGAAACTACCAACCCTTCTTTGAGATAAAAGCCAAGGCAGGCCACACCTAGTTTTATTCCATCATGAAAAGTAGATGCTTATATTTAAAAAATGCATAGTTCAGTAATCCCAGATACTACTTTTTTTTTAATGTTTATTATATCTGAGAGAGAGAAAGAGAGAGAGAGAGAGAGTGAAAGAGAGGAGAGAGAGGCAGAGAGAGAGGGAGACAGAGGATACAAAGCAGGCTCTGTGCTAATAGGAGGGCTTGAACTCACAAACCGTGAGATCGTGACCTGGGCAGAAGACAGACTGCGTCACCCAGGTGCCCCCGCGCCCCCGATACTATTTTTAAAAGAGGTGTTTTGGTGTATGTATGTGCATGCCGGGGGAAGAAGAAGCAGAGTTTGGACAATAGGATAGAAGTAAAAGAATGACGTAAGGGGATGGGAATTGTAACTGGGATAAGAGGGGAGAAATTGGGAGAGCTAATGATCACAGAAGTGTTGATGGCATTCTTTTCCCCCCATGAACTGCTCAGTGGCAGTAGACAAAAGTGGAAAAGATAATGACATCAACAAGAGAATGAAAGAGAAGCTCTTGGAGTAAGCCTGACCTCCCCCTGGGAGAAGAGCCTTCTAGAAGTGCTGGGTCCCTCATGCATGGAGAGATGGTCAAGACCAAAGTGGTCACTCTTTATCTTGTGCCGGGAGGTGATTGCATCTGCCAGCCTCCTAGGCAGCTTTATTGTGAAGCTTGCCTATTGAATCCAGGGAATCCTGGATTGGATTGAATCCTAAGGCAAACAAACAGCCATAGGATTGGAGGATGGAAGCTGGGGGTGAAAGAATGGAGGAGGGAATGTGATGGTGATTACAGGTTGGATGTGCCTTCCAGGTGAGGACACAGTAACAGAGATCCATCAAAATAAAAAAAAAACAAAAACAAAAACAAACGAAAAAGAAGGCAAACAAACAGGTAAACAAACAGAGAATGTTGGACTTGAAAACGTAATTTGTCATGAAATTACAGAAGAATGAAAACAACGAAACCGAAGCAAGTGTAACTTTTGGAATATCAACCTGCTTGAGAGACACCATGATTAGGCAGTTCTTTGACCTGGTTTCACCGAACTATGTGCCTCCTTTGTTAGAACAAGCCCAGAAGAGAAAGAAAGAAAGAAAATGCCTTGGTGTGAATGCGAAACTACAGGAAATTGATTCTTACATGGTGCCCTGTTTATATACCATGACACTATGCAGTCACTTATCATGGTGTGGAAGAATAGTTAATAAGGGACATTCCACATCGAGTGGAAAAGCACATTATAAAACAATATGCAGTTTTGTGCATGAAAGCTTCACCTGCTCACCCCCTACTCAGTCCTATCCACCTCTTTCTCTATCAGGAGAGATACATAGCGTAACATCCAAGGTCTGTTTTAGAGAAATTTCTTAAGCGCTCTGCTTCTGTTGTTTCTTTTTAACATGGAAACATTAATAATATATCCTCGTATGGTTGTTGTAAAGTGGAAATTATTTACCCCGTGTAAACCCTTGGCACAGTACCTAGATATTACACGTGCATATTAAATTAAATATAAATTATAAATTTAATTATATATTACACAAAAATGCATAGAAAGAATTGAATATATGTATGTACATATATATAGTGATTGTATATTGGGGGTGATATTATATGAGTACAATGAATTACGAATACATGAGTTCCTTGATACTTTTTATATTTCCTAAGCTTTCTACAATAAACATGCATTTCTTTATACTAACAAAAGAAAATAGGATGCTAGATGTGGAGAAAAAGGGAAGGATGCCTCACAGATTCTTAGATTCGGTCAAAAATATTATTTATAAGCATACTATTTATAAGAGTCTAAAATTATTGACTCCAAAAGGTTGATTAAAAGTAAAACTTGTAAAAGGACGTATAAACCCAAGGTAGTAAAAAATGCAGTGGTTGCCGCACCAATATCATAACTTTCAAAGATAGGGACGTAGAAAATCTTTTTTTATTTTTAAGTTTTAATTCCAGTATAGCTAATATATAGTGTGATATTAGTTTCAGGCGTACAATATAATGACTCAACAATTCTGTACATTACATCATGTATCAAAGTGCTCATCACGACACGTGCACTATTTAACCCCTATCACCTATTTGACCCATATGCTCACCCACCTCTCCTTTGGTGGCCTTCAGTTTGTTCTTAATAGTTAAGAGTCTATTTCTTATCTTCTATCTCTCTCTCTCGCTCTCTGTGTTCCCTTTGCTCATTTGTTTTCTTTTTTAAAATTCCACATATGAATGAAATCATATGGTATTTGTCTTTCTCTGAGTGATTTATTTCACTTAGCATTATACTCTCAGCAACATTCATGTCCTGGCAACAAGATTTTGTTCCTTTTTATAACTGAGTTCTCTATCCGTCTGTCTATCTATCTATCTATCTATCTATCTATCAATCATCTATAAGATAGAGATCTATAGATCTAGATTGATCTATCTTCTATCTATCTATCTATCTATCAATCATCTATAAGATAGAGATCTATAGATCTAGATTGATCTATCTTCTATCTATCTATCTATCTATCTATCTATCTATCTATCTAATCTATCTATCATCTATTTCTATAAATGGATAAAGAAGGAGTGGTATGAATGTATATACACATACATATATACATTCATGTATCAGTGGACACTTGGGCTGCTTTCATAATTCGGCTGTTATAAGTAATGCTGCTATAAACATAGGGGTGCATGTGTCTCTTTGAATTAGTGTTTTTGTGTTTTTGGAGATAAATACCCAGTAGGACAATTACTGGATCATAGGGTAGCTCTATTTTTAACTTTGGAGTAACCTCCATACTGTTTTCCACAGTGGCTGTACTAGTTTGCGTTCCCACCAACAGTGCAAGAGGGTTCCTTTTTCTCTACATCTTCTCCAACACTTGTTGTTACTTATGTTTTTAATTTCAGCCACTCTGACGGGTATAAGGTGATATCTCATTGTAGTTTTGATTTACATTTCCCTGATGATGAGTGACGTTGAGTTATCTTTTCATGTGTCTGTCAGTCATCTGGATATCTTCTTTGGAGAAATGTCTCTTCGTGTCTTCTATCCATTTTTTAACTGGGTTAGTTGTTTTTGGTGCATTTAGTTGCATAAGTTCTTTATTTATTTTTGATGCTAACCCTTTATCAAATATGTCATTTGCAGACATCTTCTCCTATCTTTTAGTTTTGTTGATTGTTTTCTTCACTGGGCAGAAGCTTTGTATTTTAACATAATCCCCATAGTTTATTTTTGATTTTGTTTCCCTTGTCTCAGGAGACATAGCTAGAAAAATGTTGCTATGGCAGATGTCAGAAAAATTACTGTCTGTATTCTCTTTTAGGATTTTTATGGTTTCAGGTCCCACATTTAGGTCTTTCATCCATTTTGATTTATTTTTGTGTATAGTGTAGGAAAGTGGTCCAGGTTCATTCTTCTGCATGTAGCTGTCCAGTTTTCCCATCACCATTTGCAGAAGAGGGTGCTTTTTTTCCATTGGATATTCTTTCCTCCTTTGTCAAAGATTAACTGGCCATATATTTGTGGGTCCATTTCTGGGTTCTCTACTCTGTTCCACTGATCTATGTGCCCATTTTTGTGTCAGTTCCATACTGTTTTGATTAGAGCAGACTTGTGATATAATTTGAAGTCTGGAATTGTGATACTTACAGTTTTGCTTTTATTTTTCAAAACTGCCTTGGTTATTTGTAGTCTTTGTAGTTCCATATACATTTTAGGATTATTTGTTCTAGTTCGTTGAAAAAATGCTGTTGGTATTTAGGGATTGGATGAGATTGCTTTGGGTAGTATAGACATTTTAACGATATTTGTCCTTCCAATCCGTGAGTATGTAATGACTTTCCATTTCTTTGTATCATCTTCAATTTCTTTCATCAGTCTTTCAGATCATGGCCTTTCACTTCTTTGGTTAGGTTTTATTCCTATGGATCTTTTTTTTTGGGGGGGGTGTAATTGTACATGGAATTATTTTCTTAACTTCTCTTTTGCTCCTTCATTATAAATGTATAGAAGTGCGACAGATTTCTGTATATTGATTTTGTATCCTGGGACTTTATTGAATTCGTTTATCAGTTCTAGTGGCTTTTTGGAGTCTTTAGGGTTTTCTATATAGAGTATTACGTCATCTGCAAATAGTGAAAGTTTTACTTCTTCCCTATGAATTTGGATGCCTTTTATATCCTTTTGTTGTTTAATTGCTGGGACTAGTATTTTCAGTACTATGTTGAATAAAAGTGGTAAGAGTGGACATCCTTGTCTTGTTCCTGACCTTAGGGAGAAAGCTGTGTTTTTCTCCATTGGGTATGATGTTCGCGGTGGGTTTTTCATATTCAACCTTTATCAGGTTGAAGTATGTTCCCTCTAAACCTGTTTTGTTGAGGGCTTTTATCATGAATGGTTGTTGTGCTTTGTCAAATGCTTTTTCTTCATTTATTGCAATGATCATATGATTTTCATCCTTTCTCTTATTGACGTGATGTAGCATGCCGATTGATTTGCAAATCTTGAACCACCTTTGGTCATGATGAGTGCTTTTTAAAAATGTATTGGTGGATTTGATTGGGTAATATTTGGTTGAGAATTTTTGCATTGATATTCATCAGAGATATTGGCCTATAGTTCTCTTTTTTTTTTGCGGTGTCTTTATCTGGTTTTGGTATCAGGGTAATGTTGGCCTCATAGGATGAATTTGGAAGTTTTCTTTCTTCTTCTACTTTTTGCGATAGTTTGAGAATAGATGTTAACTCTTCTTTTAGTGTTGGGTAGAATTTGCCTGTGACGCCGTCTGGTCGTGGACTTTTGATCTTTGGGAGCTTTTTGATTACTAATTCAATCTCCTTGCTGGTAATCAGTCTATTCACAATTTCAATTTTTCCTGCTTCAGTTTTTTTTAAATTTTTTTTTTAATGTTTATTTATTTTTGAGAAAGAGAGAGAGAGAGAGAGGGAGAGAATGTGAGCAGGGGAGGACCAGAGAAAGAGGGAGTCCAAAACAGGTTCCAGGCTCTGAGCTGTCAGCACAGAGCCCAAAGTGGGGCTCGAACTCACAAACCATGAGATCATGGCCTGAGCTGAAGCTGGACGCTCAACCGACTGAGCCACCCAGGCGCCCCGATTCCTGCTTCAGTTTTGATAGGTTATTATAATTCTAGGAATTTATCGATTTGTTCTAGGTTGTCCAATTTGTTGGTATATAGTTTTTCATATTTTCCCTTACATTTGTTTGTATTTCTATGGTGTTGGTTGTTATTTCATCTGTAATTTTATTTGTTTTAGTCCTTTCTTTGTTTTCTGATGATTCTGGTTAAAGGTTTGTCAATTTTGTTTATCTTTTCAAAGAACCAGTTTCTGGTTTCATTTTTTTTTTAGATGCTGTATAATTTATTTCTGCTCTAATCTTTATTATTTCCTTCCTCCTGCTGGTTTTGGAGTTGTTTTTTTGTTTGTTTATTTGTTTGGTTGTTGTTCTGTTCTTTTTCTACCTTCTTCAGGTGTAAGTTTAGGTTGTTTACTTGAGATTTTTCTGGCTTCTTGGGTTATGCCCATATTACAATAAACTTCCTTCTCAGAGCTGCTTTTGCTGCAGGAGGCTCTTTTTTCTTATAACAGCTGCAAATATGTCACAATAGTCTTGAAACTTTGTATTTTAGATAACATCATTAGACTATATATAAAATAAACCCTTCCTATATAGAAATACATAAAGAAATCAAATGGCAGGCAAGAGTAGTTGGAGATTTTAACATAGCCATCTCAGCCGTTGATTAAATGATTATGCAAAATATTACTAATAAAGAGGTTCTAGTCTTGGGTTTAGAAATCCAGGCATAAAATTTTGACACGACCACAAATTTGCTACTTTCAGGTCGTTGGTTGTTAACTTCCTAAAACCTCAATTACCCGATTTGTCAAATGAGATTAATATATGTCCTTACATCGCAAAGCTGTTTGCTCTAAGGGTACATGAGAGAACACTGAGTGGGTGTATTACAGTAAGTTGAAGAAATGACCATTAGAGGATTTGTAGCTCAAAAAGATACTAGGATTATTCCATGAACATAAGGAGGAAGAAATTCCCTTAGCATAAGAAAAGCTAGCATATGAGAGGCACAGAGTCATGGAAAAGCTGGGTGATATTTGTTGCTGTCATGTTTTCTTTATTATTAGTTTTTAGGAGAAAACCCAGCATGTTGCAGATTGGTATAGCTGGAACATACCGACTAGAGTAGGGGGAGAACCTGCTGGGGAGATTCATGGGAGCATCTATAGTGGCTTCCGGTCCTAGACTTGAAGACACCTTCAGGCTTCAAATCCTGTCTTTACCACCAAATACTTGTCTGTCTTTGAAGATGATTACCCAACTCCCGCCTACCTCAGTTTTCTTGCTTGCAGAATGGGGTTCCGAATGAAAATTAACCACGTACCATAGATCCTTGAAAATTTTTAAGGAGGAAGTATAACAAGCTCAGAGCGGTCTTCCGTGAGTGTCATTTAGCTGTTATTATTCACTGCTGTTGTTTTTCCTCGAAACAAGAAGCTATGGGCTTATCTCGTAGGTTAAAGGAGCCATTAAAGATGTTGCAAGGCAACACCAGATCAACTGAGTGTTTCACGGAAACAACTCTGGTAACTGTGATGAATGGGTCCCAGGGATATAAGACAGGAGAGCCACTTAGGAGTCAGTTTCCTTTGTGTTTCCTCATGATGGATAATGAGAATTGGGCCCATCTGAGATTTGATTTTGTGTCATTAATTTTCCATCATGGATATGCTGCCTCAGAGTGGCATGAGGGGCCTAATGACTCAGGAGATTTCAAAAAGGCAGGTGAATACCTTGTAGCCGGGTTGAAGTGTTGATATCCCCATTTTTCTTGTCACTACGTTCTCTAGGGAGTGCTCCTGATGAATGCAAACCATCAGCGTTATTTCTGGAAGCTTGGTAAACATTTAAATCTTTGTGGCCTGATCTTGATGGAGCACAGATAAACCAAGTCTCCCAGTCTGCCTGCTAAAAATCAATACCACAGAAGGAAATGAAAAGCACTTAAGTCATGCTTCCTGAATGGATACTCCCAAGCAACGCAGGAATGATTTCTGTCTTCAGAAAGGTTATCTTGGGAATTTGAATCTTTTGTATCGCCGTGACAAATGGTTCAGGAAGGGGGGATTAGCAGAGTCTCTGGGAACGATAAAGATTATAAGGTTACTGCTGAGGCTGACAAAAATAAAAACGTTTCCTTAGAAAAATGTACGTCAGTAAACACGTTGTTATTGGTGAAGTATCCAGGCCAGCAGGATTAAAATATCTTTTTTTTTTTTATTTTTTATTTTTTTATTTTTTAATATATGAAATTTACTGTCAAATTGGTTTCCATACAACACCCAGTGCTCATCCCAAAAGGTGCCCTCCTCAATACCCATCACCCACCCTGCCCTTCCTCCCACCCTGCCCTCCCTCCCACCCCCCATCAACCCTCAGTTTGTTCTCAGTTTTTAACAGTCTCTTATGCTTTGGCTCTCTCCCACTCTAACCTCTTTTTTTTTTTTTTTTCCCTTCCCCTCCCCCATGGGTTTCTGTTATGTTTCTCAGGATCCACATAAGAGTGAAACCATATGGTATCTGTCTTTCTCTGTATGGCTTATATAGGGGCACCTGTACCCCAATGTTTATAGCGGCACTCTCAACAATAGCCAAATTATGGAAAGAGCCTAAATGTCCATCAACTGATGAATGGATTAGAATATCTTATTTGTAATGCAGAGGAGGGAGTTCTTTATTTGATACTCGTGTTTGAATCCCTGACAATACCTCCTCAACTCCTCTCAAATCAGGTGTTAAGAGGGTTATCCGAACCCATAATAAGGCATTTCATTCATTCAGTCAGAACACTGGGCAGGAGTCACTGATATCTCCTTGTTACTAAAACCTGCTTGCACTTTTCGTCCTCACCTTCCTTGACCTACCTTTAGCTTATTTTCAGAGACACGTGACTACCTCCTGATAAGCATTCCGGATCCCACCCTCCGAAGCTGGACCATAGGTCCTTATTATGTGCCCCCACAGAACTCTCTACTCCCTACTTTTGAAATTTTATGACACCGTATCGTAATTATCTATTACAAAAAATCCTTCCAAAGGGATGAGCTCCTTGAAGACAGATACTGTTGCCACTAGATTCGCAGCTCTTAGAACAGTTCCAGGCATATAGCAGGTGCACAAAAAAAATATTTGTGAAAGGGAGAGAAATAGAGAGAGAGAGAGAGAGAGAGAGAGAGAGAGAGAGAGAGAGGGAGAGAGGGAGTTTGTGACATTAAAAGGTTTATTAAGTCCTGAGTAATTGAATTTTCAGAGAAGATGGCATTAAGTACATCCTACTGGAGTCTCCAACTGTGCTTAGTCTCTTCCGTGCTATGTTTAGCCCAGAATTAAACACATTAATTATATAAATAAGATTGTTTTAAAAGATATGAGTGAGTCTAAATCTTCTTTGCTATCTGAAAGGGAAAAAGCCTCATCAACCTCAACATATCTAAACCAAACTCTTGTTTCACCCCCACCCCCCCACTCCCCCAAGATCATTTTACTGCTGTGTCCTCTGGCCCAGAGCAGGCGTTAGCTCCCTGCAGGTACAGAAGAATCACACTCGATCTTCCTCTTCCTCTACGTTTATCACCAACTCCTATTGATTATATCTTCTAAGTATCCACTTGACCTTATACCCACCACAGGATCTTTGTACCTACTGTTCCCCGTTGTTTGGAAAGCATCCCCTCCCCAACTTCTGCTTAACTCCCATGTATCCTTCAATTCTCAGCTCCATATCTCAGCCTCCTTAGGAGGTTTCATCGAGGTAGAGGTTTCCTCTACCATATGCTCCTACATTTTTTATGAGGATTTTTTAAAGTATAGAAATGTTAGCACACCTATCTGGTCAACCTTCATCTCTTCCACTGTGCTGTAGGTTGTATGAACGTAGAGAATATGTCTCCTGTTCCCCAACAGGTTACCAGTATCTAGAGTATTGCCTAGATCGATATTGCCTAGTATTGCCTGGTATCGATATTTTTTTGGACAGTGAATATGGCCTTAGAGATGAAAACTGGTATGATGATGCAGCTATCAGGGATGCAGAGGGACGTTGCTGTGGCAGTGCATATAGATAATTGATTTAGAATGATGTATCAGTGAATGCTTCCTTGAGGAAGTGACCTCACCCAAGTCAAATCACCCAAGTCTGATTATCCAGAAACGTCAACCCCCCATCCCCCTAATGGAACTCCATCGTGCTATGAGCAATCCTCTTTCTTATTGTGGTTAACATGTCCCTTAGCATCTAGTTTGGACACTAAGATGTTTCAGATATGTTCAGTTATTGGAACGGTTTCAATCTAATGTTTACTACTTGTCTTGCTCATGAGAGAACGCAGTAGCAAACTTGACTCAAAGCTCATTTCTTCCAAGTCCTGCCCACGTCACACAAGGCAGACTAAGCCTATCTCTAACTCCCTTGGTTTGGGGGTGCTGAAGCGTGGTGTTTTCTAAGGCTGATTTGGCCAGAAACACCATGCAAATGCAGGAATCTGAGGTAGATCTTAGACTGGGTTTGGTATGCCATTAACAGGGGATTTCAGGTCTCTCTTTTACAAGTTGTCCTTGTTTTTCTGTCCAACGTTATCTGATTGTCCTACCTTCATAAGAGGTAGCATTCAAATGCTGGCATACGTGAGGGTCTTTCAGAGATTCCTTTTATAAATTTTTTTAACGTTTTTCTATTTATTTTTGAGACAGAGAGAGACAGAGCATGAACAGGGGAGGGGCAGAGAGAGAGAGCGAGACACAGAATCGGAAGCAGGCTCCAGGCTCTGAGCCATCAGCTTAGAGCCTGACGCGGGGCTCGAACTCACGGACCGCGAGATCGTGACCTGAGCCAAAGTGGGACGCTCAACCGACTGAGCCACCCAGGCACCCCCAGAGATTCCTTTTATACATAATTCTGTAATGTGAGAGATTCGGTTCTGGCTCAACCTCTTATACACCTTCTCTAGCTCCTTCCGCCACTAAACAGAGGCATTTGCTGGTGGTGTCTCCTTACTCGGCGAAGTACCAGCAAAAGAATTCAAGCTCAGCTACTTTCTTGGGTCCACTCAACCCTGAGGTAACTCTTGTGTTCTCTCCAAACGAAACACTGGACTTGCAGGCTGCTTCATCGTAGACCCTTCTCCTCCTCCCTCCATTTCTCTCCAATTCCCTTTTTGTCTGTTTAAGTAGCACAGGAGCACATTGAAAGGATTGCTGGGTAATTGAATATTTAAAGAAGAAACAAAATCTACATAGTCCTTCTTGCAGGAGATCCTACTCTTCTCAATTTTCTAGGATGTTCCCTTCCTTGGCTTCTCATGGAAATGGAGGGAATAGCGTCTCTCAAGGGACAGTGTTCTTCCCCCAAAGGCTGGCAACCTACTCCTGCCCCTAAACCCTCTTCTTCTATTGGCTAGTGGCGGAAAGCTCTTTCTGTACTGGTGCCTCTCAGTAAACTTTGCTAGGAAGTGGCTGACTCCAGCTGCTGGTAGGTCCTGATCTCAAAATATGAGATCCGTTGTGTCCTTTGATTCCTCAGATCTGGGTCTTAGTCATAATTTAGGGGCCTAGAAATAATTTGTCTCAAGAATGTCTCTGCCCAACATAAATCTCCTTTGGACTATTCAGGACAAGTCTTCAACGTTAAACTTCATATTAATGAAGCCACATTATGGCCTGAGAAACGAATTGGAAAACTGAAAGAGATATATATCATTTTTGTATTCCAAGCTAATGAAGTTAATTATATCAGTGATAAATGACTTTTCAGAAGATAATGAGATAAAGGATGACTGAATTCAAAGAGGAACAAAAATAAATGATTTGGCTTCTAAGATATGGCTTGTTGTATTTACTTCTTATGGGAACCAAAGGAAGGAGAGTGGACAGGGGTTGATTTATCTATGGTCGATGTCACTCTACGTTCTTCCTCTCCCATGTACCACTGTTTTTTGGCCCGAATTTCCCATCTCTTTTAATTTTAACTCAAAGTGTCCTGAAAACATCACTGCCTATCACATTCTTTTTTAAAAATTGTTTTATTATTATTATTTTATATATAGAGAGAGCGTGAGCAGGAGTGGGAGAGAGAAAGAGAGAATCTCAAACAGTCTGTGTGCTTAGCATGGAGCCAGACATGGGGCTAGACCCCACAACCCTGGGATCATGACCTGAGCTGAAATCAAGAGTCAGACGCTCAACTGACTGAGCCAGCCAGGGGTCCTACTGCCTATCACATTCTTAAATTTGCTAAGACATTTCATTGGGAAATCAAGCTATGGTTGATCCAACGCTGAGCACTAACATTTGAGATTAAAGTTCCTCATGTTCCTAACCACATAAGAAGCCTGATGTACTTTGAACAAAGACTTGGTCCTCTTCAAGGAACAAATGATGCCAGGCAGTCCTATGCTGTTACCAGATGTTGGCTCTTGACGACTGTCTGTTCCAAGAAAGTAAGGAAGCACTCCTGATTCTCTTGCCAAGGTCCTGATAGCCTCTCTCCTGTATCTCAGATATCTATGGTCATATAAACCCTTTGTCTGGGACAGTCAAGAGGTATGATGTACTTAACTGGATTTCTTCTTTTACAGGAGGTCAATTTAAAGGGAAAGCAGGGTCCCATACTAAAGAATAAGTGTCCAATAGTATCAGACCTATTTCGAGTGACCTGTAACTTCAGTCTATGCTTAAAGAACTGATCAGGGCTTTGCAACTCCCATCTTGTCCTAAGGGAACTATTTTCTTCCTAACGATTTTGCCTCTAGTAATTCTCAATGGCTTCTACTGTGGCGTGGATATTCTAAGTAGGATTCCATTTTCTGGGCTGAACGTCAACAATGTAAGCAAGTTAAATGCTCCAATGGCACTGGAGTTGTTGACCTAATATGGGAAAGACATTGGGGCATTCCTCAGCCCAAAGGGAAAACTTTACACTCTAACAATAGCAAACATGTATTGATTTTGTACTGAATGCCAGGAACTGAACATTTTATAAGCACTGTATTGATTACTTTTCAGAGTCATCCCTATGAGGTGAATTCTATTATTATCTCCATTTCATACATGGAAAAATTGAGAGTAAGAGACACAGTTGCACAAAGTCACACGGTGAGTAGATGTCAGACGTAGGACTGGATTTAGGTCTGTCTGATGCTGAAATTTATGCTCTTACCCGCCGTACTGCATTTCCCCCTGGAATCCTGAGAAAGCTGTCTCTGGCTTGACCTCTCTTCTGGAGCCACTTCTAAGTGGCAGTACCTCCAACGGGTCTGGGTATAAAATAACTCTCGCAGAACCTAATCACACCTGCAGGTTATCTGTTTGGGGTATTAAATCAGCATTCGGAGACCCAGGCTCCCCCATCCTCCCTCTTAACCGTGGCAACATAATCCCTGCATCTAGAATAGAGAGGGATCTATCTGAGGAGGAGGTTCCTTCTGTCAACTTTGTAGTAGACTGTCTTAATTTATCCTGATTCCCAAGGGAGTTTTGTAAACATTGAGAGGAATTTTAGCTTTTGTCGCTTTGAACGTCTGTGATCACGGCACGTGGACTGGGAAAGAACTTCCTTTTATGTGGAGTCAGAATCTCTATTTTCTGTTCTAGCTCTCTGAAGTCAAAGATCTCTGCAATTAGCATGACCTTCCTTAGGACAGCAGGGTTCCAGTGTTTTCCTATGGCCTTTTTGTGGCCTGGCTACGACATGAGTTACTTGGTGTGATACGTTATTTCACTTTCTTATGGAAACTTATTTTATTTTTCTTGTGTCAGAGACGAATCAGATTGTCACAAACCAGACACGTGTAAAACTGAAACGCCATTTTTCCTTTATTTCTAATTTCCTTTACTAGCATCCATTCCTGCTCAGAAAAAGAAATTTTAGCTGTCATTACTTATTTTCAATTGAGAAGTCTCTTTTGGGTAATATTCCCGTTCAAGCATTATCGTCCTAATTACTATTCACAGCTCTTTTTACGAGTGTCCTTTTTTTTCTTATAGGTCTCTCTTGTTTTTTTTTTTTTTCTTCTTCTTGTTTTATTTTTTTAATTTAATAGCAGAATAAAGGGCTTCTCCCTTTGATGCCCTTGTTTTATATTGTTATGCTGTTATTGAGTCCATATTCTAAAAATGCTATATTTTACTGCCCCAGAGAAGTAAATAGGACATGATTAGGCCACTCTCTAAAATAAATTTCATAATGTTTACTGTAGCTGCACAGGGACCTAGGATAACAGAGTAGCCACCTCCTTGAATGATGGCCCCAGACATATCCCAGAGGGAAAGAACAGGCAAACCATGCACTGGTTCTTGAAGCTTCTAATGGGGGTGAGTCTCTCATTTTAAATTCAACCACATGACCACTCCCTAGGTAAGCGGATGAAGACAAGCTCTTTGGTGTACCCAGGAGAAGGACCAGGAATATTTGGGAGAAGAACACTTGATGCTAGGTTGTACGTTTTCTCTTAAGATTGTTGATTCAGCTTCTACTATAGTGTCAGTTTCACAGGGAGGAGGGACAAAGGGAAAATGGGCCTAAATTTTGGATTCAGACTCCCTTATGGCTGATAGGTAGGACTATATCACTTGTGAACTCTGTGAAAAGTTCTTTTAGATCTCTGGCTTAATGCCCCTCCCAGAGGGAGTCCACGAGAGACTCTTTCCCCCATTTCCCTGGCTTGTTTTGTCTCGCTTCATGGGGACACAAGGGAATCTGAGCCCAAAACAGTGCTACAAGAGAATGCCTTTCTTCCTGTAGTCTGGTTTAGAGCTGTTAGAAGCGTCTACAGTTAGGCCTCTGCTTGGTAGGAAGCCAACCAGCATCCCAGCTAGATGGGTGCATACAGATAGAAGACGATCCGAAGACCAAACAATTATGCTACAAGCCATGGTTTTAAGACGCTTTGCTGTAACTCTAAAGATGTCCAAATATGGCCTAAAGGAAAAGATCTTTGTGTCTCTCCTCCTCAAAGCTGGAGCAAAAGGTGAGCGTGGGCTGGAATCCCTCTAAGAGACAAAAGTGACTTCAGGTAAGGATCTAGAGCTTCTCCAGTACAGGGAACAACTGGCTTTGTTGCTGGAGAACACTGGCTTTCTGTCTCCCTCACTACTGATTAAAACACAAACCCTTGCCGTGACTCCATTTTCTCAGGAACCCTGATCTCCTCGGCAGTGGTCTCAAGGGTGGCTTGGCCTCCGTAAGGGATTACCCACTGGGCAGCCTCCTCTCCCAGTACTGGGTGCTGTGGTGGAGTTACCACCTCCCACCCCCAATCATGAAGTTCTGCTGTCTGTCAAGATCTGATTTTGCGTCTGTGTGTTTTTAAGTTTCCTTATTTATTTTTGAGAGAGGTAGAGAGAGCGCAGGGGAGGGGCAGAGAGAGGAGGGGGGGGAGAGAGAAGCCCAAGCATGCTGTCAGCACAGAACCCAATGTGGGGCTTGATCCCACAAGCCATGAGATTATGATTTGAGGCAAAAATCAAGAGTCAGATGCTCAGTCAACTAAGCCACCCAGGTGCCCAAGATCTTGTCTTTTAGACAGATTTTATCATTAAAATGACACAATTAAGCATGATAGTCTGGTAAATTACTGACTACGGCTTGACTGCTGATTTTCATATTCCTCATTAAAATAGCATTATATTCTATCCGTGTTCACAGCAGGAACTTTCCACTTGAAGGGGGCCACGAGACCTCAAGCTTGGACCCTAATACCCAAGATTTCCTATTTATCACTTAACTAGCAAACTTACCTCACACTGCTGGTTCAAAGGGTCATAGCTCCTTGTTTAACACTTTGTTAAAAACTTTGAGCCAATTTTTGGGAACTATTTAAACTTTGCTCTTTGGTCTATTAGACTCCAGGGCCACACTTAATTCCTGATTCTGTTCAGTCTCATAATATTGATGTCCCTTGGTATCTCCTGGAGGCCACTGCCTAGGCTGATGAAACATGGGGCTGGAGGGAAGGGTTAGAACGATCTGTGCCCTAGGAGGATTTGAAAAAACATAACCATGTCAACTCATTGGCATTACCAGTTTTGGTCCCCGTGGCGGACAAACTATGCCCCCTACCCCCCACCCCCCGCCATTTCCCTGCCTTTCAGTTCACGCTTCTGTTCTTGTGTTTGGGTATGACCTACGACTTGCTTCTAGCCAAGAGAATATGACACCGGTGATCCATGACTAAGTTACTTTTCATAAACCTTTGGCTTGCTAACAGATTCAAGTTTCTCTCTCTCTCTCTCTCTCTCTCTCTCGCCCCTTGCTAGCTTTGAAGAAGCAAGGTGCCACGGACCCCACAGCTGTAAGGAACTGAATGTTGCAAACAACCACATGAACGGGGAAGTGGATGCTTCCCTGGTTGAGACTCCAGATAAGACCTTCCCTGGCAGACACCTTGTAGGTTTGTGAGAACCTAAGCTGAAGACCCAGCTGAGCCATATCCAGATTCCTGACCTCCCCCCCCAAACGGTTCGATAATATACGTATATTGTTTTATGCTGTAATTTGTCATGCAGCAACTGAAAACCATTACAGTCCCTGAACGCTCATGAAGACTTTTAAGGGGGCCCCAAATGTGTCTGGCCAGGAGCATCTGTTCTCAGCAGAGTGACAGAGACTGCTATTAAGGAAAGCAAACACTTGAAGAATCATTCTGAGCCCTGAGGTATATAGATCACTCCCATAAACAACTTTCAAACCCGTATCCACTCCCCGTATTTCAATCTGGGTGATGGATGTAAGAATTAGAGACCATATTCCGTTTTAGGATGAGAACCATTCAAGCAGCCCTTGTGTCTTCTGTGGGCATGAACGTACTTTAGCGGACAGCCTAGAGGGACTCTTTATGCCTGAAAACTTGCTCGCACAACACCGTGCTCCTTATTCTCAGGAGGGTCCTCACTGGGCCGGGGGTGAGCACAGATGCTTGTGGTGATTGCTGGTGGACAGATCTCTCTCTCCCACATATCCTCAAGCTGGACCTTCCAGTCTAACGTACCTCTTCATGTCTCCTGTTTATTCTGAACGGTGTTCGAATTTCCTTTCGATGAAGTCTTGTATTTCTTACAGCTTTTTTTCCCCCCCATATAATATACATACATTCAATTTGCCTTGGCTTCCAAGGCTTTTTTAACATTATACCGATTTTTCGTGCCCCTCTTTCAAGAGTTCCTGTTCTCCCCCTGACAATACTTAGCACAGAATGAGAACTCAGTAGGCACATTGACTGATTGACACATTTTCTCCTTCCTTCACCTCACTGCTGCTGTCCAGCCGGTCAGGGTAGGAGAGGGCAGGAAACGAAGAATATAGCAGTTAGAATGTGGAAGTTATTGAGGGAAGAGAGGCAGGTTGCTGGATTCGGAGAGTTATTGTACCTGTGGGATAGACAATACTTAACTAAGAGTGGCTCATTGATAAAAGGTGCATCGTTTTGCTCTTTCGGGGTGAATTCAGTGGCGTGACCATGTACTCAAACACTCAGGTTTCTGGTTTTCTACCCTGCCGCTCTTGGTACATGGATGGCATTTCTCCTCATAGTCACCGTATGGCTGCACCAGCTCTGAATATCAATTATGTCCTCATACAGAAGGTTCAAATACAGGGAGGGGCAAGTCCCCATCTGTGTTCTTTTCCCCTGAGTGAGGAAACCGTCCTCAGAGGTCTTCTGCAGTCTTTTGTCTCGTTGGCCAGATTCCTTGGCATCCACGCATCCACTAGTCACAGTGAGGAGAATGGAAGTATGATACTCGATATTCACCCCTTGAGGCTGGGAAGCAGCCATCTCCCTCGATCTCAGGGGAGACTGACTAGCCAAACGAAACGGGGGTTCTGCCAGCGTGAAGTATGCGGAGGGAATGATATGGCTCTTGGCAGCCGATGATGTCTGCCTCCGAATTCAGACGCGGAGAGGCGATGCGGTCTTTTCTCAGGACGTGGGAAGCTGGTGGCGGAGCTAGGGCTAGGACACCGGCCTCTGTGATGTCTCTCCTGTGTCTTTGTCTCCTCCCTTAGCAAAGCGATTGGGATGGTGCTTGCCTGAGTCCCATGATGATGTATACGCATCATCATAGAAATCCAGAGAAGAAAACCTGCCTCAGGGATTACTTCCATGTGGGACAATGAAATGATCGCCTACAAATCCACGGCTCAGTTTCGCAGATGCTGCCGCCTGGACACAGGGAACACTGCTGAGTTGGCGCACAGCGCTGCTGGGGCTGTTTCCCTGCCCACCTCTGACCAGCTGGTACACCTTGTCCCAAACCTTTCCTCGTGTTTGCTGGCTCTGATGTACATTCCCTGCAGGACAGTGGAAAAAACAAAATCCCTCCCGGGGTTTGTCCTGCAGACCAGTCATTCAGCCCTTTGGCTCCAATACTTGAGCCGAGATGACACCCGCAGTCCGCCCCCCTGCAGGAGGAGGCGGGCACCAAGCGTCTCCCTGGTGCGCTGGGCTCTGAGAAAGGGCCGGGCCGCTCTGGCCTCAAGAATCATCCATCAGAGCAGCTTGACATTCTCCTCTGCCTCTTGCCTTCTAGAAGCTTGTGTGCATATTTTTTAACTCCTTGGGGATTGTAAGAGACAGAAGAGGAGATAGGCATGCAGCCTTTGGTTGGCTCTGGGTAGCCTGACATCATCGGACCGAGCAAATGGGGGAGGAGGATTCACAAAGGAAAAGATGGTCTGCAGTTAAGGCAATGACTGCAGAGCTCTGAGTCAGCACATCTCCTCCTGGACAGCGCTCAGGTGATTCCCGGCCAAGGACACGGCAGGAAGGGCAGTGCCTGTGGTCAGGCGGGAAAATAGATGCGTTGGAAGCAGACCGACATTTGCTTTTTAATTATCTCCTCTTGGCTTCTGGAGGTGATTTTTTTTTTTCATAGCAAAGAGCCGGGGAGAGAAGCAAATGTTCTTTCTCATTTCCGCAGAACTAACCATGTCTGTACATTCACCTTTAGGATTAAGATAAATGCCATTTCAACCCTGATGCTTGTCGGTAAGAATTGAGTTCAGCTGTCTGGCTCTCGGCAAGCTTGCCCTCAGCTTCTCTTTTACATCCTCAGTCATCTCAGGTGGTCAGAGGAGGCGACGAGATCCAGTCACCTAGCGTTAGTGTGACCAAGACAAAGGAAGGCTCTGGGGCTCGGGATCTCAGCCCAGTCTCCTGGGTAGTTACTCAGAAACCCCCTGGGAAGGTGTCGTGCTCCGAAGTAGCTGTCAGGCTGTCCATGCAGCAAACCACATGGGTGGGACTGGTCATAAATCTTCCTGCAATTCAGAGTAAAGATTCCCTTCTGCTGAGGTTATCATGGAAGAAATGGACTATTGGACTGGGGAGGTGACGATGTCTAAAATACAATCAAATCCACATGTGGGGGGGGGAGGTGAAAAATGAATAATTCATACAGCTTATTTACTTTAAAAAATGTACAGGAAAAAACCGCCTCACCCTCCCTGCGGGGCTTTTCTGGGCTCCAAGAGACGGTCCCTTGCTGTCCCCAGATGGGTGGCCCTGGCCAACTGTCTTTCACGAGGGCAGGTGAACAGACGGGCCCGCTGGGGAAGAGTTCATTCCTATAGACTCCGACTTTATCTGCTTTTGTAGAAGTAGTTTTCTGCAGCTGTTAGTAGCTTGAGTTTCTCCTGAGGGTATAGGAAGGGTGACCAAAACTCGCTTGCTCCTGGATTTAATTCTGTCGGGTGTTGGGGGCGTTACGTAGTAGTCACTGATGATTTAGCTCATAGCATTAACACGACATACACACCTGCGTGAAAGCAACCAAGCTAAAAGGGAACAGCACAGAGTGCAGGAGAGAGGCAGAGGTCAATGGAGCTGTGTGCTCCCGAGCTGAAATCCCAGACAGGCTCTCTCCCCCTCCTGCATCTGAGGATGCAATCAGTACTCGGCTTCCTTTGCTTCCCAGTCTCCTGCTCCTCCCGGGGGAAGTGTAGGTTTGCATTAAAGGCCAGAGCAGTTGGCTGGGAGGGAGGAAATGAGCAGGATGCTTTTTCACAGGAGCTGGGAGGGACCTGGAGAGGTCGTGGCTCTCCAGTCCCCTTCAGGGTGGATCACGGGGAAATCAGGTCGGGCGGCCGACCTCTCTCGGACTCTTAGAGGACTTTTATCAGAGACCAAGGGGCATCTTTGATGACACCTTGCAGAGAACATTTCATACTCTGAGGGCAGATGTACTTTATTGTTCGTTCACGTTCTGAGGCCAGGGGAAAGCTGGTTCTCACAGACTGCGGCAGTAGTCAGACCAACGGTTGCCTCTCCAGAGGCTCCAAGGTCATCACAGAATAAACAAGAGAGTGCATCTTCAAGGGACAAGCCCTGGATAAAAACTGACTCCCTTGAGACTCTGGGGCCAAATGTTCCTCCTCTTTCACTCCTCTTCTTCCCCATTGCTTTGTCTCTTTCATATGGCTTAGCCCCCTCCCTCTTCGTGACTTCTCCTGCTGGCACAGATTCAAGTAACCCCTCATAGGGACTGATGGGGTTTTGGGGTGATGGGATGGGGTCCAGAGGCTACGGCCATGAAAGAATTCTTGAAGACATCTTTGCAAAAAGGTGATTTCATTAAAGCACGGGGACAGGACCCATGGGTAGAAAGAGCCCTGCTGAGGTTATAAAGAGTGACTAAATTATATACTATGGAATTGGGGGAGGTAAAGACAAAAGAGAATTCTGGGTGGGGGGAGGACTTTGATATGCTACAGAGGATTCCTAACATAAACTGAGGCCTTACTATTGTCAGACTAAGGCTGTTTTTCCTCTACTGAGGCGTTAACATTAGGACAGTAGGGGGTCCCTGGAGAAATGTTATACTCTGTATTTGCCACAAGCATTTGTCGATATGCTGCAGGTTATAAGGAAATTGAATTTTACCTGCCATTTCCTTCTTGCCTTTGTTCCCAAATCACCGTGGAGGTGAAGGGGATACGATGGGCTCCAGGAAATTGAGTCTATAGGTTTCTGGAGATTAGGCTATTGATAAGATTGCCTTTTTTCTTGTAATTTACTAAGATATCTGTAAACTGATGGAGACTCCTGTGTTGTAAGACTGTGATCTCTATCAGTTAACCATTTGTTTTCTTTCCTTTCCTTTGTCTTTGGGCAGCCAGGAGTGCCTGAGGAGTATCACACATATGCCACCTGGAGGGTAGGGTGTGTGCTAGCTTGTACTTTGCCTTCAGCTTGCCTTATGCTCCCTCATCAGGGACTGAGTTTACTTTCCTTCCTGGGGAGTGTGCCTTATTTTCCACTGGAAATGTGAAGATAGCTACTTTTTTCTTCCTGCATTGGAATTACTTCTAACATGACTTTGACTCCCAGCAAGCCTTTTCCAGCCCTGCACAAACTCAGTTTAGCAAATTCTGCTTAAACACACACCCAAGACATGAGACCACATCAAAACCTTTTCTAATTAAGATAATAATGCCCGAACGCCATATAAGTTGCCTTCAGAAGAAAATCCATCTGAACATCAAAGGTAATATTGCTTTGAATTATTTACACCAATTCAGTTACATAAACATTTACAAATGTAGCAGTGCTGAGGTTTAGTGATGGTGGATGAAAGAGGAATTAACACTGGCTGGAAACATCCTTAATGTGAATGTCTTCTTATACTTGAGCATTAATCTTTCTGCTGATGTTTATCTCTGTCACTTTTACATCTCAGATCCATATTGTCTTCCTTCGCAGAGGAAGATGGCTTGGATGTCTTCAAAAGCATTAGTATGATATTGCATGTTATATAAGTTTAATAATGCATATTGGGTCAGACCCTTAATTTGAGGGCATACTCCCGGTTATCAGTCTAGCAAAGAAAGATCCTGTGAGTTTGTAAAACTAATTATTAAACATGAAATTTCAGAGAGCTTGACATTTTAGATGTTACTATTTTTTAGTTTTTATTTTTATTTTTTTTAAGTTCATTTCTTTTTGAGAGAGACAGAGACAGTGTAAGTGGGGGAGGAGTAGAGAGGGAGACACAGAATTCCAAGCAGGCTCTGCACTGTCAGCACAGAGCCCAATGTGGGGCTTGACCTCACAAACCATGAGATTATGACCTGAGCAGAAATCAAGAGTGAACTCCTTAACTGACTGAGCCACCCAGATGCCCCTCCTTTTTAAAATTTATTTATTTATTTTTAGAGACAGAGAGAAAGAGAGAGAGAGAACATGAGCAGGAAAGGGGCAGAGAAAGAATGGGGAGAATCGCAAGCATGGTCCATGCTCTTAACGCAAAGCCCAACGTAGATGTTACCATTTGTTTGTGTCTTGAAAATGAGATGAAACTAAAATAAAGAATAGGAAATTCCGGGAGCTTAGAGTAAGTTTAAAGAAGGAGCAGCTGTCCTCAGCACTCCAGATCATTCTTCAGCTGCCTTATTGGCCTCGCTCCTGGTTACAGGAAAAGCCAGTGCCTTCAACTCAGTGCACCTGCCCAGAGACTTGGACCAGGGTGTCTTTATTACAGTAGCACACCCTGACATTTCCCACCCTACCCCCATCACCTGACTAGGATATATGTTGTGCATTCCAGTCCTTCTGAGCCAAGCCCTAGTGAATTCATCCCGTAGACAAACACACTCAGGGTGTTTGCTAGAAATGCGTGGAGCCACAATGGGACTTTCCCTTTGACACACCTGGGGAGGGAGAACAGAATGTGGATTCTGCAGAATGTGGATTTTGGTAGATAGGAAAGAAAAAAATACAAGCCGATGTGCTCCTTAGAGTCCCTATCTACTTCCCAATGCCTGGCGTCTTGCACACAAATGGGAACTGGCTTTTCAGTTCCCTGGCTTTCTTCTCAAAAGAAGAAAGGTGATTTGTAGGACCGTTATACCTAGACAATATGTTAAATTTGCCACTATGCTGAAGATCTTACGCTACTTAACCAGCCAGGTGTTAGAAATGCAAAGATAAATAGATTTGATAGTCTATCATAATTGGAAAGTAGGCGGGTGGCAGGATTTCAGTGATAAGAAAGACATTACTCCCTAAGTAGAGTAGAGATAATAGGCAAATGACAAATTCTGAATCAAGATGAAGAAACAAAGAAACTACTATGAAAAAGAGACAACCATTAAGAGGAAGTTTACAAAGAAGACAAAAACCCTGCTAAGAAAAGTAGACAAGCATGAACTGGCAATTCGCAACAGAAAGAATAAATGCTGAATAAGTGTGAAAAGTAATCAAAATACCAGAGGACGAAGCGTGATCATTTTTCTCTTGCAATTTTGGCAGTTGTTTTTTCTTTTTTTAGAGATGACCAATATTGATGAGGATATGACAAAAAGATAAACCCATTTTGTAGTGATAAGCACATACATCTGCACAAATTTCTTAGAGAATAGTTTGGAGCTTTCATTAAAACTGTAAATAATGCTCAGTTCATATTTTTTAGCAACACAATTCAACTTCCAAAAATAATTCCCATGGAATAATTAAAGTTTCATATAAAGGTTTAATATAAATATGTTAAGTGCACATGCACATGTCCACATGTGCATGAGTGGAGAAGGGACAGAGAGAGAGGGAGAAAAGAGAGACTTCCAAGAAGGCTGGGTGCCAGTCTCCAGATGGAACTCATGAACTGTGAGATCATGACCTGAGCTGATATCTAGAGTCCGATGCTTAACCGACTGAGCTACCTAGGCGTCCCCACGCTCCCAAAAATCTTTAAATGGTGGTTATGTTATATTTTTTAGAATCACAAAAATCATTTTCCACTTCCAGTATGATGACATGACTGATATCAATCTTTTTCTCAAAAACCGGAAAATTGAGCATATACACGCAACAGCTATTTGAAGACATTGGAAGGCAAGCAGCACAAGACCGAGATCTTTGAGAGAAGACTAAAAAAACAAGATGAGGCAGAAAATCACCCTGGCTTTCTGTTTGAAAGTACCTTCTGCATTGCAGGTAAGGGGAACCGAAATGGAGGAACGTGATATTCCGGAGGTGAGAGCACAGAGTTTAGAGTTCAGGCAGCCCAAAGCAGCTGGAATACGTGGGAAAGAATGTGGGAGGGTGGGAGTTATGCAAAGAATGAACCCCAGAAATCTGTACAGGGATCCCACAGAGACTTTGTCTGAACACTAAGGTGGGCCCTGTGGACAAAGATTCCATGAGCTCCCAAAGTAGTAGGGTGTATTTCACTTCTGATGGGCCACACTGGAGATATCTCAAGGAACACTCGAGGAATTCTCTAGATGCCTCAGAAGGATCATGCCTTAGTAGTAGATCTGAGCCCACCCTGGGGTAAAGCCTGCTCCAGATATACCCTAACAAAACTTAAAAGCACAACTTAAAAAGATCAAGCAGACCGCATATGTCTTTACTCCCTGTGAAAACAAAAGTTGACATATCTTAATTTTTTATCCATTTTTATTTATTTTTTCCTAAATGTTTATTTATTTATTTTGAGAGGGGGTGGAGGGCAGAGAGAGAAGGATAGGGAGACTCCCAAGCAGAGCCTGACATGGGGCTCGATCCCATGAACCGCGAGATCGTGACCAGAGCCAAAATCAAGAGTCAGATGCTTAACCAACTGAGACACCCAGGCGCCCCCAAAACTGACATCTTTTAAACGGAGCCAATAAAAATCCAGAGACTCAGTCACTTTTAGAAATTCTAGCATCCTAAAAAAGACACTAGATATGCAAAGGATTGTGCCAGTGACCAGGAGAAAAAACAGGCAGTGAAAATAGGCAAACGTTGTAGAACTGGTATACAAGAGATTTTAAATGTAGATCTTTTTTTTTTTTTAATTTTTTTTTAACGTTTATTTATTTTTGAAACAGAGTGAGACAGAGCATGAGCATGGGAGGGGCAGAGAAAGGAGGAGACATAGAATTTGAAGCCGGCTCCAGGCTCCGAGCTGTCAGCCCAGAGCCCGACGCGGGGCTCGAACTCACCGACCGCGAGATCGTGACCTGAGCTGAAGTCGGACGCTTAACTGACTGAGCCACCCAGGCGCCCCTACAAGAGATTTTAAAAGGGCTATCGTTAAGTATGTTCAAGGATTTAAAGAAAAATGACATAATGAGGAGGGAAAAGAAAGGTACAAAACTAGCTTTAGGTTTGGAAAAGGCAATATCTGAAATTAAAATTTCACTAGATTGGCTTAACAGATTAGGCCCTGAGAAAGAAAAAAACAAATCAGAGAATTTGAAGGCAGTGCAATAAATTTGCCCAACCTGAAACATAGAGATGATACAAGTCTGAAAAATGAAAAGACTCGTTGATCTGGGAAACAATATCAAACCATAACACAGGTAATGACAGAATTGAGGAAGAAGTCAGGCAAAAAGAAAGATTGAAGAAAGAGTACCTGGTCTTTTCTCAAATGTGATGAAAAATATAAACTACAGATCCATGAATCTTTCTCTGTCATAAGCAGGACAAACAGAGAGAAAAACCACAGCAAGGCGCATCATAAGCAAACTGCTGAAAACCAGTGACAAAGCAGAAATCTGAAAAGCGGCCAGAGAAACTGCTTTTCGTTTGATTCCATTCAGGACCACAAAGCTAAGAATGGTTCAGAGACAATGCAAGCCAGAAGACAACGAAGCTAACTGCCAACTTAAAGTTGTAGAAGTCAAAATATTTCTCAAAAATGAAGGCAAAGTGAAGGTAACTTTTTTTTTTCCCCCAGACAAAAACAGAGAGAGTTTAATGCTGCGGGATTGGCGACACCCAAGAAAAATTACAAGATGTTCTTTGGGATGACAGAATGTGCAACCAGATGGAAACTCAGGTCTATACACAAAAAAATGAAGACCGCAGCAAATGTGGGGCATGTTAGTAACTGTTCATATTTAAAATATACACATCACAGATCATATAGGATAGACATCAAAATATAATTGACAGATTAAAGTAAAAATGATCACAAATGTATTCTGAGAAATAATTTCTATAAAATAAAATAAAATGCATAGCAATACAAGAGACGGGAGAGGAGAAATGGAAGTGTTTTATTGTGTGTAATGTTTTTACATTGTATGTGAAGTGAATTTAGTGGAAAGGAGGACATGAGAAATTAAAGATGCTTATTGTAGACTCTAGAGCAGCCACTGAAAAAGAAGCGAGGGTGGGGCGCCTGAGTGGCTCAATCGGTTAAGCTCCCGTCTCTTGATCTTGGCTCAGGTCAAGATCTCACGGGTAGTGGGATCAAGCCCTGTGTCCAGCTCTGTGCTGACAGTGCAGAGCCTGCTTAGGATTCTCTCCCTCTCTCTTTCTCTCTCTCCCTCTCCCTCTGCCCCTCCCCCCATGCTCTTTCTCTCTCAAAATAAATAAATAGTTTTTTTTATATGAAATTTATTGTCAAATTGGTTTCCATACAACACCCTGTGCTCCTCCCAAAAGGTGCCCTCTTCAATACCCATCACCCACCCTCCCCTCCCTCCCACCCCCCATCAACCCTCAGTTTGTTCTCAGTTTTTAACAGTCTCTTATGCTTTGGCTCTCTCCCACTCTAACCTCTTTTTTTTTTTTTTTCCCTTCCCCTCCCCCATGGTCTTCTGTTAAGTTTCTCAGGATCCACATAAGAGTGAAACCATATGGTATCTGTCTTTCTCTGTATGATTTATTTCACTTAGCATAACACTCTCCAGTTCCATCCACGTTGCTACAAAGGGCCATATTTCATCCTTTCTCATTGCCACGTAGTATTCCATTGTGTACATAAACCACAATTTATTTTTTTTGCAATATATGAAATTTATTGTCAAATTGGTTTCCCTACAACACCCAGTGCTCATCCCAAAAGGTGCCCTCTTCAATACCCATCACCCACCCTCCCCTCCCTCCCACCCCCATCAACCCTCAGTTTGTTCTCAGTTTTTAACAGTCTCTTATGCTTTGGCTCTCTCCCACTCTAACCTTTTTTTTTTTTTTTCTTCCCCTCCCCCATGGGTTTCTGTTAAGTTTCTCAGGACCCACCTAAGAGTGAAAACATATGGTATCTGTCTTTCTCAGTATGGCTTATTTCACTTAGCATCACACTCTCCAGTTCCATCCACGTTGCTATAAAGGGCCATATTTCATTCTTTCTCATTGCCATGTAGCACTCCATTGTGTATATAAACCACAATTTCTTTATCCATTCATCAGTGGATGGACATTTAGGCTCTTTCCAGAATTTGGCTATTGTTGAGAGTGCTGCTATAAACATTGGGGTACAAGTGCCCCTATGCATCAGCACTCCTGTATCCCTTGGGTAAATTCCTAGCAGTGCTACTGCTGGGTCATAGGGTAGGTCTATTTTTAATTTTCTGAGGAAACTCCACACTGCTTTCCAGAGTGGCTGCACCAATTTGCATTCCCACCAACAGTGCAAGAGGGTTCCCGTTTCTCCACATCCTCTCCAGCATCTATAGTCTCCTGATTTGTTCATTTTGGCCACTCTGACTGGCGTGAGATGATATCTGAGTGTGGTTTTGATTTGTATTTCCCTGATGAGGAGCAACGTTGAGCATCTTTTCATGTTCCATGTTGGCCATCCGGATGTCTTCTTTAGAGAAGTGTCTATTCATGTTTTCTGCCCATTTTTTCACTGGGTTATTTGTTTTTCAGGTGTGGAGTTTGGCGAGCTCTTTATAGATTTTGGATACTAGCCCTTTGTCCGATAGGTCATTTGCAAATATCTTTTCCCATTCCGTTGGTTGCCTTTTAGTTTTGTTGGTTGTTTCCTTTGCTGTGCAGAAGCTTTTTATCTTCATAAGGTCCCAGTAGTTCATTTTTGCTTTTAATTCCCTTGTCTTTGGGGATGTGTCGAGTAAGAGATTGCTATGGCTGAGGTCAGAGAGGTCTTTTCCTGCTTTCTCCTCTAGGGTTTTGATGGTTTCCTGTCTCACATTCAGGTCCTTTATCCATTTTGAGTTTATATTTGTGAATGGTGCGAGAAAGTGGTCTAGTTTCAATCTTCTGCATGTTGCTGTCCAGTTCTCCCAGCACCATTTGTTAAAGAGACTGTCTTTTTTCCATTGGATGTTCTTTCCTGCTTTGTCAAAGATGAGTTGGCCATACGTTTGTGGGTCCAGTTCTGGGGTTTCTATTCTATTCCATTGGCCTATGTGTCTGTTTTTGTGCCAATACCATGCTGTCTTGATGATTACAGCTTTGTAGTAGAGGCTAAAGTCTGGGATTGTGATGCCTCCTGCTTTGGTCTTCTTCTTCAAAATTACTTTGGCTATTCGGGGCCTTTTGTGGTTCCATATGAATTTTAGGATTGCTTGTTCTAGTTTCGAGAAGAATGCTGGTGCAATTTTGATTGGGATTGCATTGAATGTGTAGATAGCTTTGGGTAGTATTGACATTTTGACAATATTTATTCTTCCAATCCATGAGCACGGAATGTTTTTCCATTTCTTTATATCTTCTTCAATTTCCTTCATAAGCTTTCTATAGTTTTCAGCATACAGATCTTTTACATCTTTGGTTAGATTTATCCCTAGGTATTTTATGCTTCTTGGTGCAATTGTGAATGGGATCAGTTTCTTTGTTTGTCTTTCTGTTGCTTCATTATTAGTGTATAAGAATGCAACTGATTTCTGTACATTGATTTTGTATCCTGCAACTTTGCTGAATTCATGTATCGGTTCTAGCAGACTTTTGGTGGAGTCTATCGGATTTTCCATGTATAGTATCATGTCATCTGCAAAAAGGAAAACTTGACTTCATCTTTGCCAATTTTGATGCCTTTGATTTCCTTTTGTTGTCTGATTGCTGATGCTAGAACTTCCAGCACTATGTTAAACAACAGCCGTGAGAGTGGACATCCCTGTCGTGTTCTTGATCTCAGGGAAAAGCTGTCAGTTTTTCCCCATTGAGGATGATGTTAGCTGTGGGCTTTTCATAAATGGCTTTTATGATGTTTAAGTATGTTCCTTCTATCCCGACTTTCTGAAGGGTTTATATTAAGAAAGGGTGCTGAATTTTGTCAAATGCCTTTTCTGCATCGATTGACAGGATCATATGGTTCTTATCTTTTTTTTTTTATTAATGTGATGTATCACGTTGGTTGATTTGCGAACCAGCCCTGCATCCCAGGAATGAATCCCACTTGATCATGGTGAATAATTCTTTTTATATCCTGTTGAATTCGATTTGCTAGTACCGTATTGAGAATTTTTGCATCCATATTCATCAGAGATATTGGCCTGTAGTTCTCTTTTTTTACTGGGTCTCTGTCTGGTTTAGGAATCAAAGTAATACTGGCTTCATAGAATGAGTCTGGAAGTTTTCCTTCCCTTTCTATTTCTTGCAATAGCTTGAGAAGGATAAGTATTATGTCTGCTTTAAACGTCTGGTAGAACTCCCCTGGGAAGTCATCTGGTCCTGGACCCTTATTTGTTGGGAGATTTTTGATAACCGTTTCAATTACTTCGCTGGTTATGGGTCTGTTCAAGCTTTCTATTTCCTCCTGATTGAGTTTTGGAAGTGTGTGGGTGTTTAGGAATTTGTCCATTTCTTCCAGGTTGTCCAGTTTGTTGGCATACAATTTTTCATAGTATTCCCTGATAATTGCTTGTATCTCTGAGGGATTGGTTTAATCATTCCATTTTCATTCATGATTTTGTCTATTTGGGTCATCTCCCTTTTCTTTTTGAGAAGCCTGGCTAGAGGTTTATCAATTTTGTTTATTTTTTCAAAAAACCAACTCTTGGTTTCATTGATCTGCTCTACAGTTTTTTATATGCTATATTATTTATTTCTGCTCTGATCTTTATTATTTCTCTTCTTCTGCTGGTTTTAGGCTGTCTTTGCTGTTCTGCTTCTATTTCCTTTACGTGTGCTGTTAGATTTTGTATTTGGGATTTTTCTTGTTTCTTGAGATAGGCCTGGATTGCAATGTATTTTCCTCTCAGGACTGCCTTCGCTGCATCCCAGAGCTTTTGGATTGTTGTATTTTCATTTTCGTTTGTTTCCATATATATTTTAATTTCTTCTCTAATTGCCTGGTTGACCCACTCATTCTTTAGTAGGGTGTTCTTTAACCTCCATGCTTTTGGAGGTTTTCCAGACTTTTTCCTGTGGTTGATTTCAAGCTTCATAGCTTTGCAGTCTGAAAGTATGCATGGTATGATTTCAATTCTTGTATACTTATGAAGGGCTGTTTTGTGACCCAGTATGTGATCTATCTTGGAGAATGTTCCATGTGCCCTCGAGAAGAAAGTATATTCTGTTGCTTTGGGATGCAGAGTTCCAAATATATCTGTCAAGTCCATCTGATTCCATGTATCATTCAGGGCCCTTGTTTCTTTATTGACCGTGTGTCTAGATGATCTATCCATTTCTGTAAGTGGGGTCTTAAAGTCCCCTGCAATTACCACATTCTTATCAAAAGGTTGCTTATGTTTGTGAGTAATTGTTTTATATATTTGGGGGCTCCCGTATTCGGTGCATAGACATTTATAATTGTTAGCTCTTCCTGATGGATAGACACTGTGATTATTATATAATGGCCTTCTTCATCTCTTGTTACAGCCTTTAATTTAAAGTCTAGTTTGTCTGATAGAAGTATGGCTACTCCAGCTTTCTTTTGACTTCCAGTGGCATGATAAATAGTTCTCCATCCCCTCACTCTCAATCTGAAGGTGTCCCCAGGTCTAAAATGAGTCTCTTGTAGACAGCAAATAGATGGGTCTTGTTTTTTTTATCCATTCTGATACCCTATGTCTTTTTGTTGGCGCATTTAGTCCATTTACATTCAGTGTTATTATAGAAAGATATGGGTTTAGAGTCATTGTGATGTCTGTATGTTTCATGCTTGTAGCGATGTCTCTGGTACTTTGTCTCACAGGAGCCCCCTTAGGATCTCTCGTAGGGCTGGTTTAGTGGTGACGAATTCCTTCAGTTTTTGTTTGTTTGGGAAGACCTTTATCTCTCCTTCTATTCTAAATGTCAGACTTGCTGGATAAAGGATTCTCAGCTGCATCTTTTTTCTGTTCATCACATTGAAGATCTCCAGCCATTCCTTTCTGGCCTGCCAAGTTTCAGAAGAGAGATCAGTCACGAGTCTTATAGGTCTCCCTTTATATGTGAGGGCACGTTTATCCCTCTCTGCTTTCAGAATTTTCTCTTTATCCTTGTATTTTGCCAGTTTCACTATGATATGTCGTGCAGAAGATCGATTCAAGTTACGTCTGAAAGGAGTTCTCTGTGCCTCTTGGATTTCAGTGCCTTTTTCCTTCCCCAGTTCAGGGAAGTTCTCAGCTATTATTTCTTCAAGTACACCTTCAGCACCTTTCCCTGTCTCTAAACCACAATTTCTTTATCCATTCATCAGTTAATGGACATTTAGGCTCTTTCCAGAATTTGGCAATTGTTGAAAGTGCTGCTATAAACATTGGGGTACAAGGGCCCCTCTGAAACTTAAAGTGTTTTTAAAAAGAAACAAAATGGCATAGATAATAACCAGGAAAGGAGATAAAAAGAAACACTAAAAAACACTCATTTAATTCCAAAGGTGGCAGGGAAAGAAAGAAAGGACAGAATGAGATGAATAGTAAACTAACAGTTTGGTGGCAAAAGCATAGGAAAGGATATGCCAATGGTAATATAAAGAATCTGGAACAGACATATTAATTCAGACAATGTAGACTGCAGGACAAGGACTATTGTTGGATAAATGGCTAATGAAATCATAAGACATAAATGTCCCAAGTGTTTATTACAAATATGAAACTACTGAAAGCAGAATAGACAAATGCACAATTGTAGCTTATATTTATTATATTTTATATATATAATATAATATATATAATATATATATAATATATATTATATATATTATATTATATATATTATATTATATATTATATATATATATTGTATTTATTTTTGAGACAGAGACAGACAGAGCATGAGCAGGGAAGGGGCAGAGAGAGAGAGGGAGACACAGAATCTGAAGCAGGCTCCAGGCTCTGAGCTGTCAGCACAGAGCCTGAGGCAGGGCTTGAACCCACGAACTGTGAGATCATGACCTGAGCCAAAGTCAGATGCTCAACCGACTGAGCCACCCAGGCGCCCTAAGATTTTACCACTTCTAAGTAGTTGATATGGTAATTGGACAGAAAATCCATAAGTCCATAGAAGGCAGGAACAGCACCACACAGACATGACCTAATTGGCATTTTGAGAACACTACACTCAAAGATAAAAAAACAAACAAAAAAAGTTTTATTTGTAAGTGCACAAAGACCACTCACAAAGATGAAACATATTCTGGTCCATAAAACAGATTTCAATAAAATAAAAAAAAAAAAAACATATCTACAGAACATGCTCTCTCAGTACAACAGAATTAAATTAAGACTCGGTAACAACGATCTACCTAGAAGAACACCAAATATTTGGAAATTAACATAATTCAGAATAACCCACCTGTCAAAACATTAGGAAATATTTTGTACTGTGTGATAGTGAAGACACAACATATTGAAATTTGTAGCATGCACTTTAAAAAAAAAATTATAACATAGGAAAAAGATCCAGGTGACCATAGGTTTGGTGATGACTTTTTATCTACAGTACCAAAAGAACAATGCGTGAAATAGATGAACAAGTTGGATGTCATTAAAATTAAAAAATTCTGCTCTGTGAAGGTTATCATCTAGAGAACAAAACAGGCCATAAACTGGGAGAAAATATTTCTGAAACACACAGCTGATAAAGGATTGGTATCCAAAACATAGGAAGAACTCTTAAAACTCAACAATATTTTGGGTTTCACCCAATGAAAGCAAAAAGACTTAATTTGAAAAGGTATATGCACCTTTATGTTAATTGCAGTATTATTTACTGTAGCCAAGATAGGAAAGCAACCTGTGTTCATCAATAGATATATGGATAATGAAGATTGGTATATACACAGTGGAATATTACTCAGCCATAAAAAAACCATGAAATCTAGCCATTTAGGAGAGCATGGATGGATCTCGAAGGTATTATCCTAAGTGAAATAAGTCAGAGAGAGAAAGATAAATAGCATATTCTGTCACTTATATGTGGAATCTAAAAATGAAACAAAGCAAATAAAAAGTAAATATAAAACAAAACAAATGAACAAACAAAACAAAACAGACTCAGAAACACAGAGAGCAAACTGGTATTGCCACAATTTAAGGGGATTAAAAGGTACAAACTTCCAGTTATAAAGAAGTCGCAGGGATAGAAAGCATGGCATAGTAAATATAGTCAATAATATTGTAGTAACTTTGTATGAGGACAGATGGTGACTACCCATATACCATGGTGAGCACTGCGTAATATGTAGAATTGTCAAATTACTATGTTATACACCAGAAATCAATATAACATTGTGTAAAAAAGAAATGCAACAATAAGAAAACAAAATACCCAGTTAAAATATGGGTGAAAGACCTGAACAGACAACTCACCAAAGAAGATATATAGACAGCGAATAAGCATATGAAAAGGTGCTCACCATCACACGTCATTAGGAATTTCAAATTATAACAGCAACGAAATATGACTATACACCTATTAGAAAGGCTAAAATCCAAAGCACGGACAACATCAAATGTCGTATGTGGAAGAAGAGGAACTCTCATTCACTTGCTGGTGGGAATCCTTAATGGTCCAGCCACTTTGAAAGACAGTTTGGCAGTTTCTTACAAAACTACATGTACCATAATTAGTGATCTATCGATTATGTTTCTAGTTATTTAGCCATATGAGTTGCAAACGTACATCTACATAAAAACCTGCACATATATGTTTATAGTCACTTATTCATAATAAACAAAATTTGAAAGCATCCAAGATGTCCTTCAGCAGAGGAATGGATAAACTGTAATATACCCACACAATGGAATATTTTTCAGTGATTAAAAAAAAAAAGTTATGTCACAAAAGACAGGGAGAAAACTTAAATACATTTTTGTAAGTGAAAGAAGCCAAAATGAAAAGGCTACCTACTATATGATTCCAATTACACCGAATCCTAAAAAGGGCAACAGTACAGAGTGAAAAGATCAGTGATTACCAGGTGCTTTGAAAGGGACAGGCGTGGGATGAAAAGACAGAACACAGGGGATGTTTAGGGCAGTGAAATTATTCTCTACGATACTCTAGTGGTGGATACCTGCCGTTGAGCGTTTGTCAATACCCACAGAATATACAACACAAAAAGTGAAACCTAATGCCAACTGTGGACTCTAATGAACAATAGTGTGTTAATATTGGTTCATCAATTGTAACATATGTACCACACTAATGCAATATGTTAGTAATAGGGCAAAATAGGGAGGAGGTGATAAGGGCATATATGAGAACTCTGTATTTTCTGTTCGTACTGATGTAAACCCAAAATTAATCTAAAAACTAAGTCTATTAGTTTAAAAAAATGCTAAGAGAAAAAATAAATACTTCTATTAGAAAAGAGGAAAGGTCACAAAACAGTGATCTAAACTTCGATCTTGAGACCCCAGGAAGGAAAAGCAAAGTAAACCCAAAATACATAGAGGAAAGGGAATAATAAAGATAACAGCAGAAATCAGTGAAACGTATAAGAATCAAATAAAGAAGATAAATGAAAGCAAAATGTTTTCTTTTAAGACATTCTGATTGATAAACCTCAAGCTAGACTAATCAGGAAAGGAAGAAGGAAATAATACGTTATCATTATCAAAAGTGATTGAGAGAACATCATTTGATACACTATGGAATTGAAATGCAATTAAGGGAATATTATGAATTGCTTCATGCCAACAGATCTGAAATTCAGTTGAAATTGGAAAATTCTCTGAAAGAGACAAATTGACAAAACAAATACTTTCTAAATTAAAGTGAATAAATTTGTAAGCACAAGCCTTCCTCCAAAGAGTTTTTTTAGTTCAGATGATTTCACTGGTGAAAACTTGCAAGGTTTTAAAGGAGAAATAATATAAATTTTACATACACTCTTTAAAAAAAAAAGAGAGTAAGAAAAACTGTCCAACCAATTTTATGAGACCAGCATTATCTTGATATTCAAATCAGACAAAGTAACTGCAAAAAAAACCCCATAAACAAACCTTAGCAAATCAACTCCAGAAATACATAAAAAGTAAGGCACATTATGAGTAGGTAGATTTCATCCCAGGAATGTAAGTTTGGTTTAAAATTCAAAAGGCAGTTAATGTCATTTACCATATTAACAGGAAAAATGGGAAAAGAAATAAAAGCATGTCAACAGATGCGGATAAAGCATTTGACAAAATTCAGTATCCATTCCTCATCAAAATTTTTGCACAACTAGAGATAGATAAGAATTTTCTCAACGTGAGACAGGGCATCCATGAAAAATCCACAGCTAACATCATATCATATGTCTAGATCTGGAATTAGCAAGGATATCTTTCAGCACTTTTATTTAAAATTGTACTGGAGATCTAAGCCATTGCAATGAGCTAAGAAAGAGAAATAAAGGGCTCACAGATTGTAAAAGAGCAAGTCAAACAGTCTCTACAGTCAACGTGATATTTTTTACCACGGAAAATCCCAAGGCATCTAAAAACTATTATTAGATCTAATAAGTGAATTTATCAAGGTTGAGGAATATAAGATCAACATTCAAAAATTAATTGCTTCTCTGCATGCTAGCAGTAAACAATTTGAAATCAGTTACAATAGAATAAAATATGCAAATTTTTTAAAAAATATGCAATAATTAAGAATAAGTTGAATAGGGGCACCTGGTCGGTTAAGCTCAGTCGGTTAAGCATCCAACTTTGGCTCAGGTCATGATCTCATGGTGGGGTGGGTTCAAACCCCGAGTCAGGCTCTGTGCTGACAGCTCAGAGCCCGGAGCCTGCTTCGGATTCTATGTCTCCCTCGCTCTCTCTGCCCCTCTCCCACTTGTGCTCACTCTATCTCTCAAAAATAAATAAATAAACACTTAAAAAAGTTCCATTTAAAAAAAAAAAGAGTTAGTTGAACATAAGATGTTCAAGACTGTCATGCTGAACTACCTAATATTACTGAGTGGAATTAAGTATTGCCAACATCAATAAATGGAATGATATATGATGTTCAAGAATTGGAAGTCTCAATATTGTTAAATGTCCATTATTCCAAAACTGATCTCTGGATTTCAGTGCAAGTCCAATCAAATTCTCTGCAGGCTTAGTTGTAAACATGAACAAGCTGATTCCACAATTTATATTAAAATGTAAAAATCGATTAGAATCCCAAAATTTTGAAAAAGGAGGAGTTCCAGTATCCTACAGTCAACTGTATATAGTTATGCAACTATAAAATTGTAGTTTGATAGTGTGACATTAACATATGCCCAGACATATATATCAATGGAATATAACAATCTATAAATAGTTCTTCATGTATATGGTCTATAGGTTTTCACCAAAGGTAATTTAATGGGGGTGGATGGAAAGGAATGGAAAGATTTTTCGAAAATAGTAATAGAACACCTTGATATCTATATGGAAAAAGAATAATCCTTAACCCCCACCTCATACCATTTGTAAAAAGTAACTTGAAAGGCAACAGAGAACCGGATGTAAGATCCAAAGCTGTTTAACTTCTAGATGAATAAACTTTAAGATTGTATTCTGTTTAGCTACTGCTATGTAACAAACCACCCACAAACAGTGGCTTCAAACAATTTTACATTGTGCCCACAAGTTTGCAGTTCGGGCAGGATGGCTCATCTCTCCTTCACACATCAGCCTGGGATCACTGAACTGGACTAGAGTATCCCATGGCCAGTTGATGGTAACTATCAGTGAGGAACTCAACCACAGGTGACATTTAGTGGCCTCTGTCCCAACCCAGGGGCTTCTCCAAGGGCTGCTTCAGCTTTCTTCCATGGTGAGTGGATTTCAAAAGCCATTATTCAAAGAGACATGAGGTGGATATTTGCTAGCCCCTTAAGGCCTGAGCCGCGCAGAACTTCTGACATATTGTATGGGCCAAGCAGTAATAGAGCCAGTGCAGATTCAAGGAGAGGAAATATAGGCTCTGCCTGTTGATCGGAGGGAAGTCAAAGAATTCGCTCACATTTATACTACTGCAAATGAGCACAAATGTCTCATATAAGACACAAAAGGCACTAATGGTATAAAGGCAATTTGATAAATTGTACCTTCTTGAAGTTAAATATGTCTTCACTTCCCGCAAGGTCATTAAGAAAATCAAAGGGAGTGACATCTCCAACATGGTGAAATAGGTCGTTCCTGGGTTCAGTCTCCTTCACGAGAACAAGTAACAACTATTCAAGAATAAGACACCACTGACAGAACCCTTGAACATGGGAATGGGGCTAAAGCACCCCCCCTGCATCACAGAGGCCAAGACAAGACTGCACTGGGAGGGTACAGAAGTGACTACGTTGACCACATTCCCCTCCCCCAGACGAGCATAACACTGCACCTTAGGGAGAGGTCTACCCTGAACCTCCAGTTCCTCCAGTGGGAAAAGAGAACCCAGCAGGGGAGATCAACCAGCATCTCCTGCATTGGCATTACTCTGTGGGAGTCCCCATTCTGATCTCACGACATGGGGTTTGTAGGGAATCTGTGGGGGCTCACCACTGGGAGTCCGACTCTCACAGAAAAGGGAGGAAGGGCTTGCCGAAACCAGCACGTGGATCTTAGCAGACTGAGTTCACACACGCAACGCCCAAGTGGTGATCCCAATCAGCAGTTTTGCTCATCTACAAGAACCAAATTAGGGACATATTCTGGCCAGGAAACTTAGTGGGGTGCAGATATGCCTGATTTAGATCCCCTAACCAGGAGTTCTGCAGGCCCAAGTGCCTGGTTTGCCATGCCCCCCCACCCCCCAAATGCTGAATCACACTCTACCAATGGAGTATCTCCTGGGCCGATCTCACCAGAAGGGCTGGTGACAACTCCTGAAATCTGTGTGGCCCAGCAGCCCTCCAATGGTCTTTTTTACAGTAGTAGAAAAACCGATCCTGCACTTTCTGTAAAAACACAAAGGTCCCGAATAACCAGAAATCCAGAGAAATAAATACAAAGCAGGAGGTATTATACTTCCTGATTTCAAGCTATACTATATAGCTATAGTCATCCAAAGTAACATGTGGGCCTATCAAACTAAAATACTTCTGCATGGCAAAAACTAGATGATCAACAAGGTGAAAAGACAACCTTTGGATTGGGAACAAACCGTGAAAGCACTCATACAACTCAATAGCAAAAAACCCAAACAACCTAATTAAAAATGGGCAAAAGACCTGAATAGACATTTCGCTAAAGAAAATATATAAAAGTGAACAAGTCAATGTAAAGATGCCTAATATCATTAATCATCAGGGAAATGCAAATTAAAACCACAGTGAGATACCACCTCTCACCTGTTTGGAACACACATCATCAAAAAGACAAAAGATCACAAATGCCTGCATGGATTTAGAGAAAAAAGGAATCCTTGTACACTGTTGGTCGGCATGTAAATTGGTACGGCCACTGGGGGAAACAGTATGGAGGATCCTCAAAAATGAAAAATAGAGCTACCATAGGATCCAGCCATTTTACTTCTGAGAATATATCTGAAAAAAATGAAGACACTAGCTCAAAAAGATGCTTGGCCCCCATGTTCACAGCAGCATTATTTGCAATAGCCAAGCCATGGTGAACTGATAAAGAAGTTGGTATATATATCCATAATGGCTGCATAATATTTCATTGTATATTAGCCATAAAATAATCAAGAAGTCCTACCATCTGTGATAACATGGACCTTGATGGCGTTATTCTAAGTGCAGTAAGTCAGACAATGACAGACACTATGTGATCTCACTTTTATGTAGAACCTAAAATCGAACAAACACCCACTCCTGAAAAGAAAGCCAAAAAAACAGCAGCAGGAACAACAACAAGAACAACACAAACTCACACAAAAAAAGGAGATCTGACTTGTGATTATCAGAAATGGAGGGTTGGGGATGGGTGAGAGAATTTGTAGGAAGTTGGCCAAAATGTACAAACTTCCAGGTATCAGATGAGTAAGTCCTAGCGATGTAACGTAGCACATGATGACTACAGCTAAGACTGCTGTATGATAGGATGGTTGTTAAGAAAGTAAATCCTAAGGGTTCTTGTCACAGGGAGAATTGTTCAATTTTTTTTCTTTTCATTGTATTTATATGAGAAGGTAGAAATTAGCTGAATCTGTCGTGATCATTTCACAATATATGTGCAGCAAACCATCATGCTATATGCCTTACAACTTATACAGTGATGTATGCCAATAATTTTTCAAAAATAAAAATAAAGAAATAAATTAATTTCTCAAAAAAAGAAAATATACAAGCATTATACTCAGATTTTTTTTTTTTTTTGGTTAAAAAAAGAAAGAAAAAAAAGGGTAAATGAAAATCTGGGTGTAAACATTCAAAATACATATATCCAATGAAGGACTTGTATCTGGAATATATAAAGAACGTTTACAATTCAATAATATGATGCTAAATAATAACAGATTCTTCACAAAAGAATATGTATGAATGGCCAATGAGTACATGGAATGAAGCTCTAAATCACTAGCAATCAGGGAAATAAGAATTAAAACCACAATGAAATAGCATTGCACATTCACTAGAATGGGTAGAATTTAAAATACTGGCAATAATAATTGTTGGTGAAGAGGGGCAGTGACAGGAACGCTCACGCATCCCTAGTGGAAGTGCATAATATGATAGCTGTTTCTAAAAATTATAAAAATGCATGTGTATAAAAGATAAAATCCATGTAATATCCCATTAAAAATAATTTTTAGAAGTAGAAGAGAATATATGATGGGAGAACTGGAAGACAAGAAAACTAATATGTACTTATCTGCAAAGAATTTTGTAGGAAGTTTAGGAGGAGATAAACCCAGCACCCATTGTAAGAACCTATTGTCAGGCAAGTAGTATCCAAAGAATATCATCCCCAATCCCTGTGTGCACAGGGACTTCTCTCTCCCATTGCTTTCTTTTCCTGTCTCTAGCCTGACTCAGTGACTCAGCGAAACAGTGTTTCCAAAATCTTACCTCCTTCTGTGCCATTGGTGTATCATATATTGATGCACCATATGACAGCATATAACACATATGACATATAATATGCTAATGGTTGGTGATGGCTACTTGTGTTCCTTGTCCCAGGACTGTTTGCATTTTAACAAACAATGCCATGGGCATTAAAACAAATAACAACATATGTGTTTCAAAAGAAATTTCCATTATTTTCGTAAATCCACGGGGATGACATCTTGGCATTGATTATGGGGGTGGTTGTAAAACCTTCCTGACATTTCTTTTGTGTGCTATGAAAGTGATCAGATATTCTAACTATGAGCATGACTTCACTTGCTTGAGAGAATTATAAATCTCACAGTGAGAAAGGACCATCAAGAGATGGTCCAGAGATGGACTTTGAGAAAAGTAGGAGGATATGATAAGGTTCTAGAGCCTAGGACTAACTCTAGTAAAGAAATACATTTTAGGTCCATTCTAGCCCATTCAAGACAACTAGGGTTAAAACCACATTCACAGGAAAAAATAAACCATTTGGAGCACTATTTCTTCTTAGTCTATCCTATATTATTTAGTCCTTGTTCGAAAGTCACCTAGCTTCGTGAATTTTGCAGTTTTAAACTTTTAAATAAGTGTTGATGGTCTTCCCAACCTCGCTATTGTTTTGGAGAAAAATGGGGAACCAATGCACATAATTTATTGGCACACAAATGCATGCATGATTCTAGGATGCTGACCATAATATTTCAAAAGACATCAAGGTAGCTAAAACTTCTGCCATTATATAGATGATCTCATCACAATTTATGCACTTGTCATTTCTTCTTTACCATTCTATGATATGCCCGTGCCAGGCACTGTGGTAAGCACCGGAAATACAGGTGGGTAAGGTAAGATCTCTGTCTTCAGTGAGTTGACATGTAATGCATGGCAATGTCAATGTTATCATTGGAATAGGCACAAACTGAACACAACGGATGTGAGGTACCCAGTGGAAGGTTTTGCAGCGAAGATGTTTAAAGTATAAGCTAGAGAACTTCAAACAGAAAAGGAAAGAGGAGGATTTTCAATGCAAGAGTAGAGCAGGTCAGGTTTAGTTTCTGACAATTTCCGTGTCAACCATTAAGAATGGCTTATGTGTTCACTCGCAAAACGGGTGAAGATTTGCTGGCATTGAAAAAAGATACAGTTTTTATAAAGCTACAGTTTTTACATTTCCATCTGTAGGATTACGTTATGTAGGGCAAATAACATTTGGGGGTCTCAGTTTTTTCATATTTCAGTCACTAGGGCAGATACATTTTTAGCACAGAGTGATTGGTGCTCAGTAGGTGGTGAATATGGAATGTGTCTATCACCTTTTCAGGCGAAAACAACAACAACAACAACAACAACAACAACCATCTCCTAACTATTTAAAACATGGTAAGCAATTTCCTCTAAGATGGAAACTTTAGAGAAGACTGCTGTACTGATTTGGGGGAAAAAAAAAACAAACCTAACCCTTGAAATAACTCTTTCACTTAGGCAAATAAAAACAAAGTTCCCACTTGTTCTCATAGAAGACCTGACTCAATGAAATACTCCAAATATTAATGATTCATTCTGAAAAGGGGAGCATTTTGTAAAGAAACACAAAATGCGTATCTCTTTTAATTTATCCACATTTTTGTAGGTCATATTCGTACTGGGATACTTTCCCCTACACTGAGTTTTGTAAGTTCCTTAAGGAACATGTGGTTCACCATAACCGGTCGTAGTGCCATTTTGTTTCAGAGGACATACAAGCAGGGATGGAGAAAATTCTGAGAAGGACTTGAACGGGTTGACAACACAAGAGATGAAGGAAGACTTCTAAAAGGGAACTGATCTAGAATTTTCTCGGCATAATGTGGAATGCATTGTGAAATTACAGACTTGGTTTCATTTGTGATTCAGCAGCTACAACCTTGTAGCAGGGAGTCTGGGGCAACTGGAGGAATCTGGTTCTCCAGTTCTCCCAAAATACGACAGTGGGGGCGCCTGGGTGGCGCAGTCGGTTAAGCGTCCGACTTCAGCCAGGTCACGATCTCGCGGTCCGTGAGTTCGAGCCCCGCGTCAGGCTCTGGGCTGATGGCTCGGAGCCTGGAGCCTGTTTCCGATTCTGTGTCTCCCTCTCTCTCTCTGCCCCTCCCCCGTTCATGCTCTGTCTCTCTCTGTCCCAAAAATAAATAAAAAACGTTGAAAAAAAAAAAATTAAAAAAAAAAATACGACAGTGGCCTTCAGTGGTTCATTTTCATTTGAAATGAGAGAAAAGGATTTATACTTACAACCTTAAACAATAACTAATTTTGAAAGGATGAAATTGGTCAAACTCTGCGTTAAACACGCGGGGGGGCCTTGGACCACCATGACTTGCTCATTAAAGTGAAGTCAGACCCCACAGACTGGTTAAATTTGTGCTATCTTTATTGTAGCTGAAAAGAGCACTAATTACGTATATTATACATAATATGTAAATAATGGATTATTATTTGATATGGAATATACTGTGAACTATCATTTTATATATGATGGTGAGTAAATGTCATTTTAATGATGATAAGGTAAAATTAGTTAAAACTTGGAGAAATCCAATGTTATTGGCAAAGACATTAGGTGTACTTTATTGTGTAAATCATTTAAAATTTTTAGTTGACAAAATGATATCATTTTTGTGAGGACAGGCCAGATATTTTACCTTAATCGTCGAAAAGGCAAAGCATTTGCTCGTGACACTATCCCCTTATTCATGAGATAAGTTAACCTCAATTCTAAAACACTGAAGAAAGGGCAAAAGTACATGGAACCCTATTGAAATTCATGCTTAATCTATTTATAAATTCAGTGCAAAATTCAGCATAGACACCTACTTAGACTTCAGATGCATTTATTTCATCCAACTTAGGCGTGGTTAGTAAGATAAAAATAAAAAGTGATATAATAATGTTAGCAACAGCTGTGGGTTCTGAGTTTTATATCCAATTGACTTTGGATGGGATACCAGGAAGCATACATAACACTGAGATCATATAAAAATACACAGGATTAAGATCCTGAACAACGAAGTCCTATTCCAAGTTCCTGTGGTAATGTGTTTTATTGTCAACATTCATCTCTTCATCTTCCTCTTCCTTTTCCGTCGTCATCCATCCCAATACGTTAGCGGGTAACATCATTTGCAGCAGCCCATGGCTTCTACATTGACATTAACAACAGCACTTTGCAGTTGTCAAGCAGAACTCCAACCTCAATTTATATACTTGGAAAGAGAGAAAGAATGAAACATTTAGCACTTATTAGGTGGCAGATTTTACAGCTTGTAAAAAACATATTTTCCCATTTGACACAGAAGTCTTCGGAGAGGTTCAGTTGCCCAATGACACAGGGCTGGTAAGTGCTGATAAATCAGAGATTTTAAAAAAGTCGTTTAGCCGGGGTGCCTGGGTGGCTCAGCCAGTTGAGCACCCGACTCTTGATTTTGGCTCAGGTCATGATCCCAGGGTGGTGCTGAGCTTGGAGCCTGCTTAAGATTCTCCCTCACACACACACACTCTCTCTCTCCCCTTCCCTCTGCCTCTCTTCCCTTCTCTCTCTCTCAAAAAAAAAAAAAAAAAAAAGAACGGAAAAAAGTCATCTGCCTAATTCTACAACCTGGGCATTGTCTTTTATATTACCCAGATTTCCATGTGATTTCAATGGCTAGATCAATCTGCATACTCTCCTACATCTGTCTATAGTGGCGAACAACGTTAGTCAGAAAGAAACTACAATAGTCCCCTCATCTGCGATTATGACCCATGGTCAACCATGGCCGGAAGCAGATGATCCTTCTGACGTACTTTCAAAAGGTCAACGGCAGCCTAACACTATGTCACAATGCCTACATCGTTCACCTCACTTCACTTAATCATGTAGCCAGCTTATCATCTCACATCATCACGAGAAAAAGGAGGAGGACAGTACAACGGGCTGTTTTGAAAGACCACATTCATATAACTTGTTTATGGTATTCTGTTATAGTATTTTATTACCAGGTATTTGTTCATCTCTTGCTGTGCCTAATTGATAAATTCAACGTCCTCATAAGTGTTCATAATTAAGAAAATACATGGTCTATACAGGGTTTGGTACTATTGACACCTTCAGACATCCACATAGGGGTTTTGGAACTTATGTCCTGTGGATAAGGGGGGGGTCACTGTATGTGAACTAGCTTCAGCGCCTGCTGCAAACTCATATGCTCAGAACTGCTTTGAAATGCAAGGAAGGACTATGCATTGTTGGAAGCAGAGTATGAAGAGGGTCATGTCTCACATTGTAGACTGGCTCTGAGTGCAAATTCAATACTATAGATTAAGACTCAATGTACCAGGTGGGTTTTCGGTGGAGTAATGTAACTTTCCAGAGCATTTTCCCCTATGTTATGTTTTAGTTCTCATAACAATCATGAGACCTAGGTAGGACAGTTTATTCGTTTCATTTCACCACTGACAATACCGGAATTCAGTATTGTCTGACTTTGGGTATCAGGAGAATGCAGGCCTCATAAAATTGGTTGGAGAGTTTTTCTTCCCCACGTTTTTAAGAGTATATGTAAAATTTATATTATTTCTTCTTTAAAACCTTGCTGGTTTCCCCCAGTGAGGTCATCTGAACTGAGGCACACTTTGAAATCCAGAAGATTATACATCCAATTAGTTAGCAGCCTTTCTCATATTTCCATACATGTTATTTCTATTACATTATAGAATTCTCATATTTATGGTTTGGGCATTAAATGGGAATAGGATTTTTTGCTCTTTGCCCACCTTGTTGAAGAGAGATGGGAAGTTGGCGAAGATATGTTTGAACTGAGTAAACCTTTTTAGTTAACACAGAATTCTTTATCTTTATCCTTTTTTTTTTTTTAATCCCCACTGCCAAAAGGAGCTGACTGGTTGGCACTGGGTATTTCTCTTAGCTAGCATTACCAGATCCTAATTTTGATCAGGAAGCATATATACCAGTCTACTAAAATGAACCTAATAGAAGTATTACAGGAAGAAGGCACTGACATGATGTAACTTATGTTCCCTTTCTACCCTCCTTCCCTACTCTCCCATTCATGAATCTGGCATTCAGTTCACATGCCCCCAATGCCCTGAAACTGCTTTGGACTTTCTCGCCTTTCTATGGTCATATTTTGTTGCCCTGAAATAGACTTTCTGCTTCTCGCTGCCTGTTGAAATCTGTCTTTGAGGTCCAGCTGAAATTTCATCTCTCTGAGAAAAACCTGGAGGCAACTAAAACCGGGAGTGAGTTTTGCCTCCTCTCGGCTGTCGGAGACCTTGGTTGTGCCGTCTGATGGTCAAGTGTTGTCTGTTGCTGTTCATTATGTTTTCATTTTTAGTTCGTTTTTGAGGGCAGGGATCATACCTATTAAATTTTATCTCAGTGATAAGCAGAGTGGCACAGAGTGGAGGTTCAATAAACACTGTTCAAACTCTAGAGGAGAGTGATTAGTGAACAGCTAATTTGGCCCAGATACATACAAGACCGGATTTCACCGATAAGCGGTGTTACCTCGCTTTAAGTATGGACAGCACCACCTGAACTAACAATGTTGCCGAATGGAAGTTCTTCCTGTCCTGCTTGAGTACCATAATACGGACGGTTTGTTTTAGTCCAGTCATTGTATTCCACATGTGGGTATTTATAAAGCCCTCAAGATTTCCATTTTTAAAAAGTAAGGTAAACTTTTCTCCTTTCTGTTTTTGTTAACACTATTTCTTTGCTCACTACCTTTTTATTTCTTTTCCATCGAGTACTAAAGCAATTGCCAGTTGAGCTCCTTGTCAAAACAATCACAAGTGGACTCAGTCTGAACTGATGAGCTTTTATGGGGTTTTTTGCAAATCCTCCTGGTGCGGATTTAAGACATGAATATTTGAGGCTTTGTTTCACAGGAAATCGAAAAACTTGTCTCATGAACCTAGGGCTGAAAATTGAATTTGCTGCCAGTAAATAAAGGTAAACTCCCCACCTTCGCCTTATGGCCACCTCCCAGAATGTGAAATATAATATGTGTTTAAGATATGTTTGTTAGGTGAAGTGTAGAAACCTGCGATTTTGTAAGTGATTTATCGAACGTCACATCTGCGGAAGATGTGACGTGCTCTCAAAATTCTTTTTCTTCGTTCTTATCTCTTTGTAGGTATATCTTAATAATGAAGCTTAGGCTGGAGGATAACAACCCACTTTTGACAGGTCATTCTAGGCATATGGAATGAAGCCAGTGGTTCAATTACCGAAGTGGAGATGTGTCTCATTAGACTCATTTCGCCTTCAAGGTCCTCAATCATCTTAGATGACGTATGACGTATTGCAGTTGGAACCTCAGAGTTTCCAAAGGTTAAAAGCACTGATGATGTTCAATTAAAACTTCTCATGTTTTAAAAATTGAATAATACACAAATTAAGCTTCTTACAATAATGTGGTAGCACTGCTGAGGAAGCTAATTTAAGCTTCCCAATAATCTTAAAAAAAATTTTTTTAACGTTTATTTATTTTTGAGACAGAGAGAGACAGAGCATGAACGGGGGAGGGGCAGAGAGAGAGGGAGACACAGAATCGGAAACAGGCTCCAGGCTCTGAGCCATCAGCCCGGAGCCTGGCGCGGGGCTCGAACTCACGGACCGCGAGATCGTGACCTGAGCCGAAGTCGGACGCTTAACCGACTGAGCCACCCAGGCGCCCCAAAGCTTCCCAATAATCTTGAATCGGCTGCCTATTGGGGAAGAACCTGAAATTTACAAGTTCGATTAACAAATTAATACAAAGAAATTCGGAATTGTTTCTAATTCACCCTTGTTCCTAAGAAAAGCTAATTATTATGTGACACTTAGAGGACCTCTTTATTTTTGGAAAGCACTTTTATATGCCTTATCTCACTCAACACATCGTAATTGAATGTTGGGTCTTATGTATTAAAGTGGAAATGAAACAAGAACATTTTCTTTAGATTTGTAAGACCAAATGTTAAGCAACACATCAACTGGAAAGGATCTAACACGTTGCTGTGGTGAAATTCTATGTGGATCCTCTCCTTTCATAAAGCAGAAGTTCACATAGGCAATAGTCCAACACAAAGTTAATTTACCCAAAACATGTTTAGAGGGATCTTCTTTCATCGTTTAATTTAAGTAGGATTGATTAGTTTGCTGTAATGTGAATTCTAATGTCTTAGTAGCTTGGCATATTGCCACCCATGAAGTGGTTCCTGATCAGCTGCCCTTCTTTTGGGTCAGTCATTCAAGGATCCAGTTTCCTTCCACCTGTGGCTTTGCCATCCTCTAAGGCCTCAGATCACTTTGGTGTATGGGTGTAAAAGAAGGCAAAGAAAGCCCGTCTACTTCTTAACCGCATTGGCCTCATCATTTCTTCTCCCAGCCCATTATCAAGAACTAGAACATGTAGACATTCTGGGTATCCCAGAAGAAATCAGACTTGGTCAACAGCTAGCCCACATATGCCATATATTATATTATATTATTTTATTTTATTTTATTTTATTTTATTTTATTTTATTTTATTTTATTATTTTTAAAAAATATTTATTTTTGAGAGAGAGAGAGAGAGAGAGAGAGAAAGAGAGAGACAGAGTCTGAGCAGGGGAGGGGCAGAGAGAGAGGGAGACATAGAATCCGAAGCAGGATCCAGGCTCTGAGCCATCAGCACACAGCCTGATGCGGGGTTTGAACGCACAGACCGTGAGATCATGACCTGAGCTGAAGTCAGATGCTTAAGTGACTGAGCCACCCAGGTGCCCCTGCCATATTTTATTTTGGAGTTACTCAAAAAATATTTTTTATTCCACATATACCTCTTTTATGTACCATCAGATATCTGAAACTTTCTCAAGTAGAATCATTTTTTGAAAATTTGACTTGAAATGATGGTTGGCAATGAGAACTCAATGACAGAGGAAGATCAGAGACAGAC